>NC_044306.2:86619867-87235427 GCF_007474595.2 Lynx canadensis | reverse complement strand
TATAAAGAACTTATCAACTCAACACTCAACAAATAACCAGGGAGAATGGGCAAAAGCATGAATAGACACTTCTCCCAAAAGACATCTAGATGGCCAACCGACACATGAAAAAATGCTCAACATCACTCATCATCAGGGAAATACAAATCAAACACAATGAGATACACCTCACACCTGCCAGAATGGCTAACATTAGCAACTCAGGCAACAACAAATGTTGGCGAGAATGCAGAAAGAGGATCTCTTTTGCATTGTTGGTGGGAATGCAAGCTGGTGCAGCCATTCTGGAAAACGGCATGGAGGTTCCTCAAAAAACTAAAAATAGAACTACCCTACGACCCACAATTGCACTACTAGGCATTTATCCAAGGGATACAGGTGTGCTGTTTTGAAGGACACATGCACCCCCATGTTTATAGCAGCACTATCAACAATAGCCAACTACGGAAAGAGCCCAAATGTCCATCGACGATGAATGGATAAAGAAGATGTGGTATTATATACAATGGAGTATTACTCAACAATCAAAAAAAAAAATGAATCTTGCTGTTTGCAACTATGTGAATGGAACTAGAGGGATTATGCTAAGCAAAATTAGAGAAAGACAATTATCATATGACTTCACTCATATGAAAATTTAAGATACAAAACAGATGAATATAGGGAAGGGAAGCAAACATAATATAAAAACAGTGTGGGGGACAAAACAGAAGAGACTCTTAAATATGGAGAACAAACAGAGGGTTGCTGGAGGGTTGTGGGAGGGGGGATGGTAAATGGGTGAGGGGCATTAAGGAATCTACTCCTGAAATCATTGTTGCACTATATGCTAACTAATTTGGATGTAAACTTAAAGAAAGAAAGAAAAAAGAAAGAAGAAAGAAGAAAGAAAGAAGAAAGAAGAAAGAAAGAAGAAAAAGAGAGAGAAGAGAAGAGAAGGAAAGAAGAGAAGAGAGAATAGAAGAAAGAAGAGAAGAGAAGGAAAGGAAGAGAAGAGAAAGAAGAGAAGAGAAGAGAAGAGAGAAGAAAGTGGAGTTTCCTGCTCCTGCTGTTTGCATAAAAGGTGCTGCCTTCAGCTAGGAAGTCACTAGGGAAACAACAGAATCTGATTCCATTGATACTATATCCCCTTACAACACCTTCTCCACCCAGCCAGATGTTTTGTTTTATATGCTATGTTTTTAAATGTGTTTTATATTTAAGAACATCAATCAGATATTGTTTCTTTGTTGCTTAGTCTCCGATGGCTTTCTATTGCTCTTAGAGTAATATCGAAATTCTTTATTCGACAGTTGTGATGTGGCTCTCATCACACTGGCTCCTTCTGTCCCTCAAAGTCATTGATTTTCCCACCCCAAGGCCATTCATTACACTGGCAGTTCCCTGCCCCAGCTCTTCCCGCATGGGGGCTCATTGTCATCCTTCAGTCTCAAATCAAATGTTACTTTCTATCACATGGTCTTACCTTCTTCATAGCATTGACCACACTGTGTAATTGTCCCATTGATTTCGCTGACCTATTAATCTGTGTCTTTTCCCTGAACTAGAATGTAAACTTCATAAGGCTCTGTTGTCTGTCTTGTTCACTCACTGTTGTGCACCCAGCACCTAGCACTGCCTGCAGTAAGGGATGCTCAGTAAAAGTGTGTGTTGGGTAGACAAATGAATGAGTGCTTAAAAATCCCTATACCCTTTGCGCCAAATCATAGTGGCCATGAAACTAAGCATACCACGTTGTAGGGAAAGAAGTAACATGCAAACCAAGAATTTACAGTCTGAAGTTTCTTCTCAAGAAAAAGGCAAATACTCAATGTGCTAAGAACTACAGTTAAGAAAGTGTCTCGGTCCCATCCCCAAAATAGATAAAATTGGGATAAATTTACCGTTTGAAAAGAGAACGCCCAATGGCTAGTACCCACATCTTCCAGGTGTTGAAAAGATCAGGTGCTTGGAGCGCCTGGGTGGCTTCGTCGGTTAAGCGTCTGACTTCAGCTCAGGTCATGATCTCGCAGCTCCTGGGTTCAAGCCCCCCATCGGGCTCTGTGCCGACAGCTCAGAGCCTGGAGCCTGCTTCGGATTCTGTGTCGCTCTCTCGCTCTGCCCCTCCCCTGCTCATGCTCTGTCGCTCCCCTTCTCTCAAGAATAATTAACATTAAAAAAAAAAAAAAGCTTAAGAAAAGATCAGGTGCTTGCTAAATCTCCACTTAGGGTGTATCTTCGGGAAGACATGACTGGAGCACAGACATGTTACAAAACGTAAGCTTCTTGGAGGCCTGGGTGCGGGGCCCCTGGGCGGGCCTCCGAGCCCCGCTGCTGCTGCCCATGCGCGGCCACAAGACCCGCCAGGACCCGCCGGCCAAGTGCAAGGGTGGGTGCGTGGCGACCCGCCCGTGGTGGATCCCGTTGAGTCCCGCCAGACGGTGCGCGCCCTCAGGTGTGTGACAGGGAAGAGGCTGCCGTCGGCCCCGTGGTGGTGTGTCGAAGCGGTCTCGCCCAGAGGGCGCCGACTCTGAGCGCGTCTCCGCCCGGGCTGGAGTTCGCTTCGCTTCCGAGATGCAGAAGAAGGTGCACGAGGCCCGGGCGCTGTCCCGGCAGAGCGCAAGGTGCTGCGGGATACCGCTGAGCACCGCGACCTGAGGGCCTGGAACCAGGCGGAGAACCAGCTGTTGCTCGGGCTGAGCGATTGGCGAGGCTGCGGCAGGAGGGGCCTGAGCAGAAGCAGCGGCAGGTGCAGCAGACGGCGGCCCTGCAGCTCAAGGAGCAGGAAGTGCTGCAGCTGCAGGAGGAGGCAAAAACATTTCATCACCCAAGACAACCTGGAGGTGGGGGTGGAAGAAGCGCTGGACTCCCAGAAGAGCTACAACCAGGCCATCACCAGAGAGGGGCTGGTGGGCAGGTCCCGGCACAAGGGCTCTTGAGTGTCCAGTGAGGACAGTACCCACCCAGGGCCCATGTGTGTATGCGGGTGGGAGGGTTGGGCCTGATCTGGAATCAACCAGTTTCTTATGAAGAAGGAGGATCAACCTGTCCCGGTGGGGCCCTTACATGGTGGCCTCTGCAGCCATCACTTGGTCAGAAACTCCCATACGCAGTATCCTGTGCTGCACACACGTACAACTCAGCAAAGCACCAGACCTTAGAGGTTTCCATCTCACGGAGGAGCAGAACGGACCATAGTCCCCCAGGGAGCCAGGTCATCTACTCAGTGGTCATGGAGGGCAGTGGTTGGCAAATTACAGTCCTTGGGCCCAATCTGGCCTGCTGCCTATTTTTGTAAATAAAATGTGTTGGAACACATGCACACTCACAAAGAAACTTAAACTTCTTTTTAAGAAGTACCTAGAGGGCTGTGGCTCAAATGGGGTCTTAAAAAATGAGCACCAAAGAAAAAGAATCTGCCTATGTTTCTCAAACACTGTGTATTCTCTGGGAAAAGCATACCTGTTTCTTAATAACCAGTCCTTCTTTATAATTATTCTGCAAAAGTGAAAAGTAATCCTTTCATAGCTAGCAAGACCAGGAGCCATTGAGAAAGGGACCCAATTGCTCAGTGCTGCTGAGGCACCCTCCTGTTCCTTCTGTCCTGCTGGCCCAGGCACTTGGGCAGATGCCCAGGTGCCTTGGGCAGGCTCCTTCCAGGAAACTGAGTAACAGTTACCTGGGAGAGGGACACCTGGGTGGCTCAGCCACTTAAACATCCGACTCGGTTTCCACTCGGGTCATGACCTCATAGGTTTGTGGATGGAGCCCCACTTCTGGCTCTGCGCTCGCAGTGTGGAGCCTGCTTGGGATCCTCACTCCCCGTTTCTCTTGCTGCCTCTCTCTCTCTCTCTCTCTCTCTCTCTCTCTCTCTCGCCCCTCCCCCAACTTGGGCCTTCACTCTCTCTCAAAATAAATAATAAAAACTAAAAAAAAAAAAAAAAAAAGTTATCTGGAAGGGAAGGAAGAGTCACAAGTGAGGCTGTTCTTCTGTTGTTTGAATGATTAAATGTCTTAAAGGGAGGTTGTATATATGTATTACCACAAAAAGAGAAAATAATCTTACTTTAAAAACAAACCTCTAATTTATCTTCTCAGAACGAGATTGTCTTCCTGGGTAAGAGCCACTTGAAAAAGAATTTATCTTTTTATGAATGTACATTTACCACACAATCCAGCAACTGTACTCCTAGGCATTTATCCAAGTTCACACAAAGACTAGCACATGAATGTCCAAAGGACTTGGTTCTTTTTTTTTTTTTTAAGTTTGTTGAGAGAGACAGATACAATGTGAGCGGGGAGAGGCAGAGAGAGGGGGGGTAGAGAGAGAGAGAATTCCAAGCAGGCTCCAAGCTACCAGTACAGAGCCTGATGCAGGGATCAAACTCACAAACCATGAGATCATGACCTGAGCTGAAACCAAGAGTTGGACACTTAATCAACTGAGCCATCCAGGAGCTCCAAACGGACTTTATTCTTAAAGCCAAAGCTGGACACAATTCAAATGTCCAATAACAGGTGAGTGAATAAACAAAACTGTAGTATATATGGAATACTTTCCAGTACTAACATGAGGGAACTAAAGAGACACACAACAGGGCACCTGGGTGGCTCAGCAAGTTAAGTGGCTGACTTCAGTTCAGGTCACGATGTTACAATTTGTGGGTTCGAGCCCTGCATCAGACCCTAACAAACAGCTCATACCTTGGAGCCTGCTTCAGATTCAGATTCTCTCTCTCTGCCCCTCCCCTACTTGTGCTCTCTCTCTCTCTTTCTCTCTCTTTGTCTCTCAAGAATAAAAAAAATAAACATTAAGAAAAAGAGAGAGAAAGAGAGGGGGCACCTGGGTGGCTCACTTGATTAAGCATCCAACTTCAGCTCAGGTCATGATCTCACAGTTCCAGAGTTTGAGCCCCACATCGGGCTCTGCACTGACAACTCAGAACCCGGAACCTGCTTCGGATTCTGTGCTTCCCTCTCTGTCTCTGCCCCTTCCCTACTCGTGCTCTCTCTCTCTCTCTCTCTCTCTCTCTCTCTGTCTCTCTCTCAAAAATAAATAAACATTAAAAAAAAAGAGTTGGGGCACCTGGGTGGCTCGGTTTGGTTAAGCGTCCAACTCTTGATTTTGGCTCAGGTCATGATCTCATGGTTGGTGAGTTTGAGCCTCACATCGGGCTCTATGTTGATGGCACAGAGACCCTTGGAATTCTCTCTGTCTCCCTCTCTGCAACTCCCCCACTCATGCTCATTCTCTCTCAAAATAAATACTTTAAAAAATTTCTTTAAAAGAGACACCCACAACAACATGGATGAATCACAAAAGCAGTATGCTTGAAGAATATATAGTGTATATTTCATTTATATAAAACTCTAGAAAAAGCAAAATGAAAATATAACAATATACAAGAGATCAGTGGTTGCCTGAAGTCAGGATTTGGGAGTAAGGATTTACTAGGAAGGAGCACAAGGGAACTTTTCAGGGGATTAGTAATGTTCTCATCTTTATTGTGTTGGTGATTACAGAAGTGTATACATTTGTCAAAACTCAGAACTGCACACTTAAAAATGGAGGCAAATTTTGAAGACACTGGACTGTGAGAAGTTTAAAGAATTTGAACTAATCCTGAAGTCATCAAGGAAATATAAAGGGATTTTTAGGTCAATGCAAGGCAAGGAAACCGTGTCAGGAGGTAATGAAATACGCCAAGTATAAGCTGTTAAGTTGCCTGAACTAGTGAAATACAGTGAAGTAAGGGCAGTGGTGTGTGGTAAATGTTTAACAAACATCTGGGGGTGGGGGAAGACCTGATTTTGTAACATCTGCCCATTTCCCAGGATAAATATTCCCACCATGGCTATTTTCAAGCTGCCAATGTGATGTTACTGAACAGGGTTTGAAAAGAGATGCTCACGGGGCGCCTGGGTGGCTCAGTCGGTTTAACATCTGTCTGACTCTTGATTTCGGCTCAGGTCATGAGCTTGAGGTTCTTGAGATCGAGCCCCACATCAGGCTACTCTGGCGGCATGGAGGCCTGTTTGGAATGCTATCTCTCCCTGTCTCTCTGCCTCTCCCCCCATCCCACGCACGCGTGCATGTGTTCCCTCTCCCTCTTTCAAAATAAGTAAACTTAAAATAAACAGTAAGAAACAAAGAGGTGCTTACAATTGGCCCTTATTAGTCAGTGCAAGCCAGCCCCCAGCACACAACAGAGTAGAAGGCCTTGTTAGATTTGAGTAAAATGGTTAAAATAATTTGCATGTGTTAGGGTAAGGCAAACTGCACTAACGAATGGATTTTAAAACTTAGTGGTTCAAAACCAAACTTTTTTTTTTTTTTTCCAAATAATATTCAGGGGCAGAGATCCCAAGTTGGTGAGGGCTCTGGTTCACATAGTCATTCAGGGACCCAGGCTGACTGAGTCTCAACCATTTTTAATACATTGCTTCCCAAGCCACTCTGGCCATCACTGGAAAGGCCAATATAGCCCCTGAGAGGAAGAAAGAAAGAAGATAAAGGAATGTGCGTGGGATATTTTATAGATCAGGCTCAGAAGTAGCATGTATCATGCCCTGCTTGTATTCCTTTAGAAAACGTAGTCACCTGGCTCTATCTAACTCCAAGGGAGACTGAGAAATGTTGTAAAGCTGGGAAGCAAAATGGGAGAAAGAGAGAGAGTATTCTGGAGCTCAAATAGCAGTCTGTGCTACTTTGAGAGATTCTGAGAAAGTAGGGCTGCCAGATAAAAGAGAAAATGCCTGGTTAAATTTGAATTTCAAAGGGAAAAACTAAATAATTTTGTGGTATAAGTATTCCCAAATATTACACGAGACATACTTATGCTAAAAAAAGTATTTTTAATTTATCTGAAACTCAGATTTAACTGAGCACTTGCATTTTTATTTACCAATCTGGTAAGGGTAATTGCCAGGTTATACAATTGGATGAAATGATCCTTGATAATGCTATTATCTGGAGGAAAGATGACAATTTGAGGAGAATCAACACACAAGAGATCCACTATAAGCTGCAGTGCCAGCTCATTAATTTAAAAATGGGACAGGCATTTGGTAGTATTAACTAATATTTGTCATTGGTACAGGTCATTCTGGGTACTTCTAAGATAGTGCAGTCAAGAAACAGTAATCATAGATCAAGAAAGCAGGATGGAAGAAATAGCATTAGGGTAAGCTACAAAAACGATTTCCAAGATACATAAAGTAAAAAACAAGCAAGGCACAGAGTAATGTATACATGTGTGGCTTGTCTATGGTGTGGAATATCTGGAAGGAAACACAAGACACCGGTAACAGGGATGGTCTCTGGGAGAGGAGCCGCACATGTGAGTGAGGGGACAATGGATGAAAAGGGGCTAATTTTTTATGTTTATTTATTTTATTTATTTATTTTTTCTTTTTTTTCAATTTATTCATTTTTTTAATTTACATCCAAGTTGGTTAGCATAGACTGCAACAATGATTTCAGGAGTAAATTCCTTAATGCCCCTTACCCATTTAGCCCATCCCCCCTCCCTTATTTTATTTATTTTTGAGAGAGAAAGAGAGAGAAAGATCAGGGAAAAGGCAGAGAGAGAGAATCCCAAGCAGGCTGTGCACTGTCAGCACAGAGCCCGACACTGGGCTCTAACTCACAAACCATTAGATTATGACTGGAACCGAATCAAGAGTCGCCAGATGCTTAAACAACTGAGTTACCCAGGTGCCCCAAGGCTGATTTTTTACTATATCGCCTTTGTAGGGGTCAATAGCAGACCATCCCAAGATGGACCTACTTTCTCCGCAACTGTCTAAAATAATTTATGGAACTTGCTCGAGGAAGAGACCTGTCACCATAGATAACTACAGTAGGTATGAACTAGGTGTATGGTGAATATGGAGGAACCTTGTTTGATCAAAGTCCTCTGTGCCCCATTGTCTCTGAGTGGCCCAGCAAACTTTTGTTTACCAAACATTTCTTTTTCATCTTCCTGAAGATTGTATTTCTTCCCTTTGACGTCCCAGACCTCTACTCCCTTTTCCTTAGTTCAGGATGATCTATATCCTTCATTTTGCTTGACTGTCTCTGGAATTTCCAGGTCTGTGTGGGTTCCTTGTACATACACTATTGTTGCAGGATTTTTTACCTCAGTACCAGGGTTCGTTGTCTTGCCTCTTCGAAGAATGAAGAGGTGGACGCAGAATAAAATGAGCAGCAGGCAAAAGTTTATTAGAGTATAAGGTCAGAAACAATAGTATGAAAGCTCTCTTTGCAGAGAGGGGGCATTCGAAAGTGAATACCCCCGACTATAGGCAAGAGAATCTGTTTTACAGGGGTTTGGTTGGCTCCCTCCCCCTCCATCCTGTTCCTTCTCAGGTTCTACCCTTATTGGCTAGGTAACTCTAAAGGCCCAGTCATTCCTTGTCAATTGGCTCATTTCTACTGTATGAGGGGTGGTCTATGGCCTTATGTTCCTTGCAGGTCATACATTTTATGGTCTACTGCTTTTTTTTAGTCAGGTCTTTTGTCAAATTCCTGAGGGAAACCTGAGGGGGAGTAGGTGGTGTCTGTTACATTCTCAAGAGGAACTTCACGCCTGAGGGAGTTTGCTCCAGGTCACATGTTCCCAGATGCTCCAGGACCCAGGCTCCTTCCAGTCACGTTTCACCTTCTATGAAGTGTTACCCTTATTCTCATGGTTCATAATGGCTTCCAGACTTCCAGTCATCACACCCACATCCCAGAAAACGTCATGGAGAATTCTCAGAAGTACCATATAACACTTCCTTCTTTGAGAAATAAGCCCACTGATACAATCAACAGAGGGAGGCAGAGACTCATAGCACAGTGAAGCAAGGCTTTAATAAATGTTCTTGCAAGAGCAGGTGTCTGATGGACAGGCACTCTCGTGGCAGTTACAGCAGGCAATTTATCTCCTAGCATGAAGTCCCTCCCCTGATTCCTCATTGGCTGAGTACTACAGAGGTTACAGCCTTACCTGGGAAGCTGCCCGTGCCCATGTAAGACCAAAAAGACATTCCTTGAGGTGACCCAAAGACTTCAGTTCTTTAGTACATGCTCATGGCAAAGCTCGCAAAAAATAAGCCCACGAAATGGAGAGGAGAAGAAAGAACGAGGAAGTGAAGTATCTAGGGGTTTGGGACTTCATTGGCGGGGGGAGGGGGGTTGTACATATTTCCATAGGATGTAAGCCTATTAACTAGACAGCACAGCTTTTATTTGGTATTTCTGAAAATGAATCATCTCACTTACTTCTCACACTTCCACTCCTTGTTAACCCAAATTTAGTCGTATGGCTACACCTTTTTGCAAAACAGTCTAGAAAATGTAGTCTTTTAACTCGAGGTACCGGGTCCTGCTAAAACTCAGGATGCTGTTGCTCAAAAGGAAGGGGAAAATGAATAGCCATCTTAAGATAGGCATTACTAAAACCATTTTATAGTTGATGAAACTGAAGCTCAGACTGGTTAAATAACTTGCCCAAATTCACGCAGCTGGAATTTCACCTCAGCTCTATCTCCTTTCAAAGCTGGTGGACTTCTCAACACCCACTTCTAGCCCGGCTCACTCTCAGCACAAGAGTTTGGTGCTCAGCAATAGGCCAGGTTCTCTGAAGCCACA
Source organism: Lynx canadensis (assembly GCF_007474595.2). NCBI lineage: Eukaryota > Metazoa > Chordata > Mammalia > Carnivora > Felidae > Lynx > Lynx canadensis. Next base: position 87,225,811 of record NC_044306.2, on the reverse strand, counting down.
CAATACACATAGCACATTCATGTAAGACACCTTTACTCCAGGGTTTAGGAATAAACAAATTTATTTGAAACAAATACAGATACGTTATGGTGCAGAAGGCCAATTTGCCCTTATTTTTATGATGAAACAAAAGACTTGGAAGAAATTTTACAATGGGTCAGTCCCTGTGGACTGGCCAAGATTAGCCAAGATTAAGAAGCCCCTCACTGCCCTGCACTGTTTTCACTGTGCTCTCCAGCTTGGTGTTATATGTTGACTCTATTTACTGTTTTCTGAACTTATCAATTGCAGAGTTTACTGTACTATGAACCTGTAGCCTCTATATCCCAATAGTACTCACGTCTTACGTAGTATTGATTTTTATGGGCTGCTGTGAAAAAGAAAACTAAAGACCCCAAATGGTATCACTTGGGCCTGGCCAAGTCACCAACCAGGGCTTAATACCTAACCTAATTACAGTTTCAACCTCCCCCAGAAATGTAAGTCTTAATTGGGTGAGTCAGGAATTTTCCCATGAGCAAATCAGGTAATCTGTCCCACTGCCCATCTCTAGCCCCCAAAGGAAGATGAGGTCATCTGCATAATAAGACCTCTTGCCCTCCCCATAAGGGAAGTTAGGTGACCTTGCCTGAAACAAGCCTTTCTTTTCTTTTGCTAATAACTTTCTTGCCCCACCCTCCTTCCTATTAAAACCTTCTATTTTGTACAACTCTGGAGCTCTCCTCTACTTGATGGGATGCTGCCCAATTCATTAATCATTTAATAGTGCCAGGAGTGCCTGGGTGGCTCAGTCTGTTAAGCAGTCAGACTCTTGATCTCAGCTCAGGCCTTGATTTCAGGGTCATGAGCTCAAGCCCCACATTAGGCTTCACTCTGGGCATGGAGCCTACTTAAAAAAAAAAAAAAAAAGCCAATTAGATCTTCAAAATTAGCTTGATTCAATTTGTTTTTTTTTAACACTCCAATTGATTTTTTTTTTAACTTTGACTTTTAATAGAAATGTTTTGATCCTTTTAAAAGCTGGAAAATGACTGGTGATCCCATTTGGATAGGGGCCCTATGTAACAATATTATTGCTACAAAATATAATTCCCCAGTCATTTCACACAGGTTTAAGAATATCTGCTGAACGCTATCGAGAATAGCCAAAGTATGGAAAGGGCCCAAGTGTCCATCAACAGATGAATGGAGAAAGAAGATGTGGTATATATATACAATGGAGTATTACTCAGCGATCAAAAAGAATGAAATCTTGCCATTTGCAACTACATGGATGGAACTAGAGTGTATTATGCTAAGCGAAATTAGTCATTCAGAAAAAGACAAGTATCATATGACCTCACTCGTGGAATATAAGATACAAAACAGATGGACATAAGGGAAGGGAAGCAAAAATAACATAAAAACCCAGAGGGGAACAAAACGTAAGAGACTCTTAAATATAGAAAACAAACTGAGGGTTGCTGGAGGGGTTGTGGGTGGGGGGATGGGCTAAATGGGTAAGGGGTATTAAGGAGGAAACTTGTTGGGATGGGCACTGAGTATTATACATAGGGGATGAACCACTGGATCCACTCCTAAAATCATTATTGCACTATATGCTAACTAACTTGGATGTAAATTAATAAATAAATAATAAAATAAAATGAAATGAAATGATAAAAAAAGAATATCTGCTGATTTGCAAAGAAGGGACTTGATTCTTTTTTTTTTTTAATTTTTTTTTTTTTTGAGAGAGAGAGCACAGCTGGGGAGGGGCAGAGAGAGATAGGGGGACAGAGGATCTGAAGTGGGCTCTGTGCTGACAGCAGAGAACCCAAGGTGGGGCTGGAACTCACAAACCCTGAGATCATGACCTGAGCCGAAGTCTGATGCTTAACAATTAAGCCACCCAGGCACCCCAGGAAGGGTCTCAATCCTGACAAATAAGGCCTTGTGACCCTGAAGACACACAATTTTAACTCATGATTACATTTACAGCCTAGCAGTTCCCGTGAGAAGTAAAAGAGATGATTCATTTTCAGAAATGCTAAATAAAAGCTGTGCTATCCAGTTAACAGTAGGTTTACAACCTACTGGAAATATGTACAAACCACCCCACCCCCATAATGGAGTCCTAACTTTTCAGACACTTCACTTCCTGGTTCTTCTTCCCCTCTCCATTTCATGAGGTAATTTTCTCGGGCTTTGCAATGAGCATGTGCCAAAGAACAAAGGAAGGACTGAGAGTCTGCATCATCTCAAGGAATGTACATTTTGTTCCATTCAGAATACTTTTTGCCTTACATGGGCATTGGCGACATCCGGGAAAGGCTGTAACTTCTCTAGGAGTCAGCCAATGAGGAACCAGGGGAAGGACCTGCATGCCAGGAGATAAGTTGCCTGCTATAACTGCCTTGGGTGTGCCTGTCCACTGAGACACCCACTTTTGCAAGACAGTTGATTAAAGCTCCCTTCACTGTGCTCCAGTCTCCACATCCCTCCTTTGATGGGGTCAATGGGCTTATTTCTCACAGTTCCTTTGATGCTAAGTTTCCAGACAAAGTTTCCCGCAAATGGATCATTCATGGGTGGAACTTTTAACTGCAGAGCTTCATGTGGCTGATGAGATCCTATTATGGTGTCTGCTTAAATGTTGTGGTTCAGTTTTAAATAAAGCTTTAGTAGAATGCCACCAAGTTTGGTGTTTGTTCCCTACAGTTATTATACAAGCTAATGAAGTTTAAGAAAACAATTTGGAGGACTATCAAATTGGTTCCAGACTTCTGATGGATGGGCACACATATGAGTAGAAAGATTTAGGATATACATTAAAAAAATTTCTTTTTTTAAGACACAGATACAAAACGGCTTACCAAAATATACCAAAGTTTGACTATAATGAGAAAAATGGATTCTAATTTATGTGGCCAAGTAACTCAGAGACTTTCTAATGTTAACAAAAATCAGCTTGGTCAGTTTGATGAGTGAACATAAAGCAGGATGATAGGCCACACACACACCCCACCAAGGTGGGATATGTGTGACTTTCCTCAGGCACTTCTGGCTGCCTAAGAACAAAGGAAAAAACAAAACATGGTTAAACTGATAGAGTCTTGATAAGTTTACAAATATCTATTCAATAGCCTATCTCCAATAACTTCCTACCATCTTAATGATAATGCTTTGCTAGGGGGACAAACAACCTTAGTTTGACAATAGCTAGGATTCTAGTAATCTGTAAATCCTCTTTAGCATATGGAAATCCCTTTAAGAAACTTCCTCTTGACTTTATCTCCCCCAACTCCATAGTATATAACCAGTCACTCTTCAGGACGCCATCGCAGCTCTCTCTGCACGGGTCCTGTTCCCGTGCTTTAATAAAATCACCTTTTATGCACCAAAGATATCTTCCAGAATTCTTTCTTGGCTGTCAACCCAGAACCCCCCATCACTCCAAAACGTCATCAAATTTGCCTAAGGCTAACATACAGGTTTCTGAGGTGATTGGTTGGGGAAAAGGGAGAAGAAGGAGCATCTGAAATCTTAGATGTGGGAAATTGCACTTTCTAATACCTTGGTCTCTTGTAAATGATAGTTAAGCCAAACAAAAAGAAAGATTGGAGCCATTGCATTTGCTACACTGGAACACAGAATATTTAGACATTGGGGGAAAAAATGTCTAAGAACATCCTGAAGGTCATACAAGTTCTGTCCTTTAGGATCCAAGACTCTGGCTCTGTGATGCCCCTGTTTCTGACACAGCTTAGAGTGATTGGGCCTAACTCACCCAACCAGGATTTAGCATAAGGCAGGAAAATCATAAACTTCCCAGTCAGTTTTAGGTGAATAAAAGCAGGTCTCAAAAAAGATCTAGGAAAACGTTGGTTATAATTACACCTCTGATGAATGTAAATATTGAATTCCATTCAATTTAAAAAACCGTCTCAAATGCCAAGGTGGTAAAATGTAAAAGGGAAAAAAAAATAGCAAACACATATCTTAGAATTGATGACACATAGCTTGGTAGATGAGGACTGGACTGAGGCACACATTTCCTCAACTGGGAAAGAAGCCAAAGAGAAATGTATGTAAAAACATAACGACGATTGTTTTAGGTTGGCAAAATATTGTTAGGACAAGACTCAGAACTGGGTACGTGCTCAGAAGAAACTGTAGGCCAAAGTAATTAGGAGCTCTGAGTGGGAGGACTATTACTATACATGAGTCCATTACAAAGAAGATCTGTGTCAATATCTAGGCCCCATGAAGTCATTAGTTTGTACTGAAATAGTCACACTTCCTTCCAAGCCTACTGCGTTAGTCTTAGATATCCATGGAGAAACTTTCCAATTGGTTTCTTATTCCCCCAAAAACACCTCTAAGGAAGTTGAACCCACATGGTTACTAAACCAATTTATATGTTACAGGGTTTTTGTTGTTGTTGTTATTGTTGTTGTTGTTGTTGTTTATTGTTATAGGTTTCACTGATGGACCCTGGGGATTTAAATAAATTTTGGTTGCCACAGTAGCCTTGGGATTCTATCAGCTAGGGACTGATAACTCTAGTCAAAAGGATTCTATCCTGTTTATATTCATAAGTACAGTGTAATATTTTCTCTATATTATGAATGATTGGCTTTGGGCTATTGGTTTTAACATTCTAAATTTCTAATCTTGTCAACTGTCTGTATAACTGAGACAGTTTATATTTTCTTTGCTATCAATAAAGAGGAGTTCTGCTTAATAATAGAATCATGCAACCTGAAGCCTAAAAGATAGAATGTTCTTGATTGTCTAGCAGTCTGCATTGTCCAAACCTGGTTTGTTGGGCACATATTGTTGAGATGGAGGAACAGATGTCTGTGGCAGAAAGCCCAAGATGGCATCCCAACTCTCTTTGCTTTATTACACAACGTGGAATCTCTGGTCCAATTTCTAGATAGAAAAAACTATCCAGAAAAGAATGCTGACTGGGTAGTGTGAGACCTGGAAAGTTAGAGATGTTTAGACACTATAGAGAAAGTAACAGAATAAAACTGCAGGCTATTCAACAGAGTATAATATAATTGGAAACAGTATGGTAGGAAATTGGTCTGCCTACCATGGTGCAGAAAATAGAGTACATAGGAAACTTACAGTTTAAAAACAGGTCCACACAGGGATGCCTGGGTGGCTCAGTCAGTTAACTGTCTGACTCTTGGTTTCAGCTCAGGTCATGAACTCATGGTTCGTGAGTTTGAGCCACCTGCCCCCTCCCCATCAGGCTCTGTGCTGACAGTGTGGAGCCTGCTTGGGATTCCCTCTCTCTCCCTCTCTCTGCCCCTCCCCTACTTGTGCTATCTTTGTGTCTCTCAAAATAAATAAACTTAAATAAATAAATAAATAAATAAATAAATAAATAAATAAATACAGGTACACACAAAAACAAACAGTGACATCAATCAATCAGAAAGTATACCATGAGGGGTGCCTGGCTGGCTCAGTCAGTAGAGGATGGGATTCTTAATCTCAGGGTCATGAGTTTAAGCCCCATGTTGGGCATGGAGACTACTTTTAAAAAGGAAGGAAGGGAGGAAGGAAGGAAGGAAGGAAGGAAGGAAGGAAGGAAGGAAGGAAGGAAGGAAGATAATGTAATGCTATGAGGAAGTTCCCAAAAGGATTAATATTGGTGAATACCTGGGGCACCTGGGTGGCTCAGTCAGTTGAGCAACCGACTTCGGCTGGGGTCAGGATCTCACGGTTTGTGAGGTTGAGCCCTGATTCCGGCTTTGTGCTGACAGCTCAGAGCCTGGAGCCTGCTTCTGATTCTGTGTCACCCTCTCTCTCTTCCCCTCCCCCACTCATGCTCTGTCTCTGTCTCAGAAATAATAAACATTAAATATATATATAGTTGAATACCTACTATGTGCTAGACTTCATTGCTAGAATTTTGATTATCTCATCTAACCCTAACATTAACTGTAGAATAGGTACTGCAGCTCTCATTATTCAGATGAAGAAAATAGTTTCATGAAATTATATAACTTTCCGAATGTCACTCAGTTTCTCAGTGGTAAAACTGGGATTCAAATCCAGACCCGACTGATTGCAAAGTTATTGTTGTTTCCACAAAACCAAATAGTCCTTGTACTCTAAAAACCACAAAATATTGTTGAAAGAAATTAAAGAATACCTAAATAAGTGGAAAGATATCGATGTTCATGGATCAGAAGATTTAATATTGTTAAAATGCCAATCCTACCCAAATTGATCTACAGATTCACACATTTCCTCTCAAGATCCCAGCTGGCTTTTTGCAGAAATTGTTAAGTTGATCCTAAAATTCAAAAAGAGAGTCAAGGAATCAACAATAGCCAATATGATCTTGAAAAAGAACAAAGTTGAGGAACTCACGTACTTTCTAATTTCAAAACTTACCACAAAGCTTCAGTAATCACTCAGTCTGGCACTGGAAAAGGACTGAATTCCACAAATTAATGGAATAGAACTGAAAGTCCAGAAATAAACCCTAACTAACGTTTGTGGTCAAATGGTTTTCGAGAAGAGTGCTGAGACGATTCAAACCTGGACCCTTACCTAACACCATATACAAAAATGAACTCAAAATGGATCATGGAGGGGCACCTGGCTGACTTATTTGGAAGAGCGTGTGACTCTTGATCTTAGGGTTGTGAGTTCCAGTCCCATCCAAGTTGGGGGTAGAGATTACTAAAAGAAAAAAAAACAAACAAAAAACAAAAAAAGATCATAGATCCAAGTGTAAAAACTAAAATTACAAAGGTCTTAGAAAAAAGTACAGGGGGGTGCCTGGATGGCTCAGTCAGTTACGTGTCTGACTCTTGATTTCAGCTCAGGTCGTGATCTCACACTCTGTGGGTTCAAGCCCCACATTAGGTTCTGTGCTACCAGCACCCAGCCTGCTTTGGATTCTCTCTCTCTCTCTCTCTCTCTGCTCCCCTCCCTTGTTCATTCTCTCTCTCTCAGAATAAATAAATAAATACTGTTTTAAAAAAGGAAAAAAGTGTAGAGGTAAATCTCTGTGACTTTGGGTTAGGCAATGGTTTCTTAGACACAAAACCAGTAGCACAAGTGATAAAAATATACTTTTGACTTAATCAGAATTTAAAAGTTTTGTGCTTTAAATAATACCATCAAGACAACCCACAGAATAGGAAAAAATTTATGAAAATTATATATCTGATAAAGGCCTTCCATCTAGAATATAAGAATAATTCTTATAACTCAATAATAAAAAGAAATCATCCACTTTTCTTAAGTGGGCACATAATCTTAATAAACATTTCCCCCAACATCATTACTAATTAAGGAAATGCAAATCAAAAACACAATAAAATATCAATTCACACCCACTGTAGATGGCTGTAAGCAAATAGAAAATAACAAGTGCTTGCTAAGGAGGGGGAAAATGGAAACTCTCCTACCTTGTTGGTGGGAATGTAAAATGGTGCAGCTGCTTCGAAAACCAGTCCAACAGTCCCTCAAAAGGCTAAATATAGAGTTACCATATGGCTCAGCCATTCTACTCTTATGTTATATATCCAAGAGAAAGGAAAACATATGTCCACACAAAAACTTGTACACAAATGTTCAAACAGCATTTTTCACAATAGCCCAAACGTGAATACCCCAACTGACGAATGGTAAACGACATACAGTGTGACCTTAGAATATTTTTCGGCCAGGACAAGGAATGAGGTAGTGATCCATGCTATAACACCGATGAATCTTGAAAACATTATGCCCAATGAAAGAAGCCAGCCACAAAAGACCACGAACTGCACGGCTCCACTTATAAGAAACCTCCGTGATTGGAAGATCTGCAGAGACAGAAAGCAGACTCATGGTCACCCAGGGATGGGAAGTTTGCAGAGAAATGGAGAGTGACTGCTAGTATCTATGGGATTTCTTTTTAGGGTTATCAAAATATTTTACAATTGATTGCTGTGATGGTTACACAATCTTACAAGTGTATTAAAAACCATTGTACGGTAGGGGCGCCTGAGGGGCTCAGTCGGTTAAGCATCAGACTCTTGATCTCAGCTCAGGAAATGATCTCCCAGTTCATCACTTCAAGCCCCACATTGGGCCCTGCGCTGATGGTGCAAAGCCTGCTTGGGATTCTGTATCTCCTTTGCTCAGACCCTCCCCCACTTATGCCCACTCTCCCTTTCTCTCTCTCTCTCTCTATCTCTCTCTCTCTCTCTCACACCCACACACACACACACAGTAAATAAACTTTTAAAAAAGTAAAAACTTAAAAAACGTAAACTTAAAAAAATTTTTAAATAGGTGAACTATATGGTATTTATCTCAATAAAGCTGTTAAAAAAAAAACCTATATAGTCTCTTTGTTTATATTTTCTTTCTTTTTTTTTTTAAGAGAGAGGAGGGTGCAAGTGAGCAAGGGGCACAGAGAAAGAGAGAGAAAAGCAGGGCTCGAGCTCACGAACCGTGAAATCCTGACCAGAGCAGAAGTCAGATGCTTAACAATGCCCCTCTTTGTTTATATTTTCAAGCAGATGTTGTCCAAATAGCCAGTTGACAACTAGTCACTCTGTTTCTCCTTACCATCAGCATTCTCAGAGAGCTTGTCTTTTCTTTTCTTTTTTAAATAACAGCCAGTACTGGGGATTTGAATCACAAGGCTCTGGTTGGATTGTAGAGGTTTGATTTCTTAGAAAATCTGTAAACCTAACTCCCAATCCCTGTTTAGCTATTAACATCTTAAACCTATGGATCTCTGTCTTCTCGTTATGAATAAAAAAGATTGTGCGGATGATCTCTGAAAGTTCTTCCTGTGACACTAAAAGAGCTTGGACTCCATCAGTGGAACTGCTGTTTCGTTTTGTTTTTTTCTCCTCAGCACCAAATAGTCAAAATCTGGTATGATTTCAATTTACTTAGATGATCAGCAGGGCCAATTATGAAAAACCTCTGGCAGATTTTTGTATATACAGAAAAGCAAATATGCATAACAATGTGAGTTTAACATTTGTGGAGGTCAGTTACCCAGTACTCACACTAGAACAGTAAATCAAGTCTCCAGTAGCTGTGTTCACTTCTTATTTTTACCTACTTTGTAAATAATCAATCAAGGGGCTCCTGGGTGGCTCAGTCAGTTAAGCGTCTGGTTCTTGGTTTCAGCTCAGGTCACTATCTCACCGTTCATGAGTTCAAGCCCTACATCAGGCTCCATGCTGATAGTGGGGAGTCTGCTTGGGATTCTCTCTCTCCCTTTCTCTCTGTCCCTCCCCAGCTCGTGCTCTCTGTCTCTCAAAATAAATCAGTAAACTTCAAAAAAAATTTTTCATAAAAAATAGATGACCAATCAAGAAAATTAGAAAAATGTATCCACGTAGGAGGAGGAGGAGCCCAACCTTCAAAGATAATCACTCTTAATATTTCAGTGTGTTTTCTTCCAATAATTTTGCACTGCAGTTTTTTTTCATTAACACTATATTATAAGCGTTTCTCCACATCATTAAGTTGTTTTTATAAACATCACTTAATGCCAATGGAGGTATCATAGTATGTTTAACCATTACCCTATCACTGGGCAGACAGACAGGTTCCGGTTTTCCCCTATCTGAAGTAAATGGGAAAAAGATTAATATCTTTATACAGAAAGCTTTTTGGTATTTAGGATCATTTCTTTGGATCGATTCTGATTCCTAAGAATTAAAATGAATGAATCAAAGGATGTGACCGTTTCATAGCTTTTTTCAAGAAGTTGTACCAATTTGGGGCACCTGGGTGGCTCAGTGGGTTAAGCATCCAACTTCAGCTCAGGTCATGATCCCGCAGTTCGTGAGTTCGAGCCCCACATAGGGCTCTGAGCTTTCAGCCCAGAGCCTGGAGCCTGCTTTGGATTCTGTGTCTCCCTCTCTCTCTGCCCCTCCTCTGCTCATGCTCTGTCGCTCAAAAAAAATGAATAAATGTTTTAAAAAAAATTTTTTAAAGAAGTTGTACCAATGTATGTTTATAATGAGAAGTGGTATAATTATTTTGATTCTTATATGGAGACCCACAAAATGGAGGTTACCTAGGGCCCCAGTCCAAGTCACAAATCTAAACTGAAGTCAGATCAGAAGCACCTGTCAAGAAAACCCAAAATACACATCAATCATAATCATCCGAATCAGCCATAGCTACTTTACCTTACCCTAGAAAATAGGACCTGCTAGCCTTTCTTTTTTTTTTTTTTTTTTTTTTTCCTTTAAGCTTATTTATTTTGAGAGAGAGAGACGGAGAAAGTGTGAGTTGGGGAGGGGCAGAGAGAGAGGGCTAGAGACAGAGAATCCCAGGCAGGCTCCTCACTATCAGTGTAGAGGAACCATGAGATCATGACCTGAGCCAAAGTGGAAGCTTAACCAACTGAGCCGCCCAGGTATGCCAGGACCTGCTAACTTTTTAAGGAGATCCCTGACCTCCTAGCTAATCATGCCCTGTTTCTGGGTTGCTTTTTCTAAGGCTCTGTGAAACTTGCTCCTGCCCCCAAATTCCTCAGGCAGAGCACTCCCCAGCTTGTGAGGCACTGTACTTCCCTGGACATACACAGATTGTTTTTCCTTGAATAAAGAACATCAACTGGTTACTAAATTGTTGCAGTTTTGGGGCACCCGAATGGCTCAGTCAGTTAAGAGTCTGACTCTTGGATTTGGCTCAGGTCATGATCTCGAGGTTCATGGGTTCAAGCCCGGCAATGGGCTCCATGCTGATAGTGTGGGGACTGCTTGGGATTCTGTCTCTCGCTCCCTCTTCCTGTGCCCTTCCCCTGCTCACTCACTCTCAAAGTAAATAATTTTTTTTTAAGTCTCTTAAAAAAATCAGTTGTTGTAGTTTTGTCACTTGACAGAGATAGTTAAGGTAGATTTAGTGTATTTAAGACCTAACATTTCTAAGTTGAGTCTTCATCATTGAAATACAGTATTTACTTATTTATTGTTCATTGTCCATATACCCCTGCTAGAATATAAGCTCCACAAGGGCAGGAGTCTTGGTTTACTGATATATCTCAAGCATCTAAAACAGTGCCTGATATATAGAAGACATTTAAGTATTTGTTTCAAGAACAAATGAAATAGGGAAAAGTTTTATTTTCAATCTTTTTGTAATGTTTTATTTATTTCTGAGAGAGAGAAACAGAATGAGCGGGGGAGGGGCAGAGAGAGAGGGACACAGAATCCAAAACAGGCTCCAGACTCTGAGCTGTCAGCATAGAGACCAACGTGGGACTCGAACTCGTGAACCTCGAGATAATGACCTGAGCTGAAGCCAGACACTTCACCGACTGAGCCACCCAGGCGTCCCTATTTTTAATCTTATTATCAGTTCCAACACTGAAGTGACAAGATTCAGTAGCAGGTTTTAACAACACTGGCAAGTGGATATGTTCCTATATTTATCCCATTCTCTGGTATTATTTATCATGGCACAATTTAAGCTTTAACCGTTTATCACATGCTTACTTCAAATATAAAAGTTGCATTCCTCAGTTCTCACATGCAGCAGAAACTGCTAGTTGCCAATCTAATTTCAGGTTCTCTTGCTTTTTGAAGGCAATGTGCTCATCCAGAAGACTACATTTTTTTTTTTTAATGTTTATTTATTTTGACAAAGAGAAAGAGAGAGAGAGTGCCAGAGCACAAGTGGGGGAGGAGCAGACAGGAGATGCAGGGCTTGAACTTACCAACCATGAGATTGTGACCTGAGCCGAGATCAAGAGTCGGACACTTAACCAACGAGGCCACCCAGGTGCCCCTAGAAGACCACATTTCTAATCTCCGGGCAGACAGGTGTGGTCAGATGACTAGGAAGATATACATGGAAACTGTTGGAAGTACTTTTAGGAAAGCTCTTTGAAATGGGAACAAATAGCTGGCATGGTTGTTTTCCTTCTGCCTCCTGCCTCCAATGTGAACATGATGGTTCCAACAGCCCTGTCTTGTACAATGAGGTAAACTGAAGGATGGAAACTCTGTTCAGCGGATGATAGAGCAGAAAGACAGAAGGAATCAGAATCTCTGGTGATGTGGAGATGTAAAATGAGATTTCAAAATAGAACAAGCAAGCCTAGCTAAGAGTTTTGTTTAAATGGGGTCAGGGGGCCATGAGGGAGGAGGAATTTATGCAGGTCCTCATCAAAGAAACCTTGAACTTTTTACCAGCAACAGACACTCAGCCTGGATTTAACTCCGTCCTCGCCAGGATACCTGAATCAGTCATATTTTTCACTTCCAAAGGAGCCAACGCCATTCAAGGACAAGTTTCATTCTTTTCTTTCTTTCCTTCTTTCTTTCTTTCTTTCTTTCTTTGTTTCCTTCTTTCTGTCTTTCTGTCTTCTTTCTTTCTTCCTTTCTTTCCTTCTTTCTTTCTCTCTTTCTTTCTTTCTGTCTTTCTGTCTTCTTTCTTTCTTTCTTCTTTCTTTCTTTCCTTCTTTCTTTCTCTTTTTCTTTCTTTCGACATGAACTTTTTATTTTTATTTATTATTTATTTTAATGTATTTATCGTTTAATTTACATCCTAGTGGGGCGCCTGGGTGGCTCAGTCGGTTAAGCGTCCGACTTCAGCCAGGTCACGATCTCTCGGTCCGTGAGTTCGAGCCCCGCGTCGGGCTCTGGGCTGATGGCTCAGAGCCTGGAGCCTGTTTCCGATTCTGTGTCTCCCTCTCTCTCTGCCCCTCCCCCGTTCATGCTCTGTCTCTCTCTGTCCCAAAAATAAATAAACGTTGAAAAAAAAATAATTTACATCCTAGTTAGCGTATGGTGCAACAATGATTTCAGGAGTAGATTCCTTAAGCCCTTTACCCATTTAGCCCATCCCCCCTCCCACCTCCCCTCCAGCAACCCTCTGTTCGTTCTCTATATTTAAGAGTCTTATGGTTTGTCCCCTTCCCTGTTTTTTTTATATTTTTTTGCTTCCTTCCCTTATGTTCATCTGTTTTGTATCTTAACGTCCTCATATGAGTGAAGTCATATGATATTTGTCTTTCTCTGACTGATTAATTTCACTTAGCATAATACCCTCCAGTTTCCAGGACAAGCTTCAATCCCTCTTTTGCATATTAACCCAACCATACCAGGTAACTTAGTTTCAATCCCCGTTTTGCACAGAGTTCCTAAATGAGAACTGCATTCATGACCTTTTTTCTTCATAACTCTGCCCTTTCTTTGTCTTCCTCAGAACACAAGTCACCTGACTCTGTGTCTCTTGAATTGCAATTTTAATTGCCCAAATAAATACCCGTTTGCTTATATTGTCAGTGAATTCTTTCTTGGTCAACATAGACCACACCAACCCTGGACTGCCTTCTTAAATGCTATTTTACATAAGAAAAAAAGAAAGCACTATCTTGTTTTAATCTAGTTATTTCAGGTTTCTTATCAGCTAAACACAATTTCTAACTGATAAACCACATATACTGATTGTCATCTTCCTAAAGCTTTGAAGATTTTTCTTTCTTTTTTTTTTTGTTTGTTTGTTTTGAAAGGTTTATTTATGTTTGAGACCGAGACAGCAGGGGAGGGGAAGAGGGAAGGGGATAGAGGATCCGATACAGGCTCCGAAGCAGTAAGCCTGATGGGGGGGCTTGAACTCACGAGCAAACTGTGAGATCATGGTCTGAGCCGAAGTCAGACCCTCAACCAACTGAGCCACCCAGGGGTCCCTGAGGATTTCAGTAATACTATAAGTGCTCTTTAAAAACAACGAGACAGGGGCACCTGGGTGGCGCAGCCGGTTAAGCGTCCGACTTCAGCCAGGTCACGATCTCGCGGTCCGTGAGTTTGAGCCCCGCGTCAGGCTCTGGGCTGATGGCTCAGAGCCTGGAGCCTGTTTCCGATTCTGTGTCTCCCTCTCTCTCTGCCCCTCCCCCATTCATGCTCTGTCCCTCTCTGTCCCAAAAATAAATAAACGTTGAAAAAAAAAATTTTTTTTTAAATAAAAAAAAATAAATAAATAAAAAATAAAAAAAAATAAATAAAAACAATGAGACATCGAGTGTCTTCCCGAGTCGCCTGCTTTGGAGGTCTGTCCTCACCTTGGCTCAAAATGGACCCCAACTGCTCCTGTTCCACCGGGGACTCCTCCACCTGCGCCGGCTCCTGTACATGTAAAGTGTGCAAACACACCCCCTGCGGGGACAGCTGCTGCTCCTGCTGCCCCGTGGGCTGTGTCAAGTGTGCCCAGGGCTGCATCCGCAAGGAGACACCTGATGGTGCTGCTGCTGTGCCTGATGTGGGGGAGAGCCTGTTCCAGATGGAGAGAGAGCAACAGGTACGCACCTGCAGTTTCATTTCTATTTTATTTTTGTAAGAGCAAAGTTTTATCTTAAGTTTATTTATTTATTTTTGAGGGGGTGGGAAGGGCAGAGGGAGAAGGAGAGTGAATCCCAAGCAGGTTCCACACCGTCAGCATGGAGCCCAGTGCGGGGTTCAAACCCACAAACCGTGAGATCATGACCTGAACCGAAGCAAAGAGATGGACCCTTAACAGACTGAGCCACCCAGGCGCCCTTACACCTGCAGTTTTAAAACACATTTTTCATATTACCCTGTCTGCTACACTCCTGTTTCTATGAAATACAGGAATTATAATAAAAGTTGGCGACTTTAAAAAAAAAAAGTGAGAAATCTTTTGCTTTATGTACTTCTCTTTTAAAGAATAAAATATGGGCTTTTTATTCTGAGCTGATTGCCATGTTTTAATTTTAATCCTGAAAAAGAACATTTGGTCCATTGACAGGAAGCGGGGAATAATAATTTCATATGGCATCATTGGACCGGACCTTCCACGAGAAAGACCATGAAATACCTTTGGATGATGTTATAAATGTAGGAATAAAGAGGAAATCTTGAGAGTTCCTCGAGCCCGTGCAGAAAAGGAGATTAAAATTTAACTTCTGGTCATGGACAACTACAAGAGTTTGGAGTGTTCATTACTGCATCAAAAAAAACAAGGTTTTTGAAATTTGCTTTTAAACTTGTACCCGTGTCTGTCCTCCAAGAAGCACATGCCGAGAGGTAATTAACTGCGAAACTGAAACCAGCCACTCCCACATCTGCATTAACCTGATTTACTATTCCATTGTCTTCACTTGCATAACTTTACTATTCCAGGAGACTTCTGTTCAGACAAATAGCTTTTTAAAAAAAATTTTTTTAACGTTTATTTATTTTTGAGAGAGAAAGAGAGAGCACAAACATGGGAGGGGCAGAGAGAGAATCCAAAGCAGGCTGCAGGCTCTGAGCCATCAGCACAGAGCCCAATGCAGGACTCGAACCCACAAACCATGAGATCATGACCTGAGCCAAAGTCGGACCCTTAACTGACTGAGTCACCCAGGTGCCCCTCAGGCAAATAACTTTATTGTTCATTCCAGGAATTTGTTTGAAAGATCATCAATTCTTGGGGCACCTGCGTGGCTCAGTTGGGGTTAAGCGTCCAACTTCAGCTCAGGTCATGATCTCACCCATTCATGAGTGGGAGCCCCACGTCAGGCACATCAAGCCCCATGTCCAGCACATCAAGTCTGTGCTGACAGCTCAGAGCCTGGAGCCTGCTTCAGATTCTGTGTCTCCCTCTCTCTCTGTCCCTCCCTTCCTCGTGCTCTGTCTCTCTCAAAAATAAATAAACATTAAAAAAAAAAAAAAGAAAGATCATCAACTCTTTGTTAGAAGGTATCAACATTTTTCTTACCAATACTCTTGGGACTCCGTGCCTCCTAATCCTTTTCTTGCTATTTCCACCAATCCTAAATCACTATTATGTCACTCCTCATTGAAGGACCTGTCTTAAACCAAACTTCAAAATCTCAGTAAGAACAGACTCTGCCCTTTCTTCTTTGAGACACAACAAAGTTCTCTTGAGGTGGTAATTCTCCTGTGCAACAGGGAGCAATAAATTCAATTTTATCTTGGTGGTGGTGATATTTGGGCACTGGCATTTAATACATGCAAAAGATAGGGCAAAGTCAGTGAAGGAAACAGAAAGGACCTGGAAGAGGTGGAGGGAGCTGTTGCCCTCAGAAGTTCTGAGGCAGGATACAGGGAAAGCTGGAAAGGAGGAAAGGGAGAAGGAAGGTTAGGCAGCAGTCCAGTTTTCAGAGAATTTGATAAGGCCAGTGGGGACTTACCTAGTCAAATTCAATCATTCCTCAAAGTAGTCCTACATTTTGCAGGAACCCTACTGCCTTGGTGCCCCTGGTGAGCTCAGTGCACATCAGCCATGGCTGGACGCATTTTGTGGGAAGCAAGGCCTCAGCATCACAGTGGTGACGGGTGTCAGAGCAATCGTACCTTTGCAGTCCCAGTAGGAGATGTAAAGACACATTTCTCCTAGCTCAGGATGCCTGATGAGCTAGCCTCTGAAAAGATACTTGCAAAAAGTGTTACCTTCTGAGAACAAGCATATAATGAATGAGAAAACTCCAAAGGAGACTAACGTTGATTTTTGAATGAATTTATTAATTATAAAAATCTAGTGAAAGCAATTGGGGTTTTTCTGCACTGTTAAATATGCTAAAGACAATATCAGTTATTCAGTTATGAAAAATTAGAATAATTTAGAGTGATAGAATTTGAGAGTCCTTATTACTTTGTTTCATTTTGTTTGACTACTCACCAACTGATGTTTCCAGCTTTTGACAGTGCTATGGGTTGAATTGTGTCTCTCCAAATTCATATGTTGAAACCCTAACCCCCAAAGCGACTGTATTTGGAGATAGAACCTTTAGGAAGGCAATAAAAGTTAAATGAGGTCATAAAGGTAGCACCCTAATCCAAAAGGATTATTAGGCTTGATGAAGTTATGGGGTGATGGAGGGTTCGTGGGGTCCCAAGCCAACGGCCAAGAAAGAATTCTTGAAGACATCATTGGTGCAAAAAGGTGATTTTATTAAAACATGGGGACAGGACCTGTGGGCAGGAAGAGCTGCACTGGGGTTGGGGGGGGGGGGGGGGGACTGTTTTATGGAGTCCAGGGAGGAAAAGTCAAGAGGGAGTTTCCAAAGAGACTTTCACATGCTAAAGACTTACTGGAGGCCTAGCTATTGTCAAGCTAAGGTTGTTTTTCCCCCTAGCAAGGCATTAATATTAAGACAGTAGGGAGTTCCTGGACTTCAGGCTATGATGAGATTGCATTTTTCCGGTAAACTTGTGGAGACTCTTACCAGTTTAACCATTTGGTTTTTTTTGTCCTTTCCTGTTTTGGAGTAGCTGGGAGTGTCCAAGGAATATCATGCATGTCCCACAGGGGGAGGGGATGTGTACTAACTTGTACTTCACCCTCAGCTTGCCTCACTCTCCCTCATCAGGCTTATAAGAAGAGAGAGGTGCCCAGTTGGCTCAGTCAGTAGAGCATGCAACTCTTGATCTCAGGGTCGTGACCTTGAGCCCCAACTTGGGCATAGAGATTACTTAAAAAAAAAAAAAAAAAAAAACGAGAGAGAGAGAGAGAGAGAGAGAGAGAGAGAGATTTCCCTTGCCCTCCAGCCTGTCTATGTGCTATTTTTATGTAGCTTTGCCCCAGACCGCTAACGTTAATAGGGGAACTAGCAGAACTGCTGGGCAAACAGTGGTGCTAAGCAGGAAGTCTCAACAGTAGAAAAACTACACTTTCTCCTACGTTTATTGGGCTCCTTCTCCTCAACTTCTATTTTGAGGTTGCTCCAATCTTACAAGAAAAAGAAAGCCTCACCTGGGGCTTTATTCCATTGTTTTTCATCGGTCTCCAGCCTTCCAGTCCCAGTAATCAGTGCACTCTGGTTTCTTCCACCATCACCATGCCTACCTGCAACTATTCACAATGAGCTAAAGAGCCACCTTCTAACTCAAATTCAAAGGATTCAGTCCCCACCTTGATCTCTTGGGAGAAGTTATCACTGCTACACCCTTCTAGAAACTTACTGTCCCCTTTTTTTATATATATATATATATATAATATTTTTTATTATTTTAGAGAGAGTGTGTGCACAAGCAGGCGAAAGGCAGAAGGAGAGAGCGGCAGAGGGATAGAGAAAGCTAATCTTAAACAGACTCCACTCTCAGCCCGCCAAGGCTCAACCCCATGACCCTGGGACCGTGACCCAAGCAGAAATCAAGATTCGTACACTCAATCAACTGAGTCACCTAGGTGCCCCATTTGTCCCCTTGCTTCTACGACACCAATCTCTTGTTCTCCTCTGACCAGGCCTCAAGTCTCTTTCCATTCCACCAATCCTTAAAGGTACGTGTTTCACGGGGATTTCATCCTTACTGCTTTTCTTATCTCACTCTAAAGGCTTTCTGTGGGTGATCTCACCATCTATGGCTTCAACTCCTGGGCTCTTAAGTGTTTGGCCCTGACCCTACTATGAACTCCAGGTCCACCATTTTATTTGTCTACAAAGTGACTCCCCCTGGGGGTTCCACAGGCCACATCACAATTATATGTTCTGACCTTAACTCAGTGTTTTGTGTTCCCTGAGAGCAGCATTTGCACCTTATTTGGTACTGTTATCCACCAGTCACAGAAGTCATCCCTAGACTCTGTACTCTCCTCCCTCCTTCGACCCTTAGATTTAATCTGTCACTCAACCCTATGGTTTCTGTCTCTTTCATGATTCTTTTCCACCATCACTGCCCCCACTTTATTCATTGAGAGAGGATTAGAGATATGCATCAGAATCACGTGTGTGTGTGTGTGTGTGTGTGTGTGTTATGCCCCTCCTCCAGAGATCTGAACCAGCATATACCCTTCCTTACCTGCATTGTTCTTACTCTTCCCTGATCTCCAGTCCATCTCCCACACGGCTGACAGAAAGACCTTTCTTTTCAAAATTTTTTTAAAAATGTTTTTGAGAGCGAGCACAAGTCGGACAGGGGCAGAGAAAAGAGGACAGAGGATCAGAAGCAGGCTCTGCGCTGACAGAAGACAGCCCAATGTGGGGCTGGAACTCACAAATTTCGAGATCGTGACCTGAGCCGAAGTCAGGTCAACCGACTGAGCCACCCAGAATGATCTTTCAAAAATGCAACCTTGATTGTACTGCAAACTGTCTGCTTATTTTTTCAAAGGTTCTTCAGAACCTTCAGGTTCTTTATCCTGAAGAATAAAGTCCAAATTCCTCTGGAAACCCTTCATGCTTTGGTTCTTGCCAGTAGCTTCCACCTCATCTCTTGCCACTCCCTCCTGGGCACCCTGCACTCACGCCTTATCAAAGTGTGGTACTTGCTGTTCCTGGAACATCCGTCCTTCTTTGCCTTGCTGTTCTCGGTGGATATCACCCCTCATTCCTTCCTACTTAGAAGTCACCTTGTTCCAAAAGCCTCTCCTGATTTCTCCAGGCAAATAGGAATTCTCTGTGTTTCCACGGTACCTCGTTCATATCATGATTCTATATTTATTATCGGATAATTATATTTGTGTTTATACAACGTCTCACCCACTAAACTGTGAACGGACTGTTCAGTTCATTGTTGTACGTGCCCTAATGTAGAGCCTGGCACAGAATATGTACTCAACAAAATGCTGACTGAATGAAATTTTGAAATGAGTAAGTTTTATATTTTTCTGATTTCTTAAAGTACACAGTGTTTAATATATCTTAAATAATACTACTGACCCATTCTCAGGATAGAATTGCCCTCTAAAACCCTTTTAATGATAACAGTTTATATTTAAACAGTACTTTTAACTTTTCAAAGCACCTTTCCCCCAACACTTATTACAAGTATTTCCAAACATATGGAAAAGAAAAAGAATTGTAAGTGAACACCCATACACCCATCACCTAGATTCTAATTTGATATATTTGTATATTTGCAGAATACTTTTTATGGGCTAATTTTGTTATCACCTTTTATTTCATGTAATGACTGAGGTATGATTCTATGTTTTATAGATAAGGAAACTGAGACCAAGAGGGCTTAATGACTTCCTAAGGAGATTATTTCCTGGAGTTGTGATCAACTTGTGCCAGCTGACTCATCCTTACCTTCTGGGTGTTAGATAAATAACCCTCCTCTGAAAAGTATTTTGAATATTCTTGCTAATGAAAAGCTTCCAATTCTGTAAGATAGGAGAATCAGCAAAATCATGGGAAAACCAACAAGAAAACATTTCTAGCTCATAAGTCACTCAAAGAGGAATCCAATCTTGGATATTCTTCCCCCTTAACGCGCCCCTCCCCCCCACTTCATTCCTGGTTAGTCATTTCCGGCCCAATTGGAGAAGTTTCTTCCATTCTTTTCTAGTACCAGATGCAGATCTAAATTATCTTTCATTTCAGCTGGTCAACTCTCTCCTGCCTTTTCTTTTTTAATGTTTACTTATTTATTTTTAGAGAGAAAGAGAGTGCGAGCAGGGGAAGGGCAGAGAGAGGGAGAGAGAGAGAATCCCAAGCAGGCTCACACTGTCAGCACAGAGCCCCATGAAAGGCTCCATCCCACAAACCATGAGATCATGACCTGAGCAGAAATCTAGAGTGGGATGTTCAACAGATTAAGCCATACAGGCGCCCCTCTCCTGCCTTTTCATGTGCCAAGAATACACGACCTCCAATTAAAACATGACCCTAATTCATATCTTTGCCTAGCTCACAAAACATCAACCACTCTCATTTTCTACCAAATTAAGTCTGGTATAATCTCTGCCATCCACACTATAACCTATCTAAGCTTCTGTCTTCTTACCTTAGCTTCCATCCTACATAACCAAGAAGAGTTGTTTCCGCAAATACAACCAGGGCTTTCTGCTTACTTCCTTTCTTCGTGTATAAATCACCACCGCTCCCCTCCCAAATTCCACATGTGTTGAATTCTAGACCTCCTAGTCATGGCCCAACTCAAATGCCAATTCTAATAAACCTAGAACACCCAAGCCGGTTATAACCTCGATTATCACGCTTGTGGATCTTGTGGCACTGATTTTAATCTACCTTGTAGAGCTTTATAGTCTTATTTCTCTTGCCATCTTCTGCCCCCTTTGCTTGAGTAGAGCACCCTTGAAGAAAGGGACATTGTCTTATCCATCATGGCCTTCGCACACAGTCGGTGCTTTACACGCTCAATTTCGTTTAACGAAACATATACTTCCGAAGGGACCGTTGGCGAACGCCCTTTGCTGTATTCACACATACACTCACACGCACATACAGATGCTGTCTTCCACCTGGACACACACACGTGTCTCCAGGGCCACAGCCCCGAACTGTCTCGGGATCCTCCGCCTGTGGGCGCTTCCATTCCAGCCAGCGGAAGGGGAGGCTCATTCCTTTAAGACACTCTAACAGATACTTGTTACTTTAGATCTTCTACAGCCTCCGCCCTACGAAGAGCTTAAGATCTCCTTCCTTCAAAATACTATTATTCCGAGTCAGGGAGCCGCAGCCTGGTCGCGCCGGGGTCCGGTCCCACGGATCCCCCCTCCTGGTCCCGTTTGGTCGCGCCCGCTTTGTCAGCGCGCTGCGCTAGCCGGTTACCCTCCAGCTCTCGCCGGCCGGCGGCAGACCGAGCTGCTGCTCCCTGAGCTGCCGTAGCTCCCGCGTCTCCCTCCCGGGCTTGTCTGCTCAGCACTGCCCTCAGGCCTGGGCTGGGCGACTAGGAGCCTGGGAGCATCCGCTCAGAAGGTCCCCGAGAGTCTGCTCGTTTCGCCCGCCTCGGCCTCGGCCAGGCTCCGCTCCTCCCGCGCGCGAGGGGCCTCGGCGGTTGTGGCGGCGGCGCCCGGCATGTATCAGAGCCCGCGGCGGCTCTGCTCCGCCCTGCTGCAGAGGGACGCGTCCGGCCTGCGCCGCCTGCCCACCCCCGGGCTGCGCCGCCAGTCGCCTCCGCCGGCGGCCGCCCCCCGGCCCGCGTCCCCCCGGCTCCTGGCGGCGGCCTCAGCGGCCTCGGGCGCCGCGAGGTCGTGTTCCCGAACAGGTGAGTGCGCGGTACCGGGCGGAGAACCCCGCGGCTGCCGACCCGCGGCTGCCGACCCGCGGCCGCCTCCTGGGGACGGCGGGGAATGAATGGGAAGCCCGGGGCTGCCAGGGTGTGGGGGTCTGGCCGGGAAGCCGGCCCTCCTCTCCCCGAACAGACGACTCTTCCCGTTTTCCGCTTTCCCCTTGCCCTGCCTATCCTGGGGTTTGCGTCCAGTAAGAACTGGAACACCTTTCAGGGTCCCGTTTGATCCTTGGATGCGGTGCCTTTGGTATTTCTCGCTCTTAACGCTAAATCTGCCCCTTCCAAGGCCGCAAATTAACTTGTGTCTGTTTTACTTCCTATTGCGCTAATTAAGCAAATTTTGTGCAAAAAAAAAAAAAAAAAAAGCCATCGAAAGTGGTATTTTTTGATCATGGAGCTTGCATGATTTAGATGTTATGAATTTCTTTAAAGTTATGCTGACTACATGATAACACACATTGACTGGTTTTACATTTACGTATTTGGATTTTTCCGGAGTCTTCCACTCTTACTACTTAGGTCAATCTGTGTGTACTGTATACCTGGGTTAAGATCTTGTAAAGGCGATGCCTTCGTTTGTCAAGAGCCAATGTGATACATCACATACATACCCTGGACTTTACCTTTTTTGCCACCTCCGTTTCTGCCTGAGGACACATTGCCGAGGCTAAAAATTACGTACAAAGTAATGATACTGTTTTAAATAAGAATGAAGGTTCTCTTTCAAATCTGGCAATTACTACATCACACTAAAAAGTGTATCTTGGCCATGCTCAAGTTAGGTTATTGCTGTTTAAGACCTTTGTATAGCCATCCTAGGTTATAAATGCATTTTCCTCAGAAAGTTTTGGATTGATTTAAGAACTGAGCAGTAGAAAAAATATGTTTAATGGGACTTTCTTTTATTAATGAAAGTGATAATCTAAAATCTAAACGTGATTGAAGCCAAGACTTTAAACTCTTCGGGGTTCCTGGGTGGCTCTGTAGGTTAAGCCTCCGACTTCAGTTCAGGTCACGCATGATCTGTTTCTTGAGTTCGAGCCCTGCTTGGGACTCTACTGACAGCTAGGAGCCAGGAGCCTGCTTGGGATTCTGTCTCCCTCTCTCTGCCCATCCCCCACTTGCACTCTGTCTCTCTCAAAAAACAAATAAACATTAAAAAAAAAAAAGACTTTAAACTCTTCTCAGATTATTAGCAGATGTTTAGGCTGAGATGTACCTTTAAAATTAGGATGCTAAACTGGTTACTTTAGACTCAACTCCATATTATTCTTTACAAAGGGTGAACTTGACAGTCCTATTCAGCTTTTTTGGTTTTTTGTGTTTTATAGTGTGAACATGTCGATTACATGAAATTCACAGGGTTTCTTTTTTTTTTCCCCCCCCAGCTCTGTAGGAATTTGGCACATTGTGTGAAAATAGCTGTTGGGATGAGTGCCACCTAATAACTGTTAGTGTTTTTTCTTGCTGGAAATTTTCAAGAGGAATGTTGTTTGGTTTGAAGAAGAAGAGGTAAAAGAGAAAGCCAGTTAGTGTCTTCTCCAGAACCAGCTCAGATCTCAAAGTCCCTTAGGCAGAGTTTGTCCGTAGTTACATCTTGGGAATACAGATAGCTTGTGTGATACAGATAGCTGTGGTGTTGGCTGAGGAAAAAAGGTCAGGTTAGAGTATTTGGAACATTAGGCTTTTGACACAGGTATTTAATGAACTTTTTAAAAAGTCTCTGAAACCCCCTAGTTTTACAAATAAAGAAACTGAAAGGCTTTAGGATGCTTATGATATCATAGACAGTTACTAGAAATCTAGGCAGTTTTCCTTTTTCATGCAGTTTTAGCTTCAGCTACTTGTTAGAGAAGAAATGTGAATACATTCATTTACTCATTGCTGGATCACTCATTCATTCAGGAAGTCTTTGCAGAATGCCTTACACACACTGTAGGTGCTTTATTACAGGAAGTAAAAGAATGTGAGCCTTAGTCTGCCTTTATAGAGTTTACTGCCTAATAAGAGAGAAGAACTTACAAAAAGAAATAACTGTTGAATGAAATGAAACACCTTTTATTCTCTTACAGTTAGAGGTTTGCTCATGACACAAGGGTGCCAGAGATGGGGAGGTCCCTTTCAGCAAAGGTGATCTTTTTTAGCCTTCAAGAAGTAATTGGTATTTGAGCTGGGCCTTGAAGCATGGTTAAGATTGAAAGAAATTAAATCATTTTATTTGGGAAAAGGCAGGAACAAAAAGGGAAAAGCAGGAAGCATCGAAGCAGCTGGCAGGGTGAGAGAAGAAACCCCCAGTAAAATGTTTTCCAAAGAGCCCCAGAACCAGCATTCAGTGCTTTTAAAAATGGCAGACTAATGGATCCTACTAGAGACCTATTAAAAGAATTGGTTCCACATTACTTAACAGATTCCACATTACTTAACAAGCTAACAATAAGAATAAACCTCCCCATTATTCTTCCATGCCCCAAAGTTTAGACATCTGGCAAGAGAAGTCCTCAGGTAGCTGAAAGCTACTCTTCCCTCCAGAGAGTCTCTTGTCGAGGCTTGGGGGTAGGTGATGAGTCCCAACCCTTGACTCCATTTGATAATCGTTTCCTTCCTAACGTAGGTCCCTTGGCAGTCCATCAGAGGTCACTAGAAAGACGAGTACAGTCATCACATCCTAGGTTATTAGAATTTAAAGGGGAACTTGGAAACAACTTCAGTGTTTTGCTGTCTTTTCTCACACAAGGACAGCACCCCCATAAAGAAGCAGCAATTGCCACGGTTACTGTACTGGATGAAATGCCATCGGGAGTCATCTGTGGGTTTATAAGTGCTGTCTTCCAGATCCCTCCTCCTCAGATAATTAAGAGTTTGGCTGAATGACTGTTCGCCACCCCTGGAACATGTTACTTTTTTCCTTGGGACAGTTTTAAAAGCAAATACCAGCTCATTTCAGGAGGTGGCTTTATTTAGTATGTCCCTTAACTCTGAGTAAGCTGTTGATGAGAGAGAAGAAATGGGAAAGCTTGTAATTATCAAGTTCCTACAGAATAAATTGCTTTCCTTGTGGGAGAACTAAGGTATCATTTTCCTGTAGCATTCAGTGCTAATAGTTTAAATAGTGAGCTGTTGGGGGTGTTTGAGTTAATAACCATAGCTCCAGAATCACATTCAACACATTTACATATGAACCTTTGCAAAGCATTTAATCTTGCTTACTGTCTCAACACTGGACTTGACCTAGAAAAAGTAAAGAAGATAAATTGACATCATTCAGTCCACAAGTTTTATTGAATACAGTATACTTAAAAGGCCAAATATTGTATCACATGACTAATTGTGTCAGGAATTGAGAAGAAAGAGAAATCAGTGTGGCTGGATTTGTTGGGAAGCGAAGTGCTTTTGAATAGGTGAAAGGAGGGTACATCCCTGGAAGGGAGCACAGTGATGACAGGCAGGGCGAAAAGACCACATGAGAAGGTGGCAGGTATGGAAGCAGTGATGAATGAATACCATCAGAAAAGATGTACTTCTAGAATCTGGGACAGTTGTTAAAAGACAGATTTCTTGTCTTTCACCTATGTACTTGAATCATTTCCTCCTAGGAGAAGCCTGGTGTGTGTGTGTGTGTGTGTGTGTGTGTGTATTCATTTTGAGAGAGAGAGAATATCCCAAGCAGGCTCCACACTGTCAGCACGGAGCTCAAACACATGGGGCTCAAACCCACGAACTGCCAGATCATGACCTGACCCAAAATCAAGAGTCGGGACGCTTGGAGGCTTACCCAACTGAGCCACCCAAGCACCCCAAGTTGTATATTTAACAAGTGCCCCAGGTGATTCTTTCTGGAAAACTTGGCGAGTATTTTATAAGCTCCACTCCTCCTTTCAAAAGTATTTATTTCTGGAAAATTTGAGAAACCTGGGAGAGGATTCTGGAGGAGTGTTAAGATCTTTGAACTTGGGCTCCAAGGCAATTTAGGAGGCCTCTGAGTAAGAACATTTACCTGAACAAAAAGCAGGCTTTAAGAAAGGGAAGGAGGGGCGCCTGGGTGGCTCAGTCAGTTAAGTGTCTGACTTTGGCTCAGGTCATGATCTCACAGTTCATGAGTTTGGGCTTGCGTTGGGCTCTGTGCTGACAGCTCAGAGTCTGGAGCCTGCTTCAGATTCTGTGTCTCCCTCTCTCTCTGCACCCCCACCCCCACTCACGCTCTGGCTCTCTCTCTCAAAAAATAAACAAACATTAAAAAAGTTTTAAAAAAAGGAAAGAATTGGTGCATTTAAGAAAATTCAGTGAGGAAAAATTTGAGACTGACATTGTAATGGAAGTGTAGCAGTGTGGATAAATGTAGTATCATGTAGATTTCAATGATGTTTACTAATGAATAGGGCGATTTCCAAATTTTTTTGGAAGGAGGAGGTAGAAAAGAGGAAGTGTCTATATTTTCTTAAATTCTTTTTTTTTTTAAGGTTTACTTATTTTTGAGAGGGGGGGAGGGGCAGAGAGAAAGAGACACAGAATCTAAAGCTCTAGGCTCTGAACTATGCTTGACGCACGCTCAAACTCATGAATGTACGATCGTGACCTGAGCCAAAGTCAGCCGCTTAACCAATTGAGTCACCTGGGCACCCCTATATTTGCTTAAATTCTTTTTTTTTAACGTTTATTTATATTTGGGAGACAGAGAGCAGGGGAGGAACAGAGAGAGGGGGAGACACAGAATCCAAAACAGGCTCCAGGCTCTGAGCTGTCAGCACAGAGCCTGATACGGGACTCGAACCCACGAACCGTGAGATCATGACCTGAGCTGAAGTTAGTCGCTCAACCGACTGAGCCACCCAGGTGCCCCATTTGCTTAAATTCTAATCAGGATTTATATACTTGAAAATGGTTATCATACTTGAATAAATACTGAGAAATTCAAGGATAATGTGCATGGGTGTTTGGCTCTGTACTAAACTCAATTGGGGGCGCCTGGGTGGCTCAGTCGTTTAAACGTCCGACTTCAACTCAGGTCACAATTTTGCGGTCGGTGAGTTCAAGCCCCACGTCGGGCTCTGTGCTGATGGCTCGAAGCCTGGAGCCTGCTTCAGACTCTGCGTCTCCCTCTCTCTCTGACTCTCCCCCGTTCATGCTCTGTCTCTCTCTGTCTCAAAAATAAATAAACGTGGGGCGCCTGGGTGGCGCAGTCGGTTAAGCGTCCGACTTCAGCCAGGTCACGATCTCGCGGTCCGGGAGTTCGAGCCCCGCGTCGGGCTCTGGGCTGATGGCTTAGAGCCTGGAGCCTGTTTCCGATTCTGTGTCTCCCTCTCTCTCTGCCCCTCCCCCGTTCATGCTCTGTCTCTCTCTGTCCCAAAAATAAATAAACGTTGAAAACAAAATTTAAAAAAAAATAAATAAATAAAAATAAACGTTAAAAAAAATTAAAAAAAAAATAAACTCAATTGTACTTTCATGAAAAGCAGCGACAATATTTTCAATTTATTGTTATTCTTAGAATAGGTGAAAACCAGCCTTCCCGCAGGAAGGAGTAATACCTCAAGTGGATGATTTTAGCTGGTGTCAAAGCAACACTTAACATACCGGTTACCGAGAATTCAGTATCTGTTGTGGGCAGGAGTGCTCAGGGGAAAGAAGGATAAACAAATTTACTACTTTGAATGTCTCCCCAGAAATACTTTTTTCTCCTTTCAGTATCAAAAAATGCCTGGGGGAGGGGTGAGGCACCTGGGCGGCTCAGTCAGTTAAGCTTCTGACTTCCCTCCAGGTCATGATTTCAAGGTTCATGGGATGGAGCCCTGCATTTGGCTCCTTGCTGACAGTGTGGAGCCTGCTTGGGACTCTCTCTGCCCTTCCCCCACTTGTGCTTTCTCTCAAATAAATTGATTTTTAAAAATACCTGGGCCCACTCAGATCTTCTGAATTTTAACTCATGGGGCCTGAGCATCCGATGACTCTGATGCATAGCCCAGGCGGAGAGCCTCTTACCACACAGATTTGTTTTACTGCCAGTGAGGAGATTTGTTTTACTAAATGCATAGCAGCCTGCTAGAAATTTCTTACCAGTGCATTGATTCTCATGCCTCCAAAAGTTAGATTCTGCTGTTAGATGATGAGGGACTGTGCAGAGAAGAAAAATTTAAAAACTTTTTTGTTCCATCTTCAGAATCAGAGTAGTGTGGGAAGTCCAGGATAGTAAAAGTTACAGTGCAGACAGAAGTACAGTAAAGAATTGTTTCCACAGGATGTCCAGAGAGTTCCTCACACTTGCCCTGCCTGTTCCCACTATCTTCCTGCTCCCAGCTCTTTGCGCTTCCGGTCCTTGGGCAGGTCGTTGCTAGTCTGCAGGCACACTTGTGACTCTGAGTGTCTCGTGCAGTACAGGGTACACAGTAAAGTACTTTGCAGATTCCAAAGATACCTGGAATATAATAGTTTTGTATTTCCTTTTTATGTTTTGCTGTCATGAATGTTAGCCATCATCCAGGGACTACTGAAAGAAGTTTATCTTTCAAGTCTTTATAGGTCAGATAGGTGTCCTGAGACGTATTCTGGAATTGGTTTCTCTTTCAGGTACTTTGTTCTGAATTTTATTTAGAAAAAAAGTCATGATGAATTTTTAAATTAAGTCTTTAGAAAATTACTGGAATAACGCATGCCCGTTAATAAAAATCTTCTGTCCTCAAAACTTTAAATGTCTTTGAGTATTATTTCCAGAAACTTACAGGATTTTTCTTACGCTTTGTGTTCCAAAATTCCATCAGAAAAAATGTCCCAGCATTGGGCAAGCCCATTTAATCTAAAGCCATACCTTTCTTTAGTACAGGAAAACTTTGTTATTTTTTGGATTATTTTATCAACTCTGTCATCTATTCTCATGTTCTTAAACTCCCATTAGACAGATTGTTGACCATGTGGATCTATCCTGTGTCTCTTCTGTCATTTTTTAATGTCTTTATCTCATCCATTTTGTCAGTTTTTCTATTTCTGTTTTGCAGTCATTTAAAATTTCTAGGGGAACGTGGGTGGCTCAGTCAGTTAAGCATCACTCTTGATATTGGCTCAGGTTGTGATCTCACGCTTTGAGATCAAGCCCCACATTGGGCTCTGTGCTGATAGCACAGAGCCTGCTTGGAATTCTCTCTCTCGCTCTTGCTCTCAAATAAATAAACTTGAAAAAAAAATTTCTAGGGGCGCCTGGGTGGCGCAGTCGGTTAAGCATCCGACTTCAGCCAGGTCACGATCTCGAGGTCCGTGAGTTCGAGCCCCGCGTCGGGCTCTGGGCTGATGGCTTAGAGCCTGGAGCCTGTTTCCGATGCTGTGTCTCCCTCTCTCTCTGCCCCTCCCCCGTTCATGCTCTGTCTCTCTCTGTCCCAAAAATAAATAAACGTTGAAAAAAAAAATTTTTTTTTAAAAAAAAGAAAAAAAAATTTCTAGACATTTTCTAGTTCTCTGTGGCTTTTTTTCATAGAAGCTTGTTTTGTGTCCATAATACTCTCCTGTAGCTTTAAATATATGTAGATATGTAAGCCTGGTTCTCCCACGGGCCTCCCCTAAGGGGGAGAACAGTTTACACGGTTCTGTAAGTAGAAGGTTATGTGGTGGTTGGACAGGCAGGTTTCCCAAGAGCAAGTTGGAGACCTCTACCTTTGCCAAAGCTAGGAAGGCTTCTTTCTGTGTTCACTAATCTGTTTAACTCCTCACCCTACTTTTAAAAATATTCTCTTTTTTTTTATTTTATTTTAAATTTTTAAAAATTTACATCCAAATTAGCATATAGTGCAACAGTGATTTCAGGAGATTCCTTAGTGCCCCTTACCCATTTAGCCCATCCCCCCTCCACAACCCCTCCAGTAACCTTCAGTTTGTTCTCCATATTTATGAGTCTCTTCTGTTTTGTCCCCCTCCGTTTTTATATTATTTTATATTATTTCCCTTCCCTTATGTTCATCTGTTTTGTCTCTTAAAGTCCTCATATGAGTGAAGTCATATGATTTTTGTCTTTTCTCTGACTAATTTCACTAAACATAATACCCTACAGTTCCATCCACGTAGTTGCAGATGGCAGGATTTCATTCTTTTTGATTACCGAGAAATAGGCCATTGTATATATGTATATATACCACATTTTCTGTATCCATTCATCCATCGATGGACCTTTGGGCTCTTTCCATACTTTGGCTATTGTTGATAGTGCTGCTGTAAACATGGGGGTGCATGTGTCCCTTCGAAACAGCACACCTGTATCCCGTGGATAAATGCCTAGTAGTGCAATTGCTGGGTCGTAGGGTAGTTCTATTTAGTTTTTTTAAGGAACCTCCATACTGTTTTCCATAGTGGCTGCACCAGCTTGCATTCCCATAAAAATATTCTTGAGGTCAGAGTTAGACCTTGATCTGGTCTGCTTTTCTTTTTTTTTTTTTTTTTTTTCTTTTTTTTAAGTTTTTATTTTTAGTAATCTATACACCCAGCATAGGGCTCAAACTCATGACCCTGAGATCAAGAGTCTCATGCTCTTCTGACTGAGCCAGCCAGGGGCTCCTGGTCTACTTTCCTTTTAGATCTGTCATCCTTGGGAGCCCTTCCAAGGCACATCTCCCCCTTTTCTTTGAAGCTGTTCTCTGGTTCTGTCTCACAGGCAGAAGCCACCCTTGCTTCTGGGGAAGACAGGGGACGTGGGGGAATTAGCACAGCTGTTTCAAAAGCCATTCTTGAATGAATTACCCTAACAGTTGCCCCTCAGCTTCTCCTGCCCTTTATCTTTGTTGACTCCACTTGGAGTTTCTTCAAAGCTCCCTTGGCAAGAACCATATTTAATGCACCTTTGGTAACTTGTACTACATTTTCCTCCCCTCTGGTTTCTCTGTTAATGCAAATCTGTTTCTGTCTTCCTGGAATTCCTCCAAATTCTTCGTCCACTGATGGCATCCTTTCTTGTCTTCCCATATTATCGTTTCATTCTTTTTAAAAATTTGAATACACTTAGTTTATTCCTGAAAGCTCTTAATGAAGGAGAGGGTAAATGTATGTTGTACTTCATGCCCAGTGACCTATTGAGTGTATTAACATATCAATTCCTATTATATATATTTTTAATTATTTGTTTCAATTCCCACTTGAAAATTGAGTGGTATGAATAGAGGTTTTAAAGCCGTTTACAGTTTCAGTTCAGATGGTGAAAGATCATTCTTTTCCTACATGTACCTTTAACTATTCAAGCAAGGCCATGGAGATTTATATATGCAAATTGTTTTCCCCTATTTGAAGCGACTGAAAATCGTTCATTGGTTTTGTGAAATGTATACAAACTAGCTATACAATTGCATTTCAATAGAATCTAGAACAGGGGTCTGCAAACCTTCTCTGTAAAGAGCCAGGTAGGAAATACCTTAGGCCTTGTGGGCCATATGTCAGTGTCACAACTATTCCACTCTACCGTCGTGGTGTGGAAGCAGCCATAGACAGGACATGAACTTTACTAATTGGACACCGAAATTTGAATTCATACGGTCTTCCCATGTCATGAACTATTACATCCAGATTTGGCTCATGGACTGTAGTTTGTGGATTCCTGGTCACAAGGGAAAATGTCTGTACTGTCAGCAGATTTTTCCTTTTAGCTTTCACGTTTCCATTCATAACTGTAAAAATGCACTATTTGGGGGGCAAGATGTAGTAACACAGACTTCATGTCTTAGTGGGAGCAGTTCCACCACATTCTGTTAGTTTTTCTACCTTTTCACATTTCACTTTGAGCTAGAAAAAGCCCAGTTTGTGGAAATGGTTGGTCAGCCAGCTTCACAGTTGAGCACCAATTAAAATGGGCAACATAAGCTCTTACTGTGGAGAGATTTCTTCTTCCGTGGTGAGGTTTTCTAGATGAATCTGGCATGGCTGAAGGTGTGGCGGAGCCCGGAAAACGTTTTGGCGTTCTTGTATAGCCTGCTGCCTCGAGAGGAAAGGTCGTTCGGATTGTCCCACTGTGTCTAGGTGCTGGTATTTTTAGACGTGTTCGGCTGAGAGTCCCGACCTTCACTTGTGTCTCTAGCACTGCCGTGCAGGCTGTTACACTGCTTTGTACACCGTGTGCCATGCCAGCGCGTGTGCCGTGGTGGCAGTGACGTTGGCAGATGGAGCAGGTGGAATTCGACCTCTGTTTATTCCCTTGTGTGCCCTGGCAAGGCAGCATTGCAGTTGTCCTGGCTGTCCGTGCTGTCGGAGATGCTGATGAGCAAGAGTCCAAGGTGCGAGGAACTTTCTCCGGAGCCAGACCTCTTAGTAATTGTGCAATCTTAAAAAAAACTGTGTCCTCATGTCGTAACCTCAGTATCTGTTTTTGTGAAATGGTGAATACAGTACCTCCTTTGCCAGATTGTTGGAAAGAGTAATGAAAACACACGGAAGCAGTATGGCGTATGCCAGGCTTTCAAAAGTGAACAGCCTTCCCTTTAAACCCGGAAAGTGAGCTTCACTACGTAGAATAGCTAACCTTTAACTGACCAGTTAGGATGTATATCAGGTTTAACTCAATCCTCATAGTAACACGGTGAAGTACATTAGAGTGATCCCCAGATGAAGAAACTGAGGCGCAAAATGGTGGCTAACTTGGTCAGGGTCCTATTAGTAAAAGGAACTGGGATTTGAAGCGAGGCACCCTAACTTGAGTCCCCGCGTTCACGACTGTTTTTGCCTCTGCTAAACGAAAGCCTGGCCTTACTGAGAAAAGTTGAAGCTTTGGCCACAGGGGTTTCACGAAAGAACATACCTGATTGCCGAGTGCTCCAGGCATGCCTGTCACATTCAGTCAGGAGTGCTCAACAACAGAAATTTGAAGACTGGACGTTGGCTAAAATACTTAACCCTCACCGGAAAGTCGTCTCTTCCTAAATTGGCACTTAGAATCCAGCCCCTAGGATCCAGGATTTAATGTACTACACATCCACACTCCTACACAAAACTTGAAGGCGGTTATGTGTGTTTACCAGGTCGACCTGCTGACCACCACAGAGAGAGGGTCCCAACTACAGTCTCACAAAACTCTAGAAAGATAGTTACATTTCATAGTGACTCAGGACAAGTCACTTAAGCTTATGAACTTTAGTGTCGTCATCTATGAAAGAGCCAAGGAGTTTTTGAGAGGGTAACAGATCACAAGTAAAAGTGCTCAGTATACCATAAAACGCACTACCAGTGTAAGGCAGTTCTTCATCAGTGTTTGACAGAATTCCTTGGGGCTTTGCTGTCTCTTGGCATCTTTTCTAATGTATGTATGTATGTATGTATGTATGTGTGTATTTGGTTAGTTACCCCAAGAAGCCTAATGAAAATTAGCTACTGAACAAGGGAAGTAAATTTTCTGAGGTTTCAACACATGGCCAGCAGATGGCAGCATAGGATTGCTGTTTCCATGATGGCTTCCTGTGACGTTGGTCGTTTACAGTTTGTGTATGCTCTGCTCTTTGAGGTTTCCTTGGGCCCAGGGTTGGTGAGCTCCAGCAGCTTCCCAGGTGTGTATGCAGATTATCCTGGTTTTTGTTTAGTTTTTGGCATTTAATCAGCATTTTTTGGCCAAGCCACAGTTTCAGGAGACTAAACTTGTGAGAGAAATTATTCACAGACTGATTTGGGCAAGCTCCAGAGTATGCAACTGCTGGGTAACTAGAGAAACATTATGTGGAGACATGTCTTTCTGTTGTGATTTCTAAGTGCTGTTAGGACTGCTTGGAATGTTAGGCCCAGTCAGTTTGGGTCTAACTGTTAGGATTCTCATCCAGCATTCTGATTATGGTGTGAAGGTGTTTCATTAAGTCTTGATCACTTCCCTCTGATGGTTGGCACTCAGAAACTTATACTGTAGTCTGCCTGTTGCTTTAGAAGTATCTATAATTGGTGATATGAAGAGTAAACTTGTATTCTGTATTTTAGTGATTAGCTCACTTTTGCCTTGTTTTCTAGGAAAGGGATGACTAAATGGGTATTTCAGAAACCTAAATCTGAATTCTCTGGCAACTCTTTAAAGGCTATCATGAGGGAGGGAAGAATTATTTGTTCCTATTAAGTAAAATAGCAGTGAGGTATTTATGCAAGGAGTGAAGATACCCAGTTCCAAATGTATATGGAAATACGCTTTTAGAAAAAGAAAACGGCAGGAATGGTATTGCTAAATCATAACTAGTCATAAGAAATCTGTTTTGATCTGCCCTATTGCCTGTATAAATTATATAACGTGTATCACACTGAGGATGATGGCTGATACTTTTTCTAGTAAAATGCCTGGCGGGGGTGGGGAAGGGGGAACAAATACAATATGGGGTCAAATCAAAAATACCAATCTCCAGGGGCGCTTGGGTGGCTCAGTCAGTCAAGCATCTGACTCTTGAGTTCAGCTCAGGTCGTGATCTCACACACGCTTCGTGAGTTCGAGCCCTTCATGGGGCTCTGCGCTGGCAGCACAGAGCCTGCTTGAAATTCTCTCTCTCTCTCTCTCTCTCTCTCTCTCTGCCCCTTCTCTGCTCATGCTCACTCTCTCTCTCAAAATAAATAAACATTCAA
Source organism: Lynx canadensis (assembly GCF_007474595.2). Lineage (NCBI taxonomy): Eukaryota > Metazoa > Chordata > Mammalia > Carnivora > Felidae > Lynx > Lynx canadensis. Next base: position 87,191,351 of record NC_044306.2, on the reverse strand, counting down.
AAAAAAAAAAAGGTGACTTCCTTGTACTGAGAAGAACTTAAAAGAAAATACTCATCTATAAATACATAAAAAACTCACCTACAAGCCAGTATGAGTGCCAAATAAAGTTTAGCGCAGAGGTTTTTGTCAATATTTCATACATTTCAGGATCTTCGGGGACGAATTATTTATACTGTCTCACCTGACGAAATTGGCTTTGGATGTTGAGCATCCTGAACCTTTGAAGATCTTTTTAAAGTGTCACATAGCAACCCCTATTATGGCATAAGACTTAAACTAGGATGACTTAAAATCTTGAAATTGGACATGTATTTATGTATGGAAAGAAATTTTGTTTTAATTCTCCAAAAGAACAAAATGAATGCTATTTTTAAAAAACAGGTGAGAAACAATGAGAATTGATACCAGGTCATTTCCTCATTGTAAAAAGGGCATAATAAGAGTCCCTACGTCCTAGGATTGTTATGAGAGTTAATTGAAAATGCAGTTAGAGCAAGCAGAATTTGTAAATGGTATAAGGTTTGTTTGTTTATTTTTAAGTTTATTTTGAGAGAGCGAGAGCGATTGCACGTGCACACAAGTTGGGGAGGGGCAGAGACGGAGGGAGAGAGAATCCCAGGCAGGATCCACACTGTCAGTGCAGAGCCGGATGCAGGGCTCAAACTCGGGAACCATGAGATCATGACCTGAGCTGGAGTGGGATGCTTAACCGACTGAGCCACCCAGGTGCTCCTGGGTTTTCTTTGTTTTTGTTTGTTTGTTTTTTAAGTTTATATATTTTGAGAGAGTGAGAGAAGTAGAGAGAGAATCGCATGACGTGGGGCTCCATCTTAGAAACTGTGAGATCATGACCTGAGCAGAAATCAACAGTTGGACGTTTAACTGACCGAGCCACGCAGACACCCCAGAATTTGTAAATGGTGCCTGTTAAGTATTCAGTAATCCTTAGTGGTCACTGGCATCATTTTTAGGATGGGGAGAAAGAAAGGTGTCCAATAATCTTTAGTTTTCTTATGTTTTCAAATTTTTATAGCCTTACTACATTGTAGTCCTTATGTGGGTCTAAGTCTTGGCTGGCACTGTGTTTTAAGTGCAAAAATAGTATGTGAAGTGTTGTTTTGGGTTTTTCCCCCTGGTGCATAATGAACAGGTTTTCTTAAAGCATGGGGACGGGGCCCCGGGGCAGAAAGAGCTGCCATATGTGAAGTCTTTATGTGTTCACTTTTCGTTATTAATTCCCTAGCTTGGGATTTTGCACTTACTTTGACATGTCTGTATGTTACCAGAAAGTTTTGGGAAATAAAGCCTTAAGAAATGACTAAGTAAGCTCATATGTTCTTGGGACTAGGAACAGAAAAGAAAAACCGAACACATGGGAAAAAATGAGTTGGAACTTCCCCAAATCTCTCTTTTCTTTCTGTCTCATGACTTTTTGAGAAGAATATTTTTGAAGTATAGAAAATCTAGGTTGGATACCAGAAATATAAAGACAGACGTCAGGGAAGATTATCCATAATTTGGGGTAATTGAAGTCTCTGGAGCAGCACGGAGACAACTTTACAGCAGTGACTTCCTAGCTTTTGTGATCATATGTGCTACCAGTTTAAAACAGTTTAAAACGTGGGGCGCCTGGGTAGCTCAGTCGGTTAAACGTCCGACTTCAGCTCAGGTCATGATCTCGAGGTCCGTGAGTTCGAGCCCCGTGTCGGGCTCTGGGCTGATGGCTCGGAGCCTGGAGCCTGCTTCCGATTCTGTGTCTCCCTCTCTCTCTGCCCCTCCCCCGTTCATGCTCTGTCTCTCTCTGTCTCAAAAATAAATAAACGTTAAAAAAAAATTTTTTTAAACAAACAAAACAGTTTAAAACAAATTTAGTTATGTGCTCTGTGTTTGTATGAATTGTATACATGTCTGCTTTCAACCTCTTATATTGTCTTTAAAAAACATATTTTTAATGTTTAATTTTGAGAGAGGGCACAGGTCGGGGAGGAGCAGAGAGAGAGAGGGAGACAGGATCTGAAGCAGGCTCCGCACTGACAGCAGAGAGCCCAATGAGGGACTCGAACTCACGAACAGTGAGGTCATGACCTGAGCTGAAGTGGTATGCTTAACCAACTGAGCCACCCAGGCGCCTGCCTGCCTCTCTCTCCCCCCCCCTCTCCCTCTCCCTCTCCCTCTCCCTCTCCCTCTCCCTCTCCCTCTCCCTCTCCCTCTCCCTCTCCCTCTCCCTCTCCCTCTCCCTCTCCCTCTCTCTCTCTCTCTCTTTCTCTCTTTCTCTCTCTCTCTCTCTCTCTCTCTCTCGAGCAGAGAGAGATTATATTTTATAAGAAATGTTTTAGACTCATATCTTTATTTTTATCCTTACAATAATCCTGGACATAAAAAGATATAAAATGCATGTTTTTAGAATGCATAAAAGGTTGATGGCAGAGATAACTCAGTTGTTAGCTAATGGCATACAGCAAGTGGAAAATCAGAATCCTACACATATCTATAATTATTTCTGTATCTGTACATCTTATATGTATGGTAAGCGAAACATGAATTCATCCTGATGTCTCTGACCACATGATTCATTCTAGCCTTTTTTGCTCTTTAACTTAACTTCAGTCTCTGTGAGAAATAGGGTTCCCATCATCCACTACCCCTTTACTTGTGCAACACCAATATATATGAAGCAGTTTTGAGATTAACACCTACTACACCCGTGAGAAACTTTACTAACTAGAATACTGTTCCTTTCGTCTTGAGCCATGTGGTTTCCCATTAAACATTGTTTTCCAAAATTACTCAGATCAACAGCTCCCTTTTTACTGAACCCCTTCTGTGAGATTGCCATACATTTATTTGTAAAAAGTTAGATTCATTTGTCAAAGTCTGCATTCCCTCTTGAGATCGTTCCACCTCCTGGTTGATCTTTTAAATTTGTACACATTAAAGTTTGACAGACAGTTGTTTGGATTTTGACAAATGCATAGGATCGTGTCTCTACCACTCTAAGACTGTGCAGATTGGTTCCATCACCCCAAATATTCCCCTAGTCAGCCACCGCTTCCCCCCTCCATCCCCTGGCAACTACTAATCTATAGTTTTGCCTTTTCAAAAATGGCATGTGAACACAGTCACATAATAGGTAAGTTTTAGGATCTGTCCTCTTTCACTTCCAGAATGCAATTGAGATCCATCCGTGTTGCAAGGATGACTCTTGCAAATCGACGGCTTGATCCTTTTCACGGCTGGATACCGTGTTATTCAGTTGTTTATCCATTCCCATGGTGAAGGGCATCTTCGTTGCTTCCAGTTTGGGATGATTATTAATAAAACTGCTTAACATTTGTGTGTGTATTTTTCTGCAGGAACAGAAGTTTTCAATTCATTTAGCTAAAGTACCTAGGGGCACGAGTTATGGGCCATATGTAAGTCTAGGCTTTATAAAAACCTGCCAGACTGTCTTCTAGAGGGGCTGTACGTGGGAAGCAATAAATGGCAGTTTGTGAAAATTGGTGTCATTTCTTATTTAAATATTTGATAGACTCACCAGGGAGGCCAACAGGGCCTGGGCTTGATAATTTGGTATCCTTGCTGCCCTAGTTGAAGTACTCGCATCGAGCTTGAGGGGCAGGGGGGACTAGCCCTGGTGCAGGGTTCGGTAGCTTTCATGAACAGAAGCTTCTGTTTGTTGTATGCCTTTGGTCTGTATCCAGAGCATTGACATAGTTGGTTGTGACAGTTCTGTTCAGGTTTATAGTGCTTTTGGGGGGGAGAGGATATGTGGGCTTCTTCATGCCTGTCATGTCCAAAGTCTCCTGCTTCAGCGTTTTTCCCTCTGGTACCCGCCTCCCCCCCCCCCCCCCCCCCCGCCATTAGCAAACTAAACATGTATAATAGCCTCCAAAAATTCTCTTGCCTCCATCTCTAGCCACTACATTTCTCTCTCTTTCAGGGCAAAATTTCCTCAAAATATGTCTCTACTCTCTCCTGTTTCCTTTTTTCCCCACAACTCCACCAAAAATTGGAAATGGCTATTGTTAAAGTCACTGAAGTTTTCCATGTTGCTAAATCCAGATGGTCTCAGTCTTTGTTTTGCTTGAACTGTCAGTAGCATTTGGCACAAGAGGGAACTACTTCATGGGGGAAACACTTTCTTTGCTTTGTTTCCAGGAAGATTCCAGAATAGGATCCCCTTATTCTACTTCTCTGGCTTGTCATCCTCAGATTTTCACCACATCTTCCCCGGTTTGCCGCAGAGCTCAATCCTTTGGCCTGTTTTCTCTCTACACTCACTTTAGTCTCAAGTGTCCACTAACTTCTAAACGTTTATTTCCCGTGTGTACCTCTCTCCTGAACCCTAGTCGTATCTAATTGCTAAACTCCTATTTTCTGCAAACCCCATCAAATCTTCCTAGCTAGTATTGGAAACCTCCTCTTTCTGGCTGCTCTGCTGGCAATGCTCAGGACCTTTTTGACCACTCTTCTCTCTCAGACCACATCCAGCTTATCACCAAAACTTATTGGCTCCAATTTTAGTATTCATAATCCAGCCACTTTGACTGCTGTCACTCACTGGTCTAAGCTACGACACTGACACTGTCTTTCGCCTGGATGATTGTAATTGTCCTCTGATGGCTTTTTCTATGTCTGCCCTTACTTCCCTACGGTGTAGTGTATTTTTAAGACATCAGCCAGTGAGATTTTTTTTTTAATTGTAAATCAGATTCTTATTCCTGCTTAACATTTTCAAGTGGCTTCCCCTCTCAGATAAAGGCTCAAGTCCTTAGAATGGCCTACAGTGCCCTGTATAATCTGCTCCCCTGTCCTCACTGCTTCACTTAGCTCTTTATTCATTCTGTGTATCATTTCAGTGCCTTGCTATTTATCAACCCTGCCAAGCGTGGTCCTTTCTCAGGACTTGCATTTGCTGTTCCCTCTGCCCAGAATGTTTGTTCTCCCATTGGATCTCCATAAGACTTAATGAATTTATTGCCTTACCATCTTCACCTCTCTGCTCAAATTCCATTCTTTAGTGAGACCTCCTTGAGCATCCCACACGGATTAGCAGCTCCCCACTTGCTAGCATTCCCTATCTCCCTTTCTTCATTTTTTTCTCCATAGCCGTTTTCACCAGATGACCATCCCCTTGTATTTCCCCACTACAGCAGAAGCTCCATGAAGACAGATTTTAGTCAGTTCACTGGTCTGTCTCCAGTGGGCTAGTGTCCAGTATGTGTGTGTTTGAGAGAGGGAAGCAGGACTTTATGGTGGCTACCTGTGATGGGCCAACTGTTTTAGTCAGCAATTAGAGCTCCATATTTTAAGTCTTTTTCTGGTTATTGTTATCCATTCTGATTATTTTAACCCTTATTATACCCTAGCCCATTCCGCATAGTAAGTACTCAGTTTTTCTCTCATTAGTTCATGTGTATTAATCTTTCCCCAAAAGATTAATTCCCCAAACTTGTTAATTTCTTGAGAGAAAAGATCAACACACATCTTCTTGGTATGAGTGCCCATCCCCAAACTCAGGGAATAGGGAAATAAGAATGTAAAATTAATGTACTGTCAACAGATTATCCCTGAGGACTGAGAGATTAGATTAAGAAGATTAGAGTTTTGGGGTGCCTGGGTGACTCACTTGGTTGAGTGCCCGCCTTTGGCTCAGGTCGTTATCTTGCAGTTTGTGAGTTTGAGCCCCGCGTGGGGCTCGATGCTGTCTGCCCAGACCCTGCTTCAGAGTCTCTGTCCTCCCCTTTCTCTCTCCCTCTCTCTCTCTCTCTCTCTCTGTCCCTTCCCCGCTCATGCTCTCTCCCTCTAAAATGAACATTAAAAAAAAAGTTTTCTCCAAGACCACACCCAAGAGAGTAAAAGATTAAATTGTATAGTGTACAGAGAAGGCATAGACTGATGCCCTCCTCCAGGAGTGGGTCGACCTCAGAGACATCTTTCAGCATCATCTGTTCTCTCTTTTAGTTCAGGCTCCCTGTGCAACACGTTGGTTGATTGATTAATCAGCTTCCCAGGTACTTTACCATTAGAAGGCATGTGCTGGGTCACTGTTATTGTAGAACTTGGTATTCACGTTTGCATCGGTCCATCTTAGGGACCATCTTTCAGTTTCCTTTAAGATCCAAGGAGCAGAGACAAGACTATAATACTACTCCCTAACAATTTCCCTCTACCTAGAATCTTCACAGTTTAGCCTAATGACATCTTTTGCAGCTCAATGAATCCACAGTGAAATAAGAGCAAGAGGTCTACGCTAGTAAAACTTCTTTAAAGGCTTATTTTCAGTGCATTCCATACCCAGGTATAGTTGACTCTTGAACAACACAGGGGGTTTAAGAGTACCGACCCCCTGCACAGTTAAAAATGTGCATGTAAAAAAAATTTGCATGTGACTTTTGACTCCCCAAAACTTTACTAATAGCCTACTGTTGACAGGAAGCCTTCCTGCTAATGTAAACAGCCGATTAGCACATATTTTGTCTGTTAAATGTATTATATGCTGTATTCATACAGGAAAGCAAGCTAGAGAAAAGAACATGTTAAGAAAATCATAAGAAAGAGAAAATACATTTAGAGTGCTGTACTGTGAAAAATCCACATATAATTGAATCACATGTTCCACCTGTGTTGTTCAGGGTCAGCTGTTCTGTTAATATGTGAAATCGTCCATTCTGGGCCTCAAATATGAGAGGAATAAAAGTCATTCTGAATGGTACATGCAAGTTTTCTCAAGAGAAATATGTGTGTCTCTGGTACAAGTAATAGAAATGTTATTTTGGGGTTGCCACCAGTTCTAACCTTGATTCATTTTCCAAAAAAATCTCGAGAAAATGAGGATCCTTTGACAGGCCCTCATTTGAAAGCTGAGTAAGCAGGTATAGAGAGCGGGGCACAGTTAAACAGTGACGGAACCAGGAGCGGAATTGGTGTGTTGACATCTGTCCCGTTCAGGCCTTAGTACTTGGCTGTGCCACAAGGCGTCCTTCATTGTGTTTGCTGTAAAGCTTTGTCTTTCGAGGGCAGATTTAATTTTTGAAAACCACTGAAAGACTTTGAGAGGCTGAGTCAACAGATAGGTGATCAGATTTAATCATTGCAATTAGTCCAAAATGGGTTGGCTTTAACAAGAGTGTTTTCCTTGAGTGTTGTGGCTAAAAGTCTATAAATGCATTTTCAAAACTAAACCAAAAAAAGGACAACAGAGAATGATGGAATTAGAATATCCATTTGCTTTGTTTCACACCTACACAACAGTCTCACAATAATAACAATACAAACACTACCACTACTAATTATGATCTCTGAAAACAATTTACAGGTTTTTAAATTTTATCGTATTTTGATTTTAGTAATCTGTGCACCCAGCATGGGGCTCATACCCATGTCCTCGAGATCAATTGCGTGCTCTTCCCACCGAGCCAGCCAGGCAACCCAGTTTAAAATTTTTAAATTGAATATATATTTTTAAATATTTATTCTTGAGAGAGAGAGAGAGCGAGAGAGAGGAAGACAGAAAGAATCCCAAGCAAGCTCCACACTGTCAGTGTAGAGCCCGATGTGGGACTTGAACTCATGAACCACGAGATCATGACCTAAGCCGAAATTGAGTCAGACGCTTGACCCACTGAGCCACCCAGATGCCCCTAGAATATATTTAAAAAAAAAAAAAAAAAATTAAATATTTTCGTCATTGTGGTCCCTACTCCCTGCCCCCTTTCTCAGCTGTATTAAGTCTTTGTAAGTTCATTGTGGGATCACATAGCCGTTGTATATTGTACTCTCTCCACCTCATTTAGACTTGATTTTCTAAGTAGCAGTATATTTAATGCTTACCACCCATCTTATATCAAAGTCCTACCATTTTGGTCTGAAGTCAGTGCTCTAGTTCCAGAGGTGGCAAAATTTTTCTGAAGAGGGCTGGGTAGTAAACATCTAGGCTTTGAGAGTCAAAAGTGATCCTATTCCATATTGTGTGTGTGTCTGTGTATGTTTTTAACAACCTTTAAAACCATTCTTAGCTGGAGGACGGTGCAAAAGTACCTCTGGCTGGTTTGTCAGCCCCGCTCATTTGCTCAGGAAGGGCTGATGGAGTCAGTCAATATTCCCATGTTGCAAGATATAAATTCCTTGCTCACTTGTAGATGAGCCATATATATAAAGTTTGAGTTATATATTTCAAATATGCAACTTCATTTTCTTCTGGCATAAAACATTGCAATTGAAGTCTGATGATACTCTTAATTTACTTTCCTTACAAGTTAACTCGATGTTTTTGCCTAGATGCCCAAGGGATTTTCTTTTTCTTTACAGTCCAGTTGGTGTTGCTCATTCTGGGTTGATATTCTCAGGTATGTGATGTGTTTTTCAATATGTAGTTTCAAATATTGTTTTTTTAAGGTTTTTTTTCTTTTTTTTTTTAGAATAGCAAAGAGAAGGTAGACCTTTATGCATGTATGTTTAAATATATCCATGATACGTCTTTTTTTTAACCTCATAGTTTTTTTTTCTTTTAAACCATTTTATTTATTTCCAGCTTAATTGAGGTATAATTAACAAATAAAGTAGTATATATTTAAGGTATATACCACATGATGTTTTGGTATACGAATACACTGTGAAATAGTTACCTCAACCAAGCTAATTAACACATCTGTCACCTCACAGTTACCTTGTGTGTGTGTGTTGAGATCACTGAAGGTCTGTCTACTCTCTTAGAAGATTTCAAGTATACAGTACAGTAGTATTAACTATAGTTACCAAGCTGAAATTACCTCTCCAGAACTTAATTCAACCCTCCATGATTTGTACTCTCAAAAGTTTTCTTGATTTATAGTTTTCAGTATTTGTTTCATTTCCTTGCATTGGTTTTCCTGCTACAAGAATTCCTTTTACCCATATGTTGGATCGTCTTTGCTTAAGGTTAAGCACAAAACTGTGTCTTTGCTTAAAATAAGCACATAATATTTGCCACTATCTCTCAAATGATCTTTTTTTTTTTAATTACTGATTCTTGCCTCATTTCTGAGTTTCTTAATTCTGATTTAGGCTGTACTATCATTTTCTTAATGACGTTTAGCTCATTTGCATTTGTAGTGAGATACAGTTTTGATTTGCTTTCTGGGCATGTCTTTCTGGCTTGCATTCATTGTCTGAAAATGGATGTTACTCTCTTTATGTGAAGGTGTTCCTAACTTTTTAAAAAGAAATGTGGTTCAAGATGGTTTTTCTGGCTTCACATAACTCCTCCGACCCTAGACTCCTGTTGGACACTATTACTCTCTTTTTCATGTTCATTTTTGCACACTTGTTTTTTTATCACAGTAACCACCCCAAAACTCAGCCTGACAAATGAAACTAAGCTACATCAGGCTAGTAGTTTGCTTAGAGCCTGACATATGTCAAATATTGCTGTACGTTTCAAATTTAAAATACCCCGTGGTAACCTGGGAGTTTGTTGTGGTGCTCTGTGACATTCCGGTCTACAGTTTGGGTGGTGCTACTCTTCTGGAGACTACACTTGAAAAACCAGTAAGACCTTTCACTTCTTTTTTCTTAAAAACTAGAAGTACAGAAGAAAGATTTTCAAAGTTGTACTACCAGCCCAGAAGAAAATCTCTTCCTTTGGACCCATGCATTCAGATAGGCAAGCAAATTGACAAAAATATTTTAATATATTCAAATCAAGCACTTTGGAGACAGGTGTGTGCATGTGTTTGCGCATGTATGTGTGAGAGAGAACAGGCTTGCTTAAATGTATGATGTGTTTGTTTCTTTGCCTTTATTTAGTTTTCTTGCTGGGGGAAAAAAACTACATTGAGTTGATGAAAAGGAACAATAGAGAGCATGCTTGCATGCTTATGGACCTTGATGTTTAAGGACATTTGGTGGTAAATATTTGAATTTGCCTTTGTGTCCTGAGACAGTGAATATGATTGCTGGTTTCAGGTGCAGTCAGTCAGCCTGCCAGATAATGTATTTTATAAGAAAACTGTGTCTTTTTTTTTTTAAGTTTATTTATTTTTGAGAGGGAGAGAGACAGAGCACAAGCAGGGGAGGTGCAGAGAGAGAGGGAGACACAGAATCTGCAGCAGGTCCAGGCTCCGAGCTGTCAGCACAGAGCCCGAGGCGGGGCTCGAATTCAGGAACCATGAGAGCATGACCTGAGCTGAAGTCTGACACTCAACCTACTGAGCCACCCATGCACCCTAGAAAACTGTGTCTTTGAAGAGAAGGCAAGGATAATGGATGTGGTAGGGAAATCCAGATTCGTCCATACCAACATTCGTCATACACAGAATCTTGAAGGTTGTTCCAAGTAAAATTGACCCTAATTTATGCTTAACTGAACAGAATAAACGAGCCATCACCTGCTTACAAGTACGGTTTCCCTCATGCTAATTAGTGGGAGATTGTGCTCTCCTCTCCTTGGTGAATTATAATCTATCAGGATAAAAAGTGGAGCACTAGAAAATGTTTTCTGCTCCTCTCCACCCCATTTCTCCTCACAGGATCCCAGGAGATGTGGGCAACCTTCTCTTACCCCTTCTGCCTACAACCCCTTTTCTAGATTCTTAAAAAATCTGGCAATTGATATTATAGACTAATATTGCTCAGCGACGTCCAGAGCCTACAGAAAGCCAGAGCCCTGATGTATAGTAGACACCTAAGAGAAACGGATATGGATTTAACCCAACTGTTACGTTCCATAACGGAGGGATCTATATAGATGAGGTGTCCACAGCAACAGCTTGCTATAACCTAATCTCTTCCAGATTAACATAGGCTTTCTAACATCTGGCTTTTTCCAAACTGGCCTCCAAATTTTTAGTAAAATATTTAGAAAAAGGAATGTGAATTTTGTTGAGCCATGCTTTCATTAAGACCGGGTTTATAAATTATAAAGACAAATCCTAAATTAGAAAAGGCCATAAAGATGAAGATATTTCTCCCTTAAAAGAATTATCTTAATCAGAAACCGACTTTAACATTTGTATTTAAGTTACCTGTCCTAGTAGAAAGCTAGAACCTGGCAACTCCTTTAATCCACCTCTGTGGCAGTGGCTTTCTGCATGAACATGGCAACATTGCCCTCTGTCGGGTTCTTGGCTTCTAGGGACGGTGAATGTTTTATCTTCTGGTTGAGCAGGGCGTGTGACTGTGCTCTCCTTCCCTGTAGTGTGCTCCATGGGACACGGCACGAGCAGGCTCTATAGTGCTCTCGCCAAGACACTGAACAGCAGCACTGCCTCCCAGCACCCGGAGTATTTGGTGTCACCTGATCCAGAACATCTGGAGCCCATTGATCCTAAAGAACTCCTTGAGGAATGCAGGGCTGTCCTGCACACTCGACCCCCCCGATTCCAGAGGGATTTTGTGGACCTGAGGACGGATCACCCCAGCAGCCACCCACCTATTAGGGTCATGCAGTGGAACATCCTTGCCCAAGGTATGCCTGATGCTTTTGTGCCTGAGCAGTTAAGTTTGCTGTGACTACCTTTCTGTTTCTGCGCATACCTAAAGCACTGATGTGTTACGTGGAGGGAAGAGGCGTGGGCAGATAGAGGTGTAGGAGGACGGGGTGACCAGGGCAGTATGAGGAGCTCCCAGACGGGGAGGGTAAGAAAGGGAGCCATCTGATTTTCACTAACAAATCCAGCAACTCAAGATTTATACCTTACCTTCCATGTTTGTAGGCTATCCAAATACAATGTCTGCTTCCTAGCACATCCATATTTAAAGGACCCTGTCTTTTATCATTCTCTCACTTTCCGTTGCCTCCAACTTTCAGTCCACAGCACTAGGATAGCATTGGCAAGGCAGAAACTAAGTCTGCTGGATGGGTAACATATAGGACTTTTCTGCAGGGAATAGGGCCTCTGTGGGTGCTGGTGAATCCGGATATTCCTTTTTATTTTTTAATGTTTATTTTTGAGAAAGAGCACACACAAGCAGGAGAAGGGCAGAGAGGGGGGCAGAAGATCCAGAGTGGGTTGGCACTGTCAGGGCTCAAATCCACGAACCGCGAGATCATGACCTGAGCCGAAGTCAGATGCTTAACCAACTGAGCCACCCAGGCTCCCTGAGTCTGGGTGTTCTTGAAGCTAGATTCCCACCCATATGCATCTGTAACCTGAGGCTAAGGAGATAATGCTTTAGTTCATTAAGATATTACTTTGTTATGGCAGAAAGGCTGTCTTTCGTAGATCTGCTGAATTTAAAAAAATGTGTCAGTCGGCTCTCTGTAGAATTGCCTTTCATGTTGCAGTTGAAATTTTAAGAAAAAGAAACAAAGGCAGTTTTAAGAAGGGTGTATACCCTGACTTCCCAGTATTTGATTGGAAAAGCTGCCTATTTAAAATAGGTTCCATTCATTCCAAGTAGTGTCTGCATCAGTCCTTATGGTTCATTATAGTTAGTGTTAACGTATAGATGGGGTGCCTGGCTGGCTCAGTCAGTAGAGCATGTGACTCCTGATCTTGGAGTTGTGAGTTTTAAGCCCATGTTGGGTATAAAGATTACTTAAAAATAAAATCTTCCTTAAAAAATTAGTGTACAGAGTTAAATATTTACTTCCTCTGACATAGGTTAGATCCCAGGGATTGTAAAGAACACTGTTTCAAGCTAAAACTTAAGATCTTATATCCTAGAATATAGTTACAGGAAACAGTTTTGTTGTTGTTTGTTTGTTTTTTTTTTACTTTTTTTTTATTGTTTATTATTTTTGAGAGAGAGACTGAGAGCAAGCAGGGGAGGGGAGAAAGAGAGGGAGACACAGAATCGGAAGCAGACTCCAGGCTCTGAGCTCTCAGGACAGAGCCCAACGCGGGGCTCAAACTCACAGACCGCGAGATCACGACCTGAGCTGTAGCTGGCTGCCCAACCAACTGAGACACCCAGGCACCCCTACGTGAAACAGTTGTAATATGAAAGAAAAGAAATTGCTTGCCTCATTTGGATAGTAAGAGGTTATTTAGTTTGGTAGGTTAATGCGGATTAGACAGAGAAGAATCACCCAAAGCATCTGAAGTAGAGGAAGCGTTCTGAGGGTCTTGAGTACTGTCAGACCCTAAGGAGACTTCCAGGTACTTAGAAGTCATGTGTCCTGTAGTAGCTGACAGCTGACTGGCTTTTTTATTTCAGCTCTTGGAGAAGGAAAAGACAACTTTGTGCAATGCCCTGTGGAAGCACTCAAGTGGGAAGAAAGGAAATGTCTCATCCTAGAAGAAATCCTGGCCTACCAGCCTGATATATTGTGCCTCCAAGAGGTGGACCATTATTTTGACACCTTCCAACCACTCCTCAGTAGACTGGGCTATCAAGGCACATTTTTCCCCAAGCCCTGGTCACCTTGTCTAGATGTGGAACACAACAACGGACCAGATGGCTGTGCCTTGTTTTTTCTCCAGAACCGATTCAAGCTAGTCAATAGTGCCAATATCAGGCTGACGGCCATGACACTGAAAACCAATCAGGTGGCCATTGCACAGACCCTAGAGTGCAAGGAGTCCAGTAGACAGTTCTGTATCGCTGTCACCCACTTAAAAGCACGCACTGGCTGGGAACGATTTCGCTCAGCTCAGGGTTGTGACCTTCTCCAGAACCTCCAAAACATCACTCAAGGAGCCAAGATTCCCCTTATCGTCTGTGGGGACTTCAACGCAGAGCCAACAGAGGAGGTCTACAAACACTTTGCTTCCTCCAGCCTCAACCTGAACAGTGCCTACAAGCTGCTGAGTGCTGACGGGCAGTCAGAGCCCCCGTATACTACCTGGAAGATCCGGACCTCAGGGGAGTGCCGGCACACGCTGGATTATATCTGGTATTCTAAACACGCTCTGAGTGTGAGGTCAGCTCTTGATTTGCTCACCGAAGAACAGATTGGACCCAACCGGCTACCGTCTTTTAATTACCCTTCAGACCATCTGTCCCTAGTGTGTGACTTCAGCTTTAATGAGGAACCTGATGGACTTTTATAAATGCTCTTCTGTGTCTTTTTCATCACAAGAAGTCTTAACCAGGGATGTTTCAGGAAACTGAAATAGGATAAAAAGTTGCCTGAGGAAGGATTCCCAATTTCTTTTACATCATTTTCCGTGTTTCCAGCATGCCCTTGGGAACCCAGGAATCCCATTAGTCCACAAACCTTTTCCATTAAAACCTACAGCAAAAAAGGTGTTTGCACTCCAGTTTTGGCTTGTATTATTTTCTTTCCCTTAGCATTACATTTTGATCATTTAAGGGTATTTCAATTAGGCTTGTTTTGTAGCTTTTTTCAGTTTAAGGATGCTATATAAAAACAGACTTGCTTGAGTCCTCCGTAGATAATAATAAGTATACAGGAGCAATTTCTCTAGATAGCATTTCAAGTTATTTATTTGTGGGTTTTTAGAATGCCAACAAGATATGCATGGCAATATTTATTTTTTTATATCTTCATGTAAGATGAAGTAAATAAGAACATTATGAACATTTTAAACCCTTGCAAACCATAAGTTATAGAGTAATTTATAGTGATTTTCTTAAATCTCTAAGATGTTTTTACTTCAGGTCTAACAGTAGCCATGTACGAAGGGACTATTTAGCCTGAAGGCATTTTTTTGTTATTTAAGTGACAATATCAGGTTTCCTTGATGCATTCTTCATAAGTAATGCTTGCTATGCCTCCATGTTCCCATAATTGTGTTTCTTAAAGAGATTCCATGGCCAGTCAGTCTTCATTATTTAATCACTGTTTTGCATTTATCGTTTTCCATTGGAATGCTATGGTATATACATTTGAAGTCACCCAGTGTCTATTTGTATTGGACTGTGCTTTTCACAATTAGGAACTGTTATGTGGCAGTAGCTAAGAAAGTAAGTGGGACCTGCTTTTCAGAGACGGGAAAGTAGAAAGCCTATTAACGAAGCTGTCATTGAAATTTCCTAAGATAGCCAGGTGACTAGTTCAAAACATCTAGAAAGAAGAGTATAAAAAGTCTGAAAGATAACCTGGAATTCTCTTCCATAGGAAATAAAAGTGGTAAAGATAACAGGCGAAGCCCCCTCCAAACAAAATCCCAACAAATAACCTATTGGTAATAAACTGGTAAATATTTTAACCCATGAGTTGTAAATATTTAAGAATAATAAATGGTCTTTTAAAGCTAGTGCTTTTAATATCTTGTCTTTTTAGTCCAAAAAAGAATCTGGGAGTAGATTTGATCTTTGAATACTGTTAACATGGTGACCGACAGTATCCATTTACCCACAGACCTTCATTTTCAAAGCGGACAAAGGTGGGTCTGTAGCTGCACATGAAAGGCATCTGTGCTGTGCTTATGTAGTATCTCTAGGCATCAAGGTTGGAGTCCCCCAAAATGGTTCACCCAAATGTTCTGCATTGGAGCTACTTTGGAAACAAATGAGGTTTTCAGTACATTGCACACACAAAATCTTAGGGCTGCCTGGAAGGAATGGTAAGCAGGAAGAACATCTATACCAACTGTCATTTGGTTCAATAATGGTAATCCTATGCTGTTGAGGAACAGAATACTGATTAGAATACTCACTAGTACCAGCATTAAATATTGTTTGCCTACCCCAAAGTACACCAGCCTGAAGAGAAACTATCACAACAGCCTTAAGCAAACCATTCCAGATGAGTATGAAAGCCAAAATAATGTCTGAATTTAAAATGTCCACCAATATATGAATTAACAGGCGATGGGTTGAGTGTTAGGCTCGGGGTTGGTGGGAATGCTAATGAACAAAAAAAATGGAAACACCTTGTGATTGTAATGTTCCCATAAATTAAGGAGATGGGGGAAAACCTATAATGGAACTCTTCGTTATGAGTGGTCTTGTGGAGTTACCGTGACAGGAGGCCTAAACACTTCAGTATGCTTGTGTTTGATGCTTTTGTATTTGTCTATTTAAAATGTAATTATGGGAGCATTTAGGTAAATAATTTCTTAGTAGTGTGTTAAATCTTGTTGGATTATACTTCATATTTTATTCTTCCTTTTAAGTCTTTATAGACACCTTTGCCTTACGGACTATCAGTAACCGGAAGGCAGAATGGTAAGTAACAAATCTGTATTCTAAATTTTTAAGCATGTTCCATTTAACAAATTTCTCTTATTCCATCCCTCTGTACCTTTTGGTTTGGCTTTTCTTTTTATATCACATAATATTTTAGTCGTGGTCATAGTAAGAGTCTTCGGAGAGAAGGTAAAATTGTGCCGATTTGAAGAGAGAATGAGGGGCGATGGATTTTTTTTCCTCCTCTGTGCCCTATTTCAGTAGATTCCCCTCTACAAGGTGGTAGGAATAGGAATGACCACCTCATTTACTCAAGCAAAGCATGGTGGTGTATACTTACAAAGAAACTAACATTTGAACTCCTTATACCTTTGCCTCTAAGAGCTTTACATATATGATCTACAGCTGTTCTTTATTATTAATGTTTCTACAACTACTCTTAATTTAAAATGGATGTAAAACATCAAATACGTGGACCAAAGTGACATGACAGCTAATAGTTCTTGACTCCAGAGTACGTGCTTCTTTCCCCTGCCAACATGCTCCTTTGGCCCCAAGTGAGTACAATTGGAGAGAAAAGTGATAGGTGGAGGAGGAAGAGATCGGTTCAATGAAAAATGGTCAAACACCTGAGTCAAATACTTTGTAGTACATACGCAGTATAGAACAGAAGCGAGATACAGAGGCCAAATAGTGGCCGAAAGAGTAGATTTCAGTTATTCTGATGGCAGCGAAGTAGTTCAAAAGTAGAGTATCTAATACTATTTGCATACTTTGATGGTAGCTTTTTTTTTTTTTTTTAAGCAGTGAGAACAGCTACTCGGAGTGTTTCAAACTAGAGGAAATTGATGCAAGTATTCTCTATTTGAGCGAATTTTTAAACCATCCAAGGTTTTATAATAGTGAAGGGAATATAATTAGATAATGTGTTTTAGGCTTGAGGAAGCTTATATCCAAGATATAAATTCTAAAAAGAGATAAAAACACATGTTCATAATCATAATTGATTTCAATTTTAGACAAGGATAGTCATCCAAAAAATGAATGTACTTGCAGAAAGAGCTTTTTTAAATGACATGTATAAAAATATGGCACAGTCCAGCTTTTATCTAGAGTGGATGGATCCCAGAATGGTAGAGGACTGGAGTTGGGCTCCCGAAACAAGGGGAGGAGAAAACAAACATCAAGTAGAAGGGGCCAGGCTCCAAGCGAAGACACATGACCGGCGTGGCCCTGGACGAGCCGCTCCATCTCCAGGGCCTCCGTTTTCTCATCTACAGAGTATTGCATTGTACCTGCCCTGTCAACCCCACAGATATCGGAGGTGTGTGTAAAACAATACTGTAAATTGTTCTACACGTAAGTCACTGAACCTTCCTTCAAAGGTTTAGAGCAAGAAAGGGAAGGGCACTGTACTTGATGTCTTAAAATATTCATGATGTTGTTAACAACCCACTGTTACTATTCCAAGAAGAGTAATCTTTCAGTTTGAAAATGCAGAACTAATAGCAGTAATAGAAAATAAAGCCCCAAATAGGTGAGAGGTTGATAGAATGAATGGCAAGGGTTTTTTTTTCCTAATTGTTCTTCCAGGCATATGTGAGGTTGTGGGTGATCTGGTTTTTAAATTTCATGGGAGAAAAAAAAAAATAAAAAAAAAAAAAAATTTCATGGGAGAATGTCAACCCTACTTTGATTTGTAAAGTAAAAAAATATCTGCCTTTGAGTGATGAACAGAATACTCACAATTCCAGGCCTTTGTTCCCCAGATTTCTGTGTAAAGCCCACATCTAAGAACACTCATGCAAGATTAGACATGCAGACACGGCCATTCCTTTTTGTTTGTTGTTTATTTCTTAGAATGAAAGAGAGAGACAGGTGCAAGCGGGGAAGGGGCAGAGAGACAGGGAGACACAGGATTGGAAGCAGGCTCCAGGCTCTGAGCTGTCAGCACAGAGCCCCATGTGGGGCTCAAACTCATGACCGTGAGCTCCTGACCTGAGCCGAAGTCGGACGCTTAACTGATTTAGCCACCCAGGCGCCCCGATTCCTCTTGACAAAATGCTAGGAAAAGCTTAGTTGCTTCTAAGCAGCTGGTAAACTGGATTCTTTGAATCTCATTACTGATCATCTTTTTTGCCTTGGCTTCCAAGACATTCAAAACCAAACCTTATAGCTGAATTTTAATTACTGTGTAACATTTTACAACATGTATTCTGTATGCTTTCATCTTTTGCCATCCTTTTTTCTTTTACCTATTTTTTGACTTTCACTTGTTCTTAGAATATGTAAACTATCTGAAATCCTTTTGGTAATAAAGCAGAGTATAAATTACCTTGCTACATTAAACAGATTCAGGTTTCTAGATGTGGACAATTTGTGTACAAGAATGTTGAAATAGGATTATAGAATCCTTATCTATAATGTAAAAACATCAAGAAATATGATGGAATGGGGCGCCTGGGTGGCTCAGTTGGCTGAGTGTCCGACTCTTGATTTTAGCTCAGGTCATGATCCCAAGGATCACGGGATCGAGCCCCTGCGTGGGGCTACGTGCTGAGCATGGAGCCTACTGGGGATTCTCCCTTTCTGCCCCTCCGTCTCTAAGATTAAAAAAAAAAACTAAGAAAAGAAAGATAATGGGAGACTGGGCACCAAGAATATGTCCAACACCTCATTTTGGTTTCCACAGATTGGTAAATCTGAAGAGAACAGCATCACAGCAAAATTCTGCAACGTTTTAAGATTTAGTTTGTGAGAAAGTAAGGATCATTAGATGATAGTACAGACTTATTCCTAAACTGACCTACCCGCCCCCCACCCTTTTTTTTTTTGGAAGGGAGGGAATGGAGATTGAGGCTAAAACTGAATTGAGAGGCAGAGAAGTTGTTTTTAGGTCTGCCACTGACTAACCTAACTACGACTGAGGAGTCAATTGTTTTCAAACCTTAGTGTCTTTCTTTGTAACACAGGCAATAGATCAGAAAATCTCTAAGGTTTCTCAAAACATTGAACTCTGGTACCTCCACAAAATTTGAATTTCTATTCACACTGCTCAAAACTGTTTTTGCAGGGGGCCTCTGACTCTTGGTTTTGGCTCAGGTCATGATCTCACAGTTCGTGAGTCTGAGCCCCACATCCGGCTCTGCACTGACAGCACAGAGCCCGCCTTGGATTCTCTCCCTCTCTCTAAATAAACTTAAAAAAAGTCCCTTTAAAAAAACATATTTTTGCAACTTTTTGGAACTGCTTCCATATCCAGTTTTAGGGTGCTCTCCAGAAAAGTACTGTGAATTTTATAGCCACATCTCGTTTTGAACCAAATATGGCATTACCTAGCTTGATTCACATCAATTTATTTACCTCAAGTGACTTGGCAGTTTCTAAAACTAAAATCTTCCTCAGAAAACTTGCCTCTATTAATTATGTTTTAAATTTTAGGCCCTGCTCCAGGAAGCAATTAGGAAAAAAAAACAAAACAAAACAAAACAAAAAACCATTTCGAACAATGGTAGCATTGTTGGCATTAGTATATAGCTTTCCAAAACAATTTCTTTGAAGGGACAAGGCATGTTAACATAATATACTGTTTTGTAGGACTTTCTCACCTTAATTAAAGAGCTGTTAAATATGAGAAAGGCTTTGGAATTGATGAAATATATAGTATATAGGCTTTTCAAAAGCCTGTTCTAATACTTTAAAAAAAATGTTTTATTTATTTTTGAGAGAACGCAAATGGTGGAGGGATAGACAGAGGGGGGACAGAGGATTTGAAGCCGGCTTTGTGCTGACAACAGTGAACCTGATGTGGGGCTTGAACTCATGAACTGGAAGATCATAACCTGAGCTGAAACTGGACGCTCAACCGACTAAGCCACCCAGGTGACTCAAAAGCCCGTTGTAATACTTAATATACCTATGTCAAACTACCTTTTTCTACTGAACATTTAGAAAAGCTTGGGACAGATAGAGCAGATCCCTGAATATAAAGCTTTCTTTGATTGTATCCATACAACTTGCCAGCAGCAACAATGAAGTCTCCTAGACATAGTTAATACTGATACCTGGCTCCCACTGCCATACGTTGTAATTGAATTGGTATGGAGTGTGACCTGGGCAACAGGATTGTTCAGTCTTCCCAAGTGATTCTAATGGGCAGCAAAGGTACATGTTACAGTGAATTAATATCCTGTAACTCAAATAATTTGCAGATTATGTAAATAGTATTTCATCTGTTATGACAGCGATGGTGTCACTTAAGTCTTCTGAAATAGACAACACTTTCTCAAAGTTAAACATATTACTATAAGGGGATGGGAAGAAAGATCTTGGGAGAAGACGACAACTGTTATTTTACAGCCTATTTATAGTTCAGTTTTATTTTGTTTTTGATACAGAAGTATTAAACAGTCTTGTTGTTTGGAAGTTCTCACTGTGGAAGTTGCGATATATTGTGTTTAAGTCCTGAACTCCCAACGTTACCGCTGAGTTGCAGTGTTCAAAAAGATAGTTACAGTTGCTTAAAACGAGAAGTAGATAAAAATCAAATCAGATCAGTCTCCCTTGCAGCACTTGAGTTTTCAAGGCTTTGGAGGCGTGATGCGCAAAGGAAGCAAACCAGTGCGCTTGCAAAGGGTTGCATAGTATCTTCTCATTCTCTTTAGGAATGTATCATTGTGTACGACTTCCTACAGAAGATTGTAAGTTTTAATTACGGAGAGTGTATGGTGATTGTAACATAGGGGCTGAAGTACAAATAAATCACAACCACAGAGGGCTTGGGTTGTGAATAGTTAAAAGCTGTAATACAGGGAAAAGTTACAGTGACAGCTATGGAACTAAAATAAAGTAGGGTTATTCTTGCCTCCCCAAAACAATGTGCTGTGTCCATGCCCTCGGAATAGGCCAGGTGACTTCAAGTAAAAGTAGCATAGGATACTCTGTAAATAACCCCAAAGACAGTAAAATTGTCTTCCTGTGTAAGTCTAATTATTACACACGACTGATTTATATACAGTGATCAGAGATGCCTTCTCTGTAGTGAAGTAATTGCCAGGTTGTCAGAGGGAGGCCACTGGTAACGTCTCAGGTGCCCCATCCCTTATTTTCTGCCTTCAAGGCCACCGCCTACTAGAACTGCCCTTTTATTTTTACTGTATCAACAATCTCTGGCTTTTTCTTTGGCCACCTATGCTTAGCCCTTTCTGCTACACTTGATAGTGTTGCCCACCGTATCTGGAAATGTTTCCTCATCCATCCTTTTAATTCTCTGTGAACCATCTTTCATTCCCACTGCTTATTCTTTTTCCTGTCCCCTAATCCTGGTCTTTATATACATTACACATTTCCGTCTTTATCCTCAGAATTCACTCAGGGTAGACCACTTCCCAACCTGGGTGGTTTCCCAGCCTATTTCAGAGATTTTTATTTTGATATCTGTCACTTCTAACTCCATAAATAAAGTGAACTCCTATGTGGGTGAATGCAGAGGGAGGTCTAGAGAGCAGCCATCTGTGGAAGGGCCTAGTGAGGTACAGGTGCCTGGAAAGTTTGTAGTCCAGAGATGACCAAAAGAGAAGCAAGAGAATAAGGCTTGGGGAGGCAGGCAGAGGCCAGATCAAAGGACTTAAATGTTCTGCTTTAAACTTTTATGTTTTCAGGAAGAGATGCCATTGAAGAATTTAAAGCAGTAGCAAGAGAAATGGACTACAGAGAGGCTTGGCAAGATGAGCAGTAAAGGTAGGGAGGATGGGAAAGGAAGCTACTTACAAGGTACTGTCAAGAGGATTTGGTGAACGGCTGGAGGTAGGAAGTAAGGTGTCTAGAATGGTTTCTTCTGGCCTGAGTAATGGGCTGCTGGTTATGTCATTTACTGAGCTGAGAACAGATTTCAGAACAGAGCTCAGCTGGACATTCAAGGAGTAAAATCGTAGGCATTTAGATAAACCCAACTGAGCCTGAAAACTCTAGGCCAGAACACATTTGGCAGTAAAAACAGGCATGGATGAAATTATCTTACAATTCAGTTGAAGTAAAATCATAATAGTAAGCACTTACTAGAGTGCTTGCTAGATGCCAGGCACTGACTCTAACAAATTAATTCATTTAATTCTTACAACTACTCTGAAGAAAAGAGCCCCATTGACAGAACCTTAGTGTTAACATTAAATGGGAAAACTGAAGGACAGCAAAGCAGACTAAGAAGACTGACTGGTCAGGTAGAAGGTTGTCATGGAAAACCAAAAGAGAATTTTTAAGAAGCAGGCTAAGGCACAAGGTCACATGAAAAAAATGAAGTGTCTGTTTCATTTTACTACTGTATTATTGGACCTCAGTGAGAACTGTTTCTAAGCCAGAATTCAGCCACTGAAGAAAAAGAGACAGAATGATAGGCTATTAAACTGCTGGAACAAGGAGACCAAGGAGGTGTGAAAGGAGAGGAGAGGCAGAGTCCAGGAGGAGGGCACACCTGCCGCCTCCTTGAAACAGGTGGGTGAGGAAGGATGCCCGTATAAGTAGATACTCTTAAAGCAAAGGATCCAGATATGGAGGGAGTTCACAGCTCACGACAGACTGCTGATTATTGTTCAAAAGCCCTAGTGAGGCTGGAAAACATAGTGGCATCAAGCTATTGTTATGTGGTTCCTCAATATACCAGACACAAAAAAACAAATGTAAGTTACAGTGGTTTACAGTTTGGATGGGTTGAGATTAAAAGCCATACCACTGGGGATTTTAATCAGCAGAAACACTCTGATCAGTAATACTGTCTACATACAGGTTTTCAGATCTAGACCTTAGGTGTACTTGTTCTGAGAGCTAGAAAAATGTCTAGGCAGAATGGTAGAGATAAGCTAGGTAGTTCTGGTTTGACCCAGTTAGAACCAATTAATAATATAGCGGGGAGGGGGGTATATTATTCATTGAAAATTTAAGTCTTATCTGTCATTCACAGTACGTGACTTAGATTCTTAGCAAATGTGTTACCAAAACCAATACGTGTCTGAGTGTCCAATATGCTTAGCACTTTGGGAGTGGTGAAGGTATGGTATAAGCTATATATGTACTCTTTGCCCTCAAAAAATACAGAAGATAGGACTCAACAAATGAAACTATAGTGCAAAAAAGAAAGTGCCAAAGAAAACTGAAATACTTAGGAAATGTTTTAAAAGTAGGCAGAATTTGAGCTTAACTCCCAAATGGGATAAGAAGCGAGTTTTTCTTTCAGCTTTTATTAAAAAGTACCATCAGGTAGGGGCGCCTGGGTGGCTCAGTCAGCTAAGCGTCCGACTTCGGCTCAGGTCATGATCTCGCAGTCCGTGAGTTCGAGCCCCGCATTGGGCTCTGTGCTGACAGCTCAGAGCCTGGAGCCTGTTTCCGATTCTGTGTCTCCCTCTCTCTCTCTCTCTCTCTCTCTGACCCTCCCCCGTTCATGCTCTGTCTCTCTCTGTCTCAAAAATAAACGTTAAAAAAATTAAAAAAAAAAAGTACCATCAGGTATATTTATGGAAAAGATCAATGCTTAACAAAGGGTTCAGTTATAAAAAATCTTTGTTGACCTAAGTAGTATCTGATCAAAAGCACAATTAAAGGCCACAAAATATTAAGTATCAGTTTATTTAAATTTCTAAAAGATGTAAAAATAGACAACTTTTCTTTGTAGTAGAAAGAACATGAAGATGTCGAGTCCTAGGACCTAGTTTGGTGTGAAATTAGGAAACTCCTGTAATCCCTCTGGTACCTACCTCCATTTCCTAATTTGCAAAAGGGCAAGAGTATTACTTGTTCATCCTAACCCTCAAAAGGTCTGTTTGAGAAATAACTGGTCTGATTTGAAATAGAAATTCTTTACGTGTGGCCAACATTAAAATAATAAAACTCATCACGGTAAGTAGAACATTATAGTTCATGACAGTAATTAGAAATTAAGTGGCAACATGCAGATACTTGCAAATATTAATGTAATGAAACAAAACAGAAGGAATATTTCTTCACACGGTAGTTGGGAAGGAGAAATAAGACTTCTACTACTTAACTAAAACAGTGTCTCTATACTAGCTTTTGAATATTATAAATATCACCAGACACCAAACCACAACATAAATTTCATTTCTATATTTCAGAAAACCTACTTGAATACACTTTGAAACAAGAGTACAACAAAATAGAATATACTTCAAATGTTGAATATACAAACTATTATAGTTCAAATCTGAACACTGGTACTTTCCCTCTTAAACTTCAACTAAAAAAAAAGAAAAGAAAGAAAGAAAGAAAAGAAAGGAAGGAAAAAAACAAAAACACCAGGTATTAGAGCTACCTGACAAAAATTCATGCTGAGCCTGAACTTCCAAGTGACAGTAGAACTGGAACTGATATGTCTGCACAGATGCCAGGGCTAAGTGAGTGACACAGGCAGGTTACAGCAAAAGGCCAGAGCAACTGTTAATTTGTCCACAATTAGGAAACTGACAGACTTAAACTACCATATAAAATGTTACATGTAAATTCTATAACAATACTGTGCTAGGTACAAGATTTTTAAAATTTTTCTTTTAATAAAAAAGCTTTACACAAACAAGCCATTAGCTTATTTCGATAAAGAAAACTGAAAATTAGTCTAAGGCCTTTGTTTTAAATCAGCTTAAGCTATATGATATAAAAAAAAAAATCGCACTAGATCTTTTTTGCTATCTTTCTGAAAAGCTTTTGGATCCATTTTCAATTCACATTCTAAAATACCTATATTAGCAGTCTTCACGTAGCACCAGTTAAGTGAGTTCTGTGTGAACACAGTAATAATTGCTGGTATGCATATAAAATGCATCAAAAATTGCTGTATGTAACAATGAGATCACCCATCCCAACCCCTCCCCACTGAAAACTATATAACCTCTTACAGAATGTTAGTGTTCCAAGTCTTAGTGTAACTTGATATTGTAGTGAGTTGCTTGGTCCCTTTTCAATCCTTTTCCTTATTGATGGGTTCAGTTGTTTCCTACTGTAAGAGGCAGTTTTCTGTCAGCATCTCCGTATGTAGTTCATTTCCCACTGAAACATGGGATAGGTAATTTACTTCCAGTAAGTTTGATTGTTTTCTTATATGCATTAAAAATGTTTTAAAGTCTTCTTTTGACTCTTCTTGATGACCTCCCTTGCAAGTATTTATGTTAGTACTATCACTAACAGTCTTAAGTCCGTGGTAGGGCTGCTATTTTATTTCTCACACGTCACTAGTCCTTCCGTTTTCATAGTTACGGGAAGGGCAATAGCTGAAGGTGCACTGACAACCACTACGTGGGTCACTGTCTTATTTCCATCTGCTGGTTTTTCTTCTTGTACCAGCTGCAAAGTTTTCACGTCATGTTCCTGCTTTTTTGCCACTGCTTCTGATTTTACCTCTGGCCCTTTTATGACCGCACTGATAACTCGGGGAGGAGTCTGGCCAGATGCCTGCTGAGTAGGCACCGATAGTCTCATTACAGGTGTACCATGGGCTATGGAAACAGGAGTAAGTGCTCTCACAGCCAGCGGGGTTCCAACAATGTTAATGCTTCCCGATCCAGTCAGATTTGACTTTGTCTGAAGTTGACACTGTGCAAGTTGTGTAGCTGGGATGGTAATAATTTTGGCAGGCTGCATGGTGATTTTGTCTCCATTTTCAGAAGAGGCTGGCATCACAGTAGGGATTGTCTGAATAACTACCTTTGGAGAGGTTGCTGTTGTTGGACTAGTGCTGGTTATTAACGGTGCACCTGCATTAACTGACTGAACTGCCACAGTTGAAATTTTCTGACCCAACGATGTCATTACAACAGGTACTTGCATTGCGACACGAACTGTCCTAGTAAATTAAAAAAATTGATTTAATGTTAGACAATAGGTTTCTTGAGCAAAAAGATGAATGCAAATCTAAAATGTACAAAACTATTGCTCTCAAACTCTACAGGTGTACTGACAATTTACAGTATGAAATAGCATGAAATAAATACATTTTAAAAACAAAAGCCCACACTAAGTTCCATCTACAAAACCATAAAAACCAAGTCAAGTTAGTTGAGACATCTACTTTAACAACAACAAAATACATTTAAAAAAGATCAGGCAATTTTCCAAGTCTTGATGACAGTGGGTTCTTAGGCTGCTAACATTAAAAAGGGGACATATTTTTGCTAAGGCACTTTCTAAAATAAATACGAGTAATGGTTTCCTTCACTGACCTTGGAGCTGCCGTTGCTGACACAGATGTGGTAGTAGTAGGGGACCTGGATGGAGCATCGTGACCAGGGGAAGTGATATTCACAACTCTAGCTACACCCTTCTCTGCTCTGGAGCAGTTTAGAGAGGAGTTTTTTCCACCACGAACAGAGGTTGCTGCTTTTAGGAGACTTTCTGCAGACAGTGACACTCGTTCTAATGATTTTTCATCAGTAGCTGCTGCTAAGTCTTCATTACAAGTTTCACTTTTGTCGTCGTCTATGACCACTATGTTTTTGGGCATATCCTTGAACTGATATACAAGCCTCTGTCCTTCAACCTTTGCAAGAATACCCCTTTGGTAATAATATCTGTAAGGGAAACAGTACTACATGAATCAAGTGCATTACATTTTTTTACCCCCCAAGAAACACCATGTAGAATGAATAGTAACAGAAACATTCACTTGTTCCTGTTAGAGACCAGAAGGAGCTCCTTTAAAAGGCTGAATCTGTGGAGTATGTGAATACTGTCACGTAAACTATATGTCCATTTACAAACACCCCTAATTACAAGAAGGCATGTATACTGAAAAGTTTTATGGGTTTCCCAAATTGACAAAACTTAGGGGAAATTTTCATATTAAGATAAATCCATTGTAACAAATTCACAGGAACTAAAAAGTAAATTAACGATTTGGAAATCGTTTTGTTTGCGTTTAATTTTCTTAAAGGTCTTCAACTTTTCTATTAAAGAATGGTCCTAAAATTAAGCACATTTTTCTGCAAAGATGGGTTTCCAGTGATGCTGAAATTTTAGACATCTAGACCAAAATCTTTCTCCCTATCTACCTCCAAATCCAAGAAACTGCTCTAGAATATCCCCCAAATTGTTATAATAAGGGGCTTTTAGAGCTCTTTTTAAACCACTAAGACAATGTTCAGAGGTAATACGTTTTGTTTAAAAATTCACTCTTGTGTTCTTACCTCAGAGCTCGTCCCATAGTTTCATAGTTCATATCTGGCTTATTCTTATGCTTCCCCCAAAGCTTAGAGACAGCCTTGGAATCCACAAGCTTGAATATGCCTTTTTCTCTCTGAGTCCACTTAATATACCGAGGACAAGTATTTTTATCTTGAAGTAGATCTAAGAGAAACTCCCACAAATAGGTTGTGTTTCCTTTGAAAAAGTGATAAGACATTGGTGAAAAATTCTTTAATATAATTAAAAGCAAATATTTAATTATGCTGAATAAAAATTCATTTACTACTGGTAAAATAAATGTACTAAGAGTCTCTCAATAAGTACTTGACTATATGAGCAATCACTTATACAGTGTCAAATTGTGTCGCCCAATTACATATAAACTATCTTTCATTATAAAAGTCCTACGTATACTTGTTTGCTGCTTTTCAAAAATAATATCCTATTTATAGTTATGATACTCCTATAATAGAGGTCCTGGGTTTTGTACTATTATACATCACCCTATCCTAAATTTTGAGTTCAGTAAAGGCAAATGCATAATGCATAGCACAAAGTGAACCTGAATTAAACATAATCTAATTTAATCTAATTTATTAATTTATAGATTTAAACCACGAATAAATATGCACCAGTATGTTTATCATATAAGCCCAAATTCCGAGATCAAAATTCATCAAAAGGCACTTATTTACTGAAAAGGCAAGTAGTACACAATGAAATATGCAAAACTTTTAGACATTAGTCCAAGGATCTTTTTATAAGATCTATATATATACTTTTATAAGATCTATACTATATACTATATAATGGCACACCCAACATGAGGCTCAAACCTACAACCCCGAGATCAGGAGTCGCATGCTCCACTGCCTAAGCCAGCCAAGCTCCCCGAAACGTATTTTTCTTTGGTTCACCTTTATGCATGAACTCTGAAGTACAAGTCTTATAAAGTATAAATTACCCATGACCCTTTAAACATTCTTTTATCACTATCCTCTGGACTACCAATCTGGATTTGATTATCAATGAATGAGAGCTACTGCCTCTAAAAATAGGGTTGTTGTTTTTTTTTTTTTCTTAACTGCTAATCTCTTTCTACTGATGATACCCGAGATTCAGTGAAGATAAGCAGTATATCAGGATTTCATTATACACGAACAATTCAGTTAGTAAATACATTTGTGCTTCAGTCTTAAAATATGAACTCCTTAAATAGAAATACTAAGTAGTATTTCTAGCATTTCCTTTAACTGTCAAGTATTCACCAAATGTTAACTATATACAACATTTGATCACATACTAACGAAATTTGAAAATGGGATATTTCTGCAGAGTAAAATACTTATTCATCACACACTACGTAGTAGGACACAAAAGAGCATTTAAAACGTGGTCCTTCAAGGAATTTACAATCTAGTCGGGAAGGGGGAAAAAATAAATGACAAGTTAACAACAATACAAAAAAGAAGTAATGGTTTGAAATGACCTAAGATCTATCACAAGGCAATGCATAATTATATTCCAAATGATTGGCAAAGTTTCTGGGGTTTCAGGAATGAAAATAAAGTGGATCAGTAAAGCATGAAGACTTGGAAAATGACTAAGATGTGCATAGAGGAAAAGGAGAGAAACTGGGTAGGTAAGGTAAAGAACTTAATCCCCCAAAGAAGAGTCAATTTTTTTTTCCCCTTTGGAGAACTCTTGAGGGCGGACAAGTAGTGGATGGACAGTGTTTATAAGAAGATCAGGCTTTTCAGGCTGCTGACTTTCTTTTATTCCCCTCATAAGCCTCTAGGGCCAGAGGTTCTTAAGTTGATCAAAGAACAGAAAAGAACACTGAGAAGAAGAAAATTACACACACCACCACTGAGTCACTGGGTCATCTCTAGGCTCCTACTCACTATCCCCTTACTCTCATCAAATCTAGATCCAAATTACAGCCTTCATGAGAAGAACCTTTAAGGGTGGGAGGCTTCCAAATTAAGCCACTGCTACTCAATCTAAATGCTGATGCTCTTCCTCAGGCATTTCATTTTCATTCTGGAATTCTCTGAAAATTCAATAAATTTACTAAGCCATAGTTGAGACCAGTGTGCATCTCTTGACTTGAAAAGATTAACCTTCAACTTTAAAAGGTTATATTTATGGCTCTGAAACCCCACTGCACCAGCATCAACATGTATAAACTATAGGTAACCTTCAACCACATCAAGATGAGTACTTGGGACATTTTTATTTTCTTTGTGATCAGGTCCCAGAAGTGGATATAGTAAAAGTGCAGAGAACCTACTCTGTAAAAAAATGTTTGAATAACAGACAATGCCTTTTATATGGTAGGGATTTGAGTGCATCAATGTTTGTTGAACTAGACTCATAAACGTTCCTCAGGTTACCTTTAGGTACCACTCCACCCCAGTTCCCAACCACAAGTTAAAACTTAAAAGTCTTCATCTCATTTTAAGGAAAACAATTTGGAAAGGGAAGCCTTTATCAGACAAGGTAGTTCATTAAGCCTCTGACATACTGTCAGCATTTACAATGACATTTTACAGAGGAAACACTGAACTTCTTAAAATTTTTATTTTTATCTTTTTTTAATGTTTATTTTTGAGAGACAGGAACAGAATCTGAAGCAGGCTCCAGGCTCTGAGCTGTCAGTGCAGAACCTGATGCAGGGCTCAAACCCACAAACCGTGATATCAAGACCTGAGCTGAAGTTGGACATTTAACCAACAAAGTCACCCAGGCACCCCTTAAGATTTTATTTTTATTTTTAAAAATTTTTTTAATGTTTATTCATTTTTGGAAGACGGAGAGAGACAGAGCACAAGCAGGGGTGGGTGGAGAGAGAGGGAGACACAGAATCCGAAGCAGGTTCCAGGCTCTGAGCGGTCAGCACAGAGACCGACGCGGGGCTCAAACTCACAAACCGCGAGATCATGACCTTAGCCGAAGTCAGACGCTTAACTGACTGAGCCACCCAGGCGCCCCTCAAGATTTTATTTTTAAGTAATCTCTACACCCAGTGTGGGACTCAAACTTACAATCCCATGATCAAGAGTCACATGCTCTACCGACTGAGCCAGCCAGGTGTTCCCGACTGATTTTTAATCTTTAATCTTCACATTTACCATGCTGCCTCAAGTTTAATAATACAATATGGGAATTTTAACAAAAAGTGATTCTGACTGGCAAAAACAGGTCATCACAAAGGTTTTCTCCAGTGTTAAGCATAAGGTCTTTGAGTACAGGAGACTGCTGATGATGGGAATTATTTTAAAAACAGTAATAATTGTACACAACATAAATTAAAAGATAAAACCTAAGATGTTAGAAATGTAAAATGACCAAAGACAGACAAGGAAATAAGTATCCTAAATCCGTCCTAAATTGAATTATTATTGGTTCCTGAATAAATAACATTTCAATGTAACTTGATTTGTAACGGATTTTTTTTTTGCCTTTATTTCATGGCAAACTTATTAGAGAACATTTTTTTTTTACTAGAGACTTAATTTTTGCTTTAATTATTTAAAATTAGATGTAAAACCACCTGTTGAAGATGGAATAAACTTGAATGTATTAAACCAAAATATATCCAGCTATTAAATATAGATCTGAAAACATTCGTGAAAGTGAGAAATTTTGGTTATCAGATAATCAGAACACACCTAAAACCATGATTAAAATTACCTGAAATCAACTTACTTAACATATTAAGACAACAGAATGTAGAAGTCTTGTTAAAGTTTGTTTTTAACGAAAATATGCCAACTCTAAAGCAAAAATATGGTAAGTTTTTGTTCTGACTCCTGACAGGACTGACATTGGTTGAGTAGGAAATTAAATCCAGTTTGCCTTGGGAATTCTTG
This sequence comes from Lynx canadensis, assembly GCF_007474595.2. Taxonomy (NCBI): domain Eukaryota; kingdom Metazoa; phylum Chordata; class Mammalia; order Carnivora; family Felidae; genus Lynx; species Lynx canadensis. The sequence goes on along the minus strand of NC_044306.2, from coordinate 87,160,275 downwards.
CATTACCTCTATCAGTTAAAAATGATGTATCCGAAATAAGTCTTCATTATAAACTCTTTCAATTCTGAGTGGCTCTGTGTGAGGATGAGTGCTGTTACACATACCTCCCCATCAAGAACAATGGCCCTTAAGAAGGGTGTGCAGGGGCGCCTGGGTGGCGCAGTCGGTTAAGCGTCCGACTTCAGCCAGGTCACGATCTCGCGGTCCGTGAGTTCGAGCCCCGCGTCGGGCTCTGGGCTGATGGCTCAGAGCCTGGAGCCTGTTTCCCATTCTGTGTCTCCCTCTCTCTCTGCCCCTCCCCTGTTCATGCTCTGTCTCTCTCTGTCCCAAAAATAAATAAACGTTGAAAAAAAAAAATTTAAAAAAAAAAAAGAAGGGTGTGCATAAGACTGCACTTAAGGGGCACCTGAGTGGCTCAGTCAGTTAAGCTCCGACTCTTGATTTCGGCTCAGGTCGTGAGCTCACGGTTCGCGAGTTTGAGCCCTGCACTGGGCTCTGTGCTGAGGATGCAGAGTCTGTTTGGGATTCTCTCTCCCTCAAAGACTGCACTTAAGACAACCTTTCCCAAACATAAATGCCTACCTACTGCCTTTTACTCCCCCATAGCCTATCTCAGGCTACAGAATTTCAGTGGGGTAGGGACTGGGTACAAATTAAAAAAGCTCCCCAGGTGATGCTCATACATCCCTGATTAAGAACTACTACCAAAGACTGTACTTCCGCTTGTACTAGAAATAATTTTCTTACAAATGCAGAAATGTCGACTGAAAAAAAAAAAAAATCATCTCACCTCCAAAACAGCCCTCCCCAAATTACCTTTGCCTTCTCTGGGTTTCTTCTTTATACCTAACTCAGGAGACCCATTGGAAATTGGTGATTGCTGGGTCTTTGGTTTACGGCCAACTGAAAAAATAAGATTGAAACCATACAGTGAAAACAAGAAAAACAGAAGCATGATCAGCAGACTCTGTGAGAACACATTATTCATGAAATTGACTAATTTGTGTATTAATATACTGCAGTGTATATAAAAACTGCATTTAAAATGACCATTAAAAGCACTTCTGCAATTTCAGATTACAGCAGTTAGTTGGCAGTAATTTCAGTGTATATGGCAAATCAGGTACTACCAACCTATTATTTATATGGTCAGAGCCTCAATTTGCTAACCTCTTCCAATAATGTAGCAATGGAAACGAATTCTAGTATTAACTTTTTTCTGTTCTACAGGATTGTTAGAAAAAGCTTTACCTACCTATTGCAGAGGATGTGGTAATCTGCGAAGCCCTTTCAGCTCAAATGAGGAAAAGTAAAAAGTGTTATTTTAAACACTCTATTGCTCTGAGCCAATCAATTCACCAGAATTTAAGCATATGTGTCCAGATTTCCCCACCTCAACGTGTAGGTACATTATAAGGATAAAAAAAAACCTTCCAAATAATTATTTAGTGTGTCTAATAAGGGTGCCCTTCCTTTTGCTTCTCACTTCTGCCATAAGGCTCTCTCAGACAGACTAGCATCCACCGTGAACAGAAAGAAAAGCAAGAGCTGCACTTTATACTAAAACGTGTAAGGCTGAAATGCATTGTTTCCAATCCTTAGCACTGACAGAAGAATTCTGGCAAATGAGGGGGAAGCCTCCACAAAGGCTGGGAGTAGCCAAGCATACTATATTTACAGATTATATTACTAATTTGGTGACTGTCATACATCTGGGATTTCTGATGTCACTCTGTTCTTCATTAGCAAGGATATTTAGAGCTAAATAGAGACCTAAATTAAAGTATTTTATTTCAAACTACATAGCTTTTATATTCTAGAATTCATCAGGTAAAACTAATAAATAAGAAGTATGCTCTGACAAAAATTAAAATGGAAAGTTCACTGGTCTCCTTATTAGAACAGAGATTAATTTTTCAATTTAAATAATGTTTAGATGTATAAATCAATCAGTAATAAGTCTCAAGCAAAAACAAACAAAACAAAAAAAACAAAACCAACTTCCTTAATCAAAACGTTAGCCCAGGGATGCGGCCTGGGTGCCTTAGTCGGTTAAGCATCCGACTCTTGATCTCAGCCCAGGTCTCAATCTCAGGGTCATGAGTCAAACTCCATGTTGGGCTCCATGCTGGGTGTGGAGTTTACTTAAAAATAAATAATTTAAAAAGCCCAAAAAGGCTTAATTTGTTTTCATATAAAGTAGTATTTGTGAAATCATACTCCTTAAGAAATAGTTTATTCATCAGTAGAAAACAAGGTTCTCCAAATTAATTTTTAGAATTGCATGTAGTCGTCTCTTGGAGATTCATAACACACATTAGTATATCAGAAGGATCTGTTATTAAAAAACAACCTAATTGGGGCATCTGGCTGGCTCACTTGGTTAGGCATCCGACTTGATTTCGGCACAGGTCATGATCTCATGGGTTTGTGAGACTGATCCCCGTGTGTCCAGCTCTGCGCTGACAGAGCACCGCATGCTTGGGATTCTCTCTCTCCCTCTCTCTCTGTCCCTCCCCCCCACTCATGTGCGTGCACGTGCTCTCTCTCTCAAAACAAATAAACTTAAAAAAAAAAAAAAAAAAAAAACCCTACCTAACTCTGTATGTCCCAAATGAACTTAAGCACAAAATACAAGGTATATATATTTACAAATACATTATTTATCTTTTAAATGGTCATTAAGACCATCTATTTTCAAATATGTAAAATTAGTGTTAAATTGGCAAATTATTTCCTGGTTTATATCATACCACATTTTGGTTCCCTAAATGATCCCATTTTTCATGGTCTTTTCCATCTTCTTTTAAATCCAAAAATTCCTTAAGTATTTTGTAATAATAGCTCCCATGTGAATACAGCCAGCCAAGGTACAATGGGAAGGTAGGTAAACAGGGCTATTTATATGTATGTCTTTTGTTTTTAAACATTTACAGCAGGAAATAATTCTTTCTAAATCCTCTCTCATTCATAGCTCTCGCAAGATACATGTAATCTACATGTAACACAGGACTGAAGGTACTCAATCTTATTCTTCACTGTGTCCCTCACAGTAATGAGCACAGACCTATAAATACCACAGCAATTTGAAATACCTCTAATAGATGAAAAAGCTACCATTATTTCTAACACAAGTTTTTCTTACTTTTGCCTTTGTTTTTTTCTACTCTAAAATGTGAAGAGATGCAGAAGAAAATGGAATTAGATGAGTACCCATTTATACAGATTTTTCATTTTTTTCAAGTTTTACCTTTGGACCGAAGAGGAAAGAAAAGGACCCAGTTGCTGCACATCCCTTAGGGATGCTGGAGGTGTGCTGGGGCTTTGTGCCTCACCCACTGAGATCAGGTCAAAAGAAGTTTCAGCAGGAGTCAAATAGTAAGTAGAAAGGCTCTTTATCCATTGGTGAGTTTATTCCACTTAAAAGTCCTTACTGGCAATCTTGGTGTTTTAAGACAGAAGGTAAATAGCATTGGGCTTTCTATTTTAATTCCCACAAAAGAGGGGAACATAAGATTAAAAATAGAGAAAATAAAAAATGTTTTTTTAAAAACAGAAAGCAAATAGGCAGTGAATCTCTGATCTTCCATTTTCCAACACTTGTTATTTGCAGGCAACTTACTTTACAGCTCAAATACACACTCCTTTTGAACAGTATGAATATGTTAAAACACTACTTTAATCTCAATTTGTTGATTCTTTGAGAATATCTAGTTAAAGATAACTTCAATCTTAAATCTACAGCATATATTTCCTATGTCCCTTGATGTGGGAAAAAAAATACCAGAAAAAATTTCACCCACTTTTCCAGAAATTTATAAATATACTACTCTACCTTTTTTCTTTTTCATTGGTTCATGGCTGTCTGGTGATGTGGGAATAGGAGAGGTATCCATTGGTTCGGATTCTTCAGTTGACACCTCCACTACAGTTTCTGTAATGACATCTGGCCTCATAGCAGCATGGATAAATTCTGGAGTTGATACACAAGGAGGGACAAACACTTCCACTATAAAGAAAAGTTGAAAAATTAAAATTTCCCACCCCCATTAACACTTTTTAATGCGGACAATTCAATATTTGATAGAGGTGAGACTTATTAACAATTCATCAAAACAGGATAAATGCCTGAAGTTAATTTGCTGAATATGCAATATGATCTCAAGTACGTAAGGAAATAAATGCAAAGAAAATCAGGCTGAAGGTAAGGTGGTAAAAAGGTGGGGATCATACGAGGTCACCCCCCTTCTTCACATTTTTACATGCTTTCGAGCTTACTGTAGAAGACTTTGAATTATTTTGACAATTGGGAAAACATCTGAAAATAAAATAATAGTATAATATAATAGTGAGTTCTTTAATAATTACTTTCCTTCCTGGTACCCATCATTATGCTCTAACTAGGTAATACATGCACATGGTATAAAATTAAAAACATTTAATAAAGGGACGCCTGGGTGGCTCAGTCAGTTAAGCGGTCAACTCTTGATTTTGACTCTGGTCATGATCTCACGGGTCTTGAGATCAAGCCCCACATCGTGCTCTGTGCTTACAGTGCAGAGCCTGCTTCAGGTTGTCTGTCTCCCTCTCTCTGCCCCTCCCCCACTTGTGCTCTCTTCTCTCTCAAAAATAAAATGTTACAAAAATATTTTAAAAACCATTTAATAAATGTGTCTGCAGTGAAAAGAAAGCACTTACAGATCATTTCAAAATATGAAGAAAAGGAAAACCTCATTACAGCCCAATTAATATCATCTTTCAGTATTTAAAATTTTATTTAATGTAACAGTCCTGATGTTTTGAGTCATTAAACCAATACATACAGACTGCCATTCAGTGTTCTATTACAGTAATGTTGCTCTGGTTTCCTTTCCATGTGCATGAATAATCAGAATAGGACATTTCTATTTCAATTAGGAGACAGTTAATACATACTATTGTGGATCAATACATTGACCAGCATGCCCTAACTTTTTTCTCACATCTCTAAATAATACATGGGATTCCAATTATGAAAAAGGACATTTGCTCTTAGGATTTATTATAAATCCCTATAATAAGAAAGGCCAATATCATTGTATTAAGTCAAATTAACACTTGGACATTAAAACTGGAAGACAAAACGACTCTCAAAGGCAGTCTTAAAGAAAAAACGGGACCAAAAGAAAAAGAAACTTGTAGCCTGAGGGAGTATAGGGAAATGGTGGAAGCTCCATCTCCTCTTTCCACCTCTGATGGTTCCCTGGAGCTACTGCCTATTTATCACTGAAGAAAGGATAGAAAGCAGTCTTGGGAGGCAACTCCACCACCCCATGTGCCATTCCCTTAAGGACTACAAAGGTTTCTAATTTACCCAGAACTAGGAAAATAAGACATGACAGGAGAGGTAAAAACTTAACGAACATTTATCTGTCTATAGTGGGCATTTTCTGTATCATTTATTATAAAAATCAAGTATTTCAAGTATTTAAGTCTTGGGAACTTTGACAAAGATCAATTATTGCTGTCACAGGTATTCGTGCATAATAAACCTTGAGGACAACAACAACCCCCATGTATTTAAGAAGAAACTTTCAGGGCACCTGGGTGTCCTAGTCAGTTAAGCCACCGACTCTTGGTTTTGGCTCAGATCACGATCTCGCAGTTCGTGGGTTCAAGCCCTGCGTCAGGCTCCACACTGACAGCATGGAGCACTCTTGGGATTCTCTCCCTCCCTCTGCCCCTCTCCAGCTCCCTGCTTGCTCACTCACTCTCTCAAAATAAAAACACATTTTTTTTAATTAAAGACAAAAACAGAAGAAACTTTTATTTTAGATACGTGGAGTGATGTGACATGTTTTATATAAAACAGAACAATTCACATACCAGGACTTCTTGAATCCCTTAAGCAGGTAGGAGATTCCATATGAAGCAGGGCTTCAGCAGCTTCAATGGTCTTATCTGTACAGTGTGCATTACTGCTATGAACTGATGCTTCCACTAGGGGGAAAATAAGTTCTACTCAATTAAAAATATACTGAATACATTACTAAACTAAAACATATTAGTCTATGAGAAACAAATTCACTCTCATATGAATAAATAAGTCATTGATACATATTAGTCCATATAAATTATTTACACAAATAATTTAAAAAAACAATCTGGTATCTATACTTTACAAAATAAGTGTTGAATTATAAAGCAACTATTGAGAATGATTAGAAATTACCAAGAAGTTTCTGAATCTTATCGAAAGGAAAACAAGGACAGACCCTTGAAATCTGAATCTTATATCAACTTTAGAACAAAACTAACTTGGGGGTAGGGGGGTGGATAGTTGTAGTTTAACAATTGGGGAAGTCAATTCTGTATCTTGACATACTGCTACTGAAATCAGGGGAGATACCTTGCAGAATCAGTGGGAAACACACATTTCTACATTAGTTTAATGAATTGGTTTCTTACAGACCCTCCTAGGTGAGTACTCTAACATAGCACCAGAACACTAGGAACTTTCTTCCCAATAACCTTGTCTCTTCTTCAGGACTTCACTGAGCTTTTCTGGGTTTTACCCAATAAATTTGTCTTTAACGTTTCTGTGTTTGTGGGGCGCCTGGGTGGCTCAGTTGGCTGAGCGTCTGACTTTGGCTCAGGTCACGATCTCACAGCTTGTGAGTTCGAGCCCCATGTTGGGCTCTGTGCTGACGGCTCAGAGACTGGAGCCTGCTTCGGATTCTGTGTCTCCCTCACTCTCTCACCCTAACCCACTCACATTCTGTCTGTCTCTCTCAAAAATAAACAAACATTAAAAAAAATAATAAAGTTTCTGCGTTTGTTTTCCCATGAAGCCTTTTCTAATTCTGCCACCTTCTGTAACTCTTTTTTAGCACTGTCTGCTTTGCTGACTGAAATACCTGTGAAACAGTAAAACATAATACAGCAATCATTTGGGCTTTCAAGTCCAACAGCTTGGGTTCTGCCACTTATATGTTACCCTAGACTAGCTCAGTTTCCTCTTTCACAAAACAGGTGTATTACTTACCTCATATAGGTGTGAGAATTAAGTGACGTGCAATACCCATAAAAAACATGTACAGTACCTGGCATATAGATAAGTATTTAATAAATGATAATTTCTTACCACTCCTATAAGATTATATGTTCCCTGAGGTCAGGAGGGCTATCTTAATTCATCTTTATATCTGCTATAATTTCCAATATAGACTTTAAATACAACAGACATGCAAGTATTTCTTTTATATATTAAAGTTAAAAACAACCCACAGACCTCACAGGGAAATTGGCCATTCAAAGCACAAACTTGCATTAATGACATATTAATTTAACACCCTGACTTAAAATGTTGAATATTCTACTTGGTAAGAGCTTCTGAAACATGAATATGCAACAGTTTCTAATTTGATAGATTTTTCTCAGTATGTCCTATAGAAAAACTGAAACGAAATATTTGTATAAACTGCATAAACCATATGACAGAGCCATACATTCTACACACTAAAGATATGAATCTTTTAAAACTGTTTTCAGGAAACTCTGAATTGAAAAAAAAAAATTCACTTAATCTCAAAATTCACCAAATGCTAAAGCTTTAGCCTTAAACAGTAGTCATTTGGAGAGCATTTATTTAAAGGAAAAAAAAAAATCCAGCGACTGTTTTACCACCTGTTGCACATCATCCACACTCTCAAGCAAGGTACTGAGTCTCTCCAGTTGCTCTTTCCATTTATGGAAATCTGCTCAAAGCTAAACAGTTCCAGAGAGGCAGCCAAACCTCTAAGTAAATCTATCTTTAGGTGACCCTGCTTACTCTTTATCTGCAGCTTCACTGAAGCAAAGGATTCAATCAGTCCCAGCTCAACTTTAAGAAACTTAGTAAGTATAAAATATATTACCATTCTCAAGTAGTTTTTTCAAAGTGCCTCCCCCAACACTCACATGTATTAAAGAACCTTGGAAAGCAATTTCTCAGGCTTTTAAAATTTATTCTAGGAACTACATTCTCTTTAGAGTCTGCTTGTGTTGCAATTTAGGTGTTGTCTTATGTGCTATTAATAAACTATCCTGGGTAAACTAATTCCTTATGTAATTGTATTAAGACACACCCTAAAAACCTTACCATATTAAAATGACAGCTTCGAAGCACTTGACAATAAACAGAATTTTACCCAATGTTTAATGTTTTCAGTTATAAACAATGAAATGTGCCTAATGGTTACATATAGTGCTGCTCTGAGTTTTAATGCAGTTTGAGGCACATTTCATGTTAGTCATGTTGCTATTTCTGACCTCAAACTCCCGTCTCCCCCAAATTCAACATATTATTTCCCAGAAATATTTTACATTTACAGAGTAAAACATTACATAACAAACTTTAAGAATTAAATTTACCAATTCATATTTTAAATTTAGGATAAGAATATAAAAAATGCAGATGTTCTTTATGAATTATCAAAGAGAAGATCTAATACTCTGTGTTCTGTCAACAAATGGTTCTTGAGCACTTATCATAGCCAGATCCTGTGCCACAAATCTGAAATACAAGTGTGAATAGATCTCTGGCCTCATGAAGCTTATACTAAGAGTTTAGAAACATAAATGGTAGTATCAAAAACATAAATGAAAATAAAATATTTCAAAACTAAAGAAAAGTACAAAATAAAGTTACTCTGTAAACTAACAGCTTATTAAGTAGAACACTGATTTCTTTTTTTTTTTTTTTTGATGCTTACTAATTTTACCTTTTGTCATTTTTATTAACTGAAATAACCCTAAGCACTAGGAGCTCATGCTTAGATCAATTTGCAATATTGTACCCATCAGTATCCAAGAATACTTAACCATTTTGTAAAAGAAAGCACTATCTCCTTTTAATTTAATTTTCTTTTGTTGATACAAGTCTGTAAGTAGTTTCTGATAAAAGAAATTTAAGAAATATTTCTCAGGGTGCCTGGGTGGCTCAGTCGGTTAAGCTCAGGTCATGAGCTCCCAGTTCATGGGCTTGAGCCCTGTGTAGGGCTCTGTACTGATAGCAGCCTGCTTGGGATTCCTTTCTTTCTCTCTCTGTCTCTGTCTGTCTGTCTGTCTGTCTCTCTCTCTCTCTCTCTCTCCCTCCCTCCCTCCCTTCCCTGTTTTCTCTCTCAAAATAAATAAAATAAACTTAAAAAAATAAATATTTCTCTTATTCAAGTTTCTGTAATTTTTAAAACCTTTCAATTCCTTTGGTTCAGCTCAGTAATTCAAATACAATTTAAACTAGAATTATGCACAATTCTTAAGGATAAACATGAATTTAACAGTGTTGTACAATCAAAGTAAGCAAATAACCAAACTACATGCAAGGGCTGAAAACTCCTTATCTCTTACTTAAAACTTGATTTACTGGCATCTTTCTAGACCTGTGTATGAAATTAATGGGAGGGAAAAAATAAGCAACACATTTTAAAAATTGAAACAATGAAGACAAAAGTAATCTGAAAGGTATCATTTTCTACTTAAGACTAGTAGGTGGTGTTGCTGGTTAATCCCTCTTGAAGAAATAAATGTATCAAATAAACTTCAAAACAATTTCAACTTTAATCATTGTGCCAAAATCAAATTTGCTTTTTTATGCCCTCCTTTAGTATTGGTAAGAGTCTTGTTTCATTTCCAGCTTTCTAATCAACTGGTGTTTGTATGGCAGAGTACTCCAGACTCACTCAACAGCTGTTACAAAATACCAAACTTGGTAATTAAGTCTGACAAGAGACATACCTCTCAGCTTTGCAGAAGAGAATGCTGGCAATGGATCTAGTTCATAAGAAAGTTCTTAAGGTCAAAAATAAAAATTAACAGCAACTTAATTTGAGAGCAATGGGAAAAAACAACAACAACATTTCCTTAAATGATAGTAGTATGCCCCTACAAGCAAGACCATAAACTAGTATTACAAGGTCATCACTCAAGTGTGCACCTGACTTACTACAGCTTATCTCCTAATGCCCCAAGGTGTCAACAGGTGAGTGAAGAATAAAAAGGAATGCAATAAAAAGGGGGGGAAAGGTAAAAATTTTGGGACACTCCATCTTTTCTTGTTCCTCTTTGACTTTCTAATTACTATAGTTACAATTTAAAAGTTTAAAAGGGAAAAAGAACTAAAATTATTTTTGTAAAATAGAGCTACTTGATGAAAACTTAACATGAGGCACGTTTAGTTTTTAAATTCCTGCAGCCAGCTTTTAAAAAGTAAAACTGAAATTAATGCCTTTCATTTAACCCAGTATATTCAATATATTGTCATTTCAACACGAAATCAATATAAAAGTTTTCCACAGTTTGTTTAAATTAGTTAAAATTTAAAAAAATTAAAAATTCAGTTTCTCAGTCACATTTCAAGTACTCAATGGCCGTATATGGCTAGTGGCTATGGTACTGAAAAGTGCGGACTAAATAAAACTGTAACACAGCTATTCTCAAACTTTTTGGTCAGGGAAACTTTTATACTCGAACTACTGAAGACCACAAAGAGATTTTGTTTATATAAGTCCTCTATTTTTATGAATTTTTTTATTTTATAAAAATTTTTTTTTTTTTACTATTTATGGGGGAGGGGGGCAGAGCGATAGGAATACACAGACTCCAAAACAGGCTCTAGGCTCTGAGCTGTCAGCACAGAGCCGGATGCGGGGCTCGAACTCAGACCATCAGATCGTGACCTGAACCCAAGTCAATTGCTTAATTCACTGAGCCACCCAGGTGCCCCTATACAAGTCCTATTTTTAGATATTATTCTATTTGAAATTGAAATTAAGAAGACATTACAATATTTATAAGTTCATTGAAAATAATAAACCCAATACTTATATTTTTATGAAAACAGATTTTCTATCACAAACAAAAATCAGTAAGTAGCTTTATTTTACATTGTAGCAACTTTTTGTTAATACATGATAGAAACACAGTTGAATTCATATTTGCTTCTTCATTCAATTTGTTGTGATATCAAGTCACATAGCCTCTAGAAAACTCTGAACACTTGTGAAAGTGAAAAGGCAAATGTCTTAGCATTATTATGAAAACAATTTTGACCTCACAGACTCCCTGAGCCTAGTTACTCCCCAGATCCTCAGATAAGAGATTTCAGTTTTTAAGAACTGCAACTGTAATTTGTTGCCAAACATAATATCCAAATTCTATCTTAGTGTTTCTGTAACTTTTAGCTTCTAGTGTGTATAGATGAAAAATTATATTCTATTTTCCGTAAGTACAACAGCATTTTGTCCACTTACACATAAAGGACTTAGCAAGTTTTTCACAAATACTTCTTTGCATCCCTATGAACATTTAAGCTATAGATTAACACAGGGAGTTTAAATAATTATCAAGAACATTCTCCTGCCTGCCCTTTTCAACCAACCACATGTTTCTAAAGATTTTATGTTAAATTATCCTGGTTGAGTACTTAAACATTGATGTTACTCTTCAACTCAGTTTTTATATGAATTTTAGTACTTATGCTGCAATGAATTCTGAAGAGTAATTTCTTAAACACATTTCCAAATAAAAATTTTTTAATGAATGCCATTTTTCCAGGTTTATTTTAACACATGCTTCAGTTTTTCACATCCTAAATTGTTTCCAAATTGATCTTTTCAAGATTGATACCAGATATTTCAATTTACAGTAAACTGGAAATGATTTTCAAGTTCAAATTTCACAATGACCTTTGACAAACTAGACAGATTTGTTTTGTCAGTGAAAATACTTAAGCTAAATTTCAAGAACCCCCCCCTTCCTGCCCCCCCCCCATTTATTAACAGCATTAAAGTAGAGCAAAAGTTCTGGTGACCTTATCTCTCAATTCCAATTTCTTAATTCTCAATTTCTTAAAACAAGTAGAAACAAGTCAAGGGAAGTATAGAAGGTAGAATATTTTAAATTGAAAATCTTCCAGAAAGTCTATAGACCATACACACCCAGTGCTTTCACATAAATGTTAAGAAAGTAACATTCATTTTTCCTATAATTAGCTATATACGTTTATGTGTATATATACATACTATGTATGTATGTATGTATGTATACATAAAAATAAGCCTAAACTATATTATAGTCTCATTCAACATAAAGACCTGGCCTCAAGTTCCAATGTGGCACAAAGACTGGCTAGCAGAAATTAACCCAGTTATGTAATGACCTTACAGACATATTCATTCACATGGTGTAATGTAAAAAAAATCCCAAAAAAATCCTTCACTGTCCATTAAATATTTGAACCACTTATAATTTTAGAGCTTTAAAAATTATTAAAGATCCCCTAGTCAGTCTTGTTCTCTTACAGAAAGTGAAGCCTTAGAGAAGTCAAGTCACTAGCACACAATTAGGTTAGTGACAGTGAGATGCAGATCTTCATCTCCTGACTTCAGGGTCAAGGCTCTTTCTCATACATCACACTGTAAATGAAAGTTTTATAAAGTGTGTCAAGTCTTTACCACAAAAATATTTTCTATGTTAAAATAAAAGTGATTTTTAATAAGTAAGCTTATTTATTTCATTCTTAACTCAAACTCCTCTGACAGCATAAATGGTAATAACTAAAGCTGAAGTTGATAGCTAAAGTTGATAACTTCAAAAGGAGGAAAAGCAAAAGTGTATCCTCAGTACCTTAACATATAATAATATAGTAGTGGTAATATTAAGTGCTTTATAAACTTAGAAACAACAGTTTTGCTAACAATATTCAACTTAAAGCTTACCTCCTTCTACAAGTTTTCATTAGTATCAGTTATTATACACTAATCATCAACCTATTATAGCATTAACATTTATGTATTGCATAGATTTACATCTGTCTCCCCAATTAGACTGTAAAATCTTTATGAGGAAGAATTATGTCTAACACCCGATGACTTCCCCCAAGGGAATAAAAAAGTATCATTCTGTTTTACAAATACAAACTTCACAAACATTACTCCGCCAACATCACTGGAAATTGGCAGCAATCTAAATTTTTATTAATTTAGATCCATGATTCTTCATTTTATGGGTCACGTTTCCTCCCCAACTTTTAACTCACTGAATAATCCTTGGGTAAATCAGCAAACCTATCTCAAGTTTCCTTCTAAAACAGAGCTTGTAAAAGAGCTTCAGATTACGTGAAAATTATTGAGGAAATAATCTGAAAACAATTATATGTAAAACATATTCTTTACAGAATATTATACTCACAAGGAAACTTCAATTGTAAGATTCATAAATACTAAAGAAATGCAGTAAGACTAGAAAACAACATATAACTTAAAAACCTCTTATCAAAGGAGATAAAACTTGTGTTTTCAAATTGCAGACTGCCTATATGTTTCCACTCCAAACAAAATATCTACAGGTCTCGTTCAGCTTCGCTAATTCCAAAAGCTTATGAAAGAAATACCTTCCACTGGGAAAATTAAGCCCTCTAACATTAACAATGTTTTTCCAAATTCTGTGGGGGCTATGCTACCGTTCTCCTGGTATGTTCACAATCACTGAAAACATTTCTCGAAATGTTTCTCACAGAAATATCACTGACCCCCACAATTACAGGTATTGTTAGTACCAGTAACATGAGGCCTAAAATTCCATTCCTTCATATTATTAATGGACTGAACATACAGAAAAGGAACCAAGTTCTCGCTGTACTCTGCCTCTTATTTACTGATACTTAGGTTCTTGCTCTTACAAGAAAATAACTGTCAAATATGTTTTAATCATCACGCAGTAAACTGTGATTTTTCTTTGGGACTTTTGATATGTGTATTACATCTTACAGAATAAAAGGCTAGTCACTTATGTGTTATACAATACAGTTATATTATTCAAGACTTTATTTCAACTTAAAGCCCTTCCGTTAAATTTAGAGATACGCATTTATGTTCATGATTCTCCCCATCCGAACTACTAATTTCACACTCTCAAAGGGTAACATCTTTTTGCAACATTAGTCTTTGGTATTTCCCATCTTCCAACTCCCATAGCTGGCGATATGAAACAGAACCCGGGGAAAAGAAATATGTATGCTTTGTTGTTAGCATAAGTAAATAATATTCAAGCACTGCTACATCGATTCAGGGCCCTCACTGCGCTGTCTGCTATTAAGTAAAGCTGCTTTTTCTATGTAACTTAAGTCCGTGCCCTTCCGCTGCAGCAGTGGCGCTGCACATCCCCCACCCCCGCGGCCACTTCCGTGTTTACACTCCTCTTCCCTCCAATTCCATGCGTACATTGTCAGCTTCACTCCCGCCCAATCTTCATTGGCCCAGCGCGGGCCCAGAGTCCCGCCCCCAGAAATCAACGTTCTTATTTGGAACATCTTAGAGAGCAGATTGGAACCAAAGGCCTGTCAATCCCGCCCGTTCTGTCCTCTCCGAGGCGCTTCCGCTATGGTGGGAGGTTTGGGGGGGAGGGGAAAAGGGGGCAATTCCGTGCTGAGACTTCCCTAGGGCCAAGACTCCCTCTCGCCCGCCCCACTCCTTCACATTCACCCACTGTTTACAAAAATAACCGTTCTTCTCTGATGCCTCAACCGTCCAGGTCAGGGGTACAAAATATATTCCGTGTCCTTCCCATTCTTACCCCTAAAAAAACAACCCACGAGGGAAGGGGCATAAGCCTACTTCTTCACAGCCACCCATTAAATGAGGAAAGGGAGGCGGGCCCCTGAGAGCAACATCAACCCGGGCTATTCCACATTATTCAGTGACCCTTTCCAGAACCGTTACTCCTGAGACTGCACAAGGTGGGGACGTGAAGAGGAGGGGCAGAGCATTTTTTTGGCGGGTATCGGTCTACCGGACGTGGCCCGGGGCTGCATCGTCCACGCGGAAGTCACGGATTTGTGGACCAAGTCTCAAAGGAGAACGGAGCGGGGGTGGCGAGCGTTCACCGGAGAAGCCCGCCGCCCCCGACCGCGGGCAGTAGCGGCCTCTCCGGCCAGACAGCGTGGCAGGCGCAGCCGAGAGACAACAGCCTCACTCACTTCCTGGTTCCTCAGCAACTGGGGTGAAGCGCACAACTCGTCCGCCCCCGAGTCCCCAACTTAACTGCGGCTCGGTTCTCCGGCACCCGCTGCCAGCGCTCCGCCCGGCAGCTGCTGCCGCTGCTCGCCGAACACACCCTGAAGCGACAGCGCCAGATTCGAGGCAGGTTACTCTCCAAGGTGATCACTTCCTGATTCGTCGCCTCCATTACTTCATTCACTACCCCCCTTTCCCCCGGCCGCCCCGGTGACTGAGGTGGACACTGAACCCCCTGCACTGACCGCCACAGGGGAGTCACCCCGCCTTCTGTGCACCCCCTCTCCTGCTGCACCGATGCACAGGAGAAAAGTTCCCTGTCCTTACCAGCCCGGATGAGCAGATCCAGCTGGTTCGTGGGTCCCTCATGCAGAGACGTCGCCATGTTTATCCCGGGGCTGGAGCTGCTGCTTCACATTGACTTACACCGTGAGCAGCGGCAGCAGGGGAGGAGGCGGAACCCACGGCCGGAGATACACGCCGTGCGACCGACACACACTCACGCACTCGCACACACTCAGACGCCCGGATCCTTGCGCGTCCTCCGACAGGAAGCCGAGGCCGGCCCGCCTCCCGCCGCGGGGCTGAGAAACCCCACCACCTAACGGCAGGGGCGGCGGCGGCGGCGGCGGCGGCCGCCTCGGCTGGCAACGCGATCCTTCCGCCCCGCGTTCAGACAGGAAGTCCCGGACGCCCGCCCCGGAGAGCGGCCGCCGGCCCACGGCGAGAGACACCTGAGGCTGGAAACCGCCCCGGTAGCCGCGGCTAGGACAAGGCCCCTCGGCAGGAAGAGGCACATTTCACGCTCTGCGGAAGAAAAGTCTGCAATTGTCCCCACTTTGGAAAAAAGCCATTAATCAAATTTTCTTCCTGGAAGAGATCTAATACCTAGTCCAACAGCTGTAAATAAAGGTGGCTATTTAACTTGTTTTGGCCGTTTCAAAGCTTATGCAACATGTAACCCGTCCACTTCAAAAAGCTACACTTTAAAACAGGAATACCAACAACAAAAAAGGCATACCTACAAAATATTCTAAAAGCTTTACTTGGAAAGTTAAGTAGTTTACAACTACTTTAAGAGGCTGGCTTCGTCTTTTTTCCTCTACAGCAGTCTAAACAGGTATTTATTAGTAAACAACAGAATTTGCCAACCTCTGGGAGATTAGATTATCCTTCCCCAATTTGCTAGTCATGAAATTCTCTTCTTACCCTTTCATTTCTGTTTGGTTCATATGGAAACAAACGTATTCATTTGTATCATCTACTTTTAAAAATCTTTTTCATAGAAACAAATAAGTACATGCTAAAATACAATAGAAGAGCGAGATAAATTGCCATTTAGTGATTTTAAATTTATTGACAACACAAAATCAAACCAATAAAATGACTCAGATGAATCTTCATTAAAACAACAACAAAAAATGCTTCCCTGGTTTCAAAATTTCAGAACCTAAGTTTGAAACAAAATGTTGCCCTGAAGTTGTTTCTACATAAAATTTACATAAAACAGTGCCTCCTACAGAGTAAGTGCTCAATAAGTATTGGCTAAATACACACCAAAAAAAAATTTGGCAGTTACAAATTTAAGGTACAATTTTTATGATCTGAATTGAATGAACTGTGCTGATAATCCAAGGGGAAAAAAAGTTTTCCAGTGGTAATATTAATGCAATATTTGGCAAAAGTTTGCCCAACATGTCAGTGCAATTTTAGAATAGACTTACATAGCCCATGACTTTTTTTTTTTTTTTTCCATTTATATACTCATTTATTCTCTTGGAGCTTTGTCCTAGCCCTTCCACCATGATACCCACCCTCCCATAAAAGAACTTATATGCCATTTCCAGAGTACAACTCCCCTTAAACTCAATAAGGATCTTTCTTGCATTAGGTAAACTTTCACCTGTTGGACAAAAGGGACTATATGAGTGGTAGCTTTTTAAATCTCTAGTCAATTTAAAACAAGGATCATCTACTGATAAGCAGCATCTTAAACTGAGACAGTTTCCAGGTGGGGGATGATAAGGAAAACCAAGAAGCAATTCCTGGCTTTAGGGAAATCACTGAAATTGATAATAAATTTGAATGTCTACTCCTATCAATCAGTAGTTTTTCATGTATTTAAAAAGAAAGAGAAGCTTATTTTTTCTGGAGGCAACAGGTTAACTTGGGCTCAAAGAGGAATACACAACAGAAGAGTCAGTTTGAAGTATGATATATAACTTTTACCTCACGATTTGCATCCTGAGATATATCTTAAGAAGTCAATAGCGTGTATTTTACTCTTTGTACATCTTAATTATATGTATTTACCTCGCCTTATATTTTAAGTTCCAAGAGAAGAGAAGCTGTATCTATTCCTACCTAATACTTCACAGTATTCCTGTGTGTGTGTGTGTGTGTGTGTGTAATAACAGAAATCAATTCAGAAAGACTGGAAAGTATTACTACATATTTAAAGTTCTTGTAAAAACACAATTCCTTGGGCTTTAATGCAATTCTGCCTTGCTACTGAAACCAGACTTTCAAGAGCCACCAATATTTTTTGCAAACTAAAAATACTATATTGGAAATAGCAAGTAAGGAAAAGCTGCTGCTGGAAATATAAATTGGTACAAACTTTCAGGAAAGCAGTGTGGCATTATATATCAAGAATCTAAAAGAGGTTCATGTATTCTGACCCAGGAGTTTCATTTCCAGGGCCTAGCCTGAAGAAATGGAAGACACTCAATGGATTGATTGCTCCATTAAAAATGATATGAAGAATTTTTTTTTTTTTTTAAGGAATTGTCAAGCTGTTTTTCCTGGTGACTGTACCATTTTACATTTCCAAACCAGCACTGTATGAAGGTTCTAGTTTCTCCACATCTTGGCCAACACTTAACTATTTTTGGTCCATTTGTTTTTTCTTTTTTCTTTTTTTATTATTTTCTTTTTAAAATTTAGTACTTTTTTTTTTAAGTTTACTTATTTTGAGAGAGAGACAGAGAGAGACAGAGAACGTGCACAGGAGGGGCAGAGAGAGGGAAAGAGACAGAATCCCAAGCAGGCTCTCCACACTGTCAGCTCGGAGCCTGTTGCAGGGCTTGGACTCATAAACCATGAGATCATAACCTGAGCCGAAATCAAGAGCCAGATACCTAACCAACTGAGTCACGTTTGAAGAATTTTTAACAACACAGTAAAATAGTAAAAATATAAATGTGCCAAGATTTAATTACATATGTATTTGTTCCACACAATATGACCCAAACCATGTAGTACATGTGAATGTATGTATATATAATATGTATACGTATATAGTATACACACACATTCACACACATTCATCTGCATTTCTCAAGTCTTCAAGATTAAGCAGGTATTAATAAGCAGAATAAAAAACTGAGTAAGAATAGATAGGTTAGCATGGTAGACACTTTAGAGCAAATTCACATTCTGCTAATAACATTACAGAAAGGTATCTCCTACACTAAACTTACTGCTCTATATTAGCAAGGGAAAAAAGATAAATAGCTAACTTTTTGGAAAAAATTTTTAATGTTTATTTTTTATATTGGGGGGCGGGGGGGAGGGGACAGAATCTAAAGCAGGCTCCAGGCTCCAAGCTGTAAGTTGTCAGCACAGAGCCTGACAGCCTGCTGCAGGGCTTGAACTCACAACCAAGGACATCATGACCTGAGCTGAAGTTGGATGCTTAACCAACTGAGCCACCCAGGCCCCTGATAAATAGCTAACTCTTACTGAAATAAAAGCTAGTGGTTCCATGGTGTAATGGTCAGCACTCCGGACTCTGAAATAAAAGCTACTATGCTAAATGCTTTACCTTTGCTTTTTTCACATATTCCTCTCTACATTTCTGTGAAATGTATATTACCATTGTGCTCATTTTATAGATGTGGAATCTAAGGTTCCGTGAGCAAGGTCATCGAGTTAATGGGAGGCAGGGCCAGGATTTGAACCCAAACACTGACTCTAAGAGCCCTTACTCTCAAACGCTACCCAAGCACCAAAGTAACAAGGCCTTCTTATCTGTTACAATGCATTTAGTACCTGTCCATTTTCTTTCTTGTCTGAAAATTAGTTTATATTCCTCCCTTCAAAAGGTGGAACCTAATTCCCCTCTCCCTTTGTGTGTGGGCTGGACTTAATGACTCACTTATAACAAATAGCATAAAACTCAAGTGATGATGCAGAACTTCAGAAACTGTCTGCTTGATCTCTTCCTCTTGGGTCACTCTCTCCAAGGAAGCCAACCACCATGTTATAAGTACACTCAAGTAACTATGCAGAGAGGCCTTTCAGGCAAGAAAACAGGGCATCTTGCCAACAGTCTTGTGTCTGAGCTATCTAGAAGACAGACCCCTCCCCCCTACCCCCCAGCCCTAATCAAGCCTTCAGGGGACTGCAGCCTCACGAAAATCCCTGAGCTAGAACCATGCAAATAAGCCACTCCCCAATCCTTAACCTTAAAAACTACCCAGGCCCTTGGGCAGCTCAGTCGGTTAAACATCTGACTTCAGCTAAGGTCGTGATCTCACAGTTTGGCTGGAGAATTTGAGTCCCGCATCAGGCTCTATGCTGTCAGCACAGAGTCCACTTCAGATCCTCTGTCTCCCTCTCTCTCTGCCCCTCCCCTGCTCACGCTCTGTCTCTCTCTCAAAATAAATAAATAAACATCCATAAAGTATTATTAAAATGAAGGCGTTTGAACTCAAAGTCACATATTCATTTATTCAACAAAGAATTATCTAGCACTTACTTTGAGCAAGTTTCTATCATAGGTACCTATTATCACACCTGGTAACACTACGTTATATTAACAAAAGAAAAGAATTAAGCCTTCCTAATTCACATAGAACTCCCACTAATGGTGAAGTCCTTAGAGACAGTATGATGTACAAAATTGCTTATACATGAAATTAGGGAAGAGTGAGTATATACTACATTTTTAACTATCACCCAGGAAAGTTAAATTATTTATATGTATAAAAGCCTTCATAAAGCATACATTTTTAATGAGGGGTTCACAAAGGCAAAATTTTGTTAGGACAATGTGCATTTTTCTAAGGAGAAGAGTCATGGCTATTTTTAGACTCTCAAAGAAATCTATGACTCCTAACAGTTATTTCATCATAAATTATCTTGCCGTATCCATTTAAGGACCACGAAAACCCTACAGTGAGTAAGGACTCAGTATGTACCGTTTTGAAGGCGGATGGTTTGGTTTAGGTTTTCTGCATTTTACTTAAGTTATTCCCGGGCCCGACTCTTCCTTGAGCTTACTGTCTCTACACTCTATAGTTTACACTGGGTGACACACAGCTTCGGATTCTTAGAAGCCACTCCTAAAAGACCGTCAATTGATTATTGTAGCTGGTTTTTTCTAATGGATATTAGAGAAACAACTCTTTCCAAATAGCATTTATTAAGTGCCCATATGTACAGGACACCCTGCAAAATGAGTTTAAATAGTTAACGATCTCTGTATTTCAGATAACATTTATGACAGCTGATTTCAAGGGTTTGGGTTCTTTATTATCATTAAAGAATTTGTAGAATCTTGAATACTCTGTAAAAATCTTTTTCAATTCTTATGAAACTTTCTAAGAGCTAATACATAATTCCCATTTAGCATGTTTATGAAAAAATTAACAACGGAGTTCTTAACTAAGATCTATTGCAACTCTAGGTTAAATTCTATCTTGAGTGATTCCAAAAGGAATATTCGGATTAACTAATTTCTTCCCCTCTCACAATACAGCTTCTGCGTGCTACCTACCAAAAAATTCCTCAGAGGTCAACACTGAGCTTTTAATTGCCAAACCCAGCCAACTCCTCTTAGTCCTCCAAACGAATGACATTATTGGCCACCCCTTAATGAAATCCTTCCCTTCGTTTGATTTTCATGAGAATTAACTGCCTGGCTTTGTTTTTTTTCCTATTTGTTTCTTTTCAGTTGATTTCACCCATTTCTCCACAACCCTTAAAGGTGGCTGTCCTCCCAAAGTGTGATCCTTAACCATCTTCTCTCTTCATTCTTCACTCTCTCAAGAATGTTATTACCCATCCAACACTAGTGTTTTCAATATTATTTCTCTACTGATCAAAAATCAGTATCTCAAGGCCTGACTTATTATTTTTTTTAGCTCTAGGCTCTAATTTCCAATGTTATGGTAAACATCTTTATTGGGCTAACCCACTGGTACCTAAAGGTCTTTTTTTTTTTTTTAATATTTATTTATTTTGAGAGAGGTGGGGCAGGGAGGCAGAGAGAGAGAGAAGGAGAAACAGAATCCCAAACAGGCTCCTCCACACTATCAGAACAGAGCTGGACACAGGGCTCGAACTCACAAACTGTGAGATCATGACCTGAGCTGAAATCAAGAGTCAGATGGACGCTTAACCAACTGAGCCACCCAAGCGCCCCTAAAGATCTTTTATCTACAAATCTCCTATCAACAACATTACCATCTTCCCAGGCTAGAAATCTGCATCATCTATGATCCTAGTTTAGGTATTCATGTATTATACAATTTTTGAGAAGGATTCAAAACCTACGTGAAATTATAAAACATAATGTAACAAACATTTATCTTTCCAACATCCAGAACAACAACTGTTAACATTTTGTTATTTATGCCTGAAGATGCTTTTTTCCCCCCTAAGAAATAACACATTACAGGGTAAGATAACATCTTTCAGGCCTACTCTCAGTTCTCATTCACCATTTCATTTCCAAAGAAACCACTATCATTAAGTTTTATGTATATTCTTCTAGTCTATTTTTTACATTTGTGTGTGTGTGTGTGTGTGTGTGTGTGTGTGTGTGTCTGTCCCAGAATAATTTATACTATTATTTTGCATGCTTTGGGTACATAAATGACATTATTCTATATACACCATTCTAAAATTTACTTTTTTTCATTCAAGATTTACATTCTATCCATGCCGGCATAAATAAATATTGCTATGCTTTTTAGATGCTGCAAAATATTCCAATGCATGAATTTACCCCATTTTATTCATCAAATTATCTACTGGTAGGCAAATAAATTTATTTCCATTTTCACTTTAATGAACAATGCTGCAAAAAATTCTTATCTAAACACGTATGCTAGGGGTGTCTGGGTGGCTCAGTCTGTTGGACATTCGACTTCGGCTCAGGTTATGATCTCATGGTTCGTGGGTTCAAGCCCCACATCGGGCTCTGTGCTGACAGCTCAGAGCCTGGAGCCTGCTTCTGATTCTGTCTCCCTCTCTCTGCCCCTCCCTGGCTTGCACTCTCTGTC
Source organism: Lynx canadensis (assembly GCF_007474595.2). Taxonomy (NCBI): domain Eukaryota; kingdom Metazoa; phylum Chordata; class Mammalia; order Carnivora; family Felidae; genus Lynx; species Lynx canadensis. The sequence continues at coordinate 87,137,954 of NC_044306.2, read as the reverse complement.
TCTCTCCCTCTCTCTCAAAACTAAACATTAAAAAAAAACATGTACGCTAGAGTTAGTTCACTGTATATACCTACAAATAGAATTTTTATAGAATAGAATAAGTACATTTTTAATTTTATATGTTACTCTATCCGAAGTATCTATGCAAGTCTAAAATCCCATCAGTGATGTGGTAAAAGTTTCCATTTTTCTCAAATTCTTGTCAATACAAGATATAATCAGACTTTAAAAAGTCTATTGGGTGACAAGAAAATTTTCATTGTTGTATTAATTTGCATATACTTAATAAGTACTGGGGATACTTTTTCATATACTTACTGGCCCCCTATAAATTGCCTAGTCATATCCATTGTCATTTTTCTAGGATACTTTTTGTCTTAATGAGGTATAGAATGTCAACATATCATAGATAATAATTCAGATATGTGTTGCAAATATCTTCTGCCAACCTGCTGTTTGACTTTTAATTTGGTTGGTCTATAGTATCCTTTGTCCTATAAAAACTTTACATTTTGATGTAGTAAAATTAATATGTGTTTTAATGTATGTTAAATAGTCCCTGGAATAAAAAGGAAATCATAAAGAACTTAAGAAATATTTAGAAATGAATTACAATTAAAATATAACATGTCAAACTAGGTGTGGCATAGCTAAAACAGTACTTCAGAGGTCAGGAGATGAAAAGGTTTAAAAATAAGCTAAGCATTCAACTCATAAAGATGGAAAAGTCAACAGAACAAAACCAAAGAAACAGAAGGAAAGACATAAAAAAGAGTAGGAAAAATGAAATAGAGAACAGTAATTTTAAAAAACAGAAAAGATTCACAAAACCAAAAGATGGTTTTGAAAAGATTAATAAAATAGACCTCAGCAAGAGTCATCAAGAAAAGAAGTTGCAAATATAAAACAAAATGGGAGAAATAACCATAAGTACAATAGATATAGAAAATAAGAAATCAGTATTCTAAACAATTGTATGTTAAGCTTAAATGTGGATGAATTATATAAAGAAACTGTATAAATTATATAAAGAAAAAATGAATAGTAAGTAGTAGAGAAATTAAAATGTAGTCCACAACCTCCTCTCCATATTATTTGTGAAAAGTCCTAAACTTAAAACAGAGCATGGAGAATCCATCAGTTAACTGACCACATCGAAAGATTAAAGGAGAAAAATTGTAACTTACCAAAAAATGCAGAAAAAGCATTGGATAAGACTCCATATTTATGTATAACTAATACAAAAATAAAACCAAAAGCACAGATGGGAATTCTTTATACACTAAAACCTACAACAAACATTACACTTTAGATTACAACTTTAGCTACACTCCCTTCAAGATTAGGAACAAAACAGGGATGCCAATTAGTATCACTACTCTTCAACATATTAGAGTTCTTTACCGACATTATAAGAAAAGAAAAAAATGTGAGATAAGCAGAAAAAATAGAAGACCAGTAAGCTCCCAAATGAGCCACAGATGACCACAAATAGGTAAGTAAGTCCAGCCATCTCAGCAGAACCACATAGCTAACCCACAGTCTCAGGAAAATCCATAACTAGTTCTTGTTTCAGGCCAATAAATTTGGGGTTGGTTTGCTATGCAACAATAGCTGATACAAGTAAGGAGTGATGGGTATCCGTTACTGGTTAACTTATAAAGGTAAAATGTAATGGGTATCTATCCTGGAGTATTGTGTGGCAACATATTACATATACACAAAGCAACATGCATGGATATTAAGAACAGTACTTACTAAAAAATGTAGCAAACAGATACATAATACCATTTATATAAATGTTAAATATGTACAATAGGATATACACAATGTTACAAAATATGGCTTGATCAAATTAAAGTCAATGCTTATGAGGAAGGGAGATGTGATTGTCGTATACATAAAAAGGATAGAAAGGAATAGATCAATTGAAACAATAAAACGAGGGTGTGAAGTATCCTCTTACTTTTTTTTTTCCTATGTAAAAAGCCAACTATCTTAATATAATTGATTGATAGCCCATCCTTTCCCACCGATTTATAAATCTATGTCTATTATATACCAGGTTTATAAATACATGCTTACTCGGTTTCTGGGGTTTCTATTCTATTCTATCCTAATGAACTATTTGTCTGTGCGCCAATAACACATTTAAAATTTTTCTAGGGCTATATAATCATTCCTTAAAGATAGGAGCGCAAGTACTCTACACTTTGCTCTTCTGCAGAATTGTCTAGATTATTTTTGATCTTTATCTAAGAGTTTATCAACTCCACCAAAAACAATACCTGTTAAGATTTTGACTGGAATTGTGCTAAATTTATAGATTGGGGAAGAATTAACAGTTTTACCTTGTCCATCTTTCCATGTGTGTTTGTGGGTTAAAGACGAAAGGAATTTCCTCCTAAGTTATATATCTCTTCATTTATTTATGCTCCTCAATAAAGTTATATTCTTATTTTCATGAAAGTATTGCATATTATTGTTAAGATTTATTCCTAGGGGTGCCTGGGTGGCTCAGTCAATTGAGTGTCTGACTCTTGATTTTGGCTCAGCTCATGATCTCCTGGTTCATGGGATCGAGCCACGCTGTGAACAAGGAGCCTGCTTGGGCTTCTCTCTCTCTCTCTCTCTCTCTCTCTCTCTCTCTCTCTCTCTCTCCCCCTCTCCTTCCCTCTCCCTCCCTCCCTCTCTCTCTCTCTCTGCCCTGCTTGCGTGTGTGGACAAACATTCTCTCTCTCTCAAAATAAATGGATGAACATCTTTAAAAAAAGATTTATTCCTAGATACCTAAGGTTTTTTTACTATTATGAATGGGATCTTTTTGTTTCACTTTGATTTTTTTATTTTTAAATTTTTATTATTGAAGTATAGCTGACATACAAGGTTAGATCAGTTTCAGGTGTATAAAAACACAGTGATTCAACAATTCTATATATTACTAAGTGCTTACTAGAATAAGTGTGGTCATCATTTATCACCAGATAATGTTTTTACAATATTATTCACTATATTCTATGTGCATGTATAGCCTCATGACTTATTTATATTTTATAATTGGAGGTCTCTACTTCTTGATCCCCTTCACCTATTTTGCCCATCCCCCCACCTTCCCTCCCCTCTATCAACCAACACTTTGTTCTCTGTATCTATGGATCTGTTTCTGGTTTTTATTTGTTTTCTTAAGTTACACACATTTATAAATGGAACCAGATGATATTTGTCTTCCTCTGTCTGACTTATTTCATTTAGCATATTATACCCTCTAGGTCCATCCTAGAGCCATATTATACCCTCTAAGTTCATCCTAGAGCCATGTTGTTACAAATGGCAAGATCTCATTCTGTTTTTTTGGCTGAGTATTATTCTTGTGTGTGTGTGTGTGTGTGTGTGTGTGTGTGTGTGTGTGTGAGCGCTCACACATGCACACATGCATACCACATCTTTATTATTTTCTGATTATTGTTCTTGTATACAGCAACCCTGATGAACTCTCTAAAGCAGATTTAAAATCTATGCATTTTCTTAAATTTTATGTGTTAATTAAACCATTTGTGAATACCAGATTTGTTTCTTCCCTTCTGATCTTCATACTTTTTATTTCTTTTTCTTATTTACATTTGCTAGGACCCCCATAAAAAATGTTAGTTAGTAGAGATGATAGCTGGCATCCTGTTCCCCTACTAATTATGGTATTTGCCATAATTTTTAATATAGATACCTCATTAAGCCCCAATCCAGATTAAAAGTCTCAGAAGATGGTGAATTTTAACAAATGCTTTTACACCTACTGAAATGATTGTACGGGTTTTCTCTTTTAGTCTATTCATATGGCAGATTAACAGATTTTCCTTTTTCTTAATTTTTTTTTAAGTTTATTTACTTATTTTGAGAGAAAGAGAGAGAGAGGATGAGTGGGGCAGGGGCAGACAGCAAGGGAGAGAGAGAACCCCAAGCAGGCTCCACACTCAGCACAGAGCCCCAAGTGGGGTTTGATCTCAGGACCATGAGATCATGACCTGAGCTGAAATCAAGAGTTGGACGCTTAACTGACAGAGCCACAAAGTGCTTCAACAGATTTTCTAATAGCCTTCTTTGCCTCCTAGAATGCAGTTAGTCACTATGTGTTTTTTAATTAGCACTAGATTTACTATTATTTATTTAGAATATTTGTAGCTATGATCATACATAAATTCAGCAAGAAATTTTCTTCTTTTTATATTGGGTCAATTTTATTTTTTTTTTAATTTTTTTTTCAACGTTTATTTATTTTGGGGACAGAGAGAGACAGAGCATGAACGGGGGAGGGGCAGAGAGAGAGGGAGACACAGCATCGGAAACAGGCTCCAGGCTCTGAGCCATCAGCCCAGAGCCCGACGCGGGGCTTGAACTCACGGACCACGAGATCATGACCTGGCTGAAGTCGGACGCTTAACCGACTGCGCCACCCAGGCGCCCCGTATTGGGTCAATTTTAAAGTAAAGTTATACTACCTCCATAAATGAGTTGGAAAGCTTTCCCTCTTTACTGTTTCCATAATAGTTTGTATATAATAGGGAGTATGTATCCCTTGACATTTTAGTAATAGACCTCGGTCTGGTGGATTTTATTTGAATGAGGGAATACATGTGTAAAATTAAAGAACTTAAAAAGTTGATTTGAATGTTTTCTATTTCTTCTTGAATCAATTGTAACTTATATATATATTTTTTTCATTGTCCATAGGTTTTCAAAATCCTTGGTAACAGGTCATTCATAGTAGTTTCTTATGATTTCCAAACTCTATTCTACTGGTCATTTTTTTTTTCTTCACAGTGCTCATTTTTCTTTGGTCTGTCTTTACAGAGGTTCATCCATTTTTTAAAACTTATGGTTTCATCAATAATCTATTTTCTATTTCATTAATATTGACTTTTATCTTTATCATTTCCTTTCATTTACTTAATTTGATTTATTCTGTTGGTCTTTTATTAACATCTAAATGCTCACTATATCAATCTTTCATATTCTCCAATAAATGCATTTAGAGCTACTAAATTTTCCAGTGAGTTCTATTTCAATTACATCTCAAATTTCTATATGCAACGCTTTCATTGTTATTTCATTGCTAATGTTTTATAATTTTCATTTTCTCTTTCATCAGTTAATGAGTTTTTAGTTGCCAGTGTAAAGTATTTTGATTTTCACTTCATTGTTGGTTTCTAATATATCTTGTATTAGGATGACATGATAAAATTTTGAATGATATGGATTTTCTGGACATCGTTGAGATTCCTCTATGACCTAGTACACAGTTAAAAACCGACCTAAATATATCTGGAAAAAAGTGTATGGGGTTGTATTTTATTAGGTTAGCTACAATGTTCTATTCGCCTGGGTGGCTCAGTTGGTTGAGCGTCCAAGTCTTGATTTCAACTCAGGTCATGATCTCATGGTTTGTGACACTGAGCCCCATGTCGGTTTCTGAGTAAATAAACTTTTTAAAAAATGTTCTATAAATCTCTACTTTATGAAGTCTGTAAGTCCTATGGTTCAAATCTTTGATCCCATTTTTAATTTTGTATCTGCTTGATTTTGCAATTTTGGCTGAGGTGTACCGAAGTCCCATTGTTTTGTAGGAATGTCTACGTCTCCTTGCAATTCTGAAAGGTTTTGCTTTAAATGATATTTCAAAGCTATGTTGTTAGATGCACATAGGTTTATGATGATTTATATTTTCTGGATTGTTCCTTTTAGCAGTCTGAAGAGTCTCCATAGCAATTAAAAATTTTCACCCTAAATTCTATTTTATTATACCAGCTTCCTTTGGTTAGCATTTTTCAGGTGAATATTTTTTTTCTATCCTTTTTATTATTTACATCATTTTGTTTTGTGTTATCTGTTAAAAATAACACAGGCTCATGTTAAGATCACAACAGGTTATTTTAATATGATTTCTGATGTTTTGGACTTACTTCTACTATCTTGATTTATTATTTGTATTTCCATTTTTTCTCCTTTGTTGCCTTTTGTTAGATTTCATCACGTTTAGTTTATTTCCTACCCCCAACTTAGTATTCTGGAAGCTATACCTTCTATTTCTATTATTTCAGTATGTTCTAGTTGCTTAAAATAAATGTCCTTCTTTTCACTTCTCAATTTCTCCAGCTCACATTTCACCCAGTTCCTAACTATTTTATTCAACGGCTACCATAATCTGGTTCCACTCTATCTTTCTAGCCTTATCTCTCTCTACCATATGCCACTACAAAGCCTAATCTAAATAAAATCCAAAATTCCTGACATTGTTCTGGTTCATGATGTCTTCTCATTCACTCACCCATCAATAAATAATTTATTGAAAACCTATTTGGTGCCTAGCTCTGAGCAATACCAGTAAACACAAAGGATAAGCCCTCTGGTTTTATGAAGCATCATGTGGAAACATTAAACAAGTAAATATAAATAGAACAGAACTTAATGAATACATGAATACATGGTAATGTACTGAATAATGAATACACGGTAATTGGCTCCCATCTTCCACTCTACCCTCAAACCGTCACTGGAGTACACAACTACCCACCAGGTGGCACCAAACCACAGCCGGACCTTAGACTGATCTGGATGCCATAGTCTGAGTCCTGGAACCCCTTTCACACACGTCTTTCTCCACACAGCTTGTCTCGGGCTGTTTTATTAAACTCACAATAATGCCATGTTCCATGCAATTTGAGGTTTTGGGAATTATTTACCCTCACATTGTGGGAGTTTATTGTATCAAAGTTGTAGGTGCTAACCAAAAAAGAAAAATGGGGGGCTATGACAAAAATAACAGAACAGTCCTAATGGAGATTGACTTTTTATCAGCTAAACGCAATATTTCTCTTAGAAAGTGACATTTAAACTGAGATCTAAAGGATGACCAGGAGTAAGAAACTGAAAAATGGAAAGCACTCTGTCCCAGAAAGCAAATGGTGTATATGAGTACCATGTGAAGGTAAATTTTAGATTAATGGAAATGCGAAAAGACAACAGTGTGTATATGTGTGTATATATATAAAAGACAACAGTGTGCAAATGGGGGGAGGGGGATGTATATAATTCATCAGAGTATAAATGCTTCAGAGCTTGGGCTTACAACCTGAATTTAAATCCTTGCTCCACCACTTAAATAGCTGTCCAACCTTGGAAAAGTTATTCACAGCCTAGGGTTGTTGAAAGTATTAAATATATTAATATGTAAAGACCTAAGAACTATTCCTGGCAATATGGTAAATACATTTTAAATGTTACGGTTTTGTTTTTGTTGCTATTATTGTTGTTATTGTTTCTAGATGGATGAGAGGAGACAAAATATTCAGTGTCTTGAAGGCCATGTTAAAAATTATGAATATTATCCTAAGTGCAATTAGAACCCACTGCAAGGTTTTAGGGAAGGGAATGTAATGATTAAATTTATAAATATATATTTTAAATCACTTTGGTTACTATATAAAGAATGGATTGTTTGGAGTGAAAGGCAGAAGGGCCAAGAGTGAAAATAAGAACACCAGTTAGAAGGCCAATGACCATGGTCATAACTCACATAAAATAACTACAGATTAGTCTAGGCTAGGAGCAATGACGATGGAAAGAAACTGGTAGATTCAAGATATATTTTGGAGGCAAAATTGAAAACTGACATGATCTGGTTTTGGGCTAGGAGGTAAGGTAGAAGAAGGTATAAATGATGACTTCTCAACCAGAAAATCTTTTGCTGCTGAACAAAGATTCTTTGTCTACCAAACTTTCTTTAGTCAGGCTCCTGAACCTTCTCCTAGGCCCATCTGTGTACTTCCTTGTAAAATCCCATTCTAACAAGAACTCTAAGTCAGTTTAGCTAGTCTGTTTAGAATCCCCCATCCTCCATATCTGATTACTCTCCATATCTAATCGGGTTCCTCATCCTTCCCAAATCCCCAGCTAATGTGTGATCATCCTGGCCTGTCTTTAGCAAGAATCTGTTTAACCAGAACCCCCACCCCTCCATTCCTGATGTTTTCTCTTAGAAATTTTCCATCCAATGACTCTGCTCCTTGGCCATAAATTACCACTTGCTTATGCTGCACTCAGAGTTGAGCCCACTCTCTCTCTCCCTCACTGCAAAATCATGTAACAGTGGTCTCTATCCTTATCATAATAGTACCCCCCTCTTGAATAAAGTCTTCCTTATGGTGCTTTAACAAGGATCATTGATTTTTTTTCTTTAACATTTCTCAAATGAAATTTTATTCTCCCAGGCTCAGCTAAAATATGAACTTTCCACCAAAATAAATAATAGCTCTCTCTCTCATTCTTACAACACAGATTTTCTTTGAACCTTCGGTTATAAAGAGTTTTCTTTTCTTTTTTTTTTTTTTAAATGTTTATTTTTGAAAGAAAGACAGAGACAGAAACAGAGACAGAGTGCGAGTGGGGGAGGGGCAGAGAGAGAGGGAGACACAGAAACAGAAGCAGGCTCCAGGCTCTGAGCTGTCAGCACAGAGCCTGACACAAGGCTCAAACTCATAGACCATGCATGAGATCATGACCTGAGCCACAGGCGGCCGCTTAGCTGACTAAGCCACCCAGGCACTCCTAAAGAGTTGTTTTCTTATATATTTTCCCCAATAAAAAGCAACATCCTTTACAGTTAGGGCCATATCTAATTTCTTATTCTAGCCACACACACACACACACACACACACACACACACACACACACACAAATATGCTCTGTGTACAACAGCCATCTCAGATAACTCCACAAATGGTCTCAGGTCCTCATGCTCTTTTACTTCCTTTAGGAAGTATAAGAATTCAGCCTGGGGGCGCCTGGGTGGCTCAGTCGGTTAAGCGCCTGACTTCGGCTCAGGTCATGATTTCACGGTTTGTGGGTTTGAGCCCCGTATCAGGCTCTGGGCTGACAGCTCAGAGCCTGGAGCCTGCTTCAGATTCTGTGTCTTCCTCTCTCTCTCTCTCTGCCCCTACCCCACTCACGCTCTCTCTCTGTCTCAAAAATAAATAAACATTAAAAAATTAAAAAAAAAGAAAGCAAGCAAATGTCTCAGGAAGAAATCAGCACCTTTCCATTTCTTTTTCCTCTTAGAGCAATTCTTGGTTTCCTTTGAAAAGAATTTTTTCATTCTAACTTATTATTCTGACTATCTATTTTCTGAGAATTAAGTTGTAAAAAAAAGGTAATATAGAAGAAGCAAAAGAATTCTGGTTTTCCTAAAAGTCTTGTCAAACATCATGTATAATAAGAAGTACCTTTTCACTAACTAAATTAGAGCTATAACTCTTTCCTTTTTGATGTAAAACTTCCTAGAATGATCTTTTGCAAGGTTGTCTAGTTTTAAGAAAATCTCTCCCAAGTTCTAACAAGTAATTTGTTTTGTTTGAATATATTGTTAAATAAATAATAAGAAGAAAATAATAAATAAGTTATCCTGGAGAATAACTACCTATGATCACCACCCACCTAATATAAAACATATGAAAAATCTTTTCAGTTAAATTTTAAAATTTAACTGTTCATTCAAGTCGGATATGTATTTTGACTGATTTACAAAGTGAAAAGAAATCAAACATCCAGTTATGATCAAACACCGACCTTAAATTAGGAGAATATGGGTTATCTCTTATAAAAACTGGCATTATATCTTAACAATGCCTAAGCAAAAGAGAGGAAATGGGCTACATTCTTTCTTCCCTGGTATACTGATGAAAAAAAATATAGAAACATAAAAAATTTTTTTAAATAACAATTAGTACCATCCCATTTCCTAATCCCATTCCTAAATGGTAGCTAACCACTGCAAACAGGCTGGGTTCTTTCAATGTCCCCTGATTTATGAATGGGAAAAAGAAAAATGGGAAAAAAGTCACTCGTGTTTTGTGGTACTATTTCCACACATAAAAAAATTAAAATGGTGAGATTTAGGAATGCTTAATTCCATTTGACCTGCTCCTCTGCCCCTAAAGCCAGAGGCCTTAACTGTCAGCTATGCCTTTATGATGAAATTTAAAATGAACCACCATATAGCTATAACGCAATCTGGAACTTTTAGATTAGCTACCATACTTGGCAATTCTTTGTGCTTCCTCACCTTTCTGCAACTGTACCTACACCACAGTATTATTTCCTTGAATGCTAGTTTTCCTCAATTTAGGTGGTAAGCTTCCTTAAGGCCAGGCACCATGTCTTATTCGACTTTGAATCACTTACTCCCTAGGAGCCATGATGTTGTTTGTATATAATAGGTACTTTGTGCATGATAAATGTTAAGTTTACCAGTATCTCATCTGTATTTAATAACTGTCACATGAAGGTGGAAAAGGGAGAATTTATCTGCTGCTTCAAATGCTTGAAAAGAAATGATCTTAGCTTAATTGCAAATATTAAATCTACAAAAAACCAGTTTGGGAGATGTTAATTTATATAATCTGATTTGTGACAAAACAATTTTACAGTATGACAAACTTACATGCTTTCTTCACTAAATTCTAAGCACTAGGAATGTAGATACATTGCCTGTCTTGTCTACCCGGCTAGCCCATGCCTAAAATAGTGCCTGGCATATGGTAGATGCTCCATGAATATTTACTGATGAATTAATTAATAGTAATTCATTACATCATCTCATATAGACCTGAAAGAATTTTGGTATCTTTTCACCCCCAATATCAATCTTCTGTGATGGAAATAACACAACATGGTAAGAAGCTACTGTATTAACTGGGTTTTCACAATGGCAGAAGCTCTCTTTCAGTGCTGTCATTCCCAATAGTTTAGATAATGGTTCTCAAAGTATGATCCCTGGGCCAACAGCATCAGCATCAGCATCACCTGCGAACTTGTGAAACATGCAAATTCTTAAGTCCCATCCCTGATCCACTGAATCAGAAATTCTGAAGGTGGGCCTAGCAATCTGTATTTTAACAAGTCCTTCAGATGATTCTGATGTATGGTCAAGTTTGAGAACCACTGGCCACAGAAATTTTTGTCACGGAAATAGATGGATCTCAAACTGACAAATAGGTCATAAAATATTAAATGAGCCTTTAAAGAAATATACTAAATGCTCAAATATTAGAATGTTTTAGAATAAGTTAAATTAGGTCAATCAATCAACCACTACATAGTTGAGAGGCTTTTTTTTTCTTAGCAGGGATCATAAAAGTGTATTCAATGGCTTTCAGGGGTGCCTGGGTAGCCCAGTCGGTTAAGTGTCTGACTTCAACTCAGCTCATGATCTCATGGTTCGTGAGTTTGACCCCTGCGTTGGGTTCTGTGCTGACATCTCAGAGCCTGGAGCCTGATCTTAATTCTGTGTCTCCCTCTTTCTCTGTCCCTCCTCCATTCTCCTTCTCTCTCTCTCTCAAAAATAAATAAACATTAAAAAAATTTACAAAAAATATTTAAAAAAAAAATAAAATGGCTTCCAGATCCCCACTATGACTTGTTAGGAAAAAGAGAATAGCAGTAGGGCAGAATATAGGCAAGAAAGGATGAGAAAAAGGTAGATGACAGCTAAAATAATAATATATGGATGAAACCTAGAAAAACTGTTTTTTAGATTTTAACTGAAATTAAGCATTTTAATTTTAAATAATGGCACAAATCACAATAGTTTGGGCAGTTTTGTGACTTCCTGACCAATAGATATCATAAATATTTTCATATTATAGTTGTTACAGATATCTCAAAATGTAATTTATGGTCATAACTATCTATCGACATAAATTAGATCTGCCACTAGATCTCATTTTATGATTCATTATTAAAGAAGCATATGCATTAATATATCACAATTAAAAATAGTTCAAAAGCTATATTTCAATATATTTGTTTCCTTTGTAATCCTAGTTATTGTATTTTATATATTTTAAAAAGTTGTTCCGTGAGAAGGTCGACAGGCTGAATTTACCATGTGATCAAAGAGGTACATGACACAACAAGATGAAACAACTCTACAAAAGTTAATAGTTGCGTTGAAAATGTTCTTGACCTCCTTTAAATGATGGGCGCCTTCCTGAACCTGAGAAAACTCATGGGTCTCTTTCCCAGTTTACAAATGGTCATGGAGGATGCACAAGGGACAATGATTCCTCCTCCTGAAACAGCATTGTACCAAAGCACCCAGCTTTGAATTCCAAAAAGAAAGGCTAGATGTGCAACTACTTTAATCTCTGTAATTTTTAGCTTAGTATAGGCGATGAGCACACCTAAAGCTCAAATCTACAGAGGCAGACAATTTAGTGGCAGGTGAATAAAAATAGCTAACTATTAGGGAGCTCTGAACGAGAAGCTACGGAGTTCAGACGTCATTTTCGTCATTTTCGGTAATGCTTTGATTGTCTTGTTTTACTTCTCATTTACAGTACTGTTTGGGAAACAACTAAATTTGTATAAAAAAAACATACTTTTTAAAAAACTCTTAAAAGGCTTCCTATTGGGCTTTAGGTAAGGCCCAACAAACAGATACAAATCTTACAAAGTCCTCAGCCTTACAATTACAAGATACAGTCTTTACAAAGTCCTCAGCAATAAGATTTTTTTACCTCATTAGCTTCATTTTAATTCCCTTTCCCTTTCATAATCCATATTCTAGCCATACTGAATTCCCTTCTGCAACTCAAATAGGCCATGTTCTCCTTCCTCCCAGACTTTCAACCACGCTATTCTCTGCCTGGCTAATTACTTCAAACCCTTCAAATCTGTTCAGATGTCACTTCTCAGGGAGGCATTCTCTGTCCTCCTAGGCATTCCCTAGCTGTATACTCCCTAAACTTTTCATTAATCCTATCATAACAGCCATCACAGTTAGTTATAATAATATGTTTAACTGTTCATTGCCCACAAAGCTGAAGGCATGGTGAGAGCAAAGACAAGGTCTTGTTTACCACAAGATACTCTGAGCCCAACATACTCTGAGCCCAACATGCATCAGCCCTTAGGAAGAGCTGGTAGAGGATGAATTTACCCAGACATGTTTTAAAGCATTCCTACAGTTAAGAACCTTCAGCTATCCCTACTTGGCAACATTTATAACCTTGTGTGCTACTCATTTAAAATTCTTTTTTTTTTAATGTTTTTTTTTTATTTTTGAGAAGAGAGAGACAGAACATGAGTGGGGGAGGGGAGAAAGACAGAATCCTAAGCAGGCTCCAGGCTCTGAGCTGTCAGCACAGCGCCCGACGCAGGGCTCAAACTCACAAGCTGTGAGATCATGACCTGAGCTGAAGTTGGACACTTAACCAACTGAGCCACCCACGTGCCGCACTCATTTAAAATTCTATACAATCCAAATTTAGCCCTCTCCTCAGTCTAAAATTTATTACTGGGGTGCCTGAGAGGCTCAGTTCTTTTGAGCATCTGACTCTTGATTTTGGCTCAGATCATGATCCCATGATGGTGAGATCGAGTCCCACATCAGGCTCTGCACTGAGTATGCGGCTTGCTTAAGATTCTCTCTCTCTGCCCCTCTCCCCTGCTCATGTTCTCCTTCTGTCTTGCTAACATAAAAAAATAAAAAACTATTACAAAATAAAAACTAAAAAATTTATTACTCAGACACATTGTTATATAGCAAAATTGAAAGTTAACTAGTGCTTTAAAAAATTAAAAATTTGGAGGCACCTGGACGGTTCAGTCGGTTAAGTGCATCTAACTCTGGATTTCAGCTCAGGTCATGACCTCGTGGTCATGTCCATGCTGATAGTGCAGAGCCTGCTTAAGATTCTCTCTCTCACTGTCTGCCCCTCCTCTGCTCTTTCTCAAAATAAATAAACATTTAAAAACTTATAAAAAAATAATAAAAGTTTGAAAATTAAAAATTAAAACGTAAAAAGTTTGAGTGCAAAGGAATGAATGCTATTAGTTTCCAAAAGTAAACATCCTTTAATGATCTACTTTCTAGATATACTTCTCTTTCCGTTTATATAAAATACATGTTTCTTACAGCATCCAAATACCATTTAAAATCATTCCTTGGGGCGCCTGGGTGGCGCAGTCGGTTAAGCGTCCGACTTCAGCCAGGTCACGATCTCGCGGTCCGTGAGTTCGAGCCCCGCGTCGGGCTCTGGGCTGATGGCTCAGAGCCTGGAGCCTGTTTCCCATTCTGTGTCTCCCTCTCTCTCTGCTCCTCCCCCATTCATGCTCTGTCTCTCTCTGTCCCAAAAATAAATAAACGTTGAAAAAAAAAATTTTTAAATCATTCCTTTTCATTTCTCCTTTATTAACTGACAGGGTAGTTCTTTACTTTTGGCCACTATTTTTTCCTTCATGTAATAATCTGTAAAACATACATTCAAGTGAACTAAAAATTGGCAGATATTTTAAAGAGCCCTTAAAGGGACACCTGGGTGGCTCAGTCGTTAAGCAACCAACTTTGGCTCCGGTCATGATCTCATGGTACATGGGTTTGAGCCCCACATTGGGCTCTGTGCTGACAGCTCAGAGCCTGGAGCCTGCTTCGGATTCTGTGTCTCCCTCTCTCACTCTGCCCCTCCCCCATGTGGACTCTCTCTCTCGCAAAAATAAAATAAACATTAAAAAAATAAAATAAAATAACAGTTTAGAAAGCAGAAGCTTCACTTCATTTTCCTTTTGGATCATAAAGTCCAATTATAAAGTAACAATTATGATAAAACTCTATTTATTGATTTAAGTAAATGTGTCATATTAAAACTTTTCATCTTCTATACTCTTCATAATTTAATACCTTCTAGCTACTTTGTATACTTTTAAACAATACAGTTAAATGATTTTCCACTTAAACACCCTCTACTTAGAGACCTTACTCAACACATTTAGGGACTTCCACAACCACAACTCACCTCCAGTTTTTAAAAACCTGATATTTTAATGTCCAATGCCCAGTAAATGGGAATTTCAGGAAGATTAATAATTGCATGATACCATATTTCATTAATTCTAAGATGTACGCTTTTTCACATTTTAACATCTCTGAAACTAGGATGTATCTTACAATTGATGGTATCCTAAAATTTATAATTGGCAGCGTTTTTTTCTTTTAGTGATCTAAAAATGTTTCTTACAATAGATGGCATCTTAGGCTAAATGAAATATACTTACTAAAATATTAAAAACTTTTCTCTAATAATGCTTTCTAACTGATCCAAATCACAGTACAATTATAATTCAAACAGTTCTAGAATAAAAACGAAAGGAACTTCAGATTCACATTTTACCTTTTTAGAAAACTAGTGACTAGGCTAAACTCAACAAAATGGATAACTGGAAGAAAACACTTCTTTAAAAAAATATAGAAAAAGTCTAGATTAGAAGCAACAGAAATAACAGAAATGCAGAAAAAAGGACGGAAGATGTTGGTCAGTAGTAGCATCTAAGTAAGTGGAGGCATGAAACAGCCCTAGAGCTTAATCTATAAAAAGAAACAAATATTAGGAACATGGCAGGGGTTAGCACAGGTAACAAATTGTTTAGGAGGAAAGATACTGTTACATTATTTCTCCCTCCTTAAGGAGAAATCATTGTCACTCTTGAAACAAAAATATGGTATAGGTATATTGAAATAATTGTAATTAAATGGAAAATTGTAAACATTCTTAGTAAATGAAAAACCAACCTACCAGCATTGTCTTCCTTCTGGCTCAATCTGTTTCACCTTCAGGTAATCCTAGGATAGGGGCTCCTTTTCAGATCCCCAGTTTTTCATGTCGATCTTCTACCTCCCTGTGGCAACAATATTTTCTAATTAAAAGAGTCCTTTTGTGCCACAGGGAGGATTTCTGATGGTATAACAAATACAAAAGTTATCACAGCTCATCATGAAGTCAACCTAGTCTTGAGACTTTTCAAGAAAAGAAATTTGGCTCCTGAACTTATTTTTCAAGACAGAAATCTCATTTCTTTTTTTAAACTGCATTTCAAAAAGCTAAACTTCCATGTATTTTTTTTTAAAAGCAGTGCTTTCTTGTTGAGTTATGTAAAAATTCTGATCATTTGTCTATCTTTTCAACTAACCCCTAAACACAATTTTGTTCATAAATGTAGATGCCTAAGTTTTCTAATTTTTCCTGATCATTTCTTTAACTATTAACACAAAATTTTTATGTTTTGATACCTAGTTAAAAACCAAAGTCCTGCTCCCAATGATCAGAAGAGAAGTAAGAAGCTACCAGACTGCTTTCAGCCAGTTTGTTAGTAAAGATTAATAAATCCACTTGTATTATATAACATTTAAACAAGGCCAGCAGGACATATAAAAAGCAATAGTTACTGTTCCCTTGCTGGTAAGATTATGAGTGATTTTCACTGTTTCTCTTTGCAATATTTCCGAATTTCTCCAATGGGAATGTATTGATTTTATTGTAAAAAAAATCAAATTTAGGTATAATCACAAATGATTAAAGCCTACTGTGATTTTAAGATGAAGTTAATCTAGTATGACAACATTATGGGCTTTGATATATTTTGGATAGCCATATTTATATTTTTGGATGACTACCTTTTTATATTTTAAATAACCCTAAAGTATTCAACATTTAATTTGGTACCAAAAAAAAGAAAATATATTTAAGATTTTACATAGATGGTTCTTGATTATACTGCAATACTGAGTCAAAACTCAATTTGTTTCAATCTGTATTTCCTAGCAATTATGTGTTAAATACTATATTGTACACTGTATTCAACAAAATAAAAAAGTATGTCTTCAAGGGACTTCTACGTTTACTTTGAAAACAAAAGGAATATGTATACACACAAGAACAGTATAAGAAAGCAATGATCAAGTGCCTAAGTCCAGATGGTCTAACAGAAGATCAGGAAAGGGAGCATTTAATGCAGGCCAGAATCACTGAGGAAAGTTTCGTGTAGCTGGGCCTTAAAAAAATGGATAATACCTGAACACAGGTTGATAGAAAAATGTATTTGAGCAAAAGTTCAGAAGCATAAACAGTCCATGCAAGGGGCAATAAGGAAAACAGCTAGAGTACAATGTTTCAGTAGATAAGAAGGCCAGAACAGGAAGGACCTACTTCTGGATGATTCTGTGGGTCACTGAATTTCACAGAGGAGTGTCTTTTGAAATCTGATAAACAAAGAGCTTCTGGAGAATGATAAAGGTAGGTGCCAAAACACAGTAAGCTAAGGAAGGAATGACAAGGAAAAAGTACACACTGAAGGTATAGAGCACTTGTTTTTTTACAAAAAGTGAAGTGAAAGGAAAGAGAAAAACACAATGGAAAAGTAAACAAATGTTGTTTTAATGTATAAAAGACCTTCTATACATTTGAAGGCACGGGAAAGGACCTAATGAAGTTAAAGGGATACTTACGGAGCACTTACTACATCACAAGCACTGTGTTTTATATATTTATTTTATGTAGTCCTCACAACCTTGCATTACTATTTCATGACAGTGAAACAGGCCCCCAAAAAGTTAAATACTGATAAGTAAGTGATAAATTAGAAGTCTAAAACCAAGACTAACTAACCCAATCAATATTCTTCCTTTTTCTACTAAAGAGAACTACTTAAAAGGCTAGAAGAAAAAAAATATTAATCTCAGGAATAGGATTTTCTATCATTAATTGATTACTCTTGGCTCTTCTTCAGGTTTCTCAAAATGTAAACATTCCCCGGGGGCACCTGAGTTGCTCAGTCAGTTGAGCATCTGACTTCAACTCAGGTCATGATCTCACGGTCCATGGTCTCGAGCCCCGAAGGCTCTGTGCTGACAGCTCCCAGCCTGGAGCCTGCTTCTGATTCTGTGTCTCCCTCTCTCTCTGTCCCTCCCCCACTCATGCTCTGTCTCTCTCCATCTCTCAAAAATGAATAAACATTAGAAAAAAAATTTTTTTAATGTAAACATTCCCTAAGGTCAATTCCTTAATTTTGTGTCCTTTGTTCTTGATCACAGGAAGACAAACACGGAATATAAATACCTTCTCCCTTAGAGAAATCTCTCAAACACCTTTCCTTCTGGAGATTCCATATGTTTCCATGGCATCGATGATGATGATTCCCAAATCAGTCTCTCCTTGATCTTTCTTTTATAAGCTTCAACTGTACTAGATATGTTCCCTTTGCCCCTCCAGGTCTATTCTCCACCCTTCTTAATGCTGCTCTCTGTCCCAGAAGGCTGACTTCAACAGGACTCCCATAGCTTTAGATTGCATTTGATCAGTGGAGAGCCTTGGCAGGGAATTAGAGGGAAGAAGGAGAACAAAATCAGGGTCCTTATTCCCTGGCTCCTTCCCTGTAGCATCACCCTCAAGCCAGCTGCATCCTTTGACCAAAGGTCCCAGATTCTCCCAAGGTGACCCTCTTTCCAGGGCTCTCTTCTTCTGGGTTCCAGTAACCATGCCCTCCCTTTGGGCCTCAGGCCAAAGGACAGAAGGAGCTCTGCTGCTGCCACCTCTGGACTACTGCCCTATTTCTTATGGGCACCCTATGCTTGCCCACACATTTGTAACTAGCCATTTATTAAAACATTCTAAAAGTTATCCTAATTTGAATATGCCATCACTTTTGCAGTGGGACCCTGACTACACATTTGTACATCTTTAAATACCCAAATATTTCTCCTCAGATCTGCTCTGCTTCAACTCAAAATCAACACACCTACTACCAAACTTACCTGTTTCCCAAAACAGTCTTGCCTTCTTCGAATTCTTGTATGATATTACGGCCATCAAGTTAGGGTCAAAAAAACCGAGTAATATCTTCCCTAACTATGCCTCTCCCCCTAATTTGCCATGTCAAGTATTGTTAGATCTTGCATAGTAGTATTGCTTACATAAGCCCCTTCTGTTCCTGTTGCTTCTACCTTGTTTTAATAGTTCTCAAGTCAACCCTTAACTCATAACCACAACAATGAGTCTGCCTGCCTCATCCCTTCCTCTACAATCATCAGATCCTGAGATACTAATTACATAGTACTTTCTACTCAAAACCTTCCAAATTTTTCTGCTTCTTACAAGCCTTATCACTCACTCTCGGGTTCAAATCATAATATAGTCACAACTCTTAATGGGACCTCCTGTCAAGGTCTCGTTTACTCACAATATCTTCTAAACATGCCTTGAACTTCAATATTCTACCCATTATTAATTATATTGTCCTCAATCTACAGTGTCTTTCACTTACCTCCTATCTGCCCATCCAAATCCTACCATCTGTCCTCCTTCTTTACTTTCTCTAAACATTCCCTAATCCTGTAAATTGAACGTTCTTCTGAAAATCTCTTTGAACTTGTAAGCAGAACCCAATTGATTCTATACTGCTTTATATTTCCAATACAGTATATATTATATATGTTAAAACTAAATGATTAACCCCTTGAGGGAAAGAAACATGTTGAAGGCAGTACCTTTGCACGTAAGAAATGCAAAGTATCTGTGATATATTCTCATAAAGTAAAGTGGAAGGTTAAGAGGATAAATAGAGTTAAGGTGCAAGATGAAGAAGCAGATCCTAAACAGTTCAATCTTCTCAGCCGAGCCTTAAAAGATTTCTATCAAAACGTATCTGCTATTGATTGTATTGGTATAAACTTGTTACTTTTTAAATGGTAATCTGTAATAACCTTTTAAAATTCATGTGTTCTCTATCTACCTATCTATCTATCTACCTCAAATCTCAGTAGGGAATCCCAGAGACTCCTCTCCATCCCCAATGTGCCACATCAGTCTATCTAGCAGGCCCCCAGAACTGGAGTGGAGTGGAGTCTGCAGCCACTGGCAAGGGTATTTCCAGCCTGCCAGACTCAAGACGGCACTCATACTTCATTACTATTCCCCAAAGACTCCTTATGATTACTGATCTCCAGTTATCATCAAAAGGCAATTTATAGGTTTAGATGAATATGCCTATTTTTAAAGTCTCAAAACACATATTTGGCTTTTCTTATAAAATTTAAGAGAGGATTACTATTGCACATAAGCTCTGTGAGAGAAATGTAGAATTTTTTTGTCTATAAAAAGGTGAAGCAAAATAGCCTATGGTTACTACTAACAAAATGAGAAATCATTTTATACACAAAATAATTAAGATGGCTAACTGTACTTCACTATATAATTTTAGTACTCCTGCCTAGATTTCATCATGAACATGGTTTCTGGTATAAACATATACATATGGTTATATAGCAATAAAAGAAAAACTTTAATGTACACATGCAGAGAATTGCTATATCAGGTCAATAAATATAATTATGAATATTGAATTATGAATATATGAATATTGAATTATGAATTATGAATATAACCTAAGTTATAACATAGGAGCATTCCAGAAAGTATTTCCTAGATGTACAAAAGGAAATCTTATTCTATACAGATCTCATTTCCACCAATTCACCAAATGAAAACCTCTGTAGACATCTTATAAATATTCCTTTCCCTTTTTCCCAACTTCTTCTCCAAAACCTACACATTTCTGGAATTTAAGTTAAAAATTTATAGCACTACAAAATGAACCTGATCTTCATCCACTACCTAAAAGGAAACATACATTAGGATAAGTCATAACAACTTTATTTATCTGTATATGTTCTAGGTATCAGAAGAATGAAAATTTATTCAGATTTTTACTTGTTTAAAAATGCATTTTATTCTTGGGGCACCTGGGTGGTTCAGTCGATTAAGCGTCCGACTCTTGATTTTGGCTCAGGTCACACACGATCTCTTGGTTAACGTCAGGCTCTGTGCTCACAGTGAGGAGCCTGCTTGGGACTCTGTCTCTTTCTCTTTCTCTCTCTTCCTCTCTGTCGGCCCCTCCCCTGCTCTCTTTCTCTCTCAAAATAAATAAATAAACTTAAAAAAATGCATTTTATTCTTTATTGGGGCACCTGGCTGGCTCAGTAGGTAAAGCATGGGACTCTTGATCTCAGGGTTTTAAGTTCGAGTCCCATGTTGGGTGTAGGGATTACTTAAAAATAAAATCTTTTTAACAATGCATTTTATTCCTTAAATAAAAACAAAATTAGGTTTGGATTAGCTGATTCTAAACTAATGTATATATATTAACAATTCTTATAAAGTTACATTAAAAACCCATGAGCCATAGTATTTTCAAATAACTTAGTATGTTGTAGTTTCAAGTTCTGCATGCCTTATGATGAATAAATTGGAGTGTTTTAAATTGTTCTAATTATAGATGTATGAGATGTATGAGCCAGCAGTTTTCAGTCTCAAATTGGCATTGCCTTTAAAAGAGTTATAAATGAATTCTAAGTTTTACTGTGTTATTCTGTGAGAGACAAAAATAGCTATATGATACTATATTTTTTGAAGTAATAGAGCAAGCACAGATTTAAAAAAAAAACAGAAACATGAACCAGAATAGAATTAAAAATGTTTAAGATGAACTTCTCTGGTACTTTTAGACTATTTTAGGATAATACAAGTTATTTACTAATAGTTCCTTTTCATGTTGAAGAAAAAAAAATCTAAAAAATATTATCAGCTAGTCAAAAACTGCTTTCAAAATATCACAAAAATAAATGTTCTTTTACCCAGACTATGTATATTCCCTTTTCCAATATCACGATCGTTCATATCTCTGCCCTATAAATGATTATCATCACCCTCAGAGTTTAAGATGACTAAGAAAATAAAATCCCTTGAACAGATTATATCCACTTCCTATTTGGAATTGTTTTTACCTGAGTAATTGAAATTAATGAAGCAGCAATCATCAATTATACAACCAATAAGATCTGGCTGACCTGCTGTGGTATTTTAATGTGATAAATATCCATAATTTTCTACTTATGCAAATTTGGCACTGTAGTTTTCATATTTTACAAAGTTTCCAATTTGCTACCAAAATCATAGTCTTCCTTATTTTTTTAATTTTATTTTTTATTTTTTAAATTTACATCCAAATTAGTTAGCAAATAGTGTGTCTTCCTTATTTTTTTGATCAAAACAATTTCCAGGAATTTCAAACAGGTTCTTTTTTTTGTTTTTTTCCATTCAACTTAAGCTATCACACTTTTTTTCTTGTGCCATTAGTTTTCTGCTTAGTTATGCTCCTGTAATAAAATCAGTTACAATATCTACTTCAAACTATCACCCTGCTGTTCTTCCTATTCTTTTTCTCAAGAAGAAAATTCATCTCTGCCCCCATGTGTCTCGCTTCAGACTGGAAAACTCTCCAAAACCCTCAAAAAACCACACATGTATCTTCCTGCCACTTGCATTATGTACCGTGTAAATCAAGTACCACTTCAGTCCAAGGTCACGAAGCCTGTATGAAGTGCTTAACTACCTATTTTGAGAGAAGGAATTATCACTTCAAGCGGAGTTTGCTGGCCTTGTTGCCATCACTGCTCTGAAGAGCAAGGTAACTTTTAATCCTTCAGCTCAGTAAGAAATAAAACTGGAGGAAGAACAGCCTTAAGCTAGAAGGAGCTAGTGGTCTGAGGGGTGCTAGTGGGCCTCAACAGCAGAATATTCAAAAATGTTAATCATGAGACGTAACTACATTTGTAGAAATTTATCTAAATATGTAAGAAAGTTTATGAGAACTGCAAGCCAAGTATAAGGATTTTTTTCTCCATTAAGAGCTAAAGATAAATTTTAACGTTTATTATTACACAACAGTCATACCATCTTTCTGGTGAAATACTCTATTCTCTTTATGGTCAATGGCAAAAATGAAAAGGTTTCCAAGGATTGCATATTATTAATCTCCAATTAAATGCAGACAGACTGAAACACCAAAATTTCTCAGACGACAAAAAGGGAAGAAGATGCTGACTGACTGCTACAAAGACGCGTCTGACCTAAGAAAAAAGGAATCATACTGCTCCACCAATATTGATTCAAACAAACTCTGAATCTGTTATAAAATGAGAGTACTCTACAGATTTTTGAATTAAAAAGTTACCCTCATATACTAGCCTATGGACTTCTATATCTAAATAACTGGTCACACTCTCAAAAAAAAAAAAAATGCTAAAGATAATTCTATTATTGCAGGCCTGTAATTTTGTCCTTAGGGTCCATTGTATGAGACCTGTTATACTTCAAAGAACTGTGATGTAGGACTTTGTGTATATATATACTATATATATATATACTAAAGTCCCTTAAATAAGAGATGTTTCACTGGTTTCTAAGCAAAAAGAGGTTCTTTCGTATGTATCATTCAGTTGGCAATAGTAACATTGACACTTATAAAATGAGAAAGTCACAAATAATGAACATTTTGTGAGATGTCTACCTGTTTCCACATTCTCGGTCTCAACTTCTTGTTCCTCTGCCACATCGTGCATCATGTAAGTCTCATCATCATACACCAGAACCTGGGCTGCATAGCCCTGCTCTAATCTGGCACTTGGGACCGGCTCCACAATCACTGCTGGATACTCAGAAACCTTTTC
Source organism: Lynx canadensis (assembly GCF_007474595.2). NCBI lineage: Eukaryota > Metazoa > Chordata > Mammalia > Carnivora > Felidae > Lynx > Lynx canadensis. Next base: position 87,114,568 of record NC_044306.2, on the reverse strand, counting down.
ACTTTCCTGCAAGAGCAAATTTAGAAAACAATCAACTTTTTTATTCACAAATTCTGGATTCACTCATAAATACTTGAGTTCACGTAGTCTCAAGGGGTTTCATGTATTACACAATGAGTTTCACATATTACACAATGAGTTTTATGTATGTTACATAATGAGTTTCATGGATTACATATAAATATGAACGTAAAAACTAAAACAAGAGATGAAAAGGGAACTTTAATAATCTTTTCAAGTCTCAGGAAGTGAGTCTTAGATTAAACTTTTTAAATAATCGGCTTCAGGATTAAAATGACAAATTAAAACCATGCATATAATTGCACTATCTCATGAAACCCACTAAAACGAAGTAAAAGACTTTTCAACACAAACCCATAAGGAGAAGAGATAAGTGCAACAAAGGAGAAGAGATAAGAGCAACAAAATCTTAGAAGATTAAAAGTGGATGGGTAAGTGTTATGAAGTAGTTAAGGAGATCCAGGAAAGCCAAATCAACCTGGCAGCAAAAAGAAGCTGAGAAACAACACACCTTACACTGGAAAACCCACAGAAGGCAGTACCCATTACCCCTGAAAATGGAGTAGCAGGTGGTAGAGAAAGAGGAGGGGTTCAAACAGGAAAATCCCACCAAAGCTGTTTGAAAAGCACTCTGATTCCTAGACCTGTTCCTCCTCCATGATGTTAAGCAACTGGCCCTCATTTCAGCAGAAGACTGGAGAATTAACTTTCTTGGTGAGGGAATAACAGGAGCATTTTCAAGGTATATTAGGCATATTTGTTAGTACTGATAACGTACCAAAAATAAAGGGTTATTTTAACATTTATTTATTTTGAGAGAGAGCATGCACAAGCAGGGGAGGGGGAGAAAGGGAAAGAGAGAGAGAGAGAGAGAGAGAGAGAGAGAGAGAGAATTCCAAGCAGGTTCCACACTCAGTGCAGAGCCCAACATGGAGCCTGATCCCACAACTATGAGATCATAACCTGAACCAAAATCAAGAGCGGTGGCTTAACCAACTGAGCCACCGAGGCACCCCCCCAAAATAGATTTTTCAATCAGCTTTTTAGTCCTCCACTTTTAATCATAAGCAAACAGTCAAGTATTACTAGTAATTTACAGAAAAGCCTTTAACACAGAATACATACATATACACACATACGTACATACATCTATAGTCCTATTCCTCAGGGATATTATATCCATAACAAGAACAGAATACAATTTAATAAAGACATTTAAAAATAAAGAGTTCTTAGAAGTTAAAAACATGTGGGGCGCCTGGGTGGCTTGGTTGGTTAAGCGTCCGACTTCGGTTCAGGTCATGATCTCACGGTCCGTGAGTTTGAGCCCCGCGTCGGGCTCTCTGCTGACAGCTCAGAGCCTGGAGCCTGTTTCAGATTCTGTGTCTCCCTCTCTCTCTGCCCCTCCTCTGTTCATGCTCTGTCTCTCTCTGTCTCAAAAATAAATAAACGTTAAAAAAAAAAAAAAAAACATGATAGCTGAAATTAAAAAAAAAAAAAAAAAGAGGCTTGGAAGATAAAATTGAGGCAGTCTTCCAGAAATCAGAGAAAAAAAGATGAGGTTATAAAAAATAGGAGAGAAAATAGAATGATACTAGAGAACCAGTCCAGGAGGTCCAGTATCTGAATAATAAAGTTCCAGAAGAACAAAATAGGGGAGGGGGGGGAAAAACAGATTGGAAAGAAATGAAAGAATTCCAGAAAATTTTCTAGAGTTGAAGGATATGAGCTGCCCATTTGAAAGGACCTACCAGATATTTAATATAAAAAATTAAGGGAGACCTAAGCTGAGGCACACCACTGTGAAATATCACAATACTGGAGATAAAACGGAAGATTCTGCAAGTTTCTAGAGAGAAAATACAGGTCACATACAAAGAAATGGATTCAGACTTCAGTCTTCTCAACAGTCACATTAGAAGGAAAATGACAAGGGAGTCATTTCTTCAAATTATAAAGGAACATCATTTCTAACCTAGAATCCTTTAGCTAGTCAAATCAACTTAAGAAAATAAGGAGTTTTCTCAGATATGAAAGATCTCAAAACATTTACTTTGCATACATCCTTTCTCAAGAAGCAAATTTTGATTTCATCAAAAGTAAAATTTTAATAAAGACCACAACTTAGGATACAGAATATAGGAGACCCAACATGGGAAAGAGACAATAGTAATCTTTGGGAGGATTGGCAAGAGAGATTCCAGGATGCCAGCTATACACTGGATTTAAAGGGCAACCAGTCTGGATTATACGACCAGGACTCCTGAGACAGCACGATAAACTGTCACCAAGACAACCCCTGGCATGGTTCCTAAGGACAGAGTGTCCAGATAAGCCTACTCCAGGTTTTTATTCATATCTGATATCTGGCTTGCTTTGATGTACCTATTCACTCCACCTTGCCTTGCTACCTGGATTAGCTAAGAACACTCCTTTCACCTCCCAGATGTGTTCTGCTTTGATCTACTCTCAAGTGTTGAAAGAAAACCACAAAAAGTTAAGAAACAAAAACAAGAAGAACAGCATTCTTTCCATGGGACTGTATGTATGTATGTATGTGTGTATATATATTATATATATATATATAATCTGTTGAACAAACCTGCATCTGCATCACCAGGTCATACCACTGCCTGAAACCCTATGGCCCTATGTTTCCAAGAACCAACTCATGACATTGCTTATTGATTGCCTGAGTAGAACTTCTTGAAATGCAGTGAACTTGATGCCAAACTAGTCCTCCTTTTCCTGGAAGCTTTAATCTAACTATGGTAATGCTATCCTTCCCTAACTCAGTTAGCTTGGGACATTATTCATATTTTCAAAGTAAACACCGTGTTGTTTACGAACATATCCACAAACAATAAAACTATAAAGAAAAGTAAAGAAATATTACCCCATAAGTCAGGATAATGGCACCTCTGGGGTAGTAAGAGAGGGGCACAGTTAATATTGTAAAATACTAGTAATTTCTATTTTTTAACCTGGTTCATAGGTAATATTTATTCTTTTTGTTGTTCTTAAACTAATATATATGTATATATATATATATATGTACACATATATATACATATATATATATATATATAACGCAGTCTTCATATTGTATCAAATACTGCACAAAAAAACCTTTAAATAAATTACAAAACAAAGGTATGATAAATTAAAAATAAGAAAGCATAAGGGTGTCTGGCTGGCTCAGTCAGTTGAGCCTCCGATTCTTGATTTCAGCTCAGGTCGTGATCCCAGGGTCATGGGATGGATCCCTTTGTCGGGCTGAGAGTGGAGACTACTTAACATTCTCTCTCCCTCTGCCCCTTTCCCCTGCTCACACACACACACACTCTCTAAATTTAAAAAAAAAAAAATTAAAATTAAAAAAAAGAAAACAAGCAAGCACATGCTGAACAGTAACACTGAATTTCCTACTCTGTATAAAGCAAAACATTTTTAACATTAAAAAAAAATATCCTTGGGCCACGTGGGTGGCTGTCAGTTGGATGGCTGACTTTTGATTTCGGCTGGGGTCATGATCTCACAGTTATGGGATTGAGCCCCCTGGCCGGCTCCAACTGCACATGGAGCCTGCTTGGGATCCTCTCTTCCTCCCTCTCTGCATGCGTGAAGAAAAAAAAACCCTTCCCCACAAATTAGATATACTAACAGTTGAATCTCCATTCTTCTTGCTCAGCTTTATAACCACAACCTACAGGCAACATCACCTAGCTATAAAATAGATGTTAATGAGGAGCATGCGATAGGTAAAGACTGATGAGGTCCCCACTCATAAATTAAGAAAGCAACATCGTAAGTGGCATTTGAGCTGGTACTGACCCAAGCAGTAAATACCTTATTTATACAGAACCCAAAGGACTGATAACTTCTTTCATTCCTCTGAAATCTAATAGTATCTTTAACAGTAACATTAACCTGAAATTATTTTATACTGTGAACTCTCCACCTCCATCTTACCAGTAGGAAATAATTCAAATTTTCTAAACTATGAAATACTTGAGATGTAGAATTCTGGACAAGGCCAATTCCCCCATCTACAGTCTCTTCCCCCCACCAATTAGGATTCTCGACCCACTGTTCTCTCTTGTATACCTTAGCTGGGTTTTAATATTTCAACAGCTCCTTCTTATTAACTATAAAAAAGCCAAAATCTTTATTAAAAAAATTCAACTCTTCTTTCAAGTGAACTCCAGATCTTTGCATCTTATACCTCTATACATTCTCAAAAGATAGTCTAACTCTTTGACTCATTATCTACATATACCTTGCAATCTGGATTCTACCACTCCAATGAAACTATTCTCTTAAATGTCAGTAAGGATTAAACTCTATTTCAGTTTTCATCCTCCTTTATCCTTCTGCAGACTCATATACTTACACACTGTTACCTCATTTAAAAAATTGCTTCTTCAATCTTTTTTTTTGTCTTTCTACCAATCTACTTTTAAGCATATCCTTTGACTCTTCTTCCATCTCCAGTGTCAGAAATATAGCCAACCTACAAAGGTTCTGTTCTCAGCATTTCCTTTTTACTCTATATTACCTTCCCTGGCAATGCCCCCCATTGTTATGGTTAAAAACAGCACCTCTGTGCTGATGATTACTAAATATTTGGTTCTTCTCCAAGCACCTTCTGAACTCCAGAACCAACGTTTAAACTACCAATTTAACATCACTACAGGAGGGGCGCCTGGGTGGCGCAGTCGGTTAAGCGTCCGACTTCAACCAGGTCACGATCTCGCGGTCCGTGAGTTCGAGCCCCGCGTCGGGCTCTGGGCTGATGGCTCGGAGCCTGGAGCCTGTTTCCGATTCTGTGTCTCCCTCTCTCTCTGCCCCTCCCCCGTTCATGCTCTGTCTCTCTCTGTCCCAAAAATAAATAAACGTTGAAAAAAAAAAAAATTTTTAACATCACTACAGGAATAATCAGCTAATACTCTGAGCTTAACGTGTTTAAATGGAACAAATTATTAACATCTTTCCCTGTGCCCTCACCCTGTGTTCTTCTCTACACGTGTCTTCATATTTAACAAAAAAAGAGAGATTATAAATGTTTATATCTCTCAAATTCCCTTGAAAATTAAATATCCACAAAGTACTTAGTACAGTGTTTAGAATGGAGTAAATACTCAGTGAGTGAGGAGGGCATGTCTTCACACTACAATCAAAATTATCTGTATTACTTCTTTGTACAAAAAGCTTTCATGACTCCCCATTTGTCTAAAAGGAAAACAACATACTAAACAATGATTTTTAAGACTCTTTGAAATATAACCCTCAACCCTGTTAGGTATTGAATTGATTCAGACTGAGGAACTACAGAAGACTTCCTACAACTGGGCCCTGAATGGATGAAAAGGATTTGGACAGATGTGGAAGGCAATTTCAGGGACAAAATGGACATAAACAAAACTCATGGAAACTCTCACATTTGGGAATTAGGGGCAAAGCAATTAAGAGCTATGTGAGGTAATGTAGGAAATAAGGCTGCAAAGGTGATATATTAATTTCTTGGAGCTGCTGTAACAAATTATCATAAACTCATAAACTAGGCTATAATATTCCTGTTACTGTCCCTGCTCTTCCTCCCCCTTCTGTTCTATTCTATTCCATGTTTGCCTAGGAGTCAATTTACCAGATCACCCAGTAACTGTGCACTTCATCTTAAAAGGACTATCAAATTGTATTATTTTACATTCCCACTATAAATGTATGAGAGTTCCACTGCTCTGCATCCTTTCCAACACATGGTATCCGTCTCATTTTTGCCATTCTGTGTAAGTATGTAGTAGTATCTCTCTGAGGTTTTGTGTTTCCCTGATGGTGAGTAATAGTGGGCATTTTTTAAAGTTCACTGATTTATTTGGTGGGCAGAGAGAAAGACAGAGAGAGAGAAAATCCCAAGCAGGCTTCACATCATCAGCACAGAACCCCATGCAGGGCTCAAACTCACAAACCAGGAGATCGTGACCTGAGCCAAAACCAAGAGTCAGATGCTAACCGACTGAGCCACCCAGGTGCCCCGTTGGGTATTTTTATATGCACTTATTGGCCATTCATTTTATTATCTGTTCAAATCTTTTTCCTATTTTAATGGTTTATCTCCAATTTATTATTTTATGTATTCTGAATATAAATTCTTTGTCAGTATATGTATTGTAAAGGTTTTTTTCCAATCTTTGCTTCATCTTTTCATTTTCTTAATGGAATTTTTTTTCAAGAACAGAAGTTTTTAATTTAAATGAACTTCAATTCATCATTTTTTTTCTTCTAAAGTGTTGTCATGCTTTTGTGTTCAATCTAAGAAACCATGGCCTATTTTAAGATTGAAAAATTTTCTACGCTCAATTTTGAGTTATTCATTGTGTATGATGTGAGAAAGGATTGAGTTCATTTGCATATGGTATCCAGTTATTCCACCATTATTTGTTTAAAAGACTATCCTTTCTCCACCAAATTACATTACCACCATTACTGAAAATTAATCAGCCTTGGGGTGCCTGGGTGGCTCAATTGGTTAAGTGTCCAACTCTTGATTTTGGCTCAGGTCATGATCTCACAGTCATGAGATTGAGCTCTACGTCGGGCTCTGTGCTGACAGCATGGAGCCTGCTTGGGATTCTCTCTTCTCCCCCCCGCCCCCCACTTGTGTGCATGCACGAGTGCTTTCTCTCTCAAAATAAACTTTAAAAAAGAAAATTAATTAGCCTCAGATGGATCTATATTATGTTCCACTGATCTACATGTCTGTTGGCATATCAATTCCACACTGTCTTAATTACTGGAACTTAATTACTGAACTTCACAGTAAGGTGCGTAGGCCCTCCAACTCTGTTTTAACATAAATTCTCTAATCCATAAACATGGTATAACTCTTCATTTATTCAGGTCTTTAATTTCTCTCATAAGATGCTGTGTTTGCATATACATCTTTTATTTACTTCATTAAACATACCCCTGTGTCATTTTGATGATGCTCAACAGTACTGCTTTTTAAATTTCCTATTTTGCTAAATTTCCTATTTTGCTAAGATATATAAATACAATTAATTTTTACATAGTCACTTGTTCTAAATTTGTTCTAACAGTTGTGTAGATTTCTTGGGAATTTCTATAAACATGATTGTATCATTTAGAAATAGTTTTATGACCTCTTTTCCAATCCATACGTCTTTTTATTTTTCTTACCCTGTAGCAATGTTTCCAGTGCAATGTTGAACAGAAGTGGTTAGAGCAGACATCTTTGCTTTACTACCAACCTTAAAAGGAAAACATTCCCTTTGTCACCTTTAAACATGATGTTGCCTGTGAGTTTTTCACAGATGTACTTATTAGGTTGCAGAAGATGCCCTTATTCCTAATTTAGGGAACTTGTATAATAAATAGGTGTTGAATTTTGGCAAATGGGTTTTCTGTGATCACTGATAGGATCAAATGATTTTTTTTCTTTTTATTTTGTTACTGTGATGAATTACATTGATTAAACCTACCTTCCTGGGATAAACCTTATTTGGGTCATATGATCCCTTTTATACATTACTGGATTTAATTGCTAGTATTTAATCAAGAATGTTTTTATCTATGCCCGTGAAGGATATTGTTTGAGGATTTCTTTTCCTACATATCTCTGTCTGGTCTTGGTATCAAGATAATGCTGGCCTCAAAATGAGTTAGGACATGCTACCTTGTCTATTTTCTGAAAGAGTTATGTAAAATTAGTATTATTTCTTTCCTCAATGTTTGTTAGATCATCAATAATGCCACTTAGCCCTGGAGGTTTCTTTGTGGAAAAGATTTTGACTAGGAATTCAATTTATTTTAAGATACAGTGCTATTCAGATTTTCTATTCCTCTTAGAATGACTTTCAAGGATTTTGTCCACTTCACCTGAGTTGCCAACTTTTTGGCATAAAGTTGTTCAACCCTTTCATTCCTTATATTAGTAATTTTTGCCTTCTGTGTTTTTTTTTTTTTGTGCAGTCTACTGAGAGATTTATCAATTTTCTTAATCTTTTCAAAGGACCAGCTAGCAGATAATTTGTATTTGTCTACTTTTTACTTCACTGACTTATTTTTTTTACTTCCTTCCTTCTACTTTGGATTTAATTTGATCTTCATATTCTAGTTTATTGAAAGCTGAAATGATTTTAGACTTTTCTAACATAAGTATTTGAAACTATAAATTTACCTTTAAGCACTGTTTTAGCTGCATCCTTCAAATTTTGATATATTGTATTTTCATTTTCATTCAGTTAGGATATTCTCTAATTTCTCTTGTGATTTCTTTTTAATCCATGAGTTATATAAAAGTGAGCTGTTTAATATCCAAATGTTTGAGGATTCTGAAAGTGTTTTTTGTTGTTAATTTCTAACATATTTCTGCTTTTGTCACACAGCTTTCTCTGTACGATTTCAATCCTTTAAAAAGTATTGAGAGGTATAGGCACACCTGGCTAGCTCAGTCTATTGAGTGTCCGACTTCAGCTCAGGTCATGATCTTATGCTTCATGGGTGCAAGCCCCATGTCGGGGTCTGTGATGACAGCTCAGCCTGGAACCTGCTTCGGATTCTGTGTCTCCCTCTCTCTCTCTCTCTCTCTCTGTCTCTCCCCTTCTCATGCTCTGTCTCTCTCTCTCTCTGTCTCAAAAATAAACAAGCTTAAAAAAAATTTTTTTTTAAATCTGGTCTCAGTTATCCCATCACAATCTGAAGTAGAAGAACTCCTAACTTTGTTTGTCTGAAAGAAGATGCTCTCTAAAACTGTATTTGCTGTGTTTTAAAAACTCTATTTAGGGGCTCCTGGGTGGCTCAGTCGGTTAAGCCTCCAACTTCAGCTCAGGTCATGATCCTGTGGTTTACGGGTTTGAGCCCCGCGTTGGGCTCTGTGCTGACAGCTCAGAGCCTGGAGCCTGCTTCGGATTCTGTGTCTCCCTCTCTGCTCCCCTCCCATGCTCACGCTCTCTCTCTTCTTCAAAAATAAATAAACATCAAAAAACAATTTTTTTAAACTCTATTTAAATCCTCTTTTAATTTTTTCCTGCATTAATTCTCATTTCTATGAGACTTACCTGTTCTACATCTGTTTCAGAAAACTGCTCTGGCTATTCCTGAATGTATACTCTTCCATACAATCTTTAGGTCATATAACCAATTTCCCCCCAAACTTGCCCTAACATTTTATAGAGGTGGAATATATAGATTAACTGGAAGAAACTGACATCCTCCATAATATTGACTCTCCATTCTCCTATCCAAGTACAAAGCACATCTCTTTGTTTACTAAAATCTAGCCCTGACTTATTCTTTATAGCCATTCTGACATATTTTATTTCCAGTGCCTAGAAACGTACTTGACAATTGGCAGTAAGTGGTCAATTAATATTTGCTGAAGGAACAAATGAATGAAAGTAAGTGGGTTTCTACATAGCATAATTTGAAGAAAAAGTTCCCCAAGAATAATTTCCCCCTTTCTGGTGCCGTATTACCTAAAATGCCTGTGACTACCCATAACGCTACCACATAAATCATTAGTAATGCCTTGGCAAAATGATTTCACTTATCAGATTCTTTCTTCCACAATAATCAGTTCTCCAGGCCATGAACGCCTAGGTTCCATGTAAAAGAAGAAAAATAAAAAGAGTCTTCCAGAAACAAACTGTTGTACTCTTTTTCCCAAATAATAATGATACCAAACCAGCACAAGGTAAATATATTCTGCCTATTGTTCTTGGTGGCTCACTTCTTAGGGTTAAATACAACAAAGGAAGACTATACAATAAAGGGAAAGCATTGTAAAAAGAAGCAATAGTTGGCCTGGGTGATGTGGAGGGGATGGAAGTCCCCCGAGTCCCTGAACTCTTTGGTGAATCACACCTAGAAGTGATCATACAGAAAGTGAATTTTCAAGGAAGAAGTAGACATTGATTGTTCTGTAGCTGGGGCTTCTCTTAATGGGCTTTGAACCCGTTTTAGATTCAAATATAACAGGAACATTCTGGTTACCAAGTCCACTGAGAACAAAGGAAAAGCAGTACCTTCATTTTATCCCCTTCCCACTGAATTTAACCATATAGCTACCTTGGAAGACTAAACAGACACAAACAAGCAAGAAAAAGAAGCAGACTCTAGAACACACAGCCTGATATCCTAACTTGTTTCTTGGTCCCATCACTACACCACTATGCTGCTACTAAGGACCAGTAACAGCAATATCTTTCATAGAATACAGAGAAAACAGATTTTTTAAAGACAGTCAACTCTCCATTTGTCCACCTCATCTCTGACCAAATATTGTGACAAATTATAATTTAGATCCTTTTCAGTATTCAGTCTTTACTGAATGGTGGGACCAGAAGCCAGGCCATGGAAGTCCATATGTTTCTGGTACTGTTATTTTTCTACTCCTATCTCCTATTCTTTAATGTTATCACAACAAGAAAATAACCAAATATGCTAATGATACAGAGTTCTATATGTATAAAATTTCAAAACCTTTCTTTTCTGATGTACAAATCATCCAAATTCTTAAGTATACATATAGGATTAAAATATAATAGATCCCCCTGCTGAATTAGAAATGAGAGAATAACAAAGGAAGCAAAGATGACAACTAAAGGAAATACAAAATTCTAATTTAAGATGAATTTAATTTATGTATTTAGGTACATTATATATCTACAAATTCTGTAATCCAAAACAATGGATTTTATCAGGAATTAAAAGATATCTCTAATACTTTGTGTTCTTTCTTTCAATTTCTTCCTCACAGTTCATTCCAATATATGCATGTTCCAACAATTCAGGTGAGCCTGGCAGTAACTATCTCAACCTTCTATTACCTAAATTATATAAGGGCACATGACACATACATGTACAGTTTCATGCATTGTACATTTCTACCCTCAAATACCTGTTTCCCATTAATTTCAAAATTATTTCACGTATTGATTTCTATGAACAAAACAGAAATGTAATATACATTGGATGCCTAACCTCTTGATTTTCTACTCCATTGCTGGAAAGCTCCAAAACAGAACCTCCACTGTCAACCACTGCTGATGTCATTGTTTATTCCCTGAGGAAGCTTCAAACGCTATTAACCAATATAATGAAAAGGTTCATGGATGATTGCCAATGTTATAGATTTGCATTATCATGTTTTAAAAGTCAATAAACATGGAGTGAAGTAGATATCCAGAAATCCAGTCTTCTAAAGATGATTAACCAGAGAGCCTAAAAAGAGGAAGAATTTGAAAAATTATTAAAAATATACAGGAAGGATATAAAGCACAACCTATTTTACAATCTAATCTTTGACATTTTTGTAAACTAAGAAAAGGGAACTTGGCTTATACAGCCCTGTGTCGAAAGAGGGCAGTAATGAGCATTCTACTTCTCAGAAATGTCAAGCTCATAAGCAATCTATTACAACCAAGCTATTGCACATGGATGACCTTATGATATTTGTTTCTTATTTTAAGAGAGAAAATGTTATAACTTTCTCCTTTTATGAAGATGTACTTTTATTCCTGAAATATTTTAGTAGACATTTTTAAAACCTTTTATGCGTTGGTAACAAAATATACAAAATAAAGTAAAATTATTTTCCTGTTTAACAAATTAAAAGATTTACTGGTTTGCAAATATTTCATTCTTCTTCTTTGGCTCATTTGGTTTATTTACCTAAATAATATAATTAGACTTGTCTTTTGCTTATGGTAGCAATCTTATTCTGTGTTCACATTTTGAATATTCTACTAGGACTCAAAACAGATTAATTTGAGTTGTTTATACTTTCAAATAGTTTAAAAATAAAGTAGTAAATCACTTATAATGCCTTTAGTATTACTTTATCATTCTATCATTCTTTCATCAATAATTTTTTTGCTACTGGTTAAATATTCAATATAGCAAATGGTTTCAAGGAAACATAATCCAAGCTTTTTTTCCCCTAGTAGAGATGACTGTCAATATATACATCATCCAGATTTATGCTTTAGATTATTTCTAAAAGCTTATATTTTACTTGATTTTATGTATGTTAAATGAAAGCTTTTTTTTTTTTTTTTTAAAGTAGACTCCATGCCCAGGTGAAGCCCAACGCAGGGCTCAAACTCAAGACCCTAAAATCAAGACCTGAGCTGAGATCAAGAGTCTGACGCTTAACCAACTGAACCACCCAGGCACCTTCTAAGATTTACTTCTTAAAGAATTTTTTCACATAACAATTAAATAATTCAGAGAAATTAAGCATATTTAAAGAGGAACATATATTTCTAATAAATCATTCCATTAATATTATGTCCTACATTAATTTTGACTACTGCTACCATACAGATATGGAAATAAAATAATAAAGAATTTCTATAAATTTATACAATAAAAGAAATACCTGGAAAAAAATTTCACCCTACCTCCTAAGATACATTCAGGACTATGAGTATCCTTCTTGATCTTATCAACAGAAAATGGGATAGGACATATATGTATCTTAACAAAAATTAGTAAAAATCCACAATATACATCACACTAAAGCTCATTATTATCATATAAGGTAACAACTATTTTCAATTTCTTTTTTCTTAACATATAGGTAATATTGGCAGAAATAAAGTTTACTTACAATTTGAATGTTAAGTAGTCTAAGCATCCTTCACTATTTTCACAACTTGGCAAGAGCTAAAATACAAACCAGCAGTTCTTTGGAACTACTATTTGGGGGGAAAAAGACAGTATTAATATAATTCTATTTAAAAATATTTTGCTCAAAACAGGTATGATTCAGACAATATGTACTTATTACAACAAACGATCTGCAAATCCTGATAACACACATTATATAATGGACATAATAAAGAAGTTATTTCTAGGCTATTGAGAATCAAAAGTGTTTATCAAACTTAAAATTTTAAGTCACCACTAAAGTGTCAAATTACTGAATAATGACAGATCCAACATGCGTGGCCTATGCCTCATATTATGGGCTATATTTCAATAAACCAATAGGATTTTAACACATGGCTGCAGGTATAACCCTTGATGCCCAGGAGTTTAAAATCAAGTTTAAAAAGACTAACCCAGAAAACTACTGTAAAACAACACTAATGATATATCATATTGCCTAATAAGTCACTTTCCTGTTCTCTCACCCTCCAAATTTAGCTTGCATACACTTCCAAACATCCCAAGCCTTCTCAAATAGCCCTCTTCCCTTCAAAGGCTAATCTCCAGACCCATGCACTAGATGTTAGGCCTTGTTCCATCGATTATTCCCTCCTTTTCCTTAACCTTCTCTTACTTAACTTTGGGTCCTTTCCCTCAATATCTAAACATCTGTAAGACTCTTTCATCTTAAACATAGAAAAGTCCTCCTCCATGACTCTGCATACCCCTCCACCTACTATTCTAGTTCCTTCTTTTCTCAGAGACGGTTCTAGAAAAAAACATCTATCTTCCGTCTCTACTTCCTAATTCCTCAGGTATTCCTTCTTTTATGGAGGTTTGGCATCCATCACCACCAACTGAAAGTTTTACTCAAAATTCTAATTGTCATTCAAATCCAATGGATACATTTCTGTTTTCATAGGACTTAATGTCTCTGAAGTATTTGATACTATTGATCATTCCATCCTTGAAACTCCATCTGGAATTTATCTTCTCCCTCTCTAGCTACTCTTTTTCAATTCCCTTCTGCAGGCCCACCCCTAATTTTCAAGGGGCTCGGAGCAAGAGTACAAATGGAAGCCTACAGTCCACATGCCTAAATATTTTAAAGTTATAAATCAAGCTAACATGCTGGTAAATTATTATTCTATCCTCCTATATTCACATAAATACTTCTATAACAACCTAAAAGGTTGATTTGGAATTCTGATTTGGAATTCTCCCTGATGTTCTACAGGAGCATGGGAATCACTCATTCATATATATATATATGTATATATATATATATGTATATATATATATATATATGTATATATATATATATGTGTGTGTGTGTGTGTGTGTGTACACATACATATATACATACACACACATGTAGACATCCCATCCCACACGTCCAAATTCTGGCCACATGCCTGCAAACAGCTGCAGCTTGGTCATCCCTTGGGCCTAAAGAAGCCCATACATGTGTTCAGTCAAGAGAGGAGAGAATCAGGAAAGAAGCTTTTTTTTTTTTTAAATGATTTGAGTGTTTTTTTTTTTAATTTTTTTTAAACGTTTATTTATTTTTGAGACAGAGAGAGACAGAGCATGAGCAGGGGAGGGGCAGAGAGAGAGGGAGACACAGAATCCAAAGCAGGCTCCAGGCTCCGAGCAGTTGGCACAGAGCCCGATGCGGGGCTCGAACTCACGGACCGCGAGATCATGACCTGAGCTGAAGTCAGACGCTTAACCGACTGAGCCACCCAGGCGCCCCGGAAAGAAGCTTTTGAAGGGCCACATGGGCAGGGAATTCTGGGGTTCAAATACTCAGAGCTTAATCTAGAAATGGGTACCAGATGGACTAGTTCCCTTGTGCGTTCCCCCTCCCCAACCCTTGCCCACCAAATCCTCATTCTACCAGAAGGGTTAGAGCTGGACAAAGGCTAGATTTGGACCTCTAAAGCACAGGGCCTGGAGGAGGGTTCCTGCTTGGTGAAGTCAAACAACAGTGTTACTCTATGGTCAGCCCTTACGTGGAGGTGTTTTCAGGATCTCATCCCTAATTTTCTTCTGATTCTTTATACTCTTTCTTACTACCTCATATACTGCTATGGCTTCACGAAAATCTCTCTTCCAATCTAAACTATTTTATGGGCTCCAGTTTGTCTACTAGACACTTCCTTGCCTCTACTTCTTTGTGAAATTAAGTAGCGTAAAAATAAACAGTAAGCATCTGTTCCAGGATATCCCAGGCACTCCATTAATTGATTCAGTCGTTCAGTAAATACTGAGCACCTGTTATATTATCAGTTTTCAGGGCTAGAGGTGTAGCGGTGAATAAAGGAAAAGTCCTCATTCTTATGGGTCTTAAATTCCAGCAGGAAAAGATGAAAATAAACAAAATATGTTTAGCATACACATAGATAGTGATAAAGGCTAAGGAGACAAATGAACCAAAGAGAAAGAATATTCAGCAGGGAAGAGAACTATAATTCCAAGTTAGGTGGTCAAAAAAGAATTCACTAGAAAACTCACATGAATAAAGACCTGAAAGTAGGAAGTAAGCTGTGACAATGACTGGGGGAAGAGTCCTGTAGTTGAAGGAAAGGGAAATGCAGTATCTTCAGGGGGGAGTATGCCTCACTAGTTCAAGGAGGCCAATATGGCTAGAGTGAAATGAGCAAGAGGGAGAAAGAACAGAAGATGACAGAGAGTTAAGGGGAGGGGGCCATGTAGGCCCTCTTTGAGGACTGTGACTTTTACTCCAGGGAGAAGGAGAGTTTTATACAGAGAGATGACTTATTACAAGAATCATTAAGAAGCTGGGTTGATTGCCATTTGCAACTACATGGATGGAACTGGAGGGTATTATGCTAAGTGAAATTAGTCAGAGAAAGACAAAAATCATATGACTTCGCTCATATGAGGACTTTAAGAGGCAAAACAGAAGAACATAAGGGAAGGGAAACAAAAATAATATAAAAACAGGGAGGGGGAGAAAACAGAAGAGACTCATAAATATGGAGAACAAACTGAGGGTTAAGGGAGGGGTTGTGGGAGGAGGAATGGGATAAATGGGTAAGGGGCACTAAGGAATCTACTCCTGAAGATATGCTAACTAATTTGGATGTAAATTTAAAAAAAGAAAAAAGAAAATTAAAAAAAAAAAAAAAAGAAGCTGGGTTGAGAACAGACAAGGGGACAAGGGCAGAAACAGGGAGATCAGTTAGGAAGCTACTATAATACTTAGGTGAGAAATGATAGTGGTTAGGACCAAAGTGGTAGGTTCTGGAGAGAGTGAAAAGTGGCCAACTGTTGGATATATTCTGAAGGTAAATGGACAAGATTTAATAGCAATTTGGATGTGGATGTGAGATAAAGAATCAAGAATGAATCCAAAGATAGCAGTCAGAGTACACAAGGAATAGCCATTAAATGGGATAGGGAAAAGTGCAGCAGGAGAAGTATATGTCCCAAACTAAACACGTTTTCCTGACAGAGGAAACTGTGCTTAGCTAAGTAAGCCACCCTAACGCCCACACAAACAATCTAACATGAAGAGTGCCTGAAGTTCAGAGTTCCTGAAAAACAGAGTTCCATCAACACTATCATAGTTTCTCACTCTTCACCCCATTTCTATAATCTCATATCCTCTGCCATAGCTGAGGTCTTATTATCATTTCTCTGTATTGTTTTAATGGCCTCAGAATTTGCCTCCTCATCTCTAATTTTCCCACCCTTCAACTCCATCTACGGCAATATCAGGATGATCCAAGATGGAATAATGTTAAGCCCCTCTCAAAATTCTTCAATAGTTTCTCATCACGGGAGAAACTCTCAGCCTCTCTGTAAACATCCTAATTTAATAGGAACAAGCAAGGGGTATAGGTCTATTTCTCGGAAGTTATGAAATGTTCATTCTGATATGCTCAGGTATGAAAATCACAAATCTAATCCACACTCACTTGTCCAGTCTCATCTTCCATTTCTCCCTTTATCTAACCTTAAACCACAATTGTTTATAGTTCTCTATATTCTTCTCTCTCTTTCTGTGAACATCCTTCCTTTTGCTTGCCCATCTGCCAATTCCTAGCTGTCTTACAGGTCTCAAGTTGTAAGTACCTTCATCCCCTCAGGCTCAATATCATTTTTGTTTTAATTTTTAAATATTATTTAAATCCAAGTTAGTTAACATATAATGTAATAATGGTTCCAGGAGTAAATTTAGTGATTCATCACTTACATATAACACCCAGTGCTCATCCTAACAAGTGCCCTCCTTAATGCCCATCACTCATTTAGCCCATCCCCCCCACCCAACACCCCTCCAGCAACCCCCAGTTTGTTCTCTGTATTTAAGACTCTCTTACGGTCTACGTCCCTCTCTCTTTTTACCTTATGTTTCCTTCTCTTCCCCTATGTTTATCTGTTTTGTTTCTTAAATTCCACATACGCATGAAATCATGATAGACTCAATATCATTTTCTAGGACTCTCCTTCCCCATCCACACCATGTGCTTCCTTCACAAAAACATCAGGGAAATAACAGCTTCCAGTAGATCCTTCACTTGCCACCTCCTATCAACTGTATCAAGCCCAACACCTATGCCTTTGTCTCAGTGCCCTCCAAAACCCTGCTCCTCTTTACCTTCCTAGTCTTACTTCGAACTACTTTCCCCTGAAGTAACAAGTTTTAAAAATCTGTGGTTTATATCACCTAACCAGGGCCTTTCATACAGTAGATACACAGTAAAGATGTGATGAATACAAGAATAAACAAACACGTTCCAATGAAACAAGTATCTTCACTGTTCATATACCATGCTCATCCCCATCCCTATCCCTCTGCTAGTGCTCTTCTCTTACCAAGAAGGTCCTCTTCTTTGGTTATTCAAATTCCACCTATTCCTCAAGGACAACTTTTCCCCTACAACTGAGTAACCTCTTTCTTATCTCTTACTACACCAGTTCTTTCAATAATACAGAAACAATTACAATCACGTAAATGCCATTAAAGAAACTACAAAGTATAGTGGAAACATAAAAAAAAAAAAAAAAAAAAATCCAAGTCGACCTTGGAGAGTTCTGGAGAGACTTCAGAAAGGAACCACCATTTGCTCTGATACTTTAAGCCAGATAGATACTGGCACAGCAATAAGAAGAGAAAGAACTTTGAATAATAAATGCTAGTCTCAGGATTGAAAAGAAACTGTGAAAAATGCTAAAAACTTAAGTATCACTCAGGAAATCTCTGCTCAGACTATAATTTAGTTCCTTAGAGTACAAACCACACTCTCATCAAAAAATTGTTTAAGTGTATGACTTCATATAAAGTACAAAAACAAGGAACACTCCAACTATAATATTAGAAATAGGATATTATATTACAACAGGCTAGTATAACTAATATACAAAGAATGCTTAAAATAGAGGAATAAAGGACCAAAAAAACAAAGAAAAAATAAAGAAAACACATAAATATACAATTTACAAAAACACATATAAAGATGGCCTTTAGGGGCGCCTGGGTAGCTCAGTTGGTTGAGTGTCCCACTCGGTTTTGGCTCAGGTCATGATCTCATGGTTCAGGAGATCAAGCCCCCGTCAAGCTCTGGGCTGACAGCATGGATCCTGCTTGGGATTCTCTCTTTCCCTCTCTTTCTGCCCCTCCCCCACTCACACTCTCACTCTCATTCTCTCTCAAAATAAATAAATTTAAAAAATTCTATTAAAGATTTTTATACAATCTACATTAACATACACATGAGTAAATGTGATGTGAATTCTTGTTAAGGTTCCAGTTTTCATGTTGAATTATGGATTCTTGTGTGTTTCATAAACAAAAAGTTATGCTTGGGCTAATTATTTAAGTATGTCATGGATCAAGGACTGTGATTCATATGATTTTATATAACTGGGGTCCAAGGAAGGGGGTTTAAAACCATATTAATTTTATTAGTTTCCCATCCAAAGTGTGAAAAACTCAACTGGTTCCCTTTAAATATGTCATGCAATTTGAAAAAATATTTACTAATCCTCTGGCAAATTCTCTTTTTTTCATTTTAACAGGCTATGTTAATTGCTTCTGATCTAATTGCTTCTTTTTTTAATGTTTATTTATTTACTTTGAGAGAGAAGGAGAGCGAGTGTGCATGCGCATACATGTGAGCGGGAAGAGGGGAGAGAGAGAGAAGAGAGAGAATCCCAAGCACAGTGCAGGGCTCAAACTCACAAACCCTGAGATCATGACCTGAGCTGAAATCAAGAGTCAGAGGCTTAACCCACTGAGCAACCCAGGTGCCCATATTTTCATTCTTTACATGTAGTGTCTGGCACACTATGAACATTGAATGTCAATTTATTATTATGTCTTTGCAGAATCTGTCAGAACTGAATCACATTGCTAAAGCTTCACGTAAGAATAAAGCAGTAGCAGAATAGATGATAATTCCTAAAACCTAATTGTTCCTCATGCAAAACGGGGATGTTCATTTTTATAATTTGTTAAAACAAAAATTAGGGGGCGCCTGGGTGGCTCAGTCAGTTGAGTATCCAACTCTTGGTTTTGGCTCAGGTTATGATCTCACAGTTCCTGAGTCTGAACCCCGTGTCAGGCTCTGCTCTGAAAGTGGGGAACCTGCTTGCAATTCTCTCTTACCCTCTCTCTCTGCCCCTCCTTGGCTTGCTCTCTCTCTTAAAATAAAGAAATTAACTTTAAAAAACAAAACAAAAAAAAAATAGTACAGCATTTTTTTTTTTTTTAGTACAACATTTTAAAGGGATAAAAAGTAGGGGCACCTGCGTGGCTCAGTTGGAAGAGCATGAAATCTTGGCCTTGGAGTTGTGAGTTTGAGCACCATGTTGTGTATAGAGATTACTTAAAAACAAACAAACTCTTAAAAATAAAGGGATAAAAAATAAACTAATGAATCTTTTAAAAATATTCCCTTGTGAAAATGGGAATGAGATCATTTTGAGGGAACTAAGTCTAAGGAGTATACAGTTTAGAAATATTCGGGCCCATAAGTCAGAACCAGAAATAATTTTGGCAGCAACAGTTCATGTCATGGGACCTACTTTAGGGCAAGGTGATTGATCCAGATATTTAAAATTGGATGTTAGAAATTTATAGGATAAAAGATTGCAGAAAAGCCCTTTTAATCTGGAAGAGATCTTAGCGCTCATTTTACAGAAGAAAAAACACACGGAAGACGCTAATTGAAAAATCCAGTGAAATAACTTGCCAACCATAAAAGCAGTTTTGCATTTCAAGAGTCCCACACCATGGATAACAGTATCTTAACATCCTCATTTACTCATGGCCCTGACATTGTTATCCAATTAAGATATATGTTCTTAATCTTATAGATTCTCATGTGAAATATATATGAATGATATATAGATAAGGAGTGAATTTAGATACTCTGTGACTTCATCTAAATTCCATATATTTTGATGTTTTTCTTACAAGCATGTTTTGTTGGTTTCTTCAACAAAATAATTACAATGGCCAGATTCCTGGGATATAACCTAATTAATGTTAACTTGTTCAACCTATTTTATGATGATTAAAATCTAACAGAGAAGTTATCATCTAAAAACACTCTGAATACAGATATCTTAATAAAAAAAAATTAACATACTCTGAATAATCAAACTTCACAGTTATTTAAAGAATTGATGAGTAAAGAGACAAGACAAAATCAACCTGACTTAGCTGCCTACAGTCACCACTGGAGATAAAAAAAATGATATTGCTGCCTAGCTACACTCCTTTAATATTATTATCCTCCTAATCTCTGTTACCATTTTGCATAATGCTCAAATTCTAGGGCAGCAATAATAAGGGTCAGAATAAGTATACGAAGGAAGCACATTTTACAATCCAACCTATCTTGAGGCTGAAGATAAGCAACAAAGATCTGATTATTTATCAATAACCTTAAATTTATATGACTATTCATTCCCAGATTTACTTCATGAACTATTTGTAAAAAATAGTAAGTTGTGGGAATAAATGTGTTTAGCCAATTTCCAAATCAAGTACGAACCAGAAAAAAGGACAGGTACTAGGAGGTTTAGTTAGGGAAAAAGTAACAATCAAAGTCATGGCTTATGTCCTGACTTTGCTCAGATGTTTGAAAAGTCTCAAGTCTGGTCACAATAGCCCCTTGTATATCAAAAAGAGATACATAAAAGTCTTAAAAGACTTGTTTCAGGGGCACCTGGGTGGCTCAGTCAGTTAAGCCTCCGAGTTCGGCTAAGGTCATGATCTCACGGTTCGTGAGTTCGAGCCCCGTGTCAGGCTTTGTGCAAAGAAAGCCTAAAATCTAGTTAGGTTCTATTCCAGAAAGCAAAAAAGGAATTTTCCTTTTTTAAGGAGGGACAAATTGCCAGCCTAGCAACTGCGATCCTAACTTAGTGCAAATAATTCTAAAACCTTAGCCAACTTCTGCACTTTCATGATTTAAAAAGGAAATAAAACTGCCTTATACAAGAATCTTTTTAATATTCTGATTTGATAGGATATGAATCCATTAAAGTGAATTTATCCTGGACGAAAGTCAACAACTAGCTTAGTTTAGGGTACTTTTTCCTTCATTTGCCAAACAATAATGGGATAATTACAGGTAACATTCACACAGCACTTACGTCATGCCAGGCATTATTTTAAATTCATTATATTATTAATTGATTTAATCGACACAATCCTACAAAACAGGTATTATCAGTCCCATTTGATATTGGGGAAGACTTGAGACATGAGGAAATTCAAATAACTTATCCAAGGTCAAGCAACAGGCAAGTGAGTCACAATATCAACCTAAGTAGTAGGGCTCCAGAATCTTAAGTTTTTCTGCCTTATGATTATACAAGTATTTTTGGTTTTGTTTTACTAAAACTATGAAAGAATCACAGAGCATCTTTCCCACCCCTCCCTGGGAGATTTTTCTACCTACTTTCTTAATTGGCTTATAACATGGGCTAATTAAAAAGGCTTAAAACACGTTAAGTGGATGTTACACATATCTTGTCTACATATTTTTTTTTCTCTTTTCCAAAAAAGCGGGGGTGGGGGGGAGGGCAGGAAGATGAATTCTTTAACTCATAAATCCTCTCATATAAATTCTATAGGCCTTAGGGAGAAAGTGACAGCATTAGAAATTTTTTCTACTTTGCTCTCTTCAGGGTTGAGTTTGTTTTTAGAAAGAAATGTTGGCCTGGAATTCTGAATCATCAGCAAACAAAGATTCTCAGATATAAGCCTTATATGCTGATTCAAGTTTACCCATATTTCAAGTAAAAGAACCTGGAACCAAAGTATAAACATTTTCGTAATGCTAAATAAAAAGGCCCCTGCAAGGGCACCTGGCTGGCTCAGCAGGTGGAGCATGTGACTCTTGATCTCAGGGTTATAAATTTGAGCCCCATGCTGGGTGTAGAGATTATTTAAAAATAAAAATTTATAAATCAATCAATAAGCTCCCTGCAGAAGCAACTAGGGGGAAAAGTACACCTACTCTCACTTTGAGGCCTAAACTATTTACAAGGTTACCTAATTATGCTAAGGTTTACAGCTCCCTCCTCAGGGCCTGGAACATGGGTACATATGGGCCTATAGGATGCATAATGAATGGATGTATGAACAAATGCAGGCTTATTTTTATTTGAAGGACTAAATATCATCTTTTCCATTGTACCTAGGACTCTAATCACCAAGCAAAGGTAAATACACTTCGTCCCCAGAGGTTAAAACACAAATCTTTAGATTCTGCAGAGCAGAATTTCTTTTAGTCTTGCAGAGGTATATCAGGAGTCTCACAGATCTCAGCATATAGTTGTATTCATGGATATACTAAATACACCAACGTACATATGCAATGTTTCTGTCCAGAGAAGCCCATCAGAGACTCAGCACCCAAAGTTTTATTGAGGGTTGCTCATATGGGCACCCTCTACCTCAGGTATACTCAAATTCTAGACCCCTAGGAGGAAAGCAGATGTTCAACATAAACCATATTGTTTGCACAAACAGTCTAGGCACAGTGAATCATCCTTATCAGTTACTGGAAACACTCTGAGAGTCAAGTTCCCCGATGTCAGCTATGAGCCAACCTTGCAAACAGACCTTTCTAAGGAGAGTAGTCTCAGACCTACTATGTTAAAGTTATTTAACTCCTTAAAGTCTCAGACTCATCTGTAAAAAGGAAAAAAAATAACAGAAACTACTTCACGGCTAACATGATTATTACAGTGGTATTAGTCTCCAGTATGATGGCAAGACTTCATAAAGATCACTTGATAATGATGAGGAGGACTACAGAAAGTTATAGTAATGTAAAACTTCAACTTAAAACTTAATCTTTAGCCCAGCAGCAACTTTTAGAGGAGGATAAAAACCATAATGATCTGGAATGAAGAGGACATAAACCCCACCTTTCTCCTATAAAAGATATGGGAGGATTATTTTATTATAGAATGATATTATGATTGAGTTTAAATGCTTGGATAGGACATAGAATAGCATCTCCACTTCCAAAAATTAAGTAAAAATTCATGAAGGCAGAGTTCCTGGAACATTCTCAACTCATCCAGATTATGAAATAAAACATGAGCTTGCCCTGGAAGTTTATTTAAGCACACTATTAGAGAATGAAAAAGAAAGAGGAAACAATTCACTAATCCTTTTAAAATGAATATACTTTCTATTTCTTACTAATTATCACCTAAAATTAAGATAATCATTAAATTTAGATTTAGAATGGTATATGTTTAACATAGAATTGAGATTTATAAGGAAAACCTATTTTTTAATTCATGTATCTAAATGGTATCCACTGCAAGATTATATATAACATTACTCAAATCGGGCAGTTTGTTCATGAAAACATTGAAACTTTGGCCTTCGAGTATACATAAGAATCCAAAAGATTCTGAGGTTTAATATTTATTCTGAAATCACTATATTATTTGCTTGTTTTATCCCTAATTCATGAATTTAACTTTTTTCTTACATTTTTCATTATTTTTTAATGTTCAGTTTTCAGAAAGAGAGAGGCAGACAGAGCATGAGCAGGAGAGGGGCAGAGAGAGAGGGAGACACAGAATCTGAAGCAGGCTCCAGGCTCTGAGCTGTCAGCACAGAGCCTGACACGGGGCTCGAACTCATGAACTGTGATATCATGACCTGAGCCGAAGTCAGACAGTCAATCGACTGAGCCACCCAGGCGCCCCTAAAAAAAATTTTTTTTTTAATTTTTGAGAGAAAGAGACAGAGTGCAAGTGGGGGAGGAGCAGAAAGAGAGGGAGACACAGAATCTGAAGCAGACTCCAGGCTCTGAGCTGCCAGCACAGAGCCTGAAGCAGGGACTCAAACCCACGAACCGCAAGATCATGACCTGAGCCAGCGTCCAACACTCAACTGGCTGAGACGCCCAGGCATCCCTTGTCTTACATTATTTATAAAGTTTAACCCTATAATCAATCTACCACAATGTCCCTCTAAGTTTTCTTATTATCGCTAATTATGGCTAAGTAGAAAACTATAGACCATTATAAATTACTGGATTAGAGAAATTTTTTGGTTCTGTTCTTTGGCCAAATTTATAATCCCCAAAATAATGCAAATTAACATATGCTAACTTGGGAACCAAAACAAATTAGCTTTATTCTATTTTATTTTTTTAATTTTTTAGTGCTTACTTATTTTTGAGAGAGAGAGAGACAGAGCGTGAGTGGAGGAGCACAGAGAGAAGGAGACAAAGAATCAAAAGCAGGCTCCAGGCTCTGAGCTGTCAGCACAGAGCCCCACGCAGGGCTTGAACCCACAAACTGCGAGATCATGACCTGAGCCAAAGTGGGACGCTCAACCAACTGAGCCACCCAGGCACCCCCACTTTATTCTATTTTAAATGAATCATATCAAGGATACTAAAGAATGTTTTTTAATTGTCCGGATTTTATCCTGTCCCAAGTCATCTTTTTGTCACCTCCCTATAATGAAGTAAAAGGTGAAGGTATTTTCTTACATGCTTATTGCAAATCTTTCTACCCACCTTACCAACACAAACTAGAATAAAAGCTCCATTAGAGCTGAGCCATAGCTATTTTAATCAGCATTGCATATATATCTCTCAGAAATAGTGCGTAGCACATAACAGACAACAATTTTAACTCCCAACTCAACTTTTCTTGTTCTTGGCTTCCTTTTTCTATTTTACTATCTCTAATACATACACACATGTGTCCTTTGTTAAGCCACTTTAAATCATTTTGGGAAAAAAGTGAGCACCTTTTAACAACTATATATACAATACTGAATATAGTCAGAGTAAGTGGATAGTGATTAAAGGGGCAAAGAAATAAACATTCAGATACACACTATAAGTCAATATTAACACAAAATTAGAGTAATTTAAAAATACCTTCCAAATTATGGCATATCTAGTTAGCTTATTTGAAATATATTTTCAATACATTTTCAATACAGTAAAACCTTGGTTTGGAGCCTAATTCATTCTGGAAACATGCTTGTAATCCAAAGCACTTGTAGGCCAAAGCAAATTTCCCATAAGAAATAATAGAAATTCAGATGATTCGTTCCATAACCCAAAACTATTCATATAAAAATGACGATGATACTGTAATATAAAACAATAAAGAAAACACAAAACATAAAAAAAATAATAAACAGATTAACCTGCACCTACCCTTGAAAATCTTTGTGGCTGGTGCAAGGGAGACGAGAGAGGAGGGCTACTGTGTAGGACAACTTTCACTGCTATCACTAATGGAATCACTGCTCTCTATTGGCTCAGTGGAATCTTTTTCTGCATGGGGGCCCTTGTATACACTCACATGGATGTTGACTACGGTGCAGTATTAATAAACCCTGGTCATACACTGTATTTAATGTAAATGGCAATAAGGCAGCAGAGGACAGGTTCTATATCTGCAGGCAGCCTGACCTAGAATGAAGCAAAGTATTCCCAAGCTTACTCTTGTATGGGAAAGCAAAGGACTGTCCATAGGTGCTTTGAAATGACAAAAAAATACACTAGTGCCAGTTGTGGTCACCTTCCAACATTCTGAAAAATCACTGATTTCTACCAAACACCATGGCCTGAGCCTGAAGCATCTGAACATGGCGGACAATCACCCACAATTCTGCAGTGAGAGAGAGAGAGAGAGCGAGAGAGAGAGAGCGCGCACAAACAAGGGAGGGACACAAAGAGAGAGAGGGAGAGAAAAAGAGAGAGAAGAAACATTGGCTCAGTTGTGATCACATGATGTTTGGTGTCCCGTACTACTCCTATTGCAAGACATCGCTTGTTTATCAAGTTAAAATTTATCAGAAATATTTGTTCATCTTGCAGAACACTCGCAGAACAAGTTACTCACAATCCAAAGTTTTACTGTACTAAAAATGTATAACTTAAATATTACAGAAAAGTGCATTTTAAATATCAAAAAATACATGACAATTATAAAGGGAAATATTAGAGATATTGAAGGTTACTATTCACTTTATAAAAACTATAGCTCACTTTTTTTTTTAATGACCAATAGTGGTACTTTGAAGAGGTAGTTTATCTTCAAAAATGTCATTCACATAAAACTTTGGAGGACTATACTCCACACTGTTTAATCTGAAGTAATTTGAGGTCATAATTATTTTGTGTTAATATTAGTTAGCCAAACAAAAATAATCGACTGT
Organism: Lynx canadensis; assembly: GCF_007474595.2. NCBI lineage: Eukaryota > Metazoa > Chordata > Mammalia > Carnivora > Felidae > Lynx > Lynx canadensis. The sequence goes on along the minus strand of NC_044306.2, from coordinate 87,088,173 downwards.
TTTTGCTAGTGAAGTGGGGGGGGGAAGTTATATACCGAATTATTTAGAAAGTCAGTCATCAAACAACTAACTACATCATGTTATCTGTATATTTTTCGCCTGTAATTATGAACAGCTCAAAGTCTAATTTTATAATACTAACATGAATTAATTAAAATTGTTATCATAAGAATGCCTGCCATTGCTATAACTGTATTACAAATTTAAAGTTTCATAGATATGGTATTTTATTTTAGTTTTAGGTAGCTAAATTTCAACTAAGAAACATCTGGAAAGTTATTTTCCCTGCTGTTCTTTATGAAGCTAAAATCATTTAGAGAAAATTCTACATATGTTTACTCACACTCAAAAACTGTTAAGGAATAAAGTTACAACCGGGCTGTCAATTAACTCCTTCGTCCAGAATGAAGGTCACTGAAGTATTTCTCCAGTGGGTTCCCACCACATGTAGAAAAAAAAAACCTAGGGGCACCTGTGTGGCTCAGTTAGTTAAACGTCTGACTTTGGGTTTTGGCTCAGGTCATGATTGCACTGTTTGTGAGTTCGAGCCCTGGGTCGGACTCTGCACTGCCAGTGCTTGGGATTCTCTCTCTTTCCCTCTCTCTCTGACCCTTCCCCAATAACCAGCTTGCTCTCTCTCTCTCAAAATACATAAACTTAAAAAGAAAAAAAAAAAAAAAAAGGAAAAAATCTAAACTCAACATGGTCTATGTAAAGATCAACCCAGGGCGAGCCCACCCCAATTCTCTGACCTCATTCATCTCTCATCTCTTCTTCACTGGCTTGCTGAGCTCCAACTACAGTGGCCCTGTTCCTGTAACACACCAAGCTTATGCACCTCCTATTCTCAGATTACAGATTCTTTCAGATCATCCACAGACAGAATCTTCCTCACTTATCATGCAGATATCACCTCAAGTCCCACCCTTTCACAAAGACATTTCCATCATGATTCCCCCCCTTCCAATTATATTCCAATTCCATGTAGCTTCCCTATCAGTCTCTATTTGATATCACATTACCCTATTTTGTTTCTTCATTATATTTGTAAAAATTATCCTAAAATTATCCTACTCGTTTATATGTCTTTGCTTCTTGTTTTTTGGGTTTTTTTTGTTTTTGAGAGAAACAGCGTGCACACAAGCAAGGAAGGGGCACAGTGAGAGGGAGAGAGAGAATCTTAAGCAGGCCCCGTGCCCAGCACGGTGCCCAACATGGAGCTCTACGTTACAACTCTGAGATCGTGACCTGAGCCCAAATCAAGAGTTAGATGCTTAACCAACTGAGCCACCCAGGTGCCCCCCTTTTTTTGTTTATATGTTTAATGCTTGTCTCCTCCACTAAAATGTAAGTTCCATAAGAACAAGTACTGCATTTATCTTGTTTACTGCAATCTTTCAAGGACCTAAAATGAATTAATATTATTATTATTAAATGTGCTGGCTGATAGGAACATTTTGATATTTTGTAACCATTCTCACACATACCGCTCTTTTAGGCTTCTTCCATTTTTTTCTACCCATTAGTACTTAACCATGAGAGAACTGGTTAACTATAAAAAATATGGACAAGCAAATATATGTTATACTGTATAATCAGTTCAGAAACTGAGCCAAGGTTTCAGATAACAGCATATCTTTCCAATTGTACACTGATCCTACGTATCAATAAACATTAGTAATTTTAAGTAAATTGTTAGTTATGTTTAAATAAAAACTATCAGATGAAATTTAGCATTTATGAGCAATTACATTCACGCACATCATGAAATATAGATGAGAATTATTGAACATAATTTAGAAATACAACAAGTATCATTTTAGGATTTAACACACAGTTTAGATATCATCTTCTATCTAAAATTTAATTTTATCTGCAATTAAAGAAACCAAGTTTAAAGAATTAAAGGAGAGTATGACAACTGTAACTCAAAAAATGAGCAATCTCAATAAAGATACAGGCACTATTTTAAAAAATAGGAAAATATGGAAATTCTGGAGATGAAAAGTATAATTCAAGAGTTGGAAACTACAACCAAAATTAAAAATTCACTAACAGAGCTCAATAGCAGATTTGAGATGACAGAAGAGTCCGTGAACTTGGAGATATATTAATAGAAATTACCAATTCTGAAGAACAGAAAAAAAGAATTTAAAAAAAATGAACAGAGCCTCTCCGAGATTTATGGGACACCATCAAGCATCCACTCTACATGTAATGCGAGGTCCAAAAAGGAACAGAGAAGGAGAACAGAAAAAATATTTGAAGAAATTATGGTCAAAACTTACGAAACTTTTGAAAAAATATTCATCCATAGATTCAAGTTTAATGAATCCAAAGCAGAATAAACACAAAGAGATCCACACCTAGATGTACCATTATTGAAAGCCAACGACAGAGAAAGTCTTGACAGCACAAAAAGAATAACTCATTGTAAACAACTGAGGTCAGAAAGCAAGAGACAACATATTCAAGGTGCTGAATGAAAAAATTTCTGTAACAAAGAATTCTATGTCCAGCAAAACTATTCCTCAAAAATAAGGGCAAAAACAGGGGCATCTGGGAAGCTCAGTTGGTTAAGTGGTCGACTTCAGCTCAGGTCATGATCTCACAGTCTGTGGGTTCGAGCCCTGCATCAGGCTCTGTGCTGACAACTCAGAGCCTGTAGCCGACTTCAGATTCTGTGTCCCTTTCTCTCTCCCTACCTCTCCTCTCCTGCTCGTTCTCTCTCTCTCTCTCTCTCAAAAATAAACATTACACTAATAATAATAATAAAATAAAGGCAAAATAAAAACAATCCCAAAAAACAAAGATTAAAATAATTCATTTATGACAAACCTGCTTATGAGAAATCCTAAAAGTCCATCCGACTGAAAGAAAATAACCAGCCCATAACCCAACTACACAAAAAGAAATAAGGAGCACCATAAAAGGTCAACATATGTGTTAAGTATAAAAGACTGCGTAAGCATTTTTTTCCTCTTTTACTTGTTGTAAAACACATACAATTGCATAAAGACTATAAAATGGTCCTGTTGGGCTTCTAACATATAAAAACTTAATATGTATGATAATACCACCAGATAGGCTAGGGGAGGAAATGGAGCAAACTTTCTATATTTTACCATAATTAAATTGTTAATCTGAAGTACAATGTGATAAAGATACATACTGTATTTCCTAGAGCAAAGAAAATAATCCCAAAAATCTAGTTAAAACACTAACAAAGGAATTCAAATGATACTCTGGAAAATATCCACTAACTCCAGAAGAAAAAGATGAACAAAGAAATAAAAAAGAAATGAGACATATGATTGCAGATATAAATCTGACTATCAATGATTATATAAAATGTGAACAGAGTAAACCCTCCAATCAAAAGGCAGAAATGAAAAAAACAAAAGCAGAAATGATCACACTACTTAAAAAAACGAAGCATTTTAACTGCATGCTGTCTGTAAGATACACTTTAGACTCAAAACACAAATGGGTTGAAAACCGAAGTATAGAAAAAAATCTGCCACACAAACAGTAAGTATAAGAGAGCTGGAGTGGCTCCACCAATACCAGATGAAATACAACTAGACAAAGAGGAATCTTTCATAATGATAAAAGGTCTTCTTAATAGCAGTGCCCCCAAAACATGAAGCAAAAATTGACAGAACTGAAAGGAAAAATAGACACTCCAGTAATAATAGGGCTTTTAATCTCTCTCTCAATAATTGATAGTATGGCTAGACAGAAAATCAGCACAGACATTGAAGGCTTGAAAACTATCACCCAACTTGACCTGTCACCTACAAAACATTCCGCCCAACAACAGCAGAACACATATTCTTTTCTAGCACACAGGGAACATTTTTCAGAAAGGATTACATACTAGGCCATAAAAATGTCTCAAAAAATTTAAAATGAGAAAATCATACAAAGTATGTTCTACTACTACAGGGGAATTAAATAAAAAATCAAGAACAATGTAATTTGGGGAATCCCCAAATAATTGGAAATCAAATAATACATTTCTAAATAACCCAGAAGTCAAGACATCACAAGAAATTTAAAAATATTTAGAAGTGGATACAAATTTTAAAACGCAGAACTTTAAAAATGTACAGGATGCAGCTATCCCAGTGTTTGAAAGGAAATTTAGAGCTTTAAATGCCTGCTCAGTAAAGAAGACCTCAAATCAATAACCTACACTTCTACCTTAAGAAGCTAGAAAAAGGCACACTAAGCCCAAAATAAGCAGAATGATGAAAATTATAAAAATCAAATAGAAAGCAGTGAAATAGAAAGCAGAAAATGGAAAAAAATCAATTAAACCAAAACTTTTTTTTGAAAGTAGCAACAAAATTGACATTTAGCTAGAATGACCAAGTAAAAAAGAGAGAATACACATGCTACTAAAATTAATAATGAAAGAGGAACACCACAAACTACACTAGTAAAATTAAAAGCACATATAGGAATACTATGAACTATATGCCAAAAATATTAAATAGCTTAGATGACATGGACAAATCATAAGGAATACAATTACTGAAACTAACTCAAGAATAAGCAAAAAATCTGAAGAGACCCATAACAAGTAAATAAATTGAATTAACAGTTTAAAATTTTTCCAAAGGAAAAAAATCCAGGCCCAGATGCTTTCACTGGTCAATTCTATCAAATGTATTCAAGGGGGTAATAATAACCAATCATGCACACACTCTTACAGAAAATCAAAGAAGAAACACCTCTCAATTCATTCTATGAGGCTAGTACTACTATGTCACAAAATCCAAAGACATCCCAAGGAAAAAAAACTACAGACCAGTATCTTCCATAAATATAGACACAAAAATGTTCAACTAAACATTAGCAAACCAAAGCCAGCAACATATAGTAAGAATTATATACCATGACAAAGTGAGATTTATCCTAGGACTAAGGCTGCTTTAGTATCTGAGAATCAATTAATATAATACACCATATTAATGGAATAAAAGACAGAAACCACATGATCATCTCAGACACTCAGGTGACCAACCATACTAGTTTGTCCAGAACAGAGGGGTTTCCCAAGATGAAGGAATTTCAGTGCTAAAACCAGAACGGTCTTAGGCAAAAGGTGACAGTTGGTCATGCTAACAGATGAAGAAAAAGCATTTGACAAAATCCGATAACGATTCATGATAAAAACTCAGGAACAAACTGGGATTAAAAAGGAATCCCTTACCAAATGTAGAGATCTGCTATACAACATTGTGCCTACAGTAAACAATACTGTACACTTAAAAAGTTTAGAAAATAGATCTCATGTTAAGTGTTCTTACCAAAAGGAAATAAAAATTTAAGTATAAGATTTATGCACTGATATTATAAAATATCACTGAGAAAAATTAAAGATCATTAAATCAAGAGAAATTTTCAAGTTCATATACTAGAAAACTCAATATTACAAGATTTGCAACTCTCCTCCAACTGATCCACAGATCCAGTGCATTCTCATCAAAATTCCAAGCCTGTTTTGCAGACATTAACAAGCTGATTCTAAAATTTTTTTAAATTTTATTTAAGTCAAAGTTAGTTACCATATAGTGTAATAATAATTTCAGGATCAGAATTTAGTGATTCATCACTTACATATTACCATGCAGTGCTCATCCCAAGTGCCTTCCTTAGTACCCATCCCCATTTAGCCCATCCCCCCAACACCTCCTCTCCAGCAATGCTTAATTTGTTCTCTGTATGTAAGAGTTCTCTTAGAGTTTGCCTCCCTTTGTTTTATCTTATTGTTCCTTCCCTTCCCCTTATGTTCTTTTATTTCTTAAATTCCACATACAAATTAAATCATATGATATCTGTCTTTCTCTGACTGACTTATTTCACTTAGCATAATACCCTCCAGTTCCATCAGTGTTGTTGAAAATGGCAAGATTTCATTCTTTTTGATTGCTGAGTAATATTCCATTGTGTGTGTGTGTGTGTGTGTGTGTGTGTGTGTGTGTGTGTACCACATCTTCTTTATCCATTCATCAGTTATATGGACATTTGGGCTCTTTCCACAATATGATCCTAAAATTTGTATATAGGGCCTAGAAGAGCCATAACTTTTAAAAAGAAGAAAAGGGGGCGCCTGGGTGGCTCAGTCAGTTAAGCGGCCGACTTTGGCTCAGGTCATGATCTCACGGTCAGTGAGTTCAAGCCCCGAGTCAGGTTCTGTGCTGACAGCTCAGAGCCTGGAGCCTGTTTCGGATTCTGTGTGTCCCTCTCTCTGACCTCCCCCCCACCCCCCCACCCCCCCCCCCGTTCATGCTCTGTCTCTCTCTGTCTCAAAAATAAATAAACGTTAAAAACAAAAATTTTTAAAAAATAAAAAGAAAAAGAAGAAAAGAACAAAATTGGAGGGCTTATACTACCTGGTTTCATAAGTTACCATAGAGCACAAAAATCAAGTCACAGTAGTAAAAACATAAAGATAGACATATAGAGGGGCGCGTGGGTGGCTCAGTTGGTTGAGCATCCTACTTTTGGTTTTGGCTCAGGTCATGGTCTCATGGTATGTGGGTTTGAGCCCCGCATCAGGCTCTGTGCTGACAGTGTGGAGCCTGTTTGGGATTCTCTTTCTCCCTTTCTCTCTGTTCCTCCCCAACGCATGCTCTCTCTCTCTCTCAAAAATAAATAAACTTAAAAAGCTGTAAAAATTTAAAAATAAATTTAAAAAAAAGACAGACATAGATAATGGAACAGAATTGAGTGCCACATTTATAATCAGTGGAGAAATGATATTTTTTCAACATAGATATGTTGTCTTTTCAACAAACTGTGCTAAGAGAATCCATATACAACAGATGAATTTAGACCCTTCATGCCATACATAAAAATTAACTGAAAATAGATCCAAAATCTAAAAACAAAAATTATAAAAGATCTAGAAGAAAACAAAAGAGAAAATCCTCAATATCTTGGATTAGGCAAAGAGTTCTTACAACAAAAGAATGATCTATAGGGGCACGTGGGTGGCTCAGTCAGTTCAGCGTCTAACTTCAGCTCAGGTCATGATCTCACAGCTTGTGGGTTTGAGCCCCATGTCGCACTCTGTGCTGACAGCTCAGAGCCTGGATGGAGCCTGCTTCGGACTCTGTGTCTCCCTCTCTCTCTGCCCCTACCTCTCTCTCTCTCTCTCTCTCTCAAAAAACTAATAAACATTAAAAAAAAAATTTAATGATCTATAAAAGAAAAAAAGTGGGAAATTAAACTCCATCAAAATTAAAATTTGGGGGAAGGGGGCTCCTGGCTGGCTCAGTCAGTAGAGCATATGACTCTTGACTGTGAGGTCATGAGTTCAAGCCCCACACTGGGCCTAGAGCTTACTTAAAGAATAAAAACTCTAGGGGTACCTGGGTGGCTCAGTCAGTTGAGTGTCTGACTTCAGCTCAGTTTATCATCTCGCGGTTTGTGGGTTCGGGCCCCATGTCAGGCTTTGTGCTGACAGCATGGAGCCTGCTTCAGATTCTCTGTCTCCATCTCTTTCTGCCCCTCTCCTGCTCTCTCTCTCTCTCAAAAATGAACATTAAAAATCTGAAAAAATTAAAAAATTAAAACTCTAAAAAAAAAGTTTAATTATTGCACTTCAAAGGCCTCCAATAAAAAATGAAAAGACAAGCCACAGACGAGGAGAAAATATGTGCAAATCATGTATCTAATAAAGGACTTGCATCCAGAATATATAACTTTTACAACTCTATAATAACATTTTTTAAAAACAGGCAAAAGATTTGAATGGCTATTTCAACAAAAGGGATATATGAATGAATAATTACATGAAATGCTCAATGCCTTGAGTCTTTAAGAAAATGTGAATTTAAACCACAATAAGTTAACCACTTCATACCTACTAGAATAGCTATAACAAAAAAGACAGACAATAACTAGTGTTGACAAGGATGTGAAGAAACTGGAACTCTCTTACGCTGCTGTTTGAAACGTAAACATATGGCCACTTTAGAAAACAGTTTGGCAGGTTCTTAAACAGTTAAATAGATAAGCCAGCAATTCTATTCCTAGTATCTACCCAAGAGGATGAAAGCATATATTCACATAAAGACTTGTATTCAAATGTTCAAGCTGCATTATTTGCAACAGTCAAAACTGGAAACCATCCAAATGCCTACCAACTGGTCAATAATAAACAAGATGTGGTATATCCATACAGTTGAATACTATTCAGCAATAAAAAGGAACAAAATACTGATACATGCTACAATATTGATAAACCCCAAAAAACATTATGCTAAGTGAAAGAAGCCCGATGTTTCTTGTGTGATTCCATTCCTATGAACTACCCAGAAAAGGCAAATCTATAGAGACAAAACACAAGTCAGTGGTTGCCTGGGATGGGGATGGGGGATTGAGGGTAAATGCAAACAGACTAGAAGTAATTTTGGGGAGGGGACAAAAATGTTCTGAAACTGGCTTGTAAGCTTAAACCAGTCCTGCTGTCAGTCTGTGGGAGTCAGATACTGTGCATCCCACTCAGTCTCTGCCATCGCTGTCTCCCACCATGTTTAAGATGGGCTCCACTTCTCCATCCCTAGGATAGACCACCTAGAGCTGGCCTCCCTGGCCTCCCATTGGCCCAATGCTGAGTCCAGCAACTTCACGCATATAAAGCTCTGTCCCTGATCACCAAGCAGGACCTGGTGGCCTGAGAAGACCCTGGGCCCTCCCCCTGGCTGGCTGGGCCACCAGGCTCCCTCCCCTGATTCTGGGGAGTCCCAGGGGAGTGTCATCTCCCCAGTCCTCTCTTACAGACCTTTCTTTGCTGAATTAAAGTTTGTAAGAAGAAAGAAAGAAAGAAAGAAAGAAAGAAAGAAAGAAAGAAAGAAAGAAAGAAAGAAAGAAAAAGAAAAGAAAACTGGCTTATAATGACAGTATAACAATTCTATATGTTTACTAAAAACAACTGAATTGTTTTTATGGCTGAATAATATTGTATTGTGTATATATATTTATACACTGCATTTTCTTTTTTTAATGTTTATTTATTTTGAGAGAGAGCGCACGCGCACACACAAGAGATGGAAGGGCAAAGAGAGAGGGAGACAGAGAATACAAAGCAGGTCCGTGCTGTCAGCCGAGAGCCCGATGCAGGGCTCAATCTCAAGAACCGTGAGATGAAAACTTGAGCTGAAATCAAGAGTCGAGCGTCTAACTGACTGAGCCACCCAGGCACCCCTATACCACATATTCTTTATCTATTCATCAGTCGATGGACATTTGGCCTCTTTCCATAATGTGGCTATTGTTGATACTGCTGCTATAAACATTGGGGTACATGTACCCCTTTGAATCAGTATTTTTGTATCCTTTGGGTAAATACCTACTAGTGCAATTGCTGGGTGGTAGGGTAGTTCTATTTTTAACTTTTTGAGGAACCTCAAAAAGTTTTCCAGAGTGGCTGTACCAGTTTGCATTCCCACCAACAGCAAAAGAGGGTTCCTCTTTCTCTGCATCCTCACCAACATCTGTTGTTTCCTGTGTTGTTAATTTTAGCCATTCTGACAGGTGTAAGGTAGTATATCATTCTAGTTTGGGAAAAACAAATAAAAATAAAAATAAAATTAACTGAATTGTGCACTCAAAATGGATTCACTTTGGGCATTAAATAACTCAAGGTACTAATTTTTTAAATTGAAGTGTAGCTGACATATTAGTTTCAAGTGTATGACATAGAAATTTAACATTTATATAGATTACAGAGCAATCATCACAATAAATCTAGCTACCATCTATCACCACCATACAAGGTTGTTACAGATTAATTATATTTCTGGTGCTCTACATTGAATATTTATGTCTTAATTTATTTTACAACTGGAAGTTGGTACCTTTTAACTCCTTCCCCTATTTTTTCCATCCCCTTGTCCCCCCTCCCCTCTGGCAACCACCAAATTGTTCTGTGTATCTATGGGCCTGTTTCTGTTTTGTTGTTCATTTGTTTTGTTGTTCATTTGATATAAGTAATATCATACAGTATTTGCCTCTGACTTATTTCACGTAGTATAATACCTCCTAGATCCATTCACGTTGTTGCAAATGGCAAGATTTCACTCTTTTTTATGGTTAAGTAATATTCTTTCTATATACCACATCTTTATCCATTCATGTATCGATGGACACTCAGGTTGCTTCCATATCTTGCCCATACTAAGTAATGCTGCTATGAACACAAGGTGCGTATATCTTTTAAAATTAGTATTTTCATTTTCTTCAAATAACCAGAAGTGGATTTGCCGGACTGTACGATAGTCCTACTTTTATTTTGCAGAAACTCCATAGTGTTTTCCATAGTAGCTACACCATTTTGCATTCCCATGAACACTACACAAGAGCTCTCTTTCCTCCACATCCTTGCCAACCCTTGTTATTTCTTGTCTTTTTGATAGTAGCCATTCTAACATGTGTGAAGTGATATCTCATTGTTGTTTTGACCTGCATTTCCTTGACGATTAGGGATGTTGAGCACCTTTTCGTGTGTCTGTTTGCCACCTGTATGTCTTTTTGGAGAAATGTCTATTTGGGTTCTCTGCCCATTTTTTAATCGGATTTTTTAATATATTCAGTTGTAAGTTCTTTCTATATTTTGGAATATTGACCCCTTATCAGTTACATCATTTACAAGTATCATCTCCCATTCAGGAGGTTGCCTTTTCATTCTGTTGATGGTCTCCTTCACTAATGGTTTCATCAGCTTTTTTTTTAATTTAAAAAAATGTTTTTTAATGTTTATTTATTTTTGAGACAGAGCATGAGCGGGGGGGGGGGGGGGGCAGAGAGAGAGGGAGACACAGAATCCAAAGCAGGCTCCGGGCTCTGAGTTGTCAGCACAGAGCCCGACGTGGGGCTCGAACCTGTCAGCCGTGAGATCGTGACCTGAGCCGAAGTCAGACGCTCAACCGACTGAGCCACCCAGGTGCCCCTTCATCAGCTTTTCAGTCTGATGTAGTCCTACTTACTTTTCTTTTGCTGCCCTTACCTGAGGAGACAGATGCAAAAAAATACTGCTCAGGCACATGTCCAAAAGCTTACTGTTTATGTTTGCTTCACGATTTTTATGGTTTTTGGTTTTACATTTAAGTCTTTAATCCACTTTGAGTTTATTTTCCTATATAAGAAAGTGGTCCAGGGGCACCTGGATGGCTCAATCTGTGGAGTATTCAGCTCTTGATCTCAGGGTAATGAGTTCAGGCTTCACACTGGATGTAGAACTTACTTAAAAAATAGAGCACCGGGGTGCCTCAGTTGGTTAAGCATCCGACTGCAGCTCAGGTCATGATCTCACAGTTTGTGTGAGTTCAGGCCCCCTGTCAGGCTCTGTGCTGACAGCTCAGAGCCTGGAGCCTGCTTCGGATTCTGTGTTTCCCTCTCTCTCTGCCCCTTTCCTGCTCACACTGTCTCTGTCTCTCTCTCTCAAAAATAAAACATTTAAAAAATTTTAAATTAAATAAGCAATAAAATAATAAAGTGGTCCAGTTTCATTCTTTTGCCATGTAGTTGTCCAATTTTCCCAGCACCATGTATTGAAGAGACTGTCTTTTCCCTGTGGTAGCTTCTGGCCTCCTCTGCTGAAGATTAATTAACTTTATAAGCATGGGTTTTTTTCTGGACTCTACTCTGTTCTATTGATCTAGGTGTCTGTTTTTGTGCAAGTACCATACCATTTTGACTACTATAGCTTTGTAGTATAGTTTGAAATCAGGGAGCCTGGTATCTTTAGGTTTGTTCTTCTTTCACAAGACTGCTTGGGCTTATATGGGGTCTTTTGTGGTTCTATACAAATTTTGGGATTATCTGTTCTACTTCTACAAAAAAATGCCATTGGAATTTTGATAGAGATTACACTGAATCTGTAGATTGCTTTGGATAATATAGACATTTTAACAATATTAATTCTTCTAATCCATGAGTATGGTTTATCTTTCCATTTGTTTGTATTATCTTTAATTTCTTTCATCAATGTTTTACAGTTTTCAGAGTAATGTCTTTTAACTCCTTGGTTAAATTTACTCCTTGGTATTTTATTCTTTTTAAAAAAAAATTTTTTTTAATGTTTATTTTTGAGAGGGAGAGAGACAAAGAGAGTGTGCATGCATGGGGGAGGGGCAAAGAGAGAGGAAGACACAGAATCTGAAGCAGGCTCCAGGCTCCACAGTCAGCACAGAGCCTGACACAGGGCTCGAATTCACAAACCACAAGATCATGACCTGACTCAAAGTCGCTCAACTGACTGAGCCAACCAGGCACCCCAGTATCTTAATCTTTTTGATGCAATTGTGAATGGGATTGTTTTCTTAATCTCTCTTTCTGATAGTTCATTATTAGTGTATGGAAATGCAACAGACTTGTGCATATTAATTTTCTATGCTGTGTACATACCTAAGAGAAATGAAAACACAGCCACACAAAAACTAATACAAAAATGTTCACAGTGGCATTGTTTATAATAGCTAAAAAGTGGAAACTCAAATGTCCAACTAATAGATTAATAATGTGGTACATCCATATAATAGACTATTACTCAGCAATAAAAATAATGACACATGCTACAACATGTGAACTTTGAAAACTTTATGCTAAGTGAAAGAAACCAGTCATGAAAAATCACATATTGTATGACTCCATTTAAATAAAATGCCCAGAATAAGCAAATCTATAGAGACAGATGAGTGGTTGCCTAGAGCTGGGAATCTTGGGGGGGGGGGGGGGAGGAGTAACCACTAAACCGTACAGAACTCCTTTTCCCATAATGAAAATGTTCCAAAACTGATTATGGTGATGGTTGCACAACTCTGTGAATATATTCAAAATTACTGTACACTTTAAATTGGTGAACTGAATGGTATATGAATTATATCTCAATAAAACTGCTACCAAAAAAAAAAAAAACCACTTGGTGTACAATCTATGAGTAGGTAAAGCCATCAACACTGGTAGGACTACCACAGCCAAAGTTACCAATCTACTTATTTAGGACAAAAAAAATCTCAAAGTTACAAATACCTTCCAATCATACTGATTATTTTGTAAATGAGTATACATCTGAAATGAGAAGCAATGATTAATCAAAGTAATTAGTTAAGTCACTAACCTTAAAAAATAAATTTGACATTAAATATTCAGATTTCAAATGCCCAAGATACTTCAATTTTCTACTTCATGTGTTTCCTAGGAGATAGTTCATTGACAGTCATATGAACGCCCTGCATAAACTGGATTGCCCTTCATATATATGTGTATGTATACACATATATATGTAAAGTTTAATCATTCCTTAATTCCTTAAATGAAATTCAATAATTTCCAGGCTTATATAAAATCATTCTACCTTTTAAAGAGAGGAAGAAACTCTGATACGAAAATATCCAATTCTACGTTGGTAAACTGTATATTCTTCTGTGATTCTGGCATTATAGAAAGTGCATAATTTGCCTCTCCATACTGACTCATAGGTAAAAAGAAAAGCAAATCTGATTACCAAAGACAAGATTACTGTTTTATCATCACCGGATTAAAATTAAAGCCACACAGCTAAAGTAAAATCTTCATGAACGGGGGAAATTTTAGTTTTAGAATGAAGAGCCCCCCCCCCCCACTCATTTAAACAAGTACTAAGAACTTAAAGGCTGTTCTGCAGCTAATCTAGCTCCTAGAAAGAGAGCCCAGGATGCTGGCACATAAGAAACTGCAATCGGGATTACTCTTGGCCTTATGGAATATTTTCTCTGTCCTTTATCGACGTGGAATAAAAATGCCCAATGGAGCGGGGTCGGGGGTCGGAGGTCGGGGGGGGGGAGGGGGGGCGCCTCGGCTACCCTGCTCTCAAAGCTGCTCCGTCAGTCAGCACCAACCCTAGCAGAGCCCTAACCGTTCCTTTCCCGCGCCCCCAAACATCCAGTAGCACGGTCCCAAGGGGACAGCTTCCCCAACAGAGGATCCAGAAGGCGGTCATTGGACGCGCGTGTTACCGAGCCCGTTTTTGTTTGGTTTAAAAAACAGATTCCTATCACAGCCAAACCTCCCTACCCCCAGGGGAATTGGGGGAAGTGGCAGCAGGGGGCCGGAGTGGAAAGTGAGAATAAAAGAAGAACCGAGTACAACCTGCCAGGCAAGCTAGCCGCGGAGAGAAGGAAAGGTAAGAGGCGGCGATAAGGCCGGACGGGGAAGGAAACTGGTTTCCAGCCCTCCACGCCACCCCGAGCGGCCCGAGCCTTCCAGGACCCGCCCCGATCTCGCTGCCCTGCCCCGGCGCCGGCCGCAGCCTCCCGCCCTACCCGACCCTCCCAGGACGCGCTTCCTCCGGAGCCGGACCCCCGCCCTGGCCTCCCCGCGGGATAAGGCGGGTCAGTTCAGTCCGCTTCTCGGCAGAGGTGACTCGCGCGGAGATGTAAACACAGCGAGACCAGCTGCGCTCGGCCCATCCCCCCCCCCTCCGCCGGGGTCCGTAACCTCTTCCCTCAGCCCTGCCCCGCGCCCTGTGCTCCCCGCGGGCAGGCGCGCAGCGCGCCTTCCCCTTTCTCCAAGTCCCGCTTCCCGACCGTTGCCTGGGGGCACTGAGCCCCCTTCCCCAGTTCCTAGCCGTTGTCACCGCCACAGCCTCCGGAAAACCCTCGGCAAACCCCGGAGCAAACAACACAGGCGCGGGGCGGGGGTGCGGAGGGAGGAGGAGGCACTCGGGACGGCGAGGCTTTATCGCCGCGCCCTCCGCGCTCCCTCCCACCAGCCTCGGCTGCCCGCGCTCTTACCTGCTCTCCGCGTCGCCCGGGAAGACCACGGCGTCGCTTTTCCTCCCGGCAGGGCCGAGGACTAGCACCGCCGCCGCCGCTGGCCGGGCGTCCCGAGGGAGCCGGGGCCTCCCCGGCAGCCCGAGCCGCTCCAGTGGGAGAAGAGGAAACAAAACAGCGGCGAGCCGGCCCGCGCAGCGCCCCCCGCCCGCGCCGCCCCACGGATCCCCAACCGCCGAGGCGACGGCGGCGACACAGAGCCCGGCGCGGGGAGCAATGGTGGCCCCCGCCCTCGCCCCGCTCCCGGCCCCCTCCCTCCACCCCCCGCTTCAGCTCCTCCCCCTCGGCCTCCTACCGCCGCCACCAGGACACTCGAGTCCGCCTCCCCCACCCCGCCCGCTCCGAGCGCTCCTCCCCTCCCCACGCGGCGAGGGAGAGGGGGGGGGCAGCACAACCAGTCACCGCTGCGTCTGTCAAACCAGGGCTGGCTATTTATACCCGGCAGGGCCCCACCGGCCCCCTAGCCGGCCAACCTGCTTCGGTGGCTGTCTCGACTCTCGCCCGCCCCTTATCCCCCAACTTCTACCAAACCCGCCTTCTCAGGTAAAGACTCTGGGCACTTGTCCCGCGCCCTGCTCTGGGCTCCCCCATCCCACTCTCCAACCCCGGACTGGTGCCGGAGCCCCAAGACGCGGGCAGGCGCGTGGGGGTGGCGGGGCCGCGCGTGCACCTGCAGCGCCCGCCCGCTTCTCCCAGCTGGCCGGGACCGCACGCACACACCCTCGCCACTCTCAGAAGCCTCCGCGGGCCCTGGCTGTCACTCCATCCCCAGCTCTGGACTCCCGCCCTTCTCCAGGGACTGTTCCGCACTCGGGCAGTCTGACAGTTACCGGGGGCCGGGGGCTGGAGAAACTCCTAGCCATTTCCACTCTCCACTCAGCCTGGGCTAAGTAAAAGGTGGGGGCGCGAGCGCGCCGCCAGCCCCGCCCCGGCCCCTCCTCGGTCAGTGACGCTTGTGGCGCACCGCCCCTCCAACCTCGCGCCCTCGGCGCCGCCCGCTCCTCCTCCTCGCTCGCAGGCGCCCGGCCTTGTACACCCGCGACCCCGCCCCATTCCCAGAAATTACCACCCGCCCAACGGCCGGGCCGCGCGGCGGTTGGTGCCCGCCTTTGCTGACGGTCGGGTGGCGGGGCTCAGCGCGCAGCTGCGGAGCGCGGCGGGCGGCCCCTTGGCGCTGCCCCCCGAGCTGCGGGCGCCCGCACTAAGCCATTGTCGCTCCTCGCTCGGTCAGCTCGGTTGAGTAACTCAAGTCCGAGTATTGTTGGTGAGAGAATGCGGGAGTGTGTTGGTGCGGGGGTATTTTGGTCGCAGTGCCTAACGAATTCGAAAATGAAAACCCAGCAGTAGCTGCACGCTTCTGGTTTCCCCACTTTCACACAAAGGGGAACCTCTGAGCAGGGCACTCACGCGCCTTCAAATGCATAAAAGCCAATGACACGGTGTCCTGGACTGTCCTGCGTTTGGAGCGCCTCACTAATGATCTTTCTTACGCACAGTTAAGCCTACAAACGCAAAGTTGTGGCACAATCTATTTCCCCACCACCACGCTTCGCCGCCGCCGCATTTTCTCGTATTTGTTTCTTTAACAAAGAGCGATGACTGTCCCGGTGCGCGGAGGGACTAATTCTAGCCCTCTCTCGGGCTCCTGCTCCGATAGACCTGGCGCAGTATTCGCCAGGTTCATTTCTGGGCTCCAGCCTTAGTCTTTTTGCAGTTCCAGAACCAGTCAGGAGAGAAAAGAAAACCCTAAGGAATACAAGTGATAGCTGTTCTTGAAAGTAACGTGGGAACCATGGAAATAACCTTAGAGCAGGTCTCAAATGTCGGAGGACCACAGGAGGCCCCACTCATTTGTCTTTGAAGAACCTAAGAATTTAATGATCTCTTTCTTTTTTAAAGCTATTAATGCCTTTTTATTTACTGGGGGTGCGGAGGTGGGAGTGGGATTCTTCCTTTCCTGTCTGAAAAAGCAACTCTGGTGACTCCTTCATAGATTTTTACTTTGAAATGTAGGGGGAGACTGGATAGCAAATAGGGTTAGTCAAAGAGATCTTCTGAACTCTGATGAAGTTTTATGAATTCCTGAGTTCTAAAACATGGCGACTCGGCATTCTTTTGAACTAAAGAATTCAAAACTTCAACACACACACACACACAAAACAACAGAATACTACAAACCTAGCACCCTTTCTAGGGCAGTATTTCTAATCTTCTATTTCCAAAAATAGGGAACCGTTGTCCACTGGATATTTGTAAGGAATTAATTATACTACTGAATGTCTATGACATTAACATGTCATATAAGGAGCATGCAAGGACAAAGCCTAATTCCTATAGTTAGGAACAGATCTCACCTGCTGGGTGAAATCATTCCAGTTTTCAGCTACCATGAGAAGAAACGTCTCTCTCCAACTGCCAATTGGAAGTAAACTGGAAAGTCCCAGGCAGATAACAATGGTAAATAACATCATTGTTTCCAATTCTTCAGTGCTCCTTCCATGCATGTTCTTTAAAATGTGGCTTTGCATTTCTCCTGATTGGAGATAGAAAGTTTCTCCACCCCACTGATGTCGGGCTTAGATTATTCCACTTGCTTTTGGCTGAAGGAATATGGGCAGAAGTGACAGTGTAACAGTTCTGAGCCTGTTCTTAGGAGATTTTGCATGTTTCTGCTTGCCTCCCTCCCACACTTGCCTTTCACAATGTGAAGAACATGACTTGGTAGTCTGCTGGGACAAGAAGAATGAGAGACATGAGGTGGTCTAGAACCATCCCCAACTTGGAGCCAGTGACCTGCACAAAAAAAGCCTTGTTTTAAACACTGTGTTTTGGAGTGGTTTTTTTACCCAGAATTAGTTTTCCAATCATTGACTAGTGGAATAGGAGACGGAGCAATCTGCTTTCTTAGTACTGGCCTTGAAGGTGCCAAACTTAGGTCTTTGGGGTTAGCTCTTTGAGAGTGGGTCTTGGAAAGACACATCCTTTGTGGAAGCTAGCCAAGTAAGAAACTGAAAAAGTTTGTAGCAAAGCATTCTGAAGACCTCAGGTTCAGTAGGAAAGGGGTGATGTGGTCAGTAGTCCTAGTTAATGATCATAGAATCAGAGGTCTCTGGGTTATAACTCAATTGCTCTTGCCTCTGTTTTTTTTTATTATACAATTTATTTTTAATTATGCAAGTGTCTCATTAATACATTCTCATCGTCAATTTTCAAATAATACAAAACAGACTTTTTAAAAACCAAGTCTCCTCATTTCCTTCTCTATTTCCCTTTCCACTCCTCACCCTTCACACATACCTGTCATTACACACCTCTACCCTTCCACAGGTAACCATAAATGATAGTTTAGCATTTCAGCTTCCTGACATTTTCCATGCATTTATATACATATACATGCAATTATGTAGACTGACTATAAATGAAATGGTATAATATGTGTATTAGATAGAATGCTTCTGTACTTCTTTTCTGTTTATTTACCCTTTATTCTCTCTTATTTACCTAAGAAAGTATTTTTAAAGTTCCAGCCTGGCTTTAGTATGGTAGATTAACCAAGAGAAGAGGTTTTCCCCCTTTTATATCAGAATGTTAAATGGGAAAAGGACCTTTTAGGGCCAGTTTAGGGATGGGAGTGATATCATGAGGAACACAGAAGAAGACTAAATTCTCCTACTGGTAGCCAGTAAATCATTGCCCTTCCCAAACTGGAAATTCTCTTTCTTGAGATAATCCTTGGACACTTTGAGTTACAGCTGATTAAATAATGCTATATTTTCTGACAACATTTCGAAGTGAGTAGTCCAAGAGAAGGGGATTCTGTGCTGTGTTTTCTGACCTAGCCTCAAGAGTCACACATGCGCATGCACACCTGTGCCTTACCACCAGTGAAGATCCCTGGGGCCATGTTGGAAGTGAGCTACTACAAGGGCATTCTGCAGTAGTAAATTTTGAATTACTGATACAGCCTTTAAACCTGTTGGATTCCCTCATTACAGATGGGCAAATCCCCAGGTTACCACCAATTATGTAGACTTTCAAGAACAACCAGAAAAATCTCTTCTTTTGCTTCTCCCTAAAGAATGAGTGGTCTGGGCGCTATTGTCCAAGTTTTATTCTGGTATTAGCCTACCTTATTTATAAGCCACTATATCCATCCCTCCCACCACCCCTTTATGGGCTTCTACAAAAATATTATTCATAACTCTCCCATACTCTGGTTCTGAAAGGGACTCAGTCTCCAGACTCACTTTTGTTTGAGGTATCATTTTGCCTTGTATGAATCAGAATCTCTTAAATGTCATATGTTAAACAAGTTATAAGAGGCTTTCTTCAGAGAATGGTCAAAAACAAAATAATTTCAGGGGGGACATGTTAAGTTTCCAGAATCCAATGAAACAATTCTTGAAAATGAAATTTGCATCATCAAATGCCATCAGAAAGTACCAAGTTTTGAATATGGAAGAGAAGTTAAATCTACATGAGTTGCACATGTAATTTTACCATGGAATGTTTTCTAATAAAATAAGTACTTAAAGTCATTTCATACTTTGAGTTCTTGATATATTTTTAAAGCAGCCTTCTCTTTAAGATAGTACTTTACCTGGAAGCATTTTATTAATTCTATTAACAAATAAATTACTTTTAGCATACATTTTATTGCTTTATTAAAATAATTTGAAGTGTCAGGGCACCAAGGTGGCTCAGTCGGTTGAGCATTCAACTTCACCTCAGGTCATGATCTCACCTCAGGTCATGATCATGAGTTCGAGCCCCATGGGGTGGGGGGTGGGGGCGGGGGGCTCTGTGCTGACAGCTCAGAGCCTGGAGCCTGCTTTGGATTCTGTGTCTCTGTCTCTCTCTGCCCCTCCCCCGCTTGTGCTCTGTCTCTCTCTCTCTCTCTCTTTCTCTCTCTCAAAAAAATAAACATTAAAAAAATCTGAAGTTTTGAAGATGGATTATATTTTATTCTAGTTAGAATTTCTAATATTTTCCATGATAAAACCAATTTTTGTAAGCAGATTTGCCTACTTATCTTTATTATAAAAATTAAAAATCCAAATGAAATGTACATGAAGACATTTTATTAGTGATTTAAGATCATATTAATCTTTAGAGTCTCTGAATGAAATTGGTTTCTTAATAAAATTCAGGATAAATGTCATAGTAGTTAATTAAAACACAAAGATAAATATATTCCATGGGGAAAGTTCTGAAATAAATTTCCATATTTGTGAGCTGACTAGTTTTCAAGGGCATTTAACTGTTTCTTCCATGATACTAAGTTAAAATGGATTAATAGAAATTTTCCTTTCCATTCATTTCCTGGATCACTCTAAAGAATAGAAAAGCAAACCAAAAGCTTTGTTTTTTCCACCATTTATTTGCTTTCTTCTCTGCAGTTTTTTTCCTACTGGCCAGTGAGTCAGAGTGAGTAACACTATTTTAGCAATAGTAAATAATAACAACAATAACAGGGGCTCCTGGGTGGCTCAGTTGGTTAAGCGTCTGACTTCGTCTCAAGACCTGATCTCACGGTTTGTGAGTTTGAGCCCTGCATCAGGCTCTCTGCTGTCAGTGCAGAGCCTGCCTCAGATGGTCTGTCCCTCTCTGACTGCCCCTCCCCACCTTCTCTCACAAAAATAAATGAACATTAAAAAAACGATAATAACAATAATATTGGCCACCATTAGTATACTGCTAGGTACCTTACATGCTCTTAGGAGCATCTCCATGTCACAATTCACACTGAAGGTAAGAAAGGTTAAGCCACTCATTCAAAGTTACACAGTTGACAATAGAGTTGGCTATTGAATCCTCCAGAGCCTGTCCTCTTAACCACTAGCACTTCTGAAGTGCAGGCATATTTTAACTGTTCATGACCAAACATCAAGGACAAAAGGTATTGCCCTCTGTTTCAGCTTTGACACCAGCCTCAAGCCCTAGTCCCCCAAATTCCCTGGGCTTGGATACCACCTTGCAGTCCTACTCACCTCTGTTTGGGGCCCTGTTCTGCCTAACATAGCAGACACTACTGCAGATGGTTGAGTGTTTCTGGCCGTCTTCCCTATTTCCCTCTCCCCAGACACTCCTTCCTCCACTGGGTGCCAATATATTACCTCTACTCCAGTTCCTGTTTCCTGTTCTTCCTGTCTGCTTCATTGTGTCTCCCGTATCTGCTGATGACACTGACTGCTAAGCAAAAAGAGAAATTAGGGTCAGGATAAGAAGCCAATCAATCTGGAGATGGAAGGGTCACTATAATTAAGAAGAACTATAATTAAACTGTGAATGCCAGACAGAAGAAAATGGAGTAAATGGGAAGATGGGTTGAGAGTTTTAAAATACCGTGACTCTATATGAATGACTGGAAATTCCCATGATGTGAAGGAGAAGAGGAAAATAAGAATAATTCTATCGTTGATATTCAAAAGTTCATGATAGGTATAGTAATTGATAATATCTGTACTTATATATGGTCAGAGTCCTAAATACCAACAAAATACTTCTGAAATTTTGCATCATCTTAACAGTTTTGATTGAATGTGTACTTTCTTTTAATCTTTTAGGGGCTCCTGGGTGGCTCAGTCGGTTGAGCATCCGACTTCGGCTCAGGTCATGATCTCGTGGTCCATGAGTCCGAGACCCGCGTTGGGCTCTGTGCTGACAGCTCAGAGCCTGGAGCCTGCTTCAGACTCTGCCTCTCCCTCTCTCTCTGACTCTCCCCCATTCATGCTCTCTCTCTCTCTCTATCTCAAAAATAAATAAACATTAAAAACATTTTTTTAATCTTTTCTTTTAAACCTCTTAACAACCGAATCAGGAAAGTACTGTTATCATTTTGCAGATTATGACACTGACGTGACTGAAGGAGTGAGCAACTTTCTCAAGACCACCAGCAAGTGAGTAATGGTGCCAGGCAAGAAATCCAAGCAGGCTGGCTCCAGACTTCATGCTCCCAGCACTCTGCTCAGCTTCCTCCTCCTCTGCATTGTCCTCTCCAGGGTTGAAGGAGAGACCAGGCCAGCTTCTCCCTATCCTGTCCAGCCTCTCTTTATGAATAAGCCAATACCTCTGACATGTGATTTGACTGGTGAAGGGGCCCAGTTCACAATTCAGCAAGCCTCAAAGTGGATTATATTCTACCAGCAGAATATTTTCAGAGCCCACTTACTAAGTCTGCATTTTTATTTGGTTACCTGGGTGGAGAAAGAAAATTAATATGTTAACAAGGACTAATTTTATTACTACCTGGTGTATCTGAGGAGCAAGTACATCCCTTTGTGATCAGTATAAGCTAGAGAAGTAAGTTTTGACAGGTAGAAGAGACAAGGTTGGAGTCTCCAACCTCCAGCTTTTAGTCTTCTATATCTGTGAGAACTATTATATATTTACTCTGACCCAATCATTCTATGTTGAGAACACTAAGGCCTAAAAATAAGTTACTTACTTTTGTTAACACAGGTGAGCAGAGTTGGAATTTGAATCCAGGTTTTCTTATTTTTACAAGCTCCCTTTTTGAGATCACTGAAGTGAAAGTTGAAGAACAGGAAGGTCTTTGGAAATGATGCCCTTGAGCCTAATGGAGGAAGTTTAGCAATAATAACCTCCCTCTCACTGACTTTGTCCGGCTGAGCAAGAAAGGGAGGGACGGAATAAAAGTCAAGTGTAGAATGACAGAGACAGGCTTCAATCTGGTGAGGCACCGGGAAAGAGTTGGGAAATTAAGGAGCCAAGGCAAATCTCAGGAAAGAGCAAAATTGATTAGGTAAACTGTGGACTCACATGTAGACAGTTGTCTATTTTACAGTTGTGTCCATAGCTAGCCATACCCTTTTGTTCAAAATTATTTTGCTTTTCAGTTTTCCTCAGGGTGTCCTGTATATTTTTATTCAGGTGGTCCACATTTATTATAAGCGAATTTTGGTGTTTTTCCCAACACATATGGTGGAAAGCTTAATCACGTGTATATTGTTCACATATACACATATACACATGTGATATTTCAGTCTTTAATATTTCTTATTTACCATTAACCCAAAGAGCCCTTCAATCACTCATATAGTCCTTTTTGAATTAGACAGGAACTAGATATACTGAACTTCCAAATAACAGTGGTTGAGAAATCAAGGGACAAATTTGTATTGAAGTGAGTTACACATCTGGTTTTTAGACCAAATGAGTAGCACTGAGTCTTTTTAAGTGTAAAATTTTTTAATTTTTTTTTTAATGTTTATTTATTTTTGAGACAGAGAGAGACAGAGTGTGAGCAGGGTAGGAACAGAGAGAGGGAGACACAGAATCCAAAGCAGGCTCCAGGCTCTGAGCTGTCAGCACACAGCCCAATGCAAGGCTCGAACTCACAAACCATGAGATCATGACCTGAGCTGAAGTCGGACACTTAACCGACTAAGCCACCCAGGCGCCCGTTGAGTGTAAAATTTTTAAATGGCAACAGCAGGTGCTTCTGTAAATGGTCTAGATGTCTTGAAAGGGGATTAATGAGTAGTCCACAGGACAATGGTGCATGTGATTGACTTTGTGAAACCCTCCCCCAACAAAAATAAATTAGCTGGAACCCTGTTTTCCCATAGCAGGTTTTTGGGGTGAGATAAATGAACGGGGTAAAGGTATGAAAAAGTAATATAAGAAAGCAAGAGTCTTTTGTGTACTCCAGGTATACTAGTTGTTTCTATTCTTGTAGGAAAAATGTTTCAAAGATCTAATGCAAGAGGGGCACCTGGCTGGCTCAGTTGGTACAGTATGTGACTCTTGCTCCTGTGGTGAAGTTTGAGCCTCAAGTTGGGTGTAAGATTACATAAAAATAAAATCTTATTCAAAAAAAGCGATTGGGGGTGGGGCGCATGAGTGGCTCAGTCGGTGGAGCATCTGACTCTTGATTTCAGCTCAGGTCATGATCCCAAGGTCATGAGATCAAGCCCTGCATTGTGCTCCTTGATGAGCATGAAACCTGCTTAAAATTCTCTCTCTACCTCTGCCCTCTCCCCAGTTCGTGCACTCTCTCTTAAAACATTTTTTTAATCATAATTAAAATTCAAAAAATTTTTAAATTAAAAAAATGCAAGATGGGGCGCCTATGTGGCTCAGTCGGTTAAGCGTCTGACTTTGGCTCAGGTCGTGATCTCACAGTTCGTGAGTTTGAGCCCCACATCAGACTCTGTGCTGACAGCTCAGAGCCTGGAACGTGCTTTGGATTCTGTGTCTCCCTCTCTCTCTGCTTCTCCCTGCTCACAAGCTGTCTCTCTCTCAAAAATAAAGATTAAAAACAAATGCAAGAAAAAAAGAGAAAAGAGGGGCGCCTGGGTGGCTCAGTCGGTTAAGCGTTCGACCTCCGCTCAGGTCATGGTGTCGAGGTTTGTGAGTTCGAGCCCCACATCGGGCTCTGTGCTGACAGCTCAGAGCCCGGAGGCTGCTTCGGATTCTGTGTCTCCCTCTCTCTCTGCCCCTCCCCCACTTGTGCTCTGTCTCTCTCTGTCTCTCAAAAATGAATAAATATTAAAAAATTAAAAAAAAAAAGAGAAAAGAAATTATGGTAAATCCAGGGCCTAAGGTCATTCAGTATGCTAGGTGACAAACACTTCATGTTCTTTTTTTTCTTTAATGTTAGAACTTCTAAAATTAACATCAATCTGAAATGATTATTATAAGAGTAGTGTATGAAAATCTTCCTGATGAGCTATAAAGAGATGAAATGTTTCTTTAAAAATGTCCTCACGGTTGGGGCACCTGGGTGGCTCAGTTGGTAAGCGTCCAACTCTTTATTTTTGTTTTTTAATGTTTATTTATTTTTGAGAGAGAGAGCACAAGCCAGGGAGGGGCAGAGAGAGAGAGAGAGAGGGTTCTTTCAGGAATTTAGAACTGGGACCAAAAAGCCATTTACAGTCTCTTAACGTGTCTGGAACCTCGTGTATATGTATGTTAGTAGCTGTGGGAGAGCCATAGTCTCCCATATGAAAACTCAGAGCAGGGAAAGCCTTCAGCTGTGGCTCAGCCACAAGCAGAAGCAGACAAGAGAGAGCAACAGAGAAGTGTGTGGGTTCCTGGTCTGGATCCACTCCATTCCAGTGGCTGGGGGTGAATCCAACTTTTGTGGGGCCTATAATTTGGGAGTCCTCTTTGAAAAAAATAGAAAATTATGAATACAGAATTAGGTGTGACCAAGCATATTATTTAGAATGAAAAATAAATCACAAAAAAATGACATATTTTTAAAAGCTGAGCAATATCCCAAATATTATAAAACCCCAGAAAAGTGAATTATATGATATATTTATTAATTTTTATTAATCAACTGCCTGACATACCTCTAAAGTAATTGTATGATATACACTGGCTACATATTCTTTCATTGCTTCTGCCTGTGATGAGTTTGCAAATATTATTTTCAATGGAAAGAATAGAAAGATAATTAAATTTTTTGTGTAGCTTGATTAAATTTGGTTTTTACTGCTGATAATTTAGAAAAGTTTCTAAAAGCCTCATATCTTGTGGTTGATAATGTCATGTAAGTTTTTAAGATTGTTCTCAATTTGGGGTGCCTGGGTGGCTCAGTTAGTTGAGCGTCCAGCTTTGGCTCAGGTCATGATCTCACTGTTCATGGATTCCAGCTCCTCATTAGACTTGCCACGGTCAACATGGAGCCTGCTTCAGATCCTCTGTCTCCCTCTCTCTCTACCCCTTCCCTGCTTGCTCTCTTTCTCTCTCAAAAATAAATAAATCTTAAAAAACAAAAAGATTGTTCTCAATTTAAGGAAATTTCCATCACATATTTTTCATGTAGAAGTAGGATTTTACCACATTCCGGTGACACATAGCAGTAACTAATCTTAAATATTCTTTGAACTGAAAACACTTGCTAAATTGCTATTTGATGTTCAGTGAGTAGTGAGTATGAGTTTTATGTTATCTCTTAGCATAATACCCACCAGTTCCATCCGCGTAGTTGCAAATGGCAAAATTTCATTCTTTATGATTGCCGAGTAATACTCCATTGTATATATACACCACATCTTTATCCATTCATCCATCGATGGACATTTGGGCTCTTTCCATACTTTGGCTATTGTTGATAGTGCTGCTATAAACATTGGGGTGCATGTGCCCCTTCAAAACAGCACACCTGTATCTCTTGGATAAATACCTAGTAGTGCAATTGCCGGGTCGTAGGGTAGTTCTATTTTTAGTTTTTTGAGGAACCTCCATACTGTTTTCCAGAGTGGCTGCACCAGCTTGCATTCCCATCTAAATTTCAATTTTAATGAAATTTTAAATATATGTTCAAAAATAAATAACTTTTTAAATGATAAAAGAAGGTACTCCTCATATCCTTCCAAATCAGAAGTCTAGTTCTTCTTTGTTTTCTTGAAATGTTCTAAAGTGTCTTTTTTTTTAACTGATTTTTTTATTTTTGAGAGAGAGAGAGCATGAGCAGAGGAGAGGGGCAGAGGGGGAGAGAGAGAGAGAATCCTAAGCAGGCTCCACACTCAGCACAGAGTCAGGTGCAGGGCTTGATCCCATGACCATGAGTGAGACCACAACCTGAGCCAAAGTCAAGAGTTGGATGCTCAACCAACTGAGCCACCCAGGGGCCCATCAAAATGTCTTTAAAATTACAGTTAAATTGCACATTCAAGGTTTATCAACTTTTTGAGTAAATATTTTGCATCTTGTTTTTATTAGTTTCTCTTCTGAATCTCCAAAAGATTGAGAATCTTCAATTTGTCATTGTACCCATGTAGCAAAGCTTGAACAGTTTTTTTGTTTTGTTTTGTTTTTTTTAATTTATTTAGTCTAGTAATCTCTACTACTGTCAACATCAGGCTCAAACTCACGACCGTGAGATCAAGAGTCACATGTTCTTCGACTGAGCTATCCAGGCACTCCAAGGATAGGATAGTTTTACAATGGACAGACCATCTTGTTATTTGTAGGCCCTACAGAGAAATACAAATTGGCAGGTGTGTTTAAATGCTGCAACTAAAAATTAGAAATGCTTCATTTAAACCATGATCTAAAAAGAAAACATGTAACTGCTGCAAAATACTGAAGTAGTCTACAAATGGAGGCATTGTGGAGACAGCTTTCCCCAGTTCCAATCCCTTCCAAACAGGAAAAACAGCCAGTGGTGGCACAGACTCCAAGAATAAGTGAATGGAGAGGTGATCTTAACCAACTGTGGTTAAAATGTCTCACTTTTACAAATTTTACAAAAACACTTCACCACTGTAAGTATATATTGGTGGGGCCCATCCCAGGTACTCTACAGCAATCAGCTTAAGCAAGAAACCCTGAAGTTAAATTTTATTAACCTGGGGCCCAACCTGCCCCAGGGCTTTCTGAATCACCTCAGTTCCCCTATAAAATACTCTCCTTTTTAACTTAGGCTACATCAGGTTGGTTCCCATGTTTTGCAAACCAGTGTCTCATACAAGACTCTATTATATTTTTCTCAGACCACTACATTAGACCTGTAGCTGGTATGCTTTCTTTTTTTTTTTTTTTAAGTAAGTTCTGTATTCAACATGGGGGCTCAAACTCAGGACCCCAAGATCGAGAGTCCCATGCTACACCAACTGAGCCAGCCAGGTGCCCCTGTGATTGGTATGCATCACGCTGTTCCCGATTCCAGTTTCATACGTCCCTGCCAGATTAATCTTCCTAAAGCTTAACTCTGATGATGTCATTCCTCAGAATCTCTGAGTACATACTCCCCAACTTGGCGTTAAAAGTAATGGGATTTCAGGGGGACGCCTGAGTGGCTCAGTTGGTTGAGCATCCCACTCTTGGTTTCGGCTCAGGTCGTGATATCACGGTGGTGGGATCCAGCCCCAAGTCCTCCTCAAGCTCAGCACAGAGTGCAGAGCCTGCCTGGGATTCTCTCTCTCCCCCTCTTTCTGCCCCTCCGGGCTCATGCATATGCATGCGTGCACTCTCTCTCTCTCTCTCTCTCAAAATAAATAAATAAACTTTAAATAAATAAATAAATAAATAAATAAATAAATAAATAAATAAATAAATAAAAGTGATGGGGTTTAGGACACACTGCACCAAAATATGGCATCTTGACACCTTAAATATTTTAAGCTGAAGGAGTTTGATAAAACAGCAGAAGCAGGAGGGTCACTCTGACCTCCTACCCCCTGTCCCATAAAATGCTCCTATGAGAAGCGTCCTCTCTATACCCAGAGGAAAGGAGCATCCTTATCTCTGAAGACAAAGGAACACCAAGAAGAATCCTAATGAACAGGCCTTGCGAAGTTTCCCCCAGTTTGTTACAATTACATCATAATCCTTAACCTATCATATTCTTCCATGACTGTCCTCTCTTCATCAAAGCTAGCATAAAAGATCATAGGTCTGTTTCTTTGGATCTTCACTTCTGCATGAAGATTCCCATGTTATATAAAACTTATATTAAATAAATGTTTATGCTTTTCTCCTGCTAATCAGTCTTTGTCAGTTTACTTTTCAGATGCAGCTAGGAACCCTAAGAGGATAAAGGAAAACTTTTTCCTCCCCTACAAAGGCCTCTGTAAGGGGCGCCTGGGTGGCTCAGTTGGTTAAGCGTCTTGGATTTCAGCTCAGGTCATGATCTCATGATTCATGAGATTGAGCCCCGCATCGGGCTCTGTGCTGACAGCGTGGAGCCTGCTTGAGATTCTGTCTCTCCCTCTCTGTCTGCCCCTCCCTGATCTTTCTCTCTCTCTCCCTATCAAAATAAATAAATAAACAAAAACAGCAGCAACAACAACAAAGGCCTCTGTAAAGTGGCCCACTGCCTATCTTTCCAGGCTTACTTTCCACCACTTGCCTTAATGGAGTCGTGACAACAGCCATGGTAGCTCTCACTCATCATGCCCTGAGCTTTCCCACCCGTGTGCCTTTGCTCAGGATTCTCCTCCTACATATAACTCCCTCTCTTGCTCTGGCTGTCAGAGCTACATATCCTTCAGAGTCTATCTCAAATATCCTCTCCTTCATATACTTTTCCCTAATTTCCCAACAAACCTCCCATCCCCAGCACAAAGTGCAGTTTGACTGTAGGGCTTTATCCCATGAACCATGGGATCATGACCTGAGCCAAAATCAAGATTCAGACAGTTAACCAGCTGAGCCACCCAGGTGCCCCCTGAAGATTTAACTTTTTAAGAATAAAATTGGCCTTTTCTTCTCATTATAAAAGCATCATGTGGCCATTTTGGAAAAGTTTTAAAATTTGAAAGAGTAGGAGCACCTGGGTGGCTCATTTGGTTAAGTGTCTGTCTCTTGATTTAGGCTCAGGTTATGATCTCATGGTTCATGACTTTGAGCCCAGTCAGGATCCTTTCTAAAAGCCCAGAGCCTACTTGGGATCCTCTCCCTGTCCCTCTGCTCCTCCCCTGCTTGCTCGCACATGTGCAGTCTCCCTCTCTCTCTCAAAACAAATTTTTAAAAATTTTAAGAGACTAAATCAATGCCTTTAAAATAAAATTATTTTAGGGGCGCCTGGGTGGCTCGGTCGGTTGAGCGTCCGGCTTCGGCTCAGGTCATGATCTCACGGTTTGTGAGTTCAAGCCCCGCTTGTGAGTTCAAGACAGCGTCAGGCTCTGTGCTGACAGCTTGGAGCCTGGAGACTGTTTCGGATTCTGTGTCTGTCTCTCTCTCTGCCCCTTCCCCGCTCATGCACGCATGCGCGCTCTCTCTCTCTCTCAAGAGTAAATAAACATTAAAAAAAATATTTTAATAATAAAATAAAATAATAAAAAATAAATTATTTTTAAAATAAATTATTTTATTTTAGTTTTCAAGTAATCTCTGTGTGGAGCTCAAACTCATGATCCCGAGATCAAGGGTCACATGCTTCACTAACTGAGCCAACCGGGCACCCCCATGCCTTTTTAAATTATAAAGTAGATTGATCTCTAGCCTCCCTGGAATGCAAAGATCATCCTCAGTAGTATCTCTGAAGTAAATGGCATATGCTGAGAGTGAATTCGTGGTGAAAGTTATACAACTGACATTGCATCTTTAGGATAAAAGGAGAAAGAATTTTGGGTTTTACCCACTGAATTATCAGGACTCTTGATGGCATGTGACAATGTGAAAATCATTATAAGAAACCTCACTAAAGTGGAGCCGGGAGGTTTCAGCAGGGGGAGCTCTCGTGCCCTACCATTCCTAGTCAATTACAGACACAACCGGAACGGATGGATTTGACCTTACACAGACTCGACCTTGCAAGTTGATCCTATATGGCTATCCCCCCTCACCTCCACAGCTCAGCCAATGAGAAGCCATTACACTTGGAACTCCCAGTTTATTCCAGTGGACTGTTTATAACAGTCTTCCCAACTTGCTCCTTTTCTCCATTAAAAAAGGCATATCTCTCCTTCATTCTCCAGACTCACCTATATGGTTTTGCCAGCAGGTTTTTGGCCTGGATCGCAATCCTCTTTTATTTCCGCATAAGCCCATTTTTGCTGGTAAAATAACTGGTAGTTTTTATATTCAAGGTTAACAACAAAAACTGACTTGAGCCAGCTAAGCCAAATATGGCAATACATTTATTGGCTCACATATCCAACCTATGAGACAGGCAAGGACGATTGTAACAAAGTCTCTCACTTGCAGGTTGCCCCCTCCCCATCTTTCTTCTCTGCTTCTTTTAGTGGTTTGGGTTTATTCTCCAAGCCAGCTTGCTACATTAGAGATATTATAGCCTTCAGGCTCACATCCTCAGTGTCCCTGGGCATAATGGACTAATTCTTACCAAAAATAGGAGTGCTATTTCCGTAAGAATAGAAAAATGTTGGGAGAAAAAAATTTTCAGTATCGTTCATTCTTTGGCTACTGCCTACCCCACCAAACACACTCATACACATAACATACCCTTCCTATACATACAATTCCAAAAGTGTCCTTGCCTAACCACTACACAAGATCCCAGCTATGGGATCTTTATGTCATGTCAGTTCCTGATCAGGATGTTGAAGATTCTCGTTTCCTTACAACCTACAAATAAACAATAAATCTGAATATCTTTGATAACCCTAAATAAAAAATAAGATAAACATTCCTTCCAAAGCGATGTTCAAAAGAGAGGGAAAATGGAAAAAACAACACACAGAGCATAGGCCACTTCTTCCTGGAGAGGGATAGCAAGTCTTTTGTGGACTCAGAGCGTTGAATTGAAGGGAGCTTTATAGAGAGAGGGCACTAACTACTAAGGCTCTATATGTCTCTAAATATGCTAGGTGAATGGGTAGAATTATGAATTTATAGGGTGCAACTGGTGCAGCTTTCAAGTGATGACTTTTTTATTTTAAAAAAATGTTTTTTATTCTATATTTATTTTTGAGAGAGAGAGAGTGAGACAGAGTGCGAGCAGGGGAGGAACAGAGAGAGAGGGAGACCCAGAATCTGAAGCAGGCTCCAGGCTTTGAGCTGTCAGCACAGAGCCCAATGTGGAGCTCTTACTCACAAACCATGAGATCATGACCTGAGCTGAAGTCAGAAGCCTGACCGACTGAGCCACCCAGGTGCCCCTAAGTGGTGATTTTTTTAGCCCAAAATTTTTCAGAAGCTTATTGGACATTACTGAACCTAATGGCATTTAAATTAAATGGAGATTAGAAAAAGAAAGAAAGATGCCATGCATACAGATATCAAATCATTAGCCTGTACACTTTAAACTTATACAATGCTACCTGTCAGGTATAGCTCAATAAGAGTGGAAAAAATGAAATTGAAAATAAATTAAAAAGAAAAAAGAAAGGAAGAAGGAAAGACCTAAGCAAGGAAACATGTTGATATCTTTCACAATAGACATTTACACCTTATTGTTATATTGTATTCAGGATTTTAGGCAGGTCTGAGTAGAAGGTAAAGGAATTCCTAAAGAAAGAGTGGGATGTACGGTTTATTGAGAAGAATATTTGGAATACCATAAGAAATATTATAATTTCCTTATTTTTATGAAG
This sequence comes from Lynx canadensis, assembly GCF_007474595.2. Taxonomy (NCBI): domain Eukaryota; kingdom Metazoa; phylum Chordata; class Mammalia; order Carnivora; family Felidae; genus Lynx; species Lynx canadensis. The sequence continues at coordinate 87,056,369 of NC_044306.2, read as the reverse complement.
TCACAATATATTAGTAAGTATGAATATTGACCAAGAAAGTAAATCCATGAAGTGGCCAGTACCTAAAGAACATCTTGGGAGAAAAAGAGATGTTGATATGGCATCAGAGACAAGCAAATGAACAGTACAGTAAATTATTTGGTTCCGGACTGACCCTTTTAGTATCTAGATTTAAGTTCAGTGGGTCCATTTGAAGCCAGCTGATGTAGTGCTGGACCATACTTAACCCATTTATCTCTGCTGTGGGGTAACTATGGGAGAAGTCTGATACTGAACTTGGCTTTTAGGTGTGCTCTAACTGAAGGATTGGGGTGGAGAGGGCAGAGTGGTGGGGGACAGCCAACTACCAAAGTATCCTCAGGAACCAAGCATGCTAAACAATTCCTTATTTTACTTCAGAGTTCTAGGTTCAATGGATTCATAAAAACATAGTCATCTACACAGAGCATCATGAAATGGCAGAAATTATTATAGATGGTTCAAAAATAAAAAGTTTTATGACAGTTCAGTTCACACAACTGAGAAAACATAAAAGTTAAGTTTTTCGAATAAGAGTTAATACCACATCATTCACATACAATTCTGTCAATTCTGAACGTAAAATTGTAGTTTAAAGAAAACATACAGTGGAATTTACAAAGAAATGTGTTTACTGTATTATTTGAGTTAATTTTTTTTATCCTGAATATTCTACATCCACTTGTATTTATTTACTTAAGAAGAGAAGAATAAAGAAACCTATGTCAGGTTAAAAAAAATTCAGCATTATGTCGATCTTTATGGAGATATGTAAAATCCATAATAGCATCATCAATATAACTAAAATGTTATTTCAATATTTACAAAATTAATATAAACCATTTATACATTTTGTCCTTAAATTCTGTGAGGTTTTTTTTTTTTTGTAAGATTTTATTTTTAAGTAATTTCTACTCTCACCATGGGGCTCAAATTCCACAACCCTGAGATGAAGAGTCAAACGTTCCATTGACTGAGTCAGCCAGGCTGCCCCTTAACTTCTGTTTTTAGGTATAGAGCAGTGCCTATTAGACTTTTCTTAGACTTTTCCCGTAGTATTTTTGAGTTTTATGTCTATGAGACTCTCAGATGGTAGGGAAATGACTCCCCAAATACATTTCAAAACTTAATTTTGTTGAAAATGAAAAAAAAGTTACTTTCATATTGAAACTCTCTTGTTCTTATATCCATAGAAAAAAAAATTATGTAAACATTCTAAGTGAAAAGAATAGTCAGAATAGCATGCTCTACCCACTGAGCCAGCCAGGAAGCCCTCAATATTTCAGTAACTTTAATAAATTATTTTAAAAGTTAAAGTAGACTGGGGGTTTCTGGGTGGCTCAGTCGGTTAAGTGTCTGACTTCAGCTCAGGTCATGATCTCACAGTTATGGGTTTGAGCCCCATGTGGGGTTGTGGGGCTCCGTGCTGACAGCTGAGAACCTAGAGCTGCTTCGGATTCTGTGTCTCCCTCTCTGTCTGCCCCTCCCCTGTTTGCGCTCTCTCTCTCTCTCTCTCTCTCTCTCTCTCTAAAAGATAAACATTAAAAATATTTTTTTTAAAATTTTTTTTTTCAACGTTTATTTATTTTTTGGGACAGAGAGAGACAGAGCATGAACGGGGGAGGGGCAGAGAGAGAGGGAGACACAGAATCGGAAACAGGCTCCAGGCTCTGAGCCATCAGCCCAGAGCCCGACGCGGGGCTCGAACTCACGGACCGCGAGATCGTGACCTGGCTGAAGTCGGACGCTTAACCGACTGCGCCACCCAGGCGCCCCGACATTAAAAATATTTTTAAGAAAAGTTAAGGTAGACTGTACATTTTTAAATGGTTAAGATGATTAATTTTACACTTTATGTATTTTACTACAATAAAAACAATTGAAAAAAAGGTAGAATTAGACTTATAGATGGCAGTGCATCTTCAATACATTATTGAACTTGGTACCTAACTGATTATTTGCATAGTTTTCATGACCAAAAGTTAATATGTTCCAGACCTGTGCTGTCCAATACAGTAGTCACTAGCCACGTGTGGCTTTTGAACACTTGTTGTGGCTTGTCCAAATTGACCTGTAGTATAAGTGTAAAATACTCTAGACTTCAAAGATTTGGTACAAAAAAAAAAAAAAAAGGTAAAATAGCTCAGTAATAACATCGTTATTGATAACATGTTGATGATAATATTTTAGATATATTAAGTTAAATAAGCATGTTAAAGTTAATTTCACCTTTTTTTACTTTTTAAAAATGTGGATACTAAAGCATTGAAAATTATACACAGAGCTGGCACTCCATTTTCAATAAGCAGTGGCTGCTCTGCACAGATTTTCTGACAGCAGGAAGAGCTGAGCTCTTGTCTGCACATCCTGTGGAAAGGGAGGTGAGGAACAGTGTGGGCAGTTCTCCCAGAAAAGGAAAAGCCCAACATAAAAATCAAGACATTATTCTTACAATGGGATACCAAAATATTTGTTCTGAATTATATGAGCCTAAAATCTGTTCAAAGCCACCATTTTACAAAGTTTTACTTTGTAGGTTTAACCAAAAAAGCTAAATGCTCTAACAATCTACCCAAAATATGGATATAAACAGTAAACTATAGTATTTTTCCTTCTAGAACAGAATTTTACCGAATTTACTAAAAGACTTCCATGTTAAAAAAAAAAAAAAGAAATTGAAATAGAACAAGGTGGCAATAACACCAAAACAATTTGTTTCATCATAGTCTAGTCTTTGTCCATATATTTAGAAACTGAACACACAGACAGGATCTTTTTCCTTACTTGTTTCCTTTGTTTACGGGTAGCATTCAGATTCAGTGTGCAGTCTACCTCAGTCAGTCCTCTCCAGTCAACCCCTTCTTCAGAGCATCACTCACAAAATCTCAAACCTGATGCCTTGCAACAAATCCCAGGTGCTTTCTAGCATGAAAGAGAACTCACACGAATATTCACTTCCTTCCTGACCTGCAGCTGCAGTGGGGTTTGATTATGAATCCCCACCAGTCAAGTGTCTCTCCATCCCTCTTCTTCAATTTTTTTCCCTCCTCCTCCCCTTACTGTGCCACACCCCCTCTTCCCTGTAGAGCATGGTGTTTGAAGCTCTCAGACTTAGTGCCCTCTTCTGTTTAAAACTTTCAGTGCGCATCCAGGCAATTTGCCCCGTTCTCAAGCAGTCTGAAAAACTGTTGTGAACACAGAGAGAGAGAACTGTTGTGAACAAACCTAGTAGGTTTGTATGCAGCTTGAAAATTGTGTAAATGGCAGCTTCTGAGAAATGTGGGCACAACAAAGGGATTCAAGAACAATATACCCGAAAATTAGATTTGTCTCACTTTCCTTTTCCAAAACTATGCCTAATACTTTTGGATACACCATATTTCTAATTTAGTGAATATCAACACACTTTTATAAATCAACAAAACCAAGTTTACTTGCTTTCTTGTTAGACAGGGCTTATTACCTATTTCATTACACTAGTGTTGAAATGTTTTTAAATTGTCTTGACAAAAGAGAATGTTTGTTTAAATTTGTTCTATGTCCTTGATAACAGTGCCATGGCCTTCTCCTTTACCTGCTGGAGAGGCAGAAGGGGACAGAGGATAACATTCTCCATTCTAATCAGATTATAACTGATGACAATGAGGAAAATACCACTTTAGAAGCATTTGGGACAGAGACAATCATAGGGTAGAAAACAGAAGTACCATAGAGGCCACACTCTGAATGGCCTCCCAGGATTCTTTCCCCAGCATGACCCTTGACTTCATTCCTGTCCCTGGTGACCCAGACTTCCAGAACTACGCGTTCTGCACTACAAGAAGTAAGACTAAACTAGCCATCATTTTACGAAGGTTTGCATTTGAAAAGTGACCTTGACCTTGACCCCAATTAAATCATATTGGTAGGCATGGAACCACATGTCTTGGTTATATGTCATGGTCCAAAAAAGTGATAATTCTCAGAGGTATGATTCTCATGGTTATGAAATAAATTTGCTTCCTCATGAAACTGTGATTTTTGCCAAAATATAAACTTTAAGGTTGCTAAAATGAATGTTAACCTGTATGTGCTATATTTATCACTTTCACAGTGGTAGAGCGCTCTCCTGGGAGTTAGGGGATCTATCCAAGTTTCTTTTTTTTTTCTTAAATCTAAGTTTCAATACTCATATCTGCTGCTAACTGGATGTGTGATTCATTAACAGTCACATAATACTCTTCTACGTCCTAGTTTTCTCATCTGTGTTCTTGCGAGGATCAAATGAGCTAACATATAAAAATGCTTTTTAACCTATAAAACCAAAGATGTGGCTAACCAAATTAAAATTAGATAATCCCTTTTGGATTTGAAAATGAAACCATTTGGCACTTAAATAAAGAGAACAAACTGAGGGTTGATGGAGGTGGGGGGTAGGAGAAAGGGGAAAATGGGTGATGGGCATTGAGGAGGGCACTTGTTGAGATGAGCACTGGGTGTTGTATGTAGTGATGAACCACGGGAATCTACCCCCAAAACCAAAAGCACACAGTACACGCTGTATGTTAGCCGATTTGACAATAAATTATATTAAAAAATAATATTAAAATAAAAATAAAAAATAATTATATTAAAAAATGAAACCATTTGGGAACCCAATTTGTTGTTTTGTTTAGTAAAAGGGTTCTGTTGTTATAAAAGTTTAGCAGCAGTATAACTGTCCTAAGTGGCTTAGAGAGACCTTATCAACCATCATGACTGAGATGTTTAAGGAGAAAATTTTCAGTGAAAGTGAATCACATGGTCCCCGGATCTGAGTGGTGTATGTAAGATTTTTCTTTCTTTTTCTTTTCTTTTTTTAAGTTTATTTATTTTGAGAGACAGAGAGAGCGGAGGGGCAGAGAGAGAGAAACAAAGAGAATCTCAGTCAGGCTCCGTGCTGTTAGAGCAGAGCCCATGCAGGGCTCAAACTCACGAACCGTGAGATTATGACCTGAGCAGAAACCAGGAGTCAGACGCTTAACTGACTGAGCCACCCAGGCGGCCCTGTAAGATATTTCTTAGTATAATTTTTAATTTTTAAAATTGTAGTAATAAACACAAAATATGAAATTTACCACCTTGGGACGCCTGGGTGGCTCAGTCGGTTAAGCATTCGACTTTGGCTCGAGTGATGATCTCGCAGTCTGTGGGTTCGAGCTCCACAATCGGCTCTGTGCTGTCAGCTCAGAGCCTGGAACCTGCTTTGGATTCTGTGTCTCCCTCTCTCTCTGCCCTTCCCCCGCTCACGTCCTGTCTCTCTCTTAAAAGTAAATAAACATTAAAAAAAAATTTTTGTAAATTTATCATCTTAACTATTTTTAAGCGTACAGTTCAGTAGCAGTAAGTACATTCACATTGTTAGGCACAGATCTCCAGAATTTTTCAACATGCAAAACTGAAAATCTATATCCATTAAACAACCCCCTGTTTTTCCCCAGCCCCTGACAACCACCACTCTACTCTGTTTCTATGGATTTAGCTACTCTAAATACTTCATAAAAGCAAAATCATACAGTATTGGTCTTTTTGTGACTAGCTTATTTCATTTAACATAATGTCCTTATGTTTCATCTGTGTTGTATCATGTGACAAGGTTTCCTTTCCTTTTAAGGTTGAATAATATTCTACTCTGTGTATGGGCCACATTTTGTTTATTCATTAATCAGTTGGTGGACATTCGGGTTGTTTTCACTTGGTCTGCGTAATATTTTTGTCATATTAATATTATGTTCTGAATTAGCTTGTTTAAGATCAAAGGAATACACACACACATATACACACACACACACCAATTTCAGTGATGGGATGGGTAGGAACCTGGGGCTCCAGGAAAGAAAATTCGTTCTAAAAATTGCCTCATCCGGTTGCTCAGACTTCAGAAGACTGTGTGAAAGAAACGACAGGAACCAGGACATTTATTCACAGCAGCGATCGTGGTAAAATGATTTACCTTCTGTTCGGTGTATCTGGCATTTATGTTTTCCAAAGAGATATTTTATTTGAGACGGTTTATCGCCCTTTATTGTGGAGCATTATCCTGGGGCAAAGTGCTAGCCAGACACCCTGAGGGGCAGCTAGCCCACGTCAGGCCTTCTGTTGTTGCCTTCGGCTTCCTCAGACCAGTTCTCTGTGACTGGGACGGCAGGCTTAGTTTCACCTCAGCGCGGACCCCAAGGCACACTAGCTCAGATAGGAAGCAACATTCAGTCTCCTCCTCTAGGGTGGAGGCCCAAGTGTGTAAGTCTACGCCTTATAGAATATATATGTGTATGTGTATACATGGACTTCAGTTATATGTCTCCTCCATTCTTTCCCTCAGAGCTCATTCATCCATTTATTCATTTATTCACTCATTTATTTGTATTGTCATTCAAAAAAAAATACATCAGGTCCTCTAGTGTCTGGTGCCTTCATTTCCCCATCACTCACCCTCTCAAAGGCCCTGAGGGTACCCTGTGCAGGTAGTATTCATGCTCCAGACCTACTCAAGCTGTTTCTTCACATCAAAACTTGGAGGGTCAGTGTTTCTTCAGATATCGGCTCTCTTTAATCAGTTAATTAACACGTTAATTAATATGAGCAAATGGCGTTCACTGGTGTTAATATGGCATGCTTTTCAAGTAAATTATTTGCTCATAAAATAAGGCCCTTCTCCGGACAATGCTTTCACCCAAAGGAGCAGGACCGCGTTAACTTGCTACATAATTTATGGGGCCCAGTGCAAAATGAAAACAGGGCTTCTTGTTCGAAAAGTATTAAGAACTTCAAGCCAGCAACAGCAGAACATTAAACCAAGCACAGGGCCCTTCTAAGTGTGAGGACCTCTGTATCTGCATGGGTTGCCCACCTGAAGCCAGCTCTGCAAAGCAGTGGTGTCAAATTGGAATTTGAAGTAACACAGCAGGCCATTAGGGAAGATGATTCAGATGGACAGTCCTTCAAATTTTACCGTGTAGGCGAGTTCGTTGCAACCACTTCTAAAACTATATTTACTGGGGTAGAGAAGAGACTAAACCTCTCTGGAGGTCATTGGGATGTAGGAAGAAAGACTAGTCAAACAATAATAGAATAGTAAAGTGGCTAACTAATGTGCCCAAGGTCGAATATTCACTAGGGTTTGAGCCAAGACTACAAAACTTCTGTTTACCCCTATCTACCCATCTGCCTGCCTCGGGCAGTATAGTGTCCACAGCCTTGGCAACATAGGTAAAACAGCATATTTAGTTTGTTCAGATTGACATTTGGATCCATTGCTTTATTTTTTTTTCAACGTTTTTATTTATTTTTGGGACAGAGAGAGACAGAGCATGAACGGGGGAGGGGCAGAGAGAGAGGGAGACACAGAATCGGAAACAGGCTCCAGGCTCTGAGCCATCAGCCCAGAGCCCGACGCGGGGCTCGAACTCACGGACCGCGAGATCGTGACCTGGCTGAAGTCGGACGCTTAACCGACTGCGCCACCCAGGCGCCCCTGGATCCATTGCTTTAAATGTACTTGAAAAGTGCCTAAAAGTTGAAAACAACACATTGAGCATATTTGTTGAAAATGTAACTAACATACTGTTTGAAAAATAAATTTCTCTTATTTGCGATCTCAATTGCACAACATAGTGAATGTACCTTCATGCCAGTAAATTATACACCTAAAAATGGTTAAAATGATAAATGTGATTATGCAGTACAATAAACCTCTTTAAAGTTTTGGTATCTGTTTAGTCTGTTCATGCCCCCATAACTAAATAGTATAGACTGAGTGGCTTAAACAACAGAACATTCTGGAAGTTTGAAGTCCATAATCAAAATGCAAGCAAATTTGCTTTCTGATGAAAGGTCACTTCCTGGCTTGTAAATAGCCACCTTCTACCTGTCTCCTCACATGGCCTTTCCTTTGTGCTCATGTGGAGACAGAGGGAGAGTTCTGGTGTCTCTTCCTCTTCTTATAAGGAAACTAGCTTTGTGGGAGGGATTAGGGCCCCACCCTTATGACCTCATTTAACTTTAGTTACTTCCCTAAAGGTCCTATCTCCAAGTATAGTCAGATTGGGGTTAGGGCTTTAATGTATTTATTTGCAGGGGGGGGGGGGCACAATTCAGTCTGTAGCAATACCTTTTGTTGACCTATCTTTCAGATAGATTGCACAAATTTATACCTCCGTTCTCTGTGCTGACGAATGCCTACCCTACATTCTGCCCAAGAGTTTTACATTTACAAACCCCGACTATTTTGAAAATGGAACTTTTGGACCTTCAGAGTTGGACGAACATTCATCACTACCCAAATAGTTTCGACTAAGGGGCTTAGGTCAGGATGTATATTTCATTATTAAATGCTTCATAGACTCTCAGGTTCATTTTCTTGCTGCGGGCTCCATAACAGCCACAACAAACCTTGATGCATCCTTGAGCCTAGGAAGCACCCATACCTCAAAACTCAGAGAAAGCTCACATGTGCACTTACATACTTTGCTAAAACCCCAATGGAAGCAGTGCCTAGGTGTAAGCTTTAGAAAAGATGGGAATGAATTGCTGAGAAGGAACTAAAAAGTATTCCAGTAGATGATTTGGGTGAAATATTGAAAGAATGTGAAGGGAGGGGTCGTCCTGAGGGAAGGGATTGAGAAGAATTCTTTGATATTGAGTTCCACAGCCTTAGGGTACATATTTGATCACAGCTGCTTTTCTAATCCCTAGTGGCAGCTGAGCCTCCAAGAGTCCTGTTTTCATTCAAATTGATCAGGGAAATGATGACACCCCCCCCCATGTAGACCTCCTTGCCCGTCAGGAGTGGGATATCTATTCCTACCTTCCAGACAGCACAAGAGACTTTTCTGTGTATACTGAGGTCCTCTAACAGACTGCAGAAAGCAGGTAAGAGAGGAGGAAGTGGCTGTGCTCTAGTTTTTGCTCACTTCTCCTCACGCCTGGATACAATGATTTCAGACTTCTTTCCTAATGGACAGAGCCCGGGTGGAAACGGAAGAGCAAAAGTACTTGGAACTTACTTTATTATTTACATTTAAGTACACCTTTACCGCTTTTCTTTTCTTTTTTTAATAATGCATGCCCATTTTAACATATCCAAACACGGGAAAGTGTAAATTACAAAGTAAGAAAATCATGTAGAAATTTATGGAGACTACCAATGTCATAATTGTTAGGATGTCCTTGGAACCACAGTAGAGGGGATGGCCATCTTGCCAGCACAACCCAACGAAAAGCCCCTAGTAGAGGTCAACCAATCACCGAGCGACAGCACGACCTGATGCGAAAAAGACCCACCGGGACCTAAATCCAGAACCGCTGCAGCTTAAAAACCCCACCTCACCACACCTGGGTGCGACTTCCCTGACTCCTCTCTCTCTCTCCCCCCTGAGTCACGGAACCTCGCCCAAGACCTTAGTTCCCAAATAAAGCCTTTGACTGCTAAAATTTTTTAGCCTCTGACTCCTATCTTTACCCTGCCTTACCCCCGACCCTAACAATAATTATAGATATATATAAAATAATTTTACGTAAGCTCGTGCATGTATTCTGTGACCTATTTTATTCAACCATAAGCATGAAATCTTTTCAAGTCCGTAAATATGGAGTAACATCATTATTTGTGATTGCAGAGTATTACTCTGAACATATATATAGCATAGTCCACTTAGCCTATTCTCAAGTCGGTCATTTCCAATTTGTGAAGCTACCATAACAAAAATAAAGCCTGATTCTTTGTTTCTAAAAAATAAAAATGAAAACAAAAAGAGGGGCGCCTGGGTGGCTCCGTCGGTTAAACGTCCAACTCTTGATTTCAGTTCAGGTCATGATCTCATGGTTCATGGGATAGAGCCCCCAGTCAAGCTCTGCACTGGCAGTGTGGACCCTGTTTAGGATTATCTCCGTCTCTCTTTCTCTGCCCCTCCCTCGTGCCCATGCCCCCCCTCTCAAAAATAAGTAAACTTCCAAAAACAAGAAAAAAATAAACAATGCTGAGATCAGCATGTTCTTGTACATATATTTCACTACCTTTAAAAATATTTAAATGAGCTTGTCTGATGTCTTTGGGATAAACAACATATTAAAGATTATGAAGTCATGGTTAGAAGAAATTGAAAATATGCACTTCTCTATTCTCTATTTACATCTATAGAAAGTAGTTATCTCTACCCTCCTAGAGAACACAAGGAGCTTGAAGTGCTTTAATTTTGACCACCCCTCATTCTCTCTCTTGTCCCATGTGATATTGTGTTCAGAATTTGGGGTATAATTTGTTATTTTTGCTATTGTCTTACTTTACATTTTTTAACTTGAAAAATTTCAAGCACACAGAAAAGTGAAAAAAAAATCATTTGAAGAACACCTGTAAACACCTCACCTATTTTTAGCAATCGCTAACATCTTCTTTCTCCCCTTTCCAGTTCTCCCTCTCTCTCTCTTTCCCTTAGAGATATTTCTTACTTGTATACAAGCTCAGCTATGCATTTAAAAGAACATGTAGGGGTGCCTGGGTGGCTCAGTTAGTTGAGCGTCCGACTCAATTTTGGCTCAGGTCATGATCCCAGGGTGGTGGGATGGAGCCCCATGTGGGGCTCTGCTCTGAGCGTGGAGCCTGCTTAGGATTCTTTCTCTCTCGGGTGCCTGGGTGGCTCAGTCAGCTAAGCGTATGACTCTTGGTTTCAGCTCAGGTCATGATCTCCTGGTTTGTGAGTTCGAGCCCCACGTTGAGCTCTGTGCTGACAGTGTGGAGCTGGCTTGGGATTCTCTTTCTCCCTTTTTCTCTGCCCCTCCCGTGTGTGGGTGCACTCTCTCTCTCTCTCTCAAAGTAAATAAATAAACTTAAAAAAAAAAAAAAAGATTCTCACCCTCTGCCCCAGACCCCTGTTCACATTCTCTCTCTCCCTCTCTCTCTCTCTCACAGAAAGATCATTTATTATATGTTACCCAATATGTCTAGATATTCTATGGCAAGAAGTTTTTCAGGTTATCTGGTTGACTGTACAGCCAGAAATGGAAGTTCTAGATGTATCAATTTGTATTCTGATTTTTTTTTTCACAGAACATCACCCAATTCTTTCATGGTTCCACTAGGGTGATGGGTGCAAACTTATTCTTTAGCGTAGTCTGCAAAATAATTTAAAATAATTAATATAGTATCTCTTCAAAAGCAATAATTGTATTCAACTTGTGTGGTAACATCCTTCTTCATTCTTTATGTGCCTGTTTATACTCTCCCTATATATTTAATTTTATTTTCATAAAAACACTGTATTTTACCTAAATTTTGCTCAGTTAAAAAAAAAAAAGACATTTAGGGGCACCTGAATGGCTCAGTCAGTTGAGCATCTGGCTTTGGCTCAGGTCATGGTCTCCCAATTTGTGAGTTCGAGCCCCACGTTGGACTCTGTGCTGACAGCTCAGAGCCTGGAGCCTGCTTCTGATTCTGTGCCTCCCTCTCTCTGCCCCTTCCCCACTCACACTCTGTCTCTCTCAAAAATGAATAAACATTAAAAAAAATTTTTTAAATAAAATGAAATAAAGACATTTAGAGTATGTTGAATTGGGAAAAAAATAAACACCAAACTGCATCATGCTGTATTTCTGACATAAAAAAAAAGATGAATCCCAGGCAGAGGGACTTGCACAGACAAAAGCCTTGTGAAAGAAAAAAATCAAGACACATTTTTGTTTAAGTTTATGTATTTATTTTGAGAGAGAGAGAAAAATTGCCAGTAGGGAAAGGGCATAGAGGGAGAGGGAGAGAGAGAGAATCCCAAGCAGGCACTGCACTCTCAGTGCAGACCCTGATGTGAGGCTCAAACTCACAAACCATGAGATCATGACCTGAGCCAAAGTCAGATGCTTAATAACCAACTGAGCCACACAGGCACCCCTTCTAGGAATAGAAAGCACAGTGAACAAAAGGTATAAAGTTAGGCTGAAGAGATAGATGGGGTGACCCTCAGGAACTTGAAGATGGCATTTAAGAGTAAATGCTAAGCTAGGGGTGCCTGGGTGGCTCAGTCTGTTGAGAGTTTGGCTCTTGATTTTGGCTCAGGTCATGACCTCACGGTTTGCGGGTTTGACCCCCCACCACCTCCGCCCGCCATTGAGCTCCACTTTGATAGTTCAGAGTCTGCTTGAGATTCTCTCTGTCTTCGTCTCTTTGCCCCTCCCCCATTCGCACATTTTCTCTCTCTCTCTCTCTCAAAATAAATAAACTTTAAAAAAGTCCAGGTTGTCACTTGTGCAAAAAAAAAAGTAATGCTAAGCTAGTTGGCGTTTAATTAGACTTGCATTTGAAAAACGACTCTGACTGCATTGGGAAGAGCAGTCTGGAAGGCACAGGAGTGGGTATGGAAGTATGGGCAGACCAGTAGAGATTGTAAGAGTCCTAGCAAGAAACAACGGCTTGGGATGGGGTGCTGGCAGGAGTGATGGAAAGAAGTAAAAGAGAAAGAGAATAGTTAGATAATGATCTCACTAAAGTGATAAGCAAAAACATTTTCAAGGGTTCACTTGGTCCTGTACTGGGATGGAAAATCAGCTGACAAACAGAAGGTTCCCTGCTGTAGAAGCCAAAGAGGCTCCATGCTTGGATCTCCTCTCAAGGAAGAACTTGCTGTTCAGCCTCAGGGAATTTTTCACCTAGCCACACGCTTCCTAGGCAGCCCCAGCCAATGGGTGCATATGGCAATGTCACTAGGACTGATCATTTCTGCCCAAAGCTGGACTCCTCACCAAGCGGTTGGCTCTGGGAGGGTCGGCTGAGACTTGATCAGATCTTCTTAGGCCTAAGTCTCTCTCCGCCTATCCTGCATCCTCCCCCCTTTATCTTTACTCACCAATAGATCTCAGTCTCATTATCTGCTTCCCAGGGGACCCTACTCACATCTGCAAAATAATGATGTTAGGCCACAATTCACTAATTGTCTGCTAAATTTTCTCAGAAGATTCGGCAACTGAATTCTCCCATGCTTCCGAGGAGTCCTGCGTGTTGTTTTGGAGTAGCTGCTTGGAGATGCAGAATTCAGAGGCGGACGAGTGCAGAAAAGATAGTCAGGTCTTATCTTCTCTTCAGGCAGAAGGAAAGGCTGGGGAAAGAAGTAGCCTAGGCTTGATACAGCGAACTGTGAACTGTGTGATCAATTGATTTACCACCCATAATATTATTATAAGCCAGATTTTGAGAAAATGTACTTTTGTGCTGCACTGTAAAAACCAAAGGTCAGAATTCACACCTCTACATGGGATGAATTTTTCTCTGAAAGAAAACTCTGCTCGTGCTGTCACTAAGCTTGGGAAAAAGTTGGTTCAGGGACAGAAAAAAAGGTGAGGATTTAGAGAGATGGGCTGTGGCTCAGAGGAGAGAAGGTCTTCCTTTTCTCTTTGGGACTTAGCAGGGGGTGGGGATTGTTGGGCCTGGATTCTGAGGCTGAGATGTGGAGATCACAGTGGTTTAAGCAGGTTTGGTGAGGACAGAGCAAGCTATCCCAGATTAATTACAATAGTGTGGGAACCAAACAGAGAGCTAATGTAGCCAGGGACCCCAGGGCAGATCTGGGACTGAGCTGTAATTCTGAGTTATTTTCTGTGTTGCACTCCCTCCAGGTGCCTCCAGTAAAAGCTTAAGTTGTGCTATGAAGAATTAGATGAAAGTTGTGCCTACATTTGGGCAAACGCTACGTAGAGGAACACAATTCCCAGACTGTACTCCTGTGTGAACCTCATCCACCCCGCATGTCAGAATTTAGAGGGCCCAATGAATGATACCTCTGTTCTCTGCCCAAATGTGGAGGCCACTGGGAGAGAGATGAAAGAGTAAAGCAGAAGGAGAGCAAAAATATCACCTTTATTGCCATTAAAAGCATTTGAAAGAAATGGCTGAGGCGTGTCAGCCAAGGAGTTACCTAATATGTCATCCTGGAATTGAACTTACCTATCTCATCACAGGCAGTGCTGGACAACTTTTACACGGAAAAGCAAAGCAGATTGTGTGAAAAGATGCAGCATCTTTTCAATCACATTCTATTGGTCATATAGACGAACACTTATTCAATGCAGAAATAGACTGCAAAATGGTATGAATGCCGGGAGATGAGGCTATCTTAGAGCCTGGAGACTATCTTACAGCCTGACTACTTCATAGGTTTAGATACATATGTCAAGCATGACACCAATTTTTTATATGGAGAGATAGATGTTTAACCGTAAGGGGAACCTGGGTGGCTCAGTCGGTTCAACATCTGACTCTCAGTACGGTTCAGGTCATCCTCTCATGGTTCTTGAGACTAAGCCCTGCATCAGGCTCTGCGCTGACAGCACAGAGCCTGCTTGGGATTCTCTCTTTCCCCTCTGGCGTGCTCTCTCGCTCAAAATAAATAAATAAACTTTTTAAAAAATATGAATACAGTAGCCCTACATTACTCACGATTTCACTTTCCCTGATTTGTTACCTGCGGTTAACTATGGTCTGGAAGTAGAAGATCCTCCCGATATATGCTCAGAAGGCCAATAGTTGCCTAATGCTACGTCACAGTGTCCCTGTCGTGTACCTCACTTCATCTCCTCACATAGGCATTTAATCGTCTCACGTCATCACAAGAAGAAGGGTGAGTGCAGTACAATTAAATATTTTGAGAGAGAGACCACATTCTCATAACTTTTATTACAGCATGTTGTTATCATTGTTCAGTTTTATTATTATTGTTGTTAATCTCTTACTGTGCTTAATTTATAAATTAAACTTTATCATAAGTATGTATATAAAGGAAAAACCATAGTATAAATAGGGTTTGGGACTACCCGTGGTTTCAGACATCCGCTTGGGGATCTTGGAACATATCCCCCATGGGTAAGAGGGGACTACTATTGTTTTATTTTTATAGAAATATTTAATACCACTTAATTAATTTTTTTAGGTAAAATAAACACTTTAGCTTATAAAAATGATTTAAATTTTAAAATGTAATATTCATTCATTATAATTTGTATTTTGTTTTTCTGCCTTAATAGATAATTTAAGATATTTTACCAGAAAAAACATTTTGGGGGAATATATAAACAAATAATTAAATTTGATTTTTACATTTATTTTACTTCACAATTGTTTATTAAAGCACTCAAATTTTGTATATTGTGAATGCGGTTACATTTCATTTTTTAATCTTTTAGATCAGAGCTATTATTATCACAAATTTTGTGAAAATCTTATTACAACAGTACTAATTAGTGATTTGCTGAAATGAAGAGCAGAGAAATAAATATATAAAAATTTATGAATTATGATTGCCTTTATTTTATACTTACAGTATAAAATGCTGTACATGTATGAAGATGGTATACTGCATACTTTAACTTGCCCTGTACTTACTGTATTGGAGAGTACAATAATGTAAATCCAAAAGCACCACTGTTTTAGCATAATAAAAGAAAGTCCAAAGAGGAAAAAAAAAAAAGCACCCAGATGTGCAATAATAATTAAATTCACTCACCTTTATAATATTTTGTCTAATTTTAGCCATATTAAAAATCACAGGGCCACCTGGCTGGCTCGGTGGGTAGAACATGCAACTCTTGACCTCGGGATTATGAGTTCAAGCCCCACACTGGGTGTAGAGATGATTTAAAAATAAAATCTTAAAAAAAAAAACAAAACGTAGTTTTACACCTATTTTATCACTCACTCTGAAAGGATATTTTTCAAGGCAGGAGGATAAAATAGATTTTATTAAACAGTTTTTCTGCTGGATTTATAATCTATACATATGTCAACATATGGCACGTGGGCCTATGCTTGCATTCCTTCCCTACTTCCATGATGGCCTAGGAAACCTATAGCTCTGTTGGGGTAAGTTATGGAGGGATGAAGCCTGTCTCTGTCAGTTTATCACAAGGGGTGCTTTTGTTTTTGTTTTTGTTGTTTTGTTATTTTTTTTTTAATATATGAAATTTATTGTCAAATTGGTTTCCATACAACACCCAGTGCTCATCCCAAAAGGTGCCCTCCTCAATACCTCACCCACCCTCCCCTCCCTCCCACCCGCCATCAACCCTCAGTTTGTTCTCAGTTTTTAACAGTCTCTTATGACGAGGGGTGCTTTTGGACTGACAGCTCTGAGAGAACAGACTTACTCCTTGCTTTTGTGGCAAAAGAAACAAAATCTGCTACCTGGAACTTGGCCAATCATACACAGCAGAATTGAGGGGACTTAACCAACCCCCCCCCCAATATCAAAGGAATTCTATCCTGGCAGGTGGGGCATGTCTGGGGCAGAAGTCTCTTGGTGGGGAGCTGTTATTCAGTGAGGTGAGTGGTAGTGTTGGTGGTCCATCTAGACTCCAGCAGGACTCGAGATAAGCTATAGGGAACAGAGGCCCAGCCCAACCCCTTGAAAAGAAAAATGGCAAGACCCAAGCAAAGTAGTGTCCCAATCCAGTCGGTTAGTATTAAGGAAAAATTCCACTTCTGACAGAGGATCTCAGTGTCTAAAGCAGATACTGTAGCAGAAGATTAGGCACATGTATCCTAGGCAGGCACAGCCAGTGATTGGGAAAGGGGTAGCTTAGAATGTAGATAGTAGAGCACTAGAATTCACCCAGAAGTGTGGAAGTGGCAGAAGCGTAGGGCTGATAACAGAATTAAGCCCAGACCACCTGTAGGTGAAAAGGAGCTCTAGATATATTGCCTGCCTTGGTCAAAACTATCTCCAAAACTGGGAAGTCCGTGTTTATAGGGTTGAATCTGGAAAAGCAAGGACTATGGAGCATCAGTAGTTGCCTGCAGGGGAGCTATTTTTGAGTAGAAAGTCTTTCAGCACCCATTGCATACAGCATTCAGATTGCCCACTCCCACAAAACATTAAATAAATAAATTCTGGTTGCT
Source organism: Lynx canadensis (assembly GCF_007474595.2). Classification (NCBI taxonomy): domain Eukaryota; kingdom Metazoa; phylum Chordata; class Mammalia; order Carnivora; family Felidae; genus Lynx; species Lynx canadensis. Next base: position 87,039,463 of record NC_044306.2, on the reverse strand, counting down.
GAGTGATGACAGTATGCTGCAGAGGGAGAAGTGGGGCGGCTGATCAGAAAGCTGCAGCACAAGTCTCCCTCAGGACCAGTGCACCATGGTGTCTTTAACTAGAGAGGCAATCATGGAGATGAAAGGAAGTAGAATGATGGTAAAGAAGGAAAGCTACCAGAGGTGAAAGATGAAGAAATTAACAAGGCAGGATCTTTGGGAAGAAAGGTGGGGATAACAGCAGAACATGGAGAGGGCTGGTGTGGGTACTTATTTTAGTAGGAAAGAAGGCAGAAAATATTGGAAAGGAGATACTCAAGATGTATTCAACTCCTACTATATCCCAGGACTGTTTAAAGGAGTTCCATGATCTTAATTCACTTAATCCTTACAACAACTGAGACAAATATTATTATCATCCTCATCTTACAGAAGAAGAAACTCAGCCACTGAGTGGGTAACTTGCCCCCAGATCCCATGACTACCAAGTGGAAGGGCTGAGATTTGAGCTTGTGCTATTGGGCTCCACACTTTGAGCTCTTAATAGCAATAGTAAATCCCTCCACATAGGGAAGCTGGTAGACCTGATGGTGGGAAAAGCTGCAGAGAATGAAAAATTATGTCTCCTAAGAAATTTGCTTTATAAAAGACCTCCAATAAACAAAAAAATAATATTTCTTACATGAAATCCCCAAATGTAATGCCTCTCACTTAGGAGCATCTGAAGAATCTAGGATGTGTTCCGACTAACACAATATCCTTTTTTCATCTTGGCCACTAGGGGGAAGAGTAGAATGTCAAAAAATTAGGTATCTTCATGGATTCCCGATGGCTGATAATTGGTGTTAGTTCTTGCCCTAACATTAGCAGTAGATCAAACTTCTTTTGTATTTTTTAGTTATGAGAGAGCATTTTCAGATAAAACTCATTAAAGAATCCATAAGTGTTTTTTCTCCACTTTCTAAAACATATATATATATATATATATATAGTGAGTGAAAGAAAATAGAAGAGACCACATAGTGCATGATTCCATTTATATGAAATGTCCAGAGAAGGCAAAGCTCTAAGGACAGAACGTAGATTAGTAGTTGCCCAGGTGGAACTCAGGGGAATGGGGGTTGACAATGAACATGCATGAGGGATCTTACCAAGTGGCGAAAACGTTCTAAACTGATATATGGTAATGGTCACATATGTAAAATAGTAAAATAAATGTACAAAAGGTCATTGAATTGTACACTTGAAAGGAATGAATTACACGATATGTAAAATACGCCTCAAAAATTGTTGGGAAAAAAGAAGTGTAACATTTTATGAATCAAACAACAGAAAACCCCATAGATTCAAAAAGATTAAAAATATAAGCCTATGTATGCAAAGAAATGTCTAGAGTCACTATTAGCAGTGATTAAATCTCAGAAATGCTATTGTAGGGGAAAACTGGGAACTGTTTTATACTCTGTCTTATGATTTTGGAGCAATAATTAAAAATTTAACTGACAACTAATTTTTAAGAGATAGGAAGTTAAAATGCATGAAATGCAATGAAATTATAGTTATATAATATATCTAATGGTATATATAATGATTAATCATGACCTTTAGGGTAGTAGAATATGGCTTATATTTTTGTTTATTTTTTAAAAGTGATTATATATTACTTTTATAATAAAAACTGGGAAAAGCTTAACTTAAAAAGCCAGAAAATACTCAGATAACTTAAAAAAATTTTTTTAATGTTTATGTATTCTTGAGAGAGAGAGAGACACATAGTGTGAGTGGTGGAGGTAGGAGAGAGAGGGAGACACAGAATCCGAAGCAGGCTCCAGGCTCTGAGCTGTCAGCACAGAGCTGGATGTGGGACTCGAACCCATGAACCATGTGTGAGATCATGACCTGAGCCAAAGTCAGATGCTTAACTGATTGAGCCACCCAGGCACCCCTCAGATAGCTTTTTTAAAGTTAACTTAAGCACAGTGTTTACTGTATTTCATATATAACAGAGCATTTTTCTTTTAACTCAACAAAGACCTGGGGCTTAGCCATTTAGATAAAAAGAAGTAACATCCACTGGCGTTTGAGCTTGGACCCGATCTAATGAAGCTGAACGGTATTCCCTTCTCATTTTTATTTGCATCTACAAATTTCTATAGGGATGGTAGGAAAAAACTTTCGTGAGATTAGAAATTGGGATATAGATCCTTTCTTTTAAGGATCTATATTAGATCACGTATTAGTACATGCGTGATGGCAAAGAGGGCTTTGAGGAGCCTGATAGGAATCAGATAGTTAAAATGACTATCAGATCGTTAAAATGGGAGAGGAAAATCCTTGAGAGGAAATTTACTAGATGGGAGGGACAGTCTGGACTGAAGATGCAGACCTTTCTGCAGGACCTGAATCTTTGGAGGCAGATGTTCACTTGGGGTCCAGTGTAGTTCAGGTTGGAATTTCTCCCTCCCTAGATACTGTTCAAATGCCTCGCAGCAAATGTCAGCTTGTGACGAATTGGAAGAACTGTGCTGAGGAGGCCACTTCTAAGAGGGACGCTGGAGCAAAGTGCCTGGAAGAAATACTGAGCCCCAGCCACATCCACAGGGACCCATATCAGTAGTCACAGAAACTGAGCAGGGCACCAGGGCTAACAGAAATATATCTTAGAATATGATAAGCCTCTTGGGGCGCCTGGGTGGCTCAGTCAGTTAAGCGTCTCTCGATTTGGGCTCAGGTCAGGATCTCACGGTTTGTGGGCTCGAACCCCGAGTCAGGCTCTGTGCTGACAGCGCAGAGCCTGCTTGTGATTCTCTCTCTCCCTCTCTCTCTGTCCCTCTGCTGCTCGTTAGAGCATGTGTGCTGTCTCTGTCTCTCTGTCTCTCTCTCTCTCTCTCTCAAAAATAAATAAATAAACCTAAAACAAAAAAAAAAGGACATAAGCCTCTTGAAGATATAGCTTTTTGTCTGTCCTAGTGTCTGCTTAGAGCAGTGCCTGACATGTAGTAGATATGCCGTAACTACTTACGGATGATGAGTGAACGAAATAATGAACATATGAGTGGGAGCGTAGACAGACTTTTGGCCTGTGGTGCTATCATGGTTTCAGCCCACAACAGCTGTCCTGGCAGGAAGGCAAAGGCCCCAGAGGCGACTGGCAAGGGCAGGCAAGGTCTGGAAGTCAGTGATGAATGTGCTGCACACGATTTACACGTAAAAGGAAACCATGTCACTCGCTCATTTTAGAAAGTCAAAAGTGAGAGTGCTCTGTCATCCCTCAGAGGTCTAACTGACCCTCCCTGCTCACGTGTGCCTCCTGGAGCTATGACTCCCGTCCAAGAGAGCTCCCTTGCAGCATTAGACAGAGATGGTTCTAGACATAGCATATGCCAGGTTTCTGAAACAGAGGTGATAACTTTGTGTGGTCCAGAAACACAGTTGTAACCTGCTTAGAATTTAGGGGGATTTTCCGCAGGGGCGGTGGGTGGGGGGGGCGGTCGGAAGGGGAGAGAAGGTGGAAAAAATGTCAGGAAACATGCTTTTTTTTTAAATTTTTTTTTTTTTTTACGTTTACTTATTTTTGAGACAGAGAGAGACAGACCATGAACGGGGGAGGGTCAGAGAGAGGGAGACACAGAATCTGAAACAGGCTCCAGGCTCTGAGCTGTCAGCACAGAGCCTGACGCAGGGCTCGAACTCCCGAACCATGAAATCATGATCTGAGCCGAAGTCAGACGCTTAACCGACTGAGCCACCCAGGCGCCCCAGGAAACATGCTTTAAATAATGATTTTTTAAAAAATTACTTCTTAAGTGGGTCACATTTAGAATTTAATGGTTAAGCTATAGATATATGTATGATTCTTCCTGAAAAAATGAAGATTTGAATTCAAAAAGTCTAACAAAATGCCTTATTATATATTTGTCTCTTTTGAGTCAAGAAAATGCCCAAGAATGTCATCACTGTCACAATGTTTTATTGCTTTAGAAAGAAGGGAAACTATTTCTGACTGAAAAGCAGTACAATGCAATCCAGATGGCTTCACTGAGACAGAAGTCAATAAAATGGCAATCAGACTAATGGCAATCAGAGTCGCCCGTAGGTATTGGTGTTCCGATTGCATAACATCCACATTAAAAAATAAAAAAAAAAAAGTTTAGCTCATGTAAAAGCATGGAACTGCTTTAGCCATGAATATAGTAGTAACTGTGCAAAAGGACCAGAAAGGCAATGGTCCTGTCTGAAAATGCCCCTACCCTGTGATTGTTATGATTCGATTCCAAGATGTCAGAGCTCCAGGTAGCACTGAAATTCATTCAGCAGGTGCTCTGGCATGCACTCTAATGAACAGTAGCAGTGTCGACAGGAATTACCTACAGGCCCCAAACATCTTAGACTCTGAATGGTCACCTCGACTTCTCCCTTCACCTGGAATGCCCACTGACCCAAGTCCCCACCTCTTCATCTGGCCAATGCTACTCATCCGTCAAAACTCAGGTGAGCGAACTGTCTTTGCCGGGAGCCCTCTGTGGCCACGGTTCCCTTTCCCACTTTTACAGGCTTCCGCGGCTGCTTTCACATTTCTGTGTCCTAACAATTTGATAGCACCTCTTGTTGGTCTTTCTCTCCGACTAGAATGTGAGCTTTTCCGTCTGTCCAGGCACCTAGTACAATGCCGGTACCATAGTAGGCAGTTCCATACATGTCCATTAATAAATGTTATTCAGAGTCTTCAAAAGTAGTGAATTGATTTCACCAAATAAAAGTAGTTGCTGCTTAGAGAGGTTGTATCGACAATAAGCTTTGACGCTGTAAAGCTTTCCAGTGGTCATTAAAAGAGGTAAAAATTAAGTGCTGTTCGGTTTTCTTGCCATTTCGTCTCTCCAAAAGTACAGTAAGGACGCACTATGGCTTTCTTCTTCTACTCAGAAAAATCTAAAATTGAGGATAATTGCCTCTCTCTCTCTCTATTCAGCAACGGCTCTTGCTGTGTGGCAGGGAAATGACGGGCAGGAATTCATAACCGGGTACTGCTCTGCAGAGTCTGGACCTTTTCTTCTCTTCCAGGTTCAGGATGGCACATTCTCAATTCCCTCTTGACCACAAAAAATAAGACTCTAGCCTCAAATCTGCAACACCTATGGCTAATGAGAAAGTTTGTTCTTAAATTTCCATTTGGCAGAGAAATGCAGATGCAGTCTTTGATCACTGGTCTTTGATCACTCAGCTACTCATAGAACCTGGAACAAGATCCCAGAAGGGAATCATAGCACGGTATTTGGCCCTACAGGCTGAGCAACCTCAAAACGGAGCTGGAAGCTTTTACCATCCAATCAAGCAACAGATTTTTAGTTTTCAGTCCAATCTTTTTGACCAATCGTAAAAGACAGCTTGTACTTTTCTTGGACTACTTTAGACAGGGCCTTTTATAAGTATTATTTGTCCCAAAGTCAGGGAGCTCTTTCTTAATCCCTAACCCACATTTTACATTTCTGAAACTAAAGCAGGATATTACTTTAAGAAAATCCCTGGCAGAAAATCAAGTATTTTCAAACCATTCAGAGGAAAGGAATTTTTAATCAAAACTTGCCAAAGGGGGAAGAAAAAGCAAGCAATGTCTAATTTTTAATATCCCAAAGCAGGTGCGTGGGGGGAGACTATCACTCTTCTACCTATCCATCATAATTAGACATGATTCATCACTTGTATCTGGGAATGCACTGGGACCCTCTCTGACCTCCTATGTCCCATCAGTCTATAGGAGGTGAAAGGGCAACTTCTGTTCTGCATTTTCTGGCCATGGAGGACACTTCGGCTGTTACCTGCTGCTCTGCTTCCAAGTCTGTAGTGACTGAGGGAGATCGTAGCTGGTTTCACCTTTGTCAAGTGTGGAGGATGCAGTAGGGAACCAGAAACACCTTCCTGAAAAATGCCATTTATTTGCGCAGTCTGTGTATTTCTTTTCTGGAGGCGGAAAAGAATTCTATGACTTTCACTAAGTCCTAAGATTTCCAGAGGTAGTGAATCTCATTCTCATGGTAACTGAATGAATTCTCATTGCTGTATTTCTTTTCTGTGTTAGATATATCCATGCTCCTTTAAAACTAAAATTACAACTGAAGTCAGTGTAGTGAGTGGTTAGCTTTGAGGAAGGTTTAAAGTACTAGAAGAAGTTAGGGGTGCCTGGGTGGCTCAGTTGGTTAAGCATCTGACTTTGTCTCAGGTCAGGATCTCGCGGTTTGTAAGCTCGAGTCCTGTGTTGGGCTCTGTGCTGACCGTTTATGGAAGAAGAGCTGTGAGAAGTCCAGAGGAAAACACAGTAATTATTAACTGTAAGGCGAGGGGCAGGGAATGGTCAAAATTCCTCAGACATTTAGTCCATGATGCACTTACTTTTCAGTAGGACTCATGGACCCGTAGCATTACAGAGTTCTTGGATCAGATGCAGCGTCTGGCTTTAAGACAGGACCTGCCTATGAGTTTTTAGCCACCTGGCAGCCATATAGCTTCAGAATACATCCCTCATGACATTAAGGATTCTTTCTTCCGTCCATTCTCACAGGTACGGTGATCTCAACTCTTGGGAGTCAGAGGAAAGTTAGAAGACAGTCTAGTTCAATCTTCTCATTTAACAAGGTAGGAAACCAAGGTCCAGGGAGAATGTATGATTTGTTCAAGGCCACACAGTTTGCTCCTGAAGAAGATTAAAACCTAGCCTTCCAAGTTCATGGTAGTGTTGAATGCCAGATGTATGCTTTTTTCTGCTGCAGAAGGGCCAGTTAGCTAATATTCCAGCTTTTGAAAAGGAGGATAAAGTACATAAACATAAAAGAGTGAGGTTTTCTCGCTTTTATCTAACACTTTAATTTCAAAATATTTCAAACATACAAAAAAGGATAGAGAATGGTATAATGAATACACATCTACCCACAATCCTGCTTTGAAGTAGAACATTTTGCCATTTTTATTTTACATCTTTTTTTTAAAAATTTTTTTTTTCAACGTTTATTTATTTTTGGGACAGAGAGAGACAGAGCATGAACGGGGGAGGGGCAGAGAGAGAGGGAGACACAGAATCGGAAACAGGCTCCAGGCTCTGAGCCATCAGCCCAGAGCCTGACGCGGGGCTCGAACTCAGGGACCGCGAGATCGTGACCTGGCTGAAGTCGGACGCTTAACCGACTGCGCCACCCAGGCGCCCCATATTTTACATCTTTTTAAAGAAGTAAAGCAGGTGTGCCTGGCTGGCTCAGTCAGTAGAGCATGTGACTCTTGACTTCAGGGTTGTGAGTTCAAGCCCCACATTGGGCATGGAGCTTACTTAAAAAATAAACTAAAGAAATAAAGCAATAAAAATATAAAATTCTCCTATGTGTCTTTCCCCTATTTCATTCCTCTCCTTCCTAAGAGGTAACCACTCTTCTAAAATTGTATGCATCATGTCCCTGCATATATTTATACTTTTATACATGGCTGTCTGTGAATAACAAGGTTTTTCTTCTTTTTAAGCATATGGTATCATACACTACATGTCACTTGCATTTTCTATTCAACGTTATATCTTTGAGATCCATGTTGATATATGTAGTTCTAGTTCCTTCCTAAAAGCACAATTATCTTTTTTTTTAGAAAGAAATGTAAGGGTGAATATTATATTTGCATATCAGTTACCAAAAAATTAAAGAAATCTATGTATTTTTTCTTTTTTTTTAAATTTTTTTTAACGTTTATTTATTTTTGAGACAGAGACAGAGCATGAATGGGGGAGGGTCAGAGAGAGAGGGAGACACAGAATCTGAAACAGGCTCCAGGCTCTGAGCTGTCAGCACAGAGCCTGACGCGGGGCTCGAACTCACGGACCGTGAGATCATGACCTGAGCCAAAGTTGGACACTTAACCGACTGAACCACCCAGGCGCCCCTCTATGTATTTTTTCTATCTTGTCAACAGAAAATTGCTTCTCTAAGTTTGTATACTGAAACAATGGCAAAAAAAAACCCATCTTTCCTATAACATTTAAAGTTTTATTTTAATAGGTAATTATTTTGTTAGAATGTGTGCTGTAGAAAACTGTGTTTGTTCACTTTAAATTATAAATTATGTTTGCAGAGGAGGCTGATTTTGCTCAGTAGCTTTGTTATATTTAATGAACTATCACCTGATTGATAATGTAAAACAAATTTTTTCTTGTTAATCTGACTATATAATTGATATATAATGTATATAATAGGTAGCAGTATTCCCCTTTATAAACAAGTTGTTTTCCTAGAAAAGTAAATAAGGGACTCAGATTAATTTTAATATCTACACAGAATCTCAATTTTTCAGAATAAAATTGTATCAACAAAGCATAAAATATTTTTCCATTTTCTTTTTTAATGTATTTTTACTTTTTTATAATGTTTTTATTTATTTTTGAGAGAGAGAGAGAGAGACACAGAGCACAAGTGGGGGAGGAGCAGAGAGAGAGGGAGACACAGAATCTGAAGCAGGCTCTAAGCTGTCAACACAGAGCCTGACGTGGGGCTCAAACCCACAAACAGTGAGATCATGACCTGGGGCAAAGTCAGATGCTTAACCAACTGAGCCACCCAGGGACCCCTATGTTTTACTTTTTAAAGTAAGCTCTAGGCCCAACATGGGGCCTAAACTCACAACCCTAAAATCAAGAATCACATGCTCCACTGACTGAGCTAGCCAAGCACCCCTCTTTTTTCATTTTTTACTGATATTCATTTAGGCTATTTACAATTTTTTCACTATTACAGTGTTTCTATGGTCATTCTGGTACATATTACCTTGAGCACATGTGGGAGTTTCCACAGGATATACACTTAGAAATGGGATTGTTGGGTCATAGAGTATGAGGATCTTCATCTTTACTAAATACTGTCAAATTCCTTTCCAAACAATCTACCAATAAGCTTTGAATATACACAAGCACATGGCTTGGTATTAGATTTTTTAATTTTTTTCAAGTCTGATAGGTATAAATGCTTTGCATATTGTTGTTTTTGTTTGCATTTCATTGGTTACCAGTGAAGGTGAGGATCTTTTCACATATTTATTAGCTATTCATCTTTCTTCTATGAATTCTTTTTCTTAAATGAAGGCACTAAGGCACTTTTTTTTTTTTTAAGCCCAACGCGGGGGTTGAACTCATGATCAAGAGTGACATGCTGTACCGAATGAGCCAGACAGGTGCCACTCTTCTATGACTTCTTGCCCTTTGTGAATTTCTGCTTAGGATGTTTCTCTGTTTTTTATTCATAGGTAGAAATTCTTCAAATATTCTAGATTCTTATACTTTGTTGGCTTTATATTTTGTAGTTTGTCTTTTCATTTCCATCATGGTCACTTTTGTTGTTTAGAAGTTTTCATGTTAATGTAATCAAATTAAACAACTAATCTTTTTATTCTGTTTTATAATTTTGTGTCTGAGGTACCCTTCCCTCTTCTAAAGTCAAAGAAATACTTTCTTCCACAAATTTTAAGTGTTTTCTTTTCGCTTTAAAATTGTTAATCCATTTGGAAATTTAGGGTTGTATATTGTGAGGTAATGGGCTGATGTTATTTTTCCATTTGGATACTCAATAATCCCTACACCACTTACTAAAGAAGTCATCATTTCCTCAATGATTTCTAATCAGTAGTAATTTTTCTTTCCATGTGTATGTAGACTTGTTTCTCAGCTCCCTCTTCTCTTTCAATAGCCATTTGTTCATCCATTCACCTAACCATTTTACTCGCTATAGCTTTATAGGTCTTTATATCTAGTAGAGTAAGTTCCACCACAACTTTCTTCATGTTTTAACCATATATTTTTAGCCATTTTTTTGTTTTACACTTTAGTTATTTTTGAGAGAGAGAGAGAGAGAGAGAGAGACAGAGCACAAGTGGGGGAAGGGCAGAGAGAGAAGGAGACACAGAATCTGAAGCAGGCTCCAGGCTCTGAACTGTCAGCACAGAGCCTGATACGGGGCCTGAACTCACAGATCGTGAGATCCTGACCTAAGTCGAAGACAGACACTTAACCGACTGAGCCCCCCAGGCGCCCCAAGCCATTTTTTTATATTAGACTGCAAACAATGGGGATTTGACTCATCCCCACGACGATATTCCACACAGTCCAGATGATGGCCAACTGTGTGCGCAGACAGGAATATGAGAAATTTTGCTTCCAATTTCAATACTGAGCTATGAGGAAACAGGAAATTGACTTTTAGGGAGAAGCAGAAAATATTACTGTAACCAAAATAGCCAATAGGTAAAAAAGAGTTAAGATGATGCTGGGAACCCTGCTTCATTGCTGCTGTATTCATGGATAAATCTTTTGAAGTGAGTTATCATTGGACAAGAAATGTCTTTGCAAGAACTTATATAAGCTCTCGTGTCAGTTTCATTATGTTAACTTGATTTTTGAATGATTTTTAAGGAATACTGTATTTTAAGGAAGACACTGGATATTTCTGTTCAGCGCTCGGCCTAGGAGAAAGCCAGTCACTGTCATGAAGAGTCATGTTTAAATACTTGGGAAGCAACCTCTTCAGGAACAGTGAAGCTAAAATAATGTGAGGTGGCACAAGTAATTGCACTGGAATCTGCCTGCAGCTACAGTTCTCATGTAAATTGATTAATGTGGTGATGCTTGTTCTGAAGCTGAAAAGGCTTCCCAGAGCACTGTTGAACCAAAATGCTACATTCTTCTCTCTAAACTATTAACAAAGATATGATGGGAAACGGTCTACATAGAGACCTGAGCAAGATGTGTATGTATGTAATTCTTGAGGGGGGAAAAATACAAATGGAATGAAAATTCCATCCAGAATAACAAGTAGGCTTTGTACTATGAGGAGAAGTGTATAGGCTGATATCTTTATGGGAAAAAACACATTTATATGTGGGAATATCTTCACTTGGGTTTCCATACAACCTGAGAAAATTCTGTGTTCACATTATAAGCTATTACTATTTTAGGGAAATTAACAATCTGAATTTTTCTCAGGGTTTACCTCTTGGAATATATTTATGAAATCGCCATTATTGTAGGTCAAAATGGCCAAAGAGCAGCAGTTCATAGAGGTCGATACTACACACAGGACCATAACTCTCTGAACCTCATAATTTCATTCAACAAACATTTATTGAGGGCCCTAATATGGTGTTTCTTCTCAGACAACTTCCATTTTGCTTGGAGATTCTAAAATGTAAACAAATGATTGAAAAACAGAATAAATCCAATAATAGAGAAGGTACAGAATGACGCAAAGAAAGGTGTGAAAGATTCAGCTCAGTCCAGTGAGGAAAGGCGTTGCAAAGCAGATGAAGTTGGAGCTGGGTGATTAGAGAGCAGTTGAGCCAGTTGAGGGATTGGGAGTGCCCTTCCACGTGGGGTGAACTATATGTACAAATCTGTGAGGCATAAACAGGATGGCAAGTTCAAGTAAGGATGCTGTTAAATCATGTAGGCTGTTTGGATCATGGGTGAGGGAAGGTGGCTGGAGACCGCAGGAAAATAGGAGTAAGAACAGAAAATAAGAATGGAGAGAGGTGGAACAGGTGTGGTCTGTGGAGGGCCTCAGATGTTATACTATAGAGTAAGAATTTTGACTGTAAAGTCATAACAATTTTAAATGTCAGATGGATAATGGTGGGCTAGTGAAATTTCAAACTGAGAGGTAACATGCTCAACTTACCATTTTAGAAGAATAACTCTGTAAATTGAATGGTAGGGAGACTCCCTAGACGGCCACAGTGTGAGGAACTGAGGTACAGTAACAGATTGGAGACGGTCTGGGGATGGAGAGAAGTAAGAGGGACCACGGTGGTGAATTCAAAAGAGCTTAGTTCCAGAATACTTTCTACTATTTGAATTCTTTTTAAAAATGTTACATTTTCCTTATTGAAAGTTTTATATGAGTAAAATAACTGGGTGGTGCCTTTGTAAAATCTGCAGTTCTAAATATCTTTTTTTTAAGCTTATTGATTTATTTTGAGAGAGAGACAGAGAGGCAGAGAGAGAGCGAGAGCGTGCATGAGCAGGGAAGGGGCAGAGAGAGCCAGAGCGAGAGAATCCCAAGTAGGCTCTGTGCTATCAGCATGGAGCCCAATGCAGGGCTCAAACTCACTACTGTGAGATCATGACTTGAGCTAAAATCAGGAGTCGAACACATAGCTGATTGAGCCACCCAGATGCCCCCTAAATATCTTAAAAATAGAATAAAATCCGTTGAAAAAAAAAAATTAAAAAAAAAAAAAAAAGGGGGCGCCTGGGTGGCACAGTCGGTTAAGCGTCCGACTTCAGCCAGGTCACGATCTCGCGGTCGGTGAGTTCGAGCCCCGTGTCGGGCTCTGGGCTGTTGGCTCAGAGCCTGGAGCCTGTTTCCGATTCTGTGTCTCCCTCTCTCTCTGCCCCTCCCCCGTTCATGCTCTGTCTCTCTCTGTCCCAAAAAATAAATAAACGTTGAAAAAAAAAATTAAAAAAAAAATAGAATAAAATCACTACATGATTAATTCAATCATCATCTAATCTAAAAATGAATTTTAAAAATCAGTTTAATTGGTCATTCTATTTGGTTTCTGCTTGAAACATAATCAGTATAACCACAGTCTACAGATCTTTCACTCCAAAGGAAGTTCTTTCCCCAGTTCTGAAGGAAAGCATTTCTTTTTTTTTTTAATGTTTTTATTTATTTTTGAAGGAGAGAGAGAGAGAGCATGGGGAGGAGGAGAGAGAGAGGAAGACACAGAATTCGAAACAGGCTCCAGGCTCTAAGTTGTCAGCACAGAGCCAGATGCGGGGCTCGAACTCACAAACTATGAGATCATGACCTGAGCCGAAGTCGGACACTTAACCGACTGAGCTACCCAGGTGCCCCCCGAAGGAAAGCATTTCTGATATGGGAGAAGGGATTGCCATCCTTAAAGGGGAGTAATAATGCCCACAGTGTTTTCATCATCACATCACTTGATAAAGGAAAAAGGTAATTTTCTCTTCATTTTCTTCCCCTCCCCCAGAAATCAGTAATCATGAGAAATAATCTCAGAAAATAAAAGGTAAGTTTTTATATTAGTTTAATCATTAATTTGGGCAATGATTATTTAAAATTAAATATCCATGTGAAAAATTCAAATAATAATATTTAACTGGTTAAATTCCTCCCATTTATCCACTAAAAAATTATCTAAAAGTTAAGTAAAATAAATTTTTTTCTAGAAATTTCTTTAGAGAGATTTTTCACTGATGAAAAACATTGTATATTGTGCTTTATTATAATGGACAGTGTTGCTTCTGGTCAACAGATGTTATCTGACAGGACAAATACTTGGCACAGAAATTACTAACACATTCAGAAACTAATCTGCCCTGAATCCAGCTTCGACTCAAAAGCTGGCTGTGGATTACACTGTATTAGAAAATTCACATTAAAAAAAAAAAAAATGAACAGAGTAGTTATCTCAGATCCATTGTTCAAGACTGCTCCATACATTACTTTCAAAAGTGAAAGTAATATTTAAATTTCAAGGGCCTGTCATTGATTAAAACATGTGTTGTGTTTTTCTAAATTTAGTCCTCATCTTTTTTTTTTTTTTTTTTAAATTTTTTTTAACGTTTATTTATTTTTGAGACAGAGAGAGACAGAGCATGAACAGGGGAGGGTCAGAGAGAGAGGGAGACACAGAATCCGAAACAGGCTCCAGGCTCTGAGCCGTCAGCCCAGAGCCCGACGCGGGGCTCGAACTCACGGACCGCGAGATCGTGACCTGGCTGAAGTCGGACGCTCAACCGACTGAGCCACCCAGGCGCCCCTCATCTTTTTTTTTTTAAGTTTATTTATTTTGAGAGAGAGAGAGAAAGAAAGTGCGATCAGGAGAGGGGCAGAGAGAGAGAGAGAATTCCACCCAGCCTCCACACTGTTAGTGTGGAGCCTGATGTGGGGCTCAAACTCACGAACCATGAGATTAAGACCTGAGCCAAAATCAAGAGTCAGACGCCTGAGCCACACAGGAGCCCCTTGGTCTTCATTTATATTCCTGTCTTCATCAAAGAAAATTTGGTTATCTAATTCTGCTGTCATTTTTTACCTTTTGCAATTGGTTTCACATTCTAAGCCCCACACCCTATCCCACTTTGATTTTTTTAAGGCATATTTTCAGTTTTATTAAAATCAGCAAATGGTCTAATAATAAAAATACTGTTTATGAAATACATTATTAAACTTTCATTACAGTGGTTGTTAAAGTCTAAGAAATGTTAATAAAAAAATACAAGCTGCTTTTAGACTTGATAGTTGCTGCTTGAAAAGGTTGGTTTAAATAACTACTAAATTTTAGGGGTGCCTGGGTGGCTCAGTCGATTAAGTGGTCGACTCTTGTTCTCAGCTCAGGTCATGATCTCACAGGTGGTGAGTTCCAGCCTGGCCCTGGGCTCTGTGCTTACAGCACTGAGCCTGCTTCGGATCCCCTGTCTGCCTCTCTCTGCCTCTCCCCCCTCATGCTCTCTCTCCCTCTCTCTTTCAAAAAATAAGTAAATGTTAAAAAAAAATTAAAAAAAAAGAAATCTGAAATAGTTTAAAAAGGCAATCTTTCAAAAATAATAGGAAAGTGATTTGAGTTGTGGTATAATTGCACAGAGAGGAACAATTCCAAGTGACTTTAAATCACAGTAATTCAACTGTGTATATATATATATATGTATAGACATACATACATATATATAAGTACTCCAAAAATAAATCCTGAGGTGTTTTTATTAATTACATTGTTAATGACAGTATTTGTTATTTTCAGACTGCAGTTTGTGTGTTGTGGGATAAATCACTTGAGTAATTATGTTGGTGTTTTTGAGATGGAAATTTTTGGAGTGGAAGAGAAGACCAATCAGATTAAATAAAAACCCTGTGATCCTAACTTTGAATTGGAAGTATCAGTATGAATTCACCACGTATTTTATTAAAAAAAAAAAAAAAAAAGTACTTCTTAGCTCTGTATAAAGGCCTAGATACGATGACCAACCCAGTGGCAATGAAAGAGACTGAAGTTGACTACTTAAACCCTTAAATAGACAATCACATTAAATAGCAGCAAGGCTCCTTAAAGAAATAGCTGAGGGGCGCCTGGGTGGCGCAGTTGGTTAAGCGTCCGACTTCAGCCAGGTCACGATCTCGCGGTCCGTGAGTTTGAGCCCCGCGTCGGGCTCTGGGCTGATGGCTCGGAGCCTGGAGCCTGTTTCGGATTCTGTGTCTCCCTCTCTCTCTGCCCCTCCCCCGTTCATGCTCTGTCTCTCTCTGTCCCAAAAATAAACGTTAAAAAAAAAAAATTAAAAAAAAAAAAAAAAAGAAAAGAAATAGCTGATTCCAGGTCTGTGGTAGGATATTTACCTCTTATCATACCAGAAAGCAAGGAAGTTTTCCAAGACTATTAGGGTTGAGTCAAAAGAACTCAGAAGCCCACTTAAAGAATCTCCCATATGTCAATGACTGGAAATTTAAGCATTAATAAGAATAACTGCAATTGATGAAGCACATAAATTATGTTTAAATTGCTGAGTTCATAACAATACTAAAACAATTTATTAGTCCCTTATGGAGGATGCTAGCAAGCCATCTAATTGTTTTGAAAGCTAGAAATACAGAGGCGCCTGGGTGGCTCAGTTAAGCATCTGACTTTGGCTCAGGTCATGATCTCACGGTTTGTGAGTTCAAGCCCCGCGTCAGGCTCTGTGCTGATGGCTCAGAGCCTGGAGCCTGTTTCAGATTCTGTGTCTCCCTCTCTCTCTGACCCTCCCCTGCTCATGCTGTCTCTCTCTGTCTCAAAAATAAATAAACATTAAAAAAAAAGAAAGCTAGAAATACAAAGAAAGATCCAATTATTTATTCTATCTTTCCTATATGAACTGTATCTCAGTGTAATCAAACAGTTGGTGAAAGAATTTCCCCTTTATAAAAACAGTCCCGCTAATAAACAATGATAAAATTATATCACTGTTTTACAACTCCTAATGAAATAATGAATCAGTGACTTCTAACATCACAAAAACAATCAGTCATGGGGCGTCTGGCTGGCTCAGTCGGAACAGTGTGAGACTTTTGATCCTGGGGTGGTGAGTTTGAGCCACACAATGGGTGTAGAGATTACTAAAAAACAATAAACTTAAAAAAAATTTCAAAGAAAAGCAAAGAAAAACAAAAGACAGATGGAGGAGGAACCTAGAGTAGAAGGAACTTAAGCATATATTGACCAACTGCAATTTGTGGACTTTAATTGGATTCTAATTCAAAGAACAAACTGAAGGGGGGAAACCCTTTTGAGGTAGTTGAAACTATCTGGTCACTGACTAAGATAATTAGTAATACCAAAGAATTGTTATTGTTATCATCATTATTATTTTACATATAGGCAGTGGCAGCGGTGGAAGATAAGTGGGTAGGACTATAAATACAGGATTTGCAGAGAGTAGATAATTGGTAATTGGGATGTGGGGCACATGAAGTTTCCCTTATACTGTTCTCACTACTTTTGTTTGCAATTTTCCACAAGAAAATGTTAAAAAGAAAAAATATATATACATTTAAATTATTTTTTTTTAAAGATGAGGAAAGGGGCGCCTGGGTGGCGCAGTCGGTTAAGCGTCCGACTTCAGCCAGGTCACGATCTCACGGTCTGTGAGTTCGAGCCCCGCGTCAGGCTCTGGGCTGATGGCTCAGAGCCTGGAGCCTGTTTCCCATTCTGTGTCTCCCTCTCTCTCTGCCCCTCCCCCGTTCATGCTCTGTCTCTCTCTGTCCCAAAAAAATAAATAAACGTTGAAAAAAAAAAATTAAAAAAAAAAAAAAAAGATGAGGAAATTCTTCATTTTGAAAGACTTCTGGTGGCCATTACTGTGTCTGAATTGTGGTGATTCATCCTGTGAATATGAGAAAAGCCTACCAAGGATAAAGCCAAAACATTCTTGATAGTAGAGTGGAAAAATAGAAACAACCTGGCACTTGACGACTGAGCCATGAAATAAACCAACCTTGGAGCAGCTCAACCCCCCAGTATCTAGTTACATAAAAACCATGTTTGGGGTGCCTGGGTGGCTTAGCCAGTTAAGTATTTGACTCTTGATCTCAGCTCAGGTCTTGATCTCAGGGCATTGGGCTCTAACACTGGATGTGAAGCTTACTTAAAAAACAACAACCTACCCACCCACCCCCACCCACCCCCACACACACAAAAAACCTATCTTTGTTGTTTAACCCATTTTGAGTTGGTTTCTGTTATTTGCAGCAGAAATCATCCTAAGCCAAACAGCAGAGAAGAATGCATTTTTGTGCGTATGTTGAAGTCATAAGTGTGGCACTGGGTAGAGTTTCTGCATTATCTTATAAAATGTTTAGTAGAACAGCATCCCTCAATTGTGCCGTAGTCCTCAGGCTTATGAGGCTAATGCAGAGTTGACAAATTCAAAACAAACCCAAGGTACCATCCTTATCTGACACTTAAACATCGTATAGCAATGATGAAGTCCTTATAGCTACTGTTTCTTTAAACTTCTCAAATTCCAGAGGCGTTAAGCCAGCGGTAGATCACCTTCTACCTAAAGGCATACCTCATTTTGTTGTGCTTCATGGATATCACGCTTTTTACAAATTGAAGGTTTGTGGCAACTCTGCATGGAGCAAGTCTTTTGTGGCCTTTTTTTTTTTAACAGCATTGCTCATTTTTGTGAGTCTGTATCACATACTGGTAATTCTCACAATATTGCAAACTTTTTCACTATTACTATATTTGTTATGGTGATCTGTGATCAGTGATTACTACTTACTGAAAGCTCAGGTGATGATTAGCATTTTTTAAGCAAAAAGTATTTTTTTTAAGTAGGCTCCACTCCCAACATGGGGCTTGAACTCACAACCCCGAGATCAAGAGTCAGGTGCTCTACCAACTGAGCCAGATGGTGCCCCAAAAAATATTTTTAAATTAGGTATGTATGTTGTTTTTTTTATAGACATGATGCTATTGTACATTTAATACACTTAATAAACATAATTTATATATATATATATGCACTGGGAGACCAAAAAATCCATTTGACTTGCTTTATTGCAATACTCACTTTATTGCGGTGGTCTGGAACCAAACCTGCAATATCTCTGAGGTGTGCCTGTATATTCCACTCTAGTTTACCATAGGTGAAAATCTCTGGAATTATGTTGCTATAGAATGCCAGGAACTAGCAGTCTTCCACTTACCACAATTGAGGTCCTTGTTGCCATCTAGCAGAAGTGTGACAGTTTCAGAATCTGATTTTTAGGGTCTGCTTCCAAGGACCACATCCAGTACCAATTATCTGAGGTGGTGTTCCCTAGAAACAAAGCTTAAAACAGAGCAGGAATTTGGGGGCAATTGACCTATTGAGGAAGTGCTGTTGGAGAGTAGTAGGGAGGGAAGCAGGAGAGACGAGGAGAGAAAAGCTATACAAAGATGTAATCTAGACTGAAAACGAGCTTCGACCTCAGCCCCCCAGGGAGCTTGGGAGCATGACCTGTCCCACAGAGTCGGCCCCACCTTTGGTACCACTATGGCAGTCAGTCATGGGTTGTGAGCTGCCTGGGGTGAGGGTGGGGCATGTGTGTGTCACACTCACAGAAGCTGGGAGTAAATGTACTGGCCCAGGTAAGGGGATCTAGGCAGAGCATCAGCAACAACCACAACACCCCAACTTACTCCAAGTAATACCTCAAACCCTACAAGACCCGGCATGATGTGGCTCATCCCTGCATAACCCTTGTCCTATTTCTGAAATCATCTCCAACTACTCTCCCTCCCTTTCACTCCACTTTAGCCACTTGGCCACCTTAGAATTCCTCAAATTCTCTAGCTTCAGATCCTTTATACTTCTCAGTTCCCTCATCTGGAATGACTCTTCTTCCCCTATCCCCCCATGTCCTCATGACTAAGTCCCTTGTACATCCTTTACTCACTAGACAGCTTCTTAGTAAGGTTGTCTCTGGCCATCCCATCTAAAATTACAACTTCTGGGGTGCCTGGGCGGTGTAGTTGGTTGAGTGTCTGACTCTTGATCTCAGCTCAGGCCATGATCTCACAGTTCATGAATTTGAGCCCCACGTTAAGCTCCGTGCTGACAGTGCAGGGCTTCCTTGGGATTCTCTCTCTCTCCCTCTCTCTCTGTCCCTCCCCCGCCCACTCTCTTAAAAATAAACATAAATAAATAAATAAAGTAAAATTACAACTTCCACTCCTAAACCCTTACAATCCCTTCACTTTCACTACCTTTCTTTTTAAACACTTGCCAGTATCTAACATATGGTATAGTTTTCTTATGTGTTTTATTACTTGATCATATTCTAGAATACAAGCTGGGAAGGGTACAAATTTATATATATATATATATATATATATATATATATATATATATATATTAACTTCAACATTTAAAACAGTGCCTGGTAGGTTATAGGTGCTTACTTAGTATTTGTTGAACACATGAATGAATAAATACATGAGTTAATGAATGAGTCCTGGCAAATAAACATTGTCTGAACTGGGGTACCTGGGTAACTTCGTCAGTTAAGCATCTGACTCTTGATTTCAGCTCCGGTCACCATCTCATGGTTTGTGAGATCAAGTCCAAATTGGGCTTTGTGCTGACAGCACAGAGCCTACTTGGGATTCTTTCCCTCTCTCTCTCTCTCTCTCTCTGCCCCTACCCTGTGCATGCTCTCTCTCTCCCTCTCTCAGAATAAATAAATAAACTTATAAAAAACTATAAAAAAGCCATTGTTTGAACTGAAATAAACTGAAATGAAAACCTTGGCACAATCCCCCATGTAATATAGATGGGAGAATGGATATATATATTGTTATATGTAGAGTTCTCCATAGATTATATGTTTTCTTCGATTGTTCATGTAATGCTATATTACACATAGTTCTTTGATATTATATATTATACATTATTTATACATATAAATATTAGCAAATAAAAATAGAAGCACTGAAGATTTTCCAATTTTATTTAAATGAGTTCAAATCAAAACTCAAGAATCTAGAATCACAAACATTAAAATAAGGTACAGGTCTAGCAAAATTAAAGTGAATGCAGGTAGCTCTACTGCTATGATGTAAAACTTAAATTCAGAGATGGAACTCTTTAAGCTGTTTACTGCAATGTCATGTTCTGAACTCAGAGAGTAGGAAACTATTCAGACATGTAAAGTCTCAAATCTCTCAATCCTGAAATCTACCAGTAGATGCCAAAAATCTTCAAGGCACATTAAAGATTTCTAGAAAAGAAGCCTATTTTAAAACTAAGATTACTGAAACTACAAAAGCACCTATCAGATACTCTATGGCCTTTTTCACTGAGGTGTCACTCAGCATGAGATCAGCCTTGAGCAGAGGCCGCCTCAAAACCAACACTGGCTTCCTCCTGTAAATCATCCCCAGCAGAGGATTCTGACTCAGCTGGAGGACTCTCTTCTTCCAGTTCAGCAGTTTCACCAGAGCGTTCCTTCTCTGTTCTCCCTTTATCATTACTGATGGCAACAGCTTCATCCAAAGCTGCATTCTGAACCTCTGAGGGCATTTCAGTGCTGATTTCTGCCACTGTGCTGGGTGCTGCATTTGTAACCTCTGCCCCAGCTTCAGCACCGACCGTGTCTGTCTCCACCAGAGCGTCCTCCAAATCACCTGGACGGGCTGAAGCCTCTCTCGTGGCTGCACCTGTAGCATCCGGGGTATCTTCTGCATCTGCCTCCTGTACTTCCACTAAAGATGCTTCAGGGACTTCTGAACTTGCTTTCTCAGCTTCCACACGGTTCTCTTTTTCACCTTTAAGATGTAGCCCATGAAGAAAGTATTAATTTAAAGAGCACGAGAATACAGTAGAACACTGTGCAGCCATGTTTAAAAATGAGACAAATCTGTATATACTGATAGAAGTGGTCCTTAAGGTAGACTGTTATGTGAAAAAAGCAAGGAAAAGAGCAATGTAGACCACAGGGTACTATTTATCTTAGGACAAAAGGAGGGTAAGATACACCTAGATAGTTTTTATTTGCAAAGACTCTCTCTAGGAGGATACAAAGAAACTGGTATTATTGGTTGCCTCTGGGAAGGGAAAATGTGGATCTGCTTTTTCATAACCCCTTTTGAATCTGCTAAACTTAAAAAAAATAATTTACATATATTATTTATTTATATACAAAGAACATGAAAATAAACAGCTAACATGTCATGTGAAATAGCATGGGAAAGCAGCCAACTTACTAGTTGATGACTGAGCAATCACTAATTCTCTCTGAACCTCAGTTTTATCACCTGTAAAATGGGGATAACGATAATACCTACCTCACAGAGCTATTGTAAGGTTTGATTAAAATAATGTGCATGAAGAGGGGTTTAAAACCAAAAGTGCTATGGAAATGCTGTATTTTATTATTATTACCATCAGCCTTCTCATGATTATAGTCAATAATGTTTATTGATGATATTCCATTGCTTACTGTTGTCATGACTAAAAGGTTAACATTGGTTCATCAGCAGCTATTATCTCTGTCCCTAAATAGTGATCATAGTAATTGATAATAATGGCATTATAACTGAGATGGAAAAAAGCATTTAAAGCAAGCAGTTTAAGGCAAGAAATATACATTAGAGTGAAAATGTAAAGCTTCTGCTCTAGTAGCTCCCATTTTCTCAATCAGATCAACTGAGGGACGTCAGAGACATGACTGAGTGTACTAATGTCAAGTGGACTGTAGGCAAAGACACAAGGGTGATCTTAGACAAAACTGAAACAAAAGTTAGTTTCAGGATTTAAAAATAATAATAAGGGAAATGAAAGGTTAAGTTGCTGACAGAGACAGATACTAAAATTATGCCTGCATGAATGGAAGCCTGAGTAGGGGGAAAGTAATATTACCACACAAAGAATTCAAAGCCACTGGTCAGCAGTACAAATGTAAAACGTTTTCATTTATCTAATGCACTCATTCAAAACGTGTAACAATATTCTTTAGGTTTTGGTTGGGCTTTCCCTTTCCGAGTGAACTCCTGCCCAGAGCCATTCTGTCAGGTTAGGAAAGAAGCCACAAGCAAATAATGTTCATTGCTAGACTAAGATAATGGAAATCAGTGCCTCAGGGGAAAAAAAATAGTAAGTTCACTTTACCTTCGAGTGGATGTAACTCTGCTCTGGTTTTTTCTTTCAAATTTGTTACATGTTCCGTGTGTTTGGCTTGCTCTGATGTGACTGTCTTGTAAGTCTGAAAGTAAATGTGTGCTGAAGTTTATTTCTTGAGCTCTAAGATTCATCATGCCAAGTTCAAAGGTATATACAATTCAAATATTTATTTATTTTGAGAGAGAAAGGAAAAAAAAATGAGCAGTGAAGGGATGGAGAGAGAGATTGAGTCCCAAGCAGTTTCCGAGCTGTCAACGCAGACCCTGACACAGGGCTCGATCTCACAAACCGTGAGATCATGACCTGAGTCAAAATCAAGAGTCAGACAGGGGCGTCCAACTTCAGCTCAGGTCATGATTTCGCGGTTCATGAATTTGAGCCCTGCGTCAGGCTCTGTGCTGACAGCTCAGAGCCTGGAGCCTGCTTCAGGTTCTATGTCTCCCTCTCTATCTGATCCTCCCCGGCTCATGTTCTGTCTGTCTCTCTCTCAGAAATAAATAAATGCTAAAAAAAAAAAAAAAAAAAGAGTCAGACACTTAACTGACTGAGCCACCCAGGTGCCCCCAAAAGTATATACAATTCAAAGATGAGAAACCAATGTCACCATCTACTATTTTGTTTCTCCTTTGGAAACTTTTGTTATTAAGTAGAATACTTTAAACAGGAAAAAAACAAATCTAACAGGAGTCAAAGATAACAGAAAACACACAGTAGATAGAAAGATGAAGACAAAGAGGAAAAAATAAATTATGTTAGAACCAAACATTCTGACAGGCATTTATAAATATTCTCTAGTATTTATTCCAGGGAAATGGAAACTTATGTGCACACAAAAACCTGCACGCAAATGTTCACGGTTGCTTTATCTGTAATAGCCAAAAGTTGTAATCAGTCTGGATGCCCTACAACAGTTGAATGGCTAAACAAACTGTGGTACATTCATAGCATGGAACACTACTCAGCAACAAAGAGGAATGAACTGTACATACAGGTGTAACAACTTGGATGAATCTCCAGGTAATTATGCTGAGTGGAAAAAAAAGCCAGTCTCAAAAGGTTATACAGCTTATGATTCCATTCATGTAACATTCTTGAAATGAAAAGTTATAGAAACATGGGGAGCCTGGGTGGCTCAGTCGGTTGGGCGTCCAACTTCAGCTCAGGTCATGATCTCGCGGTTCATGAATTTGAGCCCCACGTCAGGCTCTGTGCTGACAGCTCAGAGCCTGGAGCCTGTTTCAGATTCTGTGTGTGTGCGTGTCTCTCTCTCTACCTCCCACCCCTGCTCATGCTCTGTCTCTCTCTGTCTCTCAGAAGTGAATAAACATAAAAAAAATAAAATAAAATAAAAAAGAAAAGTTCTAGAAACAGAGAAGAGATTAGTGGTTGCCAGGGACAGGAAGAAGGAATGGGAGGGCAAAAGAAAGTGAGTGCAATTATAAAAGGGCTACACAAGGGATCCTGTATCTTGACGGTGGTGGTGAATGTATGAATCTATGCATGTGACAGAACTGCCCAGAAGTAAATACACACACAGACACACGTGCATGTGAAAGTGGTGAAATCTGAATAAGGTCAATGGATATTATCAATGTCCACTTCCTGGTTGTGATATTGAATTATAGCTATGAAAAGATATTGATCACAGGGGGAAATGAGGCAAAGACCATATTATATCTCTTGATATTAGCTCTTATAACTACACGTGAAACGCAATCATCTCCAAATAAAAAGTTTTTAAAAAATCTTCCAAAATGGCATTTTTGTAGACCCTAATGAATATTTCTTAAATAAGCTAGGGTTATTCCTTATAAGCAGCTCTATGACCTGACTATGGGTTATGTGAGAAACAGAATTAGGAACAAAGGTTATCTTAATCATAGATACAACGTGCAGGCTTCCTTTCATTCAAGTAGAGTCATCTCTGACCTGTACTCATATTAGCCAATGAAATTCTAAAGATGAAAATCTCACTAGTTAGATAATATTGTTTATATTATCTCACATTTTAAAAGGTGTAGGTAGTGTTTTATCGCTTAATGGTAGGATTACAGATTTTTTTAGATTTGTATATTTATATATAGTATTCCCAAAATTTTAATAGTCATAAACCAAGCATATTATTAAAAATTGTACTTTGCGGGGCGCCTGGGTAGCTCAGTTGGTTGAGCACCTGACTTTGGCTCAGGTCATGATCTCACAGTTCGTGGGTTCGAGCCCCATGTCAGGCTCTGTGCCGACAGCTCAGAGCCTGGAGCCTGCTTTGGATTCTGTGTCTCCCTCTCTCTCTGCCCTTCCCCTGCTCATGCTCTGTCTCTCTCTCTCTCTCTCAAAAATAAATAAACATTAAAAAATTTTTCTTTAAAAATTGTACTTTGCAAATTACAGGCCATTTTATAAGATTTTAAAATTAGGCTCTAAAAATGGAAAATCTATGACCTCGAGGGTGGAAATGATACCTAAGCAGCCCTAACAAACCCCTTCGAGTTTGGTGAGTTCAGACTTCATCTGGGTTTGAAACATACAGAGCAAACAGGGCCAGCAGGAATGCCCACCACCATTTCCAAATAAAAGCAGGGAATACTTTCCTAGTAGGGTGGAAGCTCCTGAAAGCTATAATACCACTGTGCTGAGTCAGCACCCTCCGCCCTCAGTTCTCACTACCCTAAAGCTGAGCCTGTGCGGAAGTTCACAGTTCATCCCTGAAATGACCATCCCAGCAGCAACATCCCAGGGAACATTAGCCTACAATACAAGGTGAGAAAAAAGACTAGTGTAGGCAGAATCAAAGAGACCATGGTATTAGAATGATTCATACTCACGTGTGGCCAAGAGAATCTAGCTTTTCCAAATCTAACACGGTGAAACACAGAGTAGAAGAAAGGCCTATCGGAAGAGGCCTTTGGAAAGCCTCAAATCTAGACTTTCAAAGTTATTTCCAAGTGATATTATATATTAAATATAAGCATTTAAAATATCCCACAAATATCTCAGACCCTGAAAAAACTGAAGTGACCTGGGCCTCTCTCAGATTCCAAGAGGCCCTCGTAATAGAAGATTTTACTTGGAAATAAAAAACCGGCTACGGAGCAACTCTGGATTCAATTCAGATCAATCTAATACAGAATTTGTTTTAGTACAGGACAAAGAAGGGAAGGAGGACTTCAATATAGGTTTTCAAGGGCCTCACATTCTGTATTTCCTCCTGACAATAGCCTAAGGTTCTTGGGAGTTAACTCTTCCAACATTCCAGAGTAAAACCACATATTCTTGGGGGGCCTAGGTGGCTCAGTCAGTTAAATGTCCAACTCTTGACTTCGGCTCAGGTCACACGATCTAGCAGTTCATGAGTTCGAGCCCTGCATGGAGCTCTGTCCTGACAGTGTGGAGCCTGCTTGGGAGTCTCTCTGCCCCTCCCCCCACTCATGCTCACACTCTCTCACACTCTCTCTCAAAATAAATAAATAGAGTTAAAAAAAAAAAAATTAAAAGTTATTTTAAAAAGGGGCACCTGGGTGGCTCAGTCAGTTGTGCGTCCGACTTTGGCTCAGGTCATGATCTCCTGGTTCCTGAGTTTGAGCCCCACATGCTGTCAGTCTGTCAGTGTGGAGCTCACTTTGGATCCTCTGTCCCCCTCTCTCTGCACCTCCCCAACTTGCGCTCTCCCAAAAATAAATAAATATAAAAACTGTTTTTATTTATTTAAAAAACAAACACATATTCTTAGAGGTGGAAAGAGAGTTGGAGATCATCACCTTGTCCAACTTCCACTCCCATCGTGAGAGAACAAGGCCAGAGAGGGCTCACAGGAGCGGCCTGCTTATAACCTTCCAGCGTAAGGCTGCTTTTGTAAAGAAAGATTTGATGGACTGGAGAGGTTCATGTCTGGCACTAATAAATATAGTCATGTGTAGAGTGAGCTCCGATGAAATTCCGTCTTCCAGCTCCTTACATAATCACATGGCCTAGTCTAATCTCTGTTTCTCCAGTGGCCTACATCCAATGATAGTAGCCCTGGGCAGCGAATTCAACATTAAGCAGTAGAAAGATAGTGGAAGGAAAGGAATCTGGGTACGAGTGAAAGCTGATAGAGCAGTGGAGGACAATAATATAAGTGCATGTTTGAAGTTTCCTGGTTTCTCGAGGCTCTCAAAATTCTGAAGATTAGAGGAAGTATTTTGGTTTGGCCGTTTACATAATCCTTCAAACTGCTCCTAGTTATGACTAAAAATCCCTTTATGCATATTTCTGTAGGGTCAAACCAAAATGTAGTGATTGTGTACTCTTAGAATTTCTGAAGAATTTATATTTATTTTACTTTTATTCAAAATGAAGATTAAATTTTGATTTAGAAAATTTATGGCAAAATGATTCATACAGATTTATCTTATTTAATGCACAATTATTCCATCATTTTAGCTCCAAAGTCACACTATTAAAAGCTTTGTTTCACAGTGGTTCCCTGGGAGGAAAACATTTTTTTTTTTAATTTTACATTGTCTATTTTAAATATTTATTTATTTATTTATTTATTTATTTATTTATTTAATTTATTTATTGAGAGAGATAGCGTGCAGCAGCAGAGAAGGGGCACAGAGATTGAGAGACAGAGAGACAGAGAGAAAGAGAATCCCAAGCAGACTCCGCAATGTCAGTGCGGAGCCCAACATGGGCCTGAAGCTCACAGACCATGAGATGGTGACCTGAGCTAAAATCGAGAGTCGGATGCTTAACCGACTGAGCCACCCAGGTACCCCTATTTGGAATCTTAAAAAAAAATGTATGAATGTGGGGTGCTTGGGTGGCTCTGTTGGTTGAATGTCTGACTTCAGCTCAGGTCACGATCTCATGGTTCCTGGGTTCAAGCCCCCACGTTGGGGTCTGTGCTCACAGCTGAGCCTGGAACCTGCTTCAGATTCTGTGTCTCCTTCTCTCTCTGCCCCTCCCCCACTCACACTCTTTCTTTGTCTCACAAAAATAAATAAATGTAAAAAAATGTTAATAAAAATGTATGAATAAATATTTTTTTAAAAATAATGAAAGTGTATAAAGATATATAAAATTAATAAAAACTATGGCGACAGTAAAAAAGATTGGGGGAGGAAAGGATGAATAGGTGAACCCAGGGGATGTTTAGGGCAGTGAAACTACTCTGTATGATACCATTAGTGGTGGATATATATCATGATACATTTGTCCAAGCTCAAAGAATGTACGATACCAAGAGTGAACCCTAATGTATACAAAACACTTTAGTTAACAGTAATGTTTTGATATTGACTCAGCAGTTGTAACGAATGTACCACACTAATGTGAGATTGTTGATGGGAGGAGGGCTGGGCGGAGGTATGAGAACTCTGTACTTTCTGTTCATTTTCCTGTGAACCTAAAATGCTCTAAAAAATAGTCTATTTGTTTTAAGTTAATCTTTCAAAATAGTTCTTGTTAAATGTAACAGTAGTACCTACCTTATAGAATCACTAATTACTAAATGGGCCTTGAGTCTGTCATATGATAAACACTCAAATATCCTTTCTTATTATTAGTATTTATAAATTTTTTAATGTTTATTTTTGACAGAGAGAGAGAGAGAGAGAGAGAGAGAGAGACATGGAATGTGAGTGGGGGAGGGTCAGAGAGAGAGGGAGACACAGAATCTGAAGGAAGCTCCAGGCTCTGAGTTGTCAGCACAGAGCATGATGTGGGGCTCGAACTCACAAACTGTGCGATCATGACCTGAGCCAAAGTCGGACACCTAACCTACTGAGCCACCCAGGCGCCCCTTATTAGTATTTATAACATCATTTTTACAGAAAGTCACCTATACTTGGCAGTATTAAGAAATGGTGATTTCATACTTAAAAAAATCTTCATAATCTTATATATTTAATTAATCCCGTGCCCTGACCTTGACAATGCTTTGAGTTTTACCACAGGTTGTAAAATGTATGAATTCCTGAATATTTTGTTTATTTAAACACTTACATAATATCCACCAGCACTGACTGTGACACCTACAACCAGATAATAGATCATATTTGATCCAGATGATCCAGGCAATTTGTTAGACGACATCAAGCGAAGAGATGCTAGGAAAACAAGTTTAAACACAGTTAGCTCCACCAGGTACGCAAAACTATTTAAAATAATTATATCTTAAAAAAATTTTTCCCCTTCAGTGAACTTAGAATCTACTAACATCAAGTGACTTTAGCTTAAGGGAATACAGTATTACAAGGTAGGGTAGTAATTCCATTTGACATTTTCCCAATCTAATTTGATTAAGTACTTATGAAACCTGTCAGCTTTATGCTTAGCATCATGCTTTTCTTGGAAGGAGTGCAGGCGTGGGTAAGGAGAAGTGACAAAAGCACTGACTGATTTTAACAAACAAGATGCAAAAGAAATTCATTTGCTGTATGTACTCCACCACAGGATTCATTGGAAAAGATCATTCTTCCAAAAAAACGAATTAAATATATTTGTACTTAAAATTTACATGCTAAGTAAAACATGTTGAAATCCAACACATTTCTATAAATCTGTAATACAAATGTATAGGTAGGAAAAAAATCTTAATTTTTCCAACGTAAAGCCTTTAAAGATGGGCAGATATAAGCTTTTTAAGACAAATGTTGCAAAAAGGTCATGTTTGAAATGAAACTACAATTCTGTACAAACTAATAGAAATAGATAAAGTTCCTGTATTATTATGTTTAAAAATACTTACTCTGTAGTGCTAAAACTTGTATATGCCATATGCTCTGGAATTAAAATGTTTATAATAGACTCAAAGCTAGAAAGAGCTTAAGGTTCATATAGCTCAAATTCCTTAAAGATAAAAAAGTAGAGACATGTATTCATTCAACAAATACAGCGAGCACCTCCTATGTCTTTGGCATTGTTAGCGTCGTTAAGGATATAACTGTGAACAAGATCTACAAGGTCCCTAGCCTCAAGTAGCTCACAGTGTACACGGAGGGAACAAACGTACAGACAAATAATTGCGATGCAATATGACAACTGCTAGAACAGATGTAAGTAGAAGTTGCAACCACAGCATGAAAACTCAGTGAAAAACCTCAGCTAGGTGGCTCAAGGTAGCTGTCACAGTTGAAAAGAGATGACCTGGACTTTGAAGGAAAGTAGAGGAGATGGTCAGATAAATAAGGGAAGAGAAAACTGCACTGGAGGCAGAAGGCACCGCACGGCGTGCAAAAGCAGGAGAGTTGTATGACTGGGAAAGTGCAAAGTAACTGGAAGTGGCCTGACATAGAGTATGAGGACTAGTAAGAAGTTTTGATTTGCAGAGGGCAAGTCTTAAGACATTTGCACTGATTATCAACTTTTGTAGTAGCAGTATTGGAAAGATTTTGTATGTGTATTTTTAGTTTAGATATAAATGACCTTCTCCTGGAAAAAATATTTTTTCCACAAAAATGTACCCAAGGAGGTTATCATAAGAGATTATGGCTTTGACTTGTAGTGGGGCTTTTGTTGGTTTAAACATACATCTGTTATTAAGTAGGGAATATGTAGCTTCCATAGCTGACAACCAGACAGACGACATATTAAGAAGATTAGGGACGCCTGGTTGGTTCAGTTGGAAGAGCATGCAACTCTTGATCTCCGGGTGGTGAATCTGAGCCCTACGTTGGGTGTAGAGATTACATAAATAAAAATAAGTAATTGGAAAATATATCAAAAAATCATTTTAAATATGAAGCAAAAAGAAAATCAGAGATTTGAGAAAAGACTTAAACACAAATACAATTATGACAGCTCTTTAAAAGAGCAATGGGGCTCCTGGGTGGCTCAGTCTGCTAAGCATCCAACTCTTGATTTCAGCTCGGGTCATGAACTCATGGTTTGTGAGTTCGAGCCCTGCATCAGGCTCCGTGCTGATGGTGTGGAGCCTGCTTGGGATTCTGTCTCTCCTCTTTGCCCCTCACCTGCTTGCTCTCTCTCTCTCAAAATAAATTTTAAAAATAATAAAAGAGCAATGAAATATGAAATAAATATTTAATAAAGATTAAATTTGAGCATATCCATACAATGTGAAAGATATTAGAAGTTTTGCAGAAGAATATTTACTTACATGAGAAAATATTTACAACATATGAAATGAAAAGTTATAACAGAATAATCTATACAGTTCGTATATATCTCAGTTCCTAGAAGCAATGTGGGTAAGAAAAAAAAAATGTAAGGGGAAGAAAAGTCTGGAGCATTATATATACTAAAACTTAAATGGTGGTATTCACTGAGTGGTTGGATTACAGATGACTTCTCTTTTGCCTTTCTGTGTTCCTTCCAATGATCTTTTACAAACCCAAATTATTAATTCATTAAGAGTTACATGTTTTAAAAGCAAAAGCCAGACAACAAAATTTGATGAGGCACGCTAAAATTCGACCCTTCGATAAAACTGAAAGTTTTATTTTTCAACAAAACAGAAAGTACCAATAAAAGGTCAATGTCCGTGACTAAAGCCAAATTTCCAGTCAATAATATTTCTTAAAATACATAAACAAATCAGTGCTACACAAAAAGGAATGAGATGAAAATTAGAATAAGATCAGTGCTGCTACAACCAGTATTGCTAACTACCGATTTAGAATTTTTAACCTTTTTCCCTTACCCCAAGTTGAGGCGGAAATTATTCGAAACGCGCAGCTAACAAAAGAGGTGCGTATGTTTGTGCCTGATGACGGTGGTGGGTGAGGGAGATAACGCCGAAGAAGGCCACCGTCAGGGGACTCCTCTCCCTCCCCACACCACCCCACCCCACCTCCCGGTCACAACGGCCTCCTTATCTTCAGAAGCTTAAAATTAATGGATTCTATTTCGTCAGTGACAAAAAATTGCTGTATTTTGGTATAAAGATCAAGGAAAACGAAGATGCCTTATTTCTGTGACTTGTGATGCAGCTTCTTCCCAGCAGTATTTTAAGAGAAAAATAAAGCTAGCTGGACAGACCTTCCTCCCTTCCCACGACCACCATCACCACCTCGGGCCTAACCAGGGGAGGGAGGGGAATCGGCCCATGGAATTTTCCGTAGGAGTGTTTCTCTCTTTCTCGGGCACCAATGCGCGCTCTGGGCTAAAACTACCTGACAAGCCTCAGGAAGTGAGGCGAAGTGCAGGGGGAAGTAAGAACTTCCCAAGAGGTTATCTAAAAGCCGCCGGGCTATGCGGGACGGGAAGGAGACGGGAGACGGAGGAGGTGCGGGAAGAGCCGCGGGCGCTGAGCTGCGCCGGAGCGCAAAGCCGGGCCGGGGGCCGCGGGCTGCAGGAGGGAAAACACGCATGCTCACACTCAGTAAGCACCTACAACGTTCCAGGCACTAGAATAGGCGCTCTCGTGTAAGTCAAGTTTTAGTTAAGAAGCTTCCAGCTCACGCCTAAACGTCCCCTTTAGGAAATTTCTGAAGACGCTCCCTCTTCCCCAGCGTCCCCAGATCTAAAGGTGACGGACACTGCAGCGACAGAGCCGAGCAGCTGGATAGCTCCAGGTGTCCGTGCCGCCCCGAAGGAAAGCGCTTCGAAGGCTCTCGGGGTTCAGGCTGCCGAGCCCCGGACAAGCCTTGAGTTTACTTACTCAGGAGCATTTACCCAACATTTACTGCGCCCGCACTCCCCAACCCCCGCCCCGCCCCGCGGGGCTCGCAGAGGAGCGTCCATCTACCCAGCCGTTCCTCCGCTTCCTCACGTAGGTGGAGAGCGCACTGGTCCCTATTCTAACAAAAAGAGCAAGCTATGCGTACGTCAGCCAGGCACGTCTCGAAGCGCTTTTAACCACATACTAACTCATTAAAACTCACAACCATTATTGTCCCCATTTAGAGATGAGGAAAGTGAGATTAAATCACTTGCCCAAGATAAAGATTTCGAACCCAGGAAGCCTACTCCGCATTCAGAAGCCGCTCTGGGAAGGCCCCCTACTCCCAAAGTCTTCAAGCGCTTCGGGGCGTCTTCCCCGCGCCTTTCCTCAATTCCTCCCCCCTTTCCTCAACCCCTGGCTTCTGCAGCTCGAGCCTCTTTGGGCCCACTGGGTGCCGGCGGGTACGCGGGCGCCTCAAAATCCGCGCGCCTGTCCTCTGCAAGCTTGGACGCCCGGGCCGGCGCGGCACTCACCGTCCTTCCGGAGCGGCGCGGGGCCGGGGGGCGCCCTCAGAGGCAGCGCCAGGGTCTTGGAGACCGCCCTGCGGAGATACATCGCGCCCACTGCCCGCCGCGCTGCAGACTCTGCACACTAGCGCGCGGTGCCAGGCGCGGGAGCCCCGGCGAGCCCCGCCCCGGGGAGGAGCGCAGACCCCCCTCCCAGCGCCTCCGCGCGGGCCCGGGGAGCTGGGGAGCGGCTGGTCGGGCGCTTCTTCCTCCCCCAACCCAACCTCCAGACTGTTGCTTTCTCCCGGGTCTCGGAAGCTAGCTGGTCACGCCTTCTTAGACAAGGGATCGGAAACCGGGAAGTCACCATCACCTGCCTACCCCGTATTGTTCCAATGAGTGGAACTCCACAGAACAGGCTGGAAATGTTTAGGGATTCGCGTCGTAAGATGGATCTGGTTTATCATGCGGGGTGATATCTGAGCCCATTTTAAGTCACACAGTCCGTTAGCTTTCCCCAGGAGTGGAAAGGCTAGCGGGAAGTTTCCTGGAGACGGAGCGAGGAGTAGCCTCAGCCTTCCATCAGTGCAGTGGGTGATGTTCAGAATCCCAAGAAAATTCCCAGGCAATAGTTGAATCTCCAGGCAATTCACTGTTACAGAGACCTTAAATACAAAGTCCAAAAATGCTGTATATTCCTCTCTTGGATGTGAAATTTGTATTTCCATGTGAACCAAAAACGCTGAACTATTAGTTTCTTGCCCCAGATTTCAATTTCTTGCCTCATTGTGGCTACAAGAATTTGTCATGATTTGAATATGTAAACCAGTAATTTATGCTTATAGAATTTTCTAAATGATTAATTTTGTGAAGACATGTTTCCTACTATAATAATCCCTCATTGGATCACTGGGTGGCTCAGTCGGTTAAGCATCCATTCGGCTCTTGATTTCAGCTCAGGTCAGGATCTCAAGGTTTATGAAATCCAGCCCCACAATGGCCTCCTTGCTGACAGCACAGAACCTGCTTGGGATTCTCTCTCTCCCTATCCCTCTGCCCCTCCCTTGCTCTTGCTCGCTCTCTCTTAAAAATAAATAAATGAACATTTAAAAAAGATATTTATAATGTTCCCTAATATATGTTTGGCACTTGATAGTTTATAAAGCACTTGCACATATACTATCTCCTTTAATTCTCATTTCAACCCTCTGAGGAAGATGGTAATTATTACCTTTAGCAAATGGCTTGGTGGTAGGGAGGAATGTCCAGGGACTGATGGTCATGAATTAAAAAATAAAGGACATGATCGTAGTTCTTCTAGTTTCAAGTTCTTTTGCATGTTACAGGCACATGTGCTCATTTGCTATTTGAATAAACACTCCTCAGAGACTCTACTTCTGCACCCAACTCTAGTAATATTTAACATACTCTCACTTGAAGAATACAAAGTCAGAACTGGGTTTTTGATACTCAGAGCAGCTAGCTATCCCTAGTGATTAAACACTTAATAAGAGCAATTAGGTAACCTGTAGTTGAGAGATCAAATTTAGATTTCCAAGCAGCACAAGAAGAGGCTAGGACTCCACCAAAAAATTGGTAGTCCTGAAAGTAGCAAAATGCTGGTGAGTGCACTTACTACCTTGACCAGCATCAAGTACACATTCTCTGGCAACTGGGGGTTAGCTATCTAAATGAATTCATGCATGCATTGCACTGTCATTTAATGTGTTGGAGGCTCCCCTGAAAAAGGATTCTTTCATCAACTATAAATGATGGTGGTTCTCAGGACACTGTTCCAGGCTCCTCTTCAGAATCCAGTTGTATACTCAGAGTCTGGGTATAGTCTGAGGTCTTCTGCATCACCCCCAGGTTGCATAGTATCCATCCAATCTCAGTCAAACTGTAAGTGTCTGTCAAAGTGCTTACAAGATGCTAGGGACTATGCTAGATGCTGGAGATTGGTTATAATTTATTTCACAAGGCACTGTTCCAAGGCATTATCCAATGAATAAGATAAAATTTATGCTGTCACATAGATGTTTTAGTTGCAGATAAATGAGACACAGAACCAGCATCTTTTCTTAGATGTAGCTACCAAGTCCACTATCAATGGGGCCAATGATGGCACAGAAATCTCTGATCAGATATTAATAATAAATGTAATTAAGGGGTTTGTTAAAACCAAACTAGTTTTAACAATGCAAACCAACTGGTTTAAACAATGTAAGAATAACACACATATATAGGACTTTTGAAGCTTTTCCCAAAGTATTGTCACATCTACTTTTGTAGTTCATCCTAACAGTCCCAAAGGATATTGGGATAATGTTGATTATCCTTTTATCACCTGTGAGAAAAAACTGAGGTAGTATAATACTGTGGTTAAGAGCATGAGTTTGGTGGGAATGCAAGCTGGTGCAGCCACTCTGGAAAACAGTATGGACGTTCCTCAAAAAACTAAAAATAGAACTACCCTACGACCCAGCAATTGCACTACTAGGCATTTATCCATGGGATAGAGGTGTGCTGTTTCGAAGGGACACATGCACCCCCATGTTTATAGCAGGACTATCAACAATAGCCAAAGTATGGAAAGAGCCCAAATGTCCATCAATGGATGAATGGATACAGAAAATGTGGTATATATACATATATAAAATGGTGTATTTCTCAGCAATCAAAAAGAATGATATCTTGCCATTTGCAACTACGTGGATGGAACTGTAGGGTATTATGCTTAGTGAAATTAGAGAAAAGACAAAAATCATATGACTTCATTCATATGAGGACTTTAAGAGACAAAACAGATGAACATAAGGGAAGGGAAACAAAAATAATATAAAAACAGGGAGAGGGACAAAACAGAAGAGATTCATAAATATGGAGAACAAACAGGGTTACTAGAGGGATTGTAGAGGGGGGATGGGCTAAGTGGGTAAGGGGCACTAAGGAATCTATTCCTGAAATCATTGTTGCACTATATGCTAACTAATTTGGATGTAAATTTAAAAAAATAAAAAATTAAATTAAAAAAAAAAGAGCATGAGTTTGGGAGCCAGATACCTGGTGTTTTCCTGATTTGAGTAAAATGTGGACAGTTCCTTTATTCATAGGGTTGATGTGAGCTCTAATGCACATTAGGTACGAAACATACTCAGCTATTTGGGAGGAGCAGTGGTAGATTCTGAGTTCTAGCCCAAGTTAGAGCTCAAGGCTTCCTTTACCTTTACCATATTCTGCTGTCTTTCAATGCACACACGACAGGATCTATTGTATACCACTCTCTTATTATTTGGCAAGATCTAGTGGGGAGATTATCGTGTTCTTTAGGTTAGATGTGGCCATCCCAGCTGGGAAAGGCAGGAGCTGTAGATAAACCATGCCACTCTCCAGATCCTTATCCATCTTAGCTAAAATCTCAGTGCCTCTTGTTTCCTCTCTTTTTTTTTTTTTCAAGTAAGCACTGTGCCCTGAAGTGGGGCTCAAACTCACAACCCCGAGATTAAAAGCAGCATACTCCACTGACTAAACCAGCCAGGTGCCCCAAGCTCAATGCCTCTTGGATCGAAGGGAATTTTCTACTCACTCTACTGCTCCTGCAGAATACGTGGCTTTCCATTTTGGTGGCAAACTCTTTTCACATCATGATGAAACATTTCCCTGGAGAGGACATGTGCATGGGTTGTCAAATTTATTCTGTGGCAAGCTGTTCCTCCCAAATGCAAGAGAATTTTAACACAGGTCTTCACTATAGAACACTCTGAAATGCTCAGACAATAATTTCCCAGCTGTTAAGTCACACTGTTTATAATGCTGCCCTTGAGCACATCCTTGACATTTTTCTTGGTCTGGCTGGGAAAACAAGAATCAAGGGTCAGGGATAATTTGGCTTACTATCTAATCACAATTAGATGGAGTCCAATTGTGAGACTCCATGACTTCCTATAATTAATTGTAATTATATGGACTCCATCTAATTGTGACTGTTGACAAAGAAGATACTAGTCTTGAAAACATTCTGTTAAGGGTCGTCTACTGGAATATTAATCATACTTATTCAAGGCCTAAGTGTTAGAAATTAAAAAGCAATCTTCAAAGACTGAGTGATTTCCTGGGCTCCACCAAAAGTTAGAAACAGCTGAAGGGGCTCGATCCCACGCACCTGAGATCATGACCTGAGTGGAAATCAAGTGGACGCATAACTGACTGAGCAACCCAGGCACCCCACACCTTTGCTTTTCTGAACACCAAATTCTTAGGCTATAATCTGTACTTTCAACAGATCAATATAAAGTGAAACAATTTATAAGAATATCTAGGGAGACAAATTGGCAGATAAACACCCTTTTGATGGCCTAAAACATTTAGATGAAATGAAAGGGAAAGGTAATCAAGGTAGTAAATACTTAAATTATTCTTGGAGGTCACTCAGTACACTCCCCGTCTACTCACTCTCTCATCTGTGGTAAAATAAACATGAGATTCCCTCACACTTCTGTGTAATTTTCTTTAGGTTACTGAAACAGGTTACTACAAATTTGGATGGCTTAAATCAACAAAAATAGATTCTTTCACAGTTTGGTGCACTCCAAGTCTGAAATCAAGGTGTCAGTAGGGTCACACACCCTCTGAAACCTGTAGGGGAGAAGACTTCCTTGCCTTTTCTAGCTTCTGAGTTTGCTGATAATCCTTGGCTTATAGATGCATGATTCTAATCTCTGCCTCCATCACTACATGGCTGTTTTTTCCCTGTGTATCTGTGTCTCTTCTTCCTTTTTTTTTTTTTTTAAGATTTTATTTTTAAGTAATCTCTACATCCAATGTGGGGCTTGAACTCACAACCCTGAGATCAAGAGTCATATGCTCTTCCAACTGAGCCGGCCAGGCACCCCGGTGTCTGTGTCTCTTTTCATAGATATAGCAGTCATATTGGATTAAGGGTCCACTCCTGTATGAAGATCATAACTAATTACAGCTGCAACCACCTTATTTCCAAATAAGGTCACATTCTGATATACTGAGGGTTAGGACTACAACATATCTTTTAGGGGGGACACAATTTAACCTATAATTTCCTATACTTGCAACTAAATTTATATAGCCTGTTCTTTCCATGGCAACTTAAACAAAGAATTTAGGTGCACCTGCTGGCTCAGTTAGAAGAGCATGCAACTCTTGATCTTGGGGTTGTGAGTTCGAGCCCCACATTGGGTGTAGAGCTTACTTAAAAATAAATGAATGCGGATCACCTGGGTGGCTCAGTAGGTTGAACATCCAACTCTTGATTTTGGCTCAGGTAGTGATCTCATGGCTTGTGAATTCAAGCCCCACATCAGGCTCTGCACTGACAGCACAGAGTCTACTTGGGATTCTCTCTCTCCCTCTGCCCCTCCTCTCCTCATGCTCTCCCTCTCCTTCTCTCTCTCTCTCAAAATAAATAAACATTAAAAAAACTAAAAAAAATAATAATAAATGAATAAGTGAATAACTACCCCACAGATACTAAATCTGAGAAAATGTCTACCTGATATTGACCTAATAAAAAACTTGATGGTATTTGACAAAGGATTTTGTCTGGGTTTTTTTTGTTTGTTTGTTGTTTTGTTTTGTTTTTGAGAGAGGGAGCCAAACAGGGGAGGGGCAGAGAGAGAGGAGGAGAGAGAATCCCAAACAGGTTCCACACTATCACTGCACAGTGCCTGGAGCCTGACATAGGTTCAATCTCATGAACTGTGAGATCCTTACCTGATCTGAAATCAAGAGTCAGATGCTTAACTGACTGAGCTACCCAGGCACCCCTGCATCTTTTTTTGTTTTTTTTTTTTTCAACTTTTTTTTTTTTTTTTTTTTTTTTTTTTAATTTTTGGGACAGAGAGAGACAGAGCATGAACGGGGGAGGGGCAGAGAGAGAGGGAGACACAGAATCGGAAACAGGCTCCAGGCTCCGAGCCATCAGCCCAGAGCCTGACGCGGGGCTCGAACTCACGGACCGCGAGATCGTGACCTGGCTGAAGTCGGACGCTTAACCGACTGCGCCACCCAGGCGCCCCTTTTTGTTTTTTTTTAATGGATCTCTTACATCATTACTAAAGAAACCATCATTTGACCAAAGATCCTCTTAGGAATTTAGAATCAGAATTATTCTTGTTCAATCCAGCTACACTCTTGAACTAAGATGTAAATCTAGGAACTATTGACTATGGCCCCTTACAATGTGGATTGAGTTAGAAAACAAAATTGTGCAAAGAAAACAGACACACAGACAGCAGGGCTAAGAACAAGAGTCTTGATAACATCTGAGTTCCAGATCCATTATTCCTGGCCCAGGTGCATTCCTGTTCTTGGTGTCTGAGTCACTCTGTATCTTCATAACCTTTTTTTAGTTTAACATAGTTTGAGTTAGGTTTCAATATTTAACTTAGAAAGCATTTTCACCAGTATCACTATGTGCACAACTCTAGGTTAGCCAAAGAATAATTTACATCTGTGCTATCCAATAAAGCAGCCACCAGCCTCATGTGGCTATTTAAATTAATGAAAATTAAATATTTAAAATTCAGTCACATTAATTGCATTCCAGATGCTCAATAGTCACATGGGACTAGTGGCTACTATATTGGATAGCAGACAGAACATTTCCATCAATACAGAAAAATTCTCTGGGTTAGCCCTAGTCTTCAGGAATGGCTCCCCCTGGAGTCATACAGGCATAGTCAAGGTGAAAGTCCACACAAAGTAGCCAGATTTGCAAGGCCTGACATATGGTTGATATTGTTTATTATTTCCAACTAAGGTCATCAGTTTCTGGAATTTCAAGTGTCTTAAAGTCTTCTATTCCCTTTTGGGGGGTGAATTTTTAAGCGTTTCTTTTAGTGGAACGTTCCCTGATACCTGAACGTGGTTTCTATTACCATGTGACAATGTTAGTTCCCTACTGCTGCTATAACAAAGTGTTTTAAAACAACACAAATTTATTATCTTATAGTTTTTTCAGGTGAGAAACCCAACACAGCTCTCACTGGGCTAAAAATCATGGTGTCAGCAGGACTGTGTTCCTTTCTGGAGGCTTCAGGGGTGAATTTGTTTGACTTTTCCATTCTTTGGCTCTTAGACCCAAAGTCTAGGACTTTCACCCTCAAAGCTAGGAATGGTCAGCTGAGTCTTTCTCATATCACATCAATTACACATTCCTGTGCCTTCTCCCCCCCCCCCCCCCGCCGCCCCCCTGCCCCTGCCCCGCTTATAAGGAACCTTGTGATTTCATTGGGCCCAACCAACTAATCCAGGATAATTTCCCTAAGTGTCAGCTGATTAGCAAACTTAATTCCATCTGTAATCTTAATTCCTCTTTGCCATA
The DNA here is from genome assembly GCF_007474595.2 of Lynx canadensis. Classification (NCBI taxonomy): domain Eukaryota; kingdom Metazoa; phylum Chordata; class Mammalia; order Carnivora; family Felidae; genus Lynx; species Lynx canadensis. Next base: position 86,999,834 of record NC_044306.2, on the reverse strand, counting down.
TAATCTTACATTAATACAGATTCCAAAGAGTAGGCAATAGTCTATCTTTGGGGATCCATTATTCTATCTGCTACAGTGCCATTGAATATATCTCTCTTTACCTCTGGTGTCTGCATCTGTAAAATTACGAGATTTGTCTATATAACCCCTAAAGGTCCTTTCCAGCTCTATCAGCTAGGACTCCAAACTACCAAAAGTTGATAGTAACTATTGTATCTGGTCTTTTACTGATTGCATCAAGTAACTAATCTGAAATAATGTTAACTCTGAATTTATGTTCAGAAGTGATTTCCAAAGATATTAGGCCATGAATTCCCAAGAATAAATGTTGGCAACAGCTCAAAACATACACAAAAGTAATTATAACACAGTAAGTCTCTCCATTTAACATCAATATAGAGACATGAAAAATGAATTTTTAAATGTATGGTACACTATTTTTTTTTTTTAATTTTTTTTTTCAACGTTTATTTATTTTTGGGACAGAGAGAGACAGAGCATGAACGGGGGAGGGGCAGAGAGGGAGGGAGACACAGAATCGGAAACAGGCTCCAGGCTCTGAGCCATCAGCCCAGAGCCTGACGCGGGGCTCGAACTCATGGACCGCGAGATCGTGACCTGGCTGAAGTCGGACGCTTAACCGACTGCGCCACCCAGGCGCCCCAATGGTACACTGTTTAAATCACAAGTTAATGAAGTGGCATATATATAAATTTCAACTGATAAATCATTAACTGATACACAAGAAAGGTGTTTTTTGTTTTTGTTTTTCCCACAAGAAAGGGTTTTGATGTAAGATAAATGAAATGTATCTTATTTTGTGCCTAATAAATCTCCCTCCCCTTCCTCCTTTGCTTAAACAGTCAGGAGTTTGCTAAGTCATATTATAAAAAGGGACAACAAACTGCATTGTCATAACTGGAGAGTACAGAAGTCACCCAAATGACAATCATTCAAATTTAAGGAAAGAGAGTCAGAACAAACCCTACCAGAATGGCTCTTCCAGAAGAAAACAGTATTTGGGCTCTTCTGTATTGAGTAATAAAGTAGTTCTATCACCCTGACACTTAAGAATTTTTGAAATTAAAAGTTGATACAAGGAAGGGTGCCTGGGTGGCTCAGTCGATTAAGTGCCAGACTTCAGTTCAGGTCATGATCTCACGGTTCGGGGATTCAAGCCCCACATTGGGCTCTGTGCTGACAGCTCGGAGCCTGGAGCCTACTTCAGATTCTCTGTCTGTCTCTCTCTCCCTCTCAAAAATAAATACACATTATTTTTTAAAAAGTTGATATAAGGAATAAATCCTTCAGCAGTGATTTTTTAATCTATCTCCTTAATAAGTAAGTTTTCTTACCAATGTGTTCTTAATTACCACTGGCCCTGTTATCAGATGGTACTTTCCACATAAAAATATTTCTAATAACATACCCTAGAACTGACATTTTCGACATATTGTTACAACATATATAATCTGAAGAACACAGAAGTTTTTTTATTTTTTTCATTTAATGATGCAAACAAATGCTGATTTGACATACATTCACATATAACTTTTTCTCTCACGTTTACAACTCAACAGATTGGTGAATCCAAAGGAACTGGTATAATCACTATATGAAGCATACCTATAATGAAGAGAAAAAAATGAAAACTATAGCATTAACCAGCAGAAATAATATTAAAATTAGACCATTCTGAATAATTCACCTTAGAGCATCTTGGAAAGTCTAGAAAACAAATCCACAAAGAGTATCAACCCTTCATTTTACTTAAGTTTTAGCAAAATATATATATATTTTTAATGTTTATTTATTTTTGAGAGAGAGAGACAGAGCTCGAGAGGGGAAGGGCCAGAGAGAGAGGGAGACACAGAATCAGAAGCAGGCTCCAGGCTCCGAGCTGTCAACACAGAGCCCAATGAGGGGCTCAAACTCACAAACCATGATATCATGACCTGAGCCAAAGTCAGACGCTTAACTGACTGAGCCACCCAGGCGCCCCTAGCAAAAAATATTTTATGTGACCTATAAGAAAGTAGCAAAAGCATCTTGATTTAAATATCTATTTTATTCTTATCTCTTGATTGGCTGACTAAAGTAGTGACAGCAAGGTGATACCAATAGGAAAAAAAGTGAAAAATTTGGATTATCAAACCCTAAAGAGCTGAGTTTGAGAGTTGTTAAATATTTTTAAAAAGTATATGCTAGTATTTACTATTTTATTATCAAGTGAATATGTTACTTACTTTGATCAACCTAATCCATGAAAGTTGAGATTTGTGTTTTCATTTTATAAAAGGATTAATACAGAATTTCTTTAAAAGGATTTTCAGAAATATACTATGTATATACATATATATATTGACATATAAAATAAACTCACCCCCTTTTTTTTTAAATCACAGAGCATGCAGAGTATAGTATCTTGTTCATAGATAGATTTTATCAGGAACTGTCCAATTGGGTGTTAGTTGTAATGACAATCATAATGAAATGGTCATATGGTAAAAGATTCACCAGTCTACTGCCCATATATATTCATCCATTCTACAAATATTAAATTCCCAGTAGGCCCAGGCACTGGGCAATTTGCTGAGTACATCATGATTAATAAAATAGACAAGGTTTCCGTTCTCATGGAATTTACACTCAAGTGTTGTATATGATAAATAGATAAGATGTACACAAGGGGCACCTGGGTGGCTCAGTTAGTTAAGTGTCAGATTCTTGATTAGGGCTCACATCATGATCTCACGGTTCATGAGATCAAGCCCCGCATCAGGCTCTGCACTGACAATGCAGAGCCTCCTTGGGATTCTCTCTCTTCCCCCTCTCTCTGTCCCTCCCCTACTTGCATGCCTGTTCTCTCTCAAAATAAATAAAAATTAAAAAAAAAAAAGAAATATATACAAGAATAGTGGTAACTTGTGTCTTTAGGACTATGATGTAATAAAAAATATGATTTTGGTTTCATTCTCTAACACAATGTTCTTTGAACATAGTCAAAGCATAATGATTAAAAATGATTATGCTGAGAGACACTTGAGGTAAGGTATTAAAATTCAAAAATTTGTCACAGACAGGAATATAGGTGCTAAAAAATGCAAACCCAACAGGGACACCTGGCTGGCCCAGTTAGAGGAGGATCTGACCCTTGATCTTGGGGTTGTGAGTTCGAGCCTCACCTTGGGTGTAGAGATTGCTAAAATAAAATAAACAAAAAAGAATAGGGGCACCTGGGTGGCTCAGTTGGTCAAGTACCTGACTCTTGATTTTGGCTCAGGTCATGATCTCACAGTTTGTGAGACAGCTCTGCATCGGGTTCTGTGTTGACAGCACAGAGCCTACTTGGGATTCTCTCTCTCCCTTGCTCTCTCATGCATGTGCACACTCTCTCTCTCAAAACAAACATTAAAAAAAATCTTAAATACTTAAAAAAATGTATCAACCCAATTAAAAAACAACCAAAATACACTATTTAAAAAGAGGCCAAATTAACTTGCGTAATTTATTAATCCTATAAAATTGCATACTTACTGTATTAGTATTTCAATAGTTTATTCCAACCCATTTCTTCTTTTATACTCTAAAACATCTTCATTATGTTGTTTGATGAGCTAGAGTAGGTAACAATTAAAATTAGAAATGTAATCTTCTTGGCAACTTAAAAGAAGAGGCTAATTAATGATACTTATATTTGGTATATAAGAGGTATACAAGAGAAATAAGAATAGGTTAAAAGAATTTACAACTATTCTAGGGTTTGGGGAAGGCATGGGGCACTGGGGCCTGGATTTGTTTTTCTACACAGGTTGGAAAACCAAAAAAGAATTACAACTATTCTAGTTAAAAATGAAAGACTAAGAGATACAAAAGCCCAAAAACTATGAATGGCATATACTTGTTGACTTCAATCTAGCATGCTAAATTTGAAGACAGCAGCCCTTACAAGCTTAAATTCAACTTCTGCCAAATAAGTTATTTCATTCAGGGGGTAATTAATATAATAAATAACTTACCATAGAGGAGCTAAACCAACACAACCAACCAGAACTGAGTTCTTAAATGAGGTCCAGGTTGGTTGGTGGGTGTGTTATACTTCTAACCGTAGAAGTTTGATACTTCAGTGAATGATCAACTCCATCCCTCAACTATATGTGTATTAATTAGATGTCACAGGAGATAGACACTTTCTTAAAACCACTGTCTAACAGAATGTGACATAATATCAAAACAATGGTTGATACAGGGTGACATTTGTTGCAGTCAAAGATCCAATTTCAATCAGAGTTCTCAGCAGCAATCAAGCTTTTTGGGGAAAACTTTAAAATTTCATTGTAACAAATATTATTGTAAAAAGGATTAGTTACTGTTGTTGTTAAGTTGTAAATGACTTTCAACATCTCTTACTCCTTCCCATGTCAACAAACCATTATATATATATATATATATATATATATATAATTTTTTTTTTTAAGTTGGCTCCAGAGCCCAATGCAGGGCTTGAACGCACGACTCTGAGATCAAGACCTAAGCTGATATCAAGAGTCGGATGCTTAACTGAGTGAGACACCCAGGCGACCCTTAACAAGCCATTTTAATGAGAAAACCCAAATTAAGAGACCTAAGAGTTGGAGGTGGAAAGCAATGGAAGAAGCCAGAAACTCATTAGCTACAAAATAAAACATTTTAAATACTGATGTAGCACAGATACTTTGAGTCAACTTTAAAAAAATTACAGAGAGGCAGTATCTCACCTTGGTCTATAGTGTGACTCTTAAGTCAGGGAGAACCAGGGTTCAGCAAACTACCTACCACGTAGTGTTGCTGTAAAGATTAAATGAGTTTTTACATGTAAAGGCATGGGGGGGGGGGGTGGAGCTGCAACACACTAAATACAATTTCCAACAATGTACTTATGCAAATATCGATTAAAATCTTATGTTTGGGAAGACTAGTGGGATTTAATTTGTATAGCTTATTCATTGATGATTTGTCCCTATGGCATCTGAAAAAAAGTGCCTTCATAAAACCCAACCAGCCTCCATTCTCGTTAGGAAATAAAGTGCAATTAATATTTAGTAAAACTACCATTCATCACAAAATCATGCTACTTAAGGATGAATGACAGAAGTTTCGGCTTTATCATATTTTCTCAATACCGCTGAAATCTTTAATATTTCTTTTAAGTCTTTGGGACTTCCCTTATGAAGAAATATGTAATTAGCAATTATATAAACATCCTACTGGATGGGAGATTTGCTCGGCAACAATCTCACAGTGACATTTCTCCTCCCCACTGTGTTGAGGTCTCGTGACATTAAGGGAGTAAAAACTCACATAGATCCACAAGAAGACGGAGGTGCCCAAGGTCAGTCCAACTTTCAGCCAGTCAGGTCCGTCATGTGCCGGTTCCCGCACGTAGAATTTTGATCGCGCTGAAGCTGAAAGGGGTCAGAGTCTGTAAATCTATAACGTATTGCCTTGTAGTAAAAACCCTAACATTTACGTTTTATTGCTTTTAATTCTCCCTTCACTACTACCTTCCCCCCCTTGAACAGCCCAGGAAATAGGTTCAGAGTTGTCGAGTGGCATTAAGAGGAGGGTAGGCGGCGGGTGATGGGGAGCCTCAGTCAGGGCTGAGATCCAGGACGCAGGCCGGCGAAGGTCACTGCGGGACGAGTCCAGACCGCAGCCGCCCCCTGCTCCTGCGGGCTGGGTTCACTCTGGGAGTGGCAGACGGGGGCGGGAGGGGGGGGGTCGGGTCGGCCTGAGCGAGGATGGACACTCACAGCCACTTGGGATCCTGGCCGGAGCCAGCAGCTTGGAAAACGGGCGCAACAACGCGAGCGGCGCCATCTTGCCGGGCCGGGCTCCGCCTTCCCCGCGTCCCGTCTCCCCCGGAGTCGGCGCCTGGCCGAGCGCCACCTGGCGGAACAAAGTGCGGGACTCACCGCGCCGCAAGGCTGCGTCGAGGTGTTGACTCTGGAGAACCGCGGGGTAGCCAAGTACTCTAGCACTCTGTCTGTAAAATGAGGTTAGAGAGGAAATGATGAAAAGGGGGGAAAGGGAAGTTTATCCACTTCTCTGTCCTTTGAGAGTTTATTTCAGGCCCCTGTCCCAGGGATACTCAAGAGATTTACTAAAATCTTGCTACATGAGCCAGAAAACTGAAAATGAAGTGTCATGTTGAGTAATAACTGGCACTTTGATTGAATTCTGTGTTCCAGACACTGCATTATGCATCATATGGTTTACATGCATTGTCTCATTTCATCTTCACAATGACCGCTTGATATGCCTTATTATCCTCAGTTTACAGATGAAGCTCGAGGAAGGCAAGCTACTCATCCAAGGTGAAATATATTTGAAAAGACCTCTCAACAGTTCCTAAAAGTCTGTTCACACACACTGTCGTAGTAAAGCTTCACAACGCTGTGGGGAGAACCTTCCTATTTTGGAAGTGCCCTGATTGGCTCAGGCTCAGGATCCCACCGCCACAGGAGGTTGGGATTCAGACTAAGGTCTTCAGACCCCAGATCTAGTGAGCCTCCTTAGCCCACCTTAACAGGCTTGGATAGTCTCCTGGGGCCATGAGCTGTAGAACGGTGTTCATAGTGTCAAGTTCAAATTGCCATTCCTGTAGACCATATTGTAGCTGTTGATTTTTAGGCAAATTACTTAATATCTGCATGCCTGAGTTTTACAGCTATAACATAAAACCTATAGGGTCCTTGAGAAGCTTAGAAAGTGTTTGGTAGTTGTAAACAACTTGTTTTTGGCTACCAAAGACATTGTATTGACAACAAATATCTTTCACGATTGAGCCAGATTTTGTGCATTCAATTGTCAATTCAATCTGATGTCTAAAAGACTGTGAAAAATATGTATGTAGGTAAAAGAAATAATAAATTTTAACACTTTAATCCTTTAAACTTAAGGCCATCTAAAAGCACAATGAATGTCAGCAAATCTCTTTTTCTTTTTTTCCTCCCTTTTTTAAAGTAAGCTCTATGCCCAACGTGGGGCTTGAAATCACCACCCTGAGATCAAGAGCCACGTGCTCTTATTTACTAACTACATGCTGGTTATTGACTGAGCCAGCCAGGTGCCCCATCTCTGTATATTTTCTTTAGCAATGTTATTGGGGGGAACATTTAACCAAAAATTATTGACCAAAGAGTAAAATAATTGTACTATGCTTTTAGGTTCTTTTTTACATGTAACTGATGGCTAACTAGATTGCTAATCTGTGAGTCACATTATAGTTTGTAACCTAGTTTGAGCCTCCTGGACTCATGCTCAAGTAAGCAAACCACCCAACTAATATGCTGAGTCAGTTGTTGGTTCTCAACTTCTTGTCCACTCAGCAACCTGACAGTGGTATTCTTTCTACATCATCCCTTGGAAGCTTGTCCGGACACAGGTTTTGCTAGTATCCAACAAGTTGAAACAGAAGTTATGTTTAGTCAGAGCATACAGAACCCAGTAAGCAAATTACTAATTTCAGTACTGCTGTTGGAAAAAGGCCGTTTTGTTCTTTTAGTCCCTGTATCCTTTTACTAGTGTATATTTTGGGAAAGTGATGAAGTATAAGCACATTCCTCTCAGCATGTTAGAGCTGATGGAACCCTACACTTGGAGTAGGCAGCGGTAGGTGAAACTCCATCTTGAGAAAAATCCTGATGAAGCAATTCCAGCCAGGAGCTAGTAGCTATGATATTTTGGTAGAAGCTGCTACATGAAATCCATGTAAGAATTTCCGGAACTCGAATGCTAAAGCCTTATTTATGACCCAGGAAAAAGGTGACAGGATTTGAGTTAGCAGCTAGAAAAACAATGTTCTAGTCCCAGATTTTTCCTCTGGACAACATCTTACTCGACTCACACTTCTTATTCCCAAGGAGGGTTAAAGAAGAGCAGGAGTTGAAAACAATATAAAATAGAAGATCACTACATATATGTTTATTGATTTATGATGCATGAGAATATTTTTTTGTTTACTTTTGGCAGGGGAGGGGCAGAGAGAATCCCAAGCAGGCTCTGCACTGTCAGCACAGAGCCTGATTGGGGCTCCAACTCAGGAACTGTGAGATCATGACCTGAACCAAAACCAAGAGTTGGATGCTTAATCAACTGAGCCACCTAGGCGCCCCCATGCGTGAGAATATTATACAACAAATTTAGGATCTGGAGAGGGATGTGGTTCCTGATGTACCTGTGAATTTTTATTTAAAAAACAATCAGAAGCAATGACAAAATGTTAACATTTGTTAAATCTGAGTGACAAATATATAGACTTTTTAAATGTATTTTTTTAATTTTTTTAATGCTTTTTATTTATTTTGAGACAGAGACAGAGCATGAGCAGGGGAGGGGCAGAGAGAGGGAGACACAGAATCCGAAGCAGGCTCCAGGCTCTGAGCTGTCAGCACAGAGCCTGACGCGGGGTTCGAACTCACGGACCGTGAGATCATGACCTGAGCCGAAGTCGGACGCTCAACCCACTGAGCCACCCAGGCACCCCAATGTTGTATTTCTATAAATTTCAAACACTTAATGATTAAGACATACAAGTGTCAATAGAGAACATCTTAAGTATATGAAGTGGGAGAATTTTCACTCTACATATCCCTTTCGTAGTATTAAAACTGGGAGGCTATTTATTTATTTATGGCTAATTTTTTTGTGAAGAGGCACTTTGGCAATAGCGATATGCAAATACTTAAGGTAAGATGAACGAACTAACCATCCTCCTCCTCCTCCTCCTCACTTATATACACTTAAGCGGAACAGGCCACGTTCGGTATCTAGTCCGATCTTGCCTACTGCAGCAGTTCTCTAGTATCCTTGCCTGATATTCCGGTTTTCAAGATTTAAAGATTTCTGGTGATGGGGAATTGAACACAGTATTAAGCACTAGCTTTAAGCCAGCTCCAGTGGAGTCAATGTCCCTGAACTCTCCCTACCCCAAGGAGACCCAGTCATTAACTCTTTACTGTATGGATTCACCAACTAAATAAAACACTTTAACTTTCAGATGCTTCTTTGGCAGCACAAATATGGCGCTTCGGATATAGCTATCTTTCCAGGCTCACCTTAAGTAATAAACTAAATCACCGATACTCCAGCCATGCCCATTTAATTGGTAAAGCTCTCTCACGGTTTTCACACACCATTAAGCCCCTCCTTTCCGTATCTGTTTCTAAGTCCCCCAGGGGTGAAGCCTTCTTTCCTTTCCGCCTCTGCTTCTTAATTAGGCACTTCACGATCAAACGCAGAACTTCTTGAACGCCTGCATTTTAGCACTTCATGCTCAAAATGTGATCATACAGGCTGGGAAAATCTACCCAGTGAATGAAGGACCACTCTAGCAAGAAAGAACAGAAAGGCTATTTCTGAGTTGGAAGCGGCCGTAAAACGTAGCCAAACTGCCCTCTGCGCCTCCAAGACATTCTGAGGGAAGGGATGGGCGGGACCTGCGGCGACCCTCGCGGCCTCCGCCCACCGACCGGCCTCCAGGTTTCCCAGCAATCTCTAGGACAGAGGAGGTGGGGAAAGGAGGTCATCGCGCCTGCGTGCTAGGAGATGTGACCCGGGTGGGAAAGCCCTCCGCGTCCGCCATTTTGGCTACCTCTGTCGGTCTGTTCAGTTACCACGTGAACCGCCGACGGAGACCCGTGGGGGGGGGGGCAGGCGGCGGCAGCATTAAGTGAGAAAGGAAAAAAAGACAACGAGGGGAAGGGGGTGTCGGGTTGGGCGACGCGGTGACATTCGAGGCCTGGTGGCGGCGGTGGATCAGGGCAGTTAAGGCTGAAGCAGCCAAGGGACGGCGGCGGCGGCGGCGGTCGGACAAACAGACTGACCGAGCCGGGCGGTGGCGGGAGCAGCGGGAGGAGCCGGAACGATGCCGGCCGTGAGCCTCCCGCCCAAGGAGAACGCGCTCTTCAAGCGGATTTTGGTAAGTGTGGGACTCCGGGCAAGCAGTGGGGAGGATTTAGCCGGTACACGGGCCTGTCACCCCTAACCTCGGCCCGGCGGGCACCGAGCCACCTCCGCCAGGAACCCCGCCTTCGTACTCGTAGTCAAGCCGAATGCACCCCCTCGTCCCTTCCCTGTGGTTCCCACTTCACCCCGCGCGCCCCCGGCCACGGGCTTCCTCCTCCTGTTTCCACGCTTCGGAGGCTGTGGTTCCGGACTAGGCCCTGTTCTCCTAGCTTCTAGACTGCAGGTTTTCACCCGCCCCAAGTGAAGGGAGGACAGGCCCGGTCTTTAGCAGGGAAGCGGGCAACACAGGCAGGAGTCGCGGCCGGGGCGGGGGGGGGGGGGGGGGGTGGTGGTGGTGCGGGAACGCTGCCGGCAGATCAGGGTGGCTCCCTTGGAAGGAACAGGTGGTGCGGATGCGGCACAGCTCATTCATTGCCCAAGCGCGGCTCTCTCTCCATCGTCCGTCCCTCCCTCTTCCTCTCTTGATATTCACCTGTCCCCGCCCGGCCCGGGGTCACTGAATGACCTGGAAGGTGGGAAGGAAGAGGTTCAGCAAAGGAAAGGAAGCTTTCTAAACGACTCCCTTCTTGTAGTCAGTTTCATACTTGAGTTTGCAGATTCTCGGCCTCTCTTTTTCCCTCCTTTCTGGATGGAGCTGGGAAGGGGCATTTATTTCTTAGTTTCCGAGCGGGAAACAGCCCCACCCCGTACCCTACTCGGGAGGTGGGGCCCAATGCGAGGGGGGCGGTCCAGCTGGAAGTGAAAAGTTTATGCACTTTTTAGTTCAGATGTTCTAGACGCGGCTTTTTTTAGGGACTGAAGTGTATTAACACTGATGCAAAATTTTAGCAAAGACAACATAAGAGCTTTTGAGATGGATCTTTTTGACGGTAGTTCGAATTCACTTATTCCCTATATTTCAAATGTGTGCAGTTTCTTTTTTTGATACCTTTAAAATGCAGTTATGTTTGGAAGGACTGTTTACATTGTAAAATATATCTTGTAGCCTTGGCGCTATAATTAATACATTGTGGCACATTTTTTGTTTGGCATGTAGTGTGTGGGTTGCCCCTTCATGCAGACTTTTGTTTGTGAAAGGATTAACTGTTTGCAAAATTTAAAACAGTGTGCATTAAAGTGTTAGCTTTTTTTTCCTGCAATTTCAGTTTACATCACTTGTTTGAAAAATAGAACTCTGGGGATCTAGTTTTCTAGAAATAGGAGTAATCCATGTTGAACTAACTTTGATCTTTTATTTTATTTTTTTTAATGATTTTTTTTTGAGACACACACACACACACACACACACACACACACACACACACAGCGTGAGCGGGGGAGGGGCAGGGCAGTGAGAGAGGGAGACATAGAATCCAAAGCAGGCAGGCTCCAGGCTCTGAGCTGTCATCACAGAGCCCGATATGGGGCTTGAACTCACAAACTGTGAGATCATGACCTGAGCTGAAGTTGGATGTTTAACCGACTGAGCCACCCAGGCGTCCTGAACTAACTTTAGATTTTACAAAAATATGCGTATACCTTATGGAGTTAGTCAATTTTTGTTGAAACATTTATCAGAAAGTTATATCCAATACCACATAACTTTTACCTCGAAATCCTTATTGCCATTTTTTTTTAACGAATAATGAGTGTAGATGGGACTATAACATAGTTTTAACAAAACTATTTACTTTTACATTTTTTAAAAGACTAACTGGTGTGTAGGTTCGACTGTAACAGTTTTAGGATAAAAGTTTGTCTCAAATCTTTCTCCTCAAACCTGTTTTTGAAAAAAAAAACTCAAGAAGAAAAGTTTAGAGAATACAAGGAATAGTCATAAACTCTTTACTTAAACTTAATGTGTAACATTTTGCCAGATGTGCTTTTTCTCTCTTCCCAAAGTAAGTTGCAGATATATTTCATCCCTAAATGCTCCAGCAAGATTTTTTTGAGAATAAGGACATTGCCCTGAATAACCATAATACTGTTAACAACCATTCCCTAATACTGTGGAATGTACAGTTTATATTCAAATTATCCTAGCTGTTAGGGTAGCAGTTTTTACAAAAGCAAACTTTTAATTTTGATATAACTAGATTCACATGTAGTCGAAGGCATAACACAAAGATCCCTTGTACCCTTTCCCCAGTTTCCCCAGTGCTAATGTCTTACAAAATTGTAGTTCAATATGGTAACATTGATACACTCTACCAGTCTTATTCAGATTTCTCCAGTTTACTAGTACTAATTTGTGCGTTGTATTTAGTTATGTGCAATGTTATCACAGTGTAATTACATAACCACCACTACAGTCAATATGCAGAACAACAGTTCATCTGCACAAGGATCCTTGTTGCCCTTTTAGAACCACATCCTCCACCTCCTTCCCATCCCCTCTACCCCCAGACTCTGGCAACCACTACTGTTCTCTATTTCTATAGTTTAGTCATTTGAAGAACACTTACTGAAAAGAATCATACAATATATAACTTTTTAGGATTAGCCTTTTTTCTTTTTTTTTTTTTTTTTTTTTTTTTAATTTTTTTTTTTCAACGTTTATTTATTTTTGGGACAGAGAGAGACAGAGCATGAACGGGGGAGGGGCAGAGAGGGAGGGAGACACAGAATCGGAAACAGGCTCCAGGCTCTGAGCCATCAGCCCAGAGCCCGACGCGGGGCTCGAACTCACGGACCGCGAGATCGTGACCTGGCTGAAGTCGGACGCTTAACCGACTGCGCCACCCAGGCGCCCCGGATTAGCCTTTTTTCTAATGCAACATAATTCCCTTGAGGTTCATCCAAGTTGTTGGATGTATCCATACTAGTCTGTTCCTTTTTGTTGAGTAGAATTCTGTGATATAGATGTACCACAGTTTAACCATTCATAGAACAGCAATTTTTGATTAAGCATTTTACAGGTTTTTTTCTGGTTGGGATAGTTGGGCAAAACCTTTAAGTTCATTGCTAAAATCAAAGTGCTAAAGGATTTATTGTGATAAGGTATATGCAGAAGAAATGTGAAAATTACTAAAGAAAAGGGTATATAATGTCCTTATTCTATTACATTAGGAATGAAGAAAACATTACTAAACAAAAGTATAGTTAGTATTCGCTCTTTCAAAACTGCTTTTGCTTCCTCGGTTTTTATGGTGTGTTAGCTCTTTTGATTTTAAGCTCCCCTCTCCCCCCCACCCCCGTCTGAAAAGTTGGGCATACTCTAATGCCTGCAATAAGTGTTGCTAGGTTGGTAATTGTTAAATCATTCCACCAGTATTCAGTTTTTGAGCTGCTACTTTGTTAGTTGTACCATACTTGCTCATAGTAAATTTGTGTAGAAAATGAAGTTAGTTTTTAAATATTTGAAAACTCAATTTCAAAATAATGAAGTATGTTTTTGCCTCAATTTTTCAAAGGAAACTTCTTATACACATCAGTTTGCAAAAAGTTTCTGTAATAGATTTGCCTGGCTTGTTCTAGTTTAGTTGATCTCTAAAATTCAGTTTTGTTGCATATTTGGCCCCTTTTTTTCATATATTACTTAACTGTTTTCTGCTAAAGAATTGTCATAAGTTGGTCAATGTCTGCAAATGTGTCTTGTCTATAATTTGGAGAAAGGTCAGGGAGTGGATTTAATGGGATCTATATTATGTTGGAGTTTAGTTTTTTTTTTTGAAATTTATTTATTTATTTAGAGAGTACACACAGAAAGGGGGGTGCGTGGGGGGGAAGAGTAAACAAGAAAGAGAATCCCAAGCAAGCTTGGTGCTCACCGTGGAGCCTGACTCAGACTCAGAGCTTGATCTCATGAACCCTGAGATCATGACCTGAGCTGAAACCAAGAGTCAGATGCTCAGCTGACTGAGCCACCCAGGTGCCCCTGTAAGAGGTTAAAGAAGAGTGTTTTGTGTTTACCAGAAAAAACTGGTGTTTCTGTGTTTGTATTTTTGTGTGTGTGAATTTTTTGTTGTTGTAATTCTACACTGTATTAACAATCTGGAAAACTTGAAAGTCGTTAGAAAATTGTGACTTTGCCCCCTCTTGATGCTGTTTATCTAAATAGTTTGGGGGTGTTACCAGATCTTTACACCACTCTTGTAGGATCTAGGTTAAGGGTAGGAAAAATGAGGTTGCCAGGGTGGGATGAAATTCACACGTTTTTATTTTTATTTTATTATTTTAAATATTTATTTTTAGGTTAGCGCAAGTGGGGGAGGGGCAGAGAGAGGGAGACAGGATCTGAAGTGGGCTCTGTGCTGACAGCCTGACAGGAGTGAGCCTGATGTAGGGCTCCAACTCACAAACCATGAGATCACCATCTGAGCTGAAGTCCGAGGCTCAACTGACTGAGCCATCCGGGTGCCCCTACACCTTTTTGGATTTTAGCCCGTTTGGACAAATTGAATATACCCTAATACCTTGCAATCAAGTGTGGGCCAGGTTGGTGACTGTTGCTGCTGCTTTCCTCTCTTCAGATGTTAATGTGAGCTGTAAGGGCAAAAAACCTAAGTTTGGGGTACTTAAAATATTGTACATCCTTAATCTATTTTTGGATTTTGCCTGAATGATTTATGTTGTTAGGTAAAAGTCTAGAGAAAGAATTTTTCTTCCCTAGAAAAGTGGTAAGAGAAGTCAGTATAGCATGGTGATATTATTTGTGATTTACTGAAAACTTACCATTTGTACTGCACAATAGAACTTTCTGTGATGATGGAAATGTTCTGTATCTGCTGTGTCCAATATGATAGCCATCAGCCACATGTGGCTATTGTACACTTGAAATATGGCTAGTGCGATTGAGGAACTGAAATTTTAAATGTAATTAACTTAAGTTTAAGTTCAAATAGCCATATGTGGTGGTATATGGTTACCATTTTGGATAGTGCACTCTGTGGGTCCTTCTTTATTCTCAAAACTTCTCAAGGTGGGTCGGTTTTTATTAAGGAAGCAGGCTGAGATTAAGATTAACAGTTTAGTGTTAGATTCAAGAATCTGTTTGTTATCTTAGGGCTTTTATACACATACCTACCTGCCTATTGTTTATCTATTTGTTGGGGGTGGGGTTGTGTAGGGAAAGAGAGTTTGTTAATAAAGGTTTTGTAATCATTGTCATAAGTGGCTAGATATATTGTAGATACCCACACATCGTAGGTAAATTATTTCATATGATTTATTGCCTTTAAAAAAGTGCTCTTTTTACATAACTTAATGACACTTAGGTTGGATTTAGTTGCAGATAAAATTAAGATTAGGAATTAAGTAAATTTCCATATGTACATGGAAGGTCAGTTGACTTAATTTTTCTACATAACAGTTCTAGTTTTGCAACCGGATGTGGACAGTCACCTTGAAATTGGTTTTAATATGCTTTTGCCTGTACTGCATGTGTTCAGAATGTAACAAACAAAAAACAAAGAAATGGAAATAAAGTTTTACCTCCTAAGAAGTCCTTTTTCTTTTGTACACAGTAGGTAATCAGATGTTTAAGCTGGAATAAATTTCCCCTTGAAAGTGTGCTAGAAAAGGAAATGCAATTTTGCTATAATGTAAATATACTATGCTCTTATAAAATACACAAAATACTTTTTAAAAAGTCTAAAAATCTTAGGAAAAAACCTTTGGTAATGTAGCAAACTCAGTGCTTTGTTTTCCTTTATATTTCTGCCCTAAATCCTTTCTGGAATAGAATGTAGTATGAGTAAACAGATAAAGGTATGTTTTTATTTAAGTTGACAAAGCATATATTTTTTTAAATGGTTTATTGCGTGAGAAACCTGAAATGTCTCAAAGCGATTTTTGGGGGGGGGGGGTTAAGAGAGTGGGTTAAAGTGCTTGTAGTACTTGGAGAATAGAGTACTGTGGTTTGAAACAAAAAAAGATTGGGGCGCCTCTGGTGGCTCAGGTTCCTGAAGTCGAGCCCTAAGTTGGGCTCTTCCTTGCTGACAGCGTGGAGCCTGCTTGGATTCTCTCCCCCTCTCTCTGCCCCTCCCCTGCACATGCCCCCTCCCCCTTCAAAATAAAGAAATAAACTTAAAGAAAAAAAAAGCATTGACCCCAGTTTAGTTTTTAATGCTAGTAGACAACTCTACATGTTCAGAAAAACATACAAAAGCTTAATAGGGAACTGAATTGAATGTTCGATTCTGTAGGTATTTTGAAGGCTTGCCGACCTGGGTCATTACTGGGGATTACAATAACTGAGTTATTTGATGATAGTAGAATTGCTATGCCAACTATTACTTTGAAGTACTGGTTAAAAGACAGTTTCCACAGAGGTAGACATGGTGCCCTGTGTGGTTGGAGGACTGGAGAACTACTGGCCAACCTGTTTTAGCTGTAGGGATCTCTTTGTTTAGTGTGCATTATTTCCTTTAATACTTGTGCTTCTGACAATGTAGTTCTCACAGACATTGATTCAAATATATCTTCTTTGTTCATAAAAGTGTTTTTGGACATAAAAAGCTAGGTTATATAAGGGATCATATGCAAAGGACTGTTTGTTCAGAATTTTCTTTCCTATATACCTGCATGGCACAATTCTTCTCTTAGAATTCTGTTCAGATGTTCTCTAAATGTTGTGTAGAGGCCTTCCTTACCCAGAAGTCCTTCTCAACTCAATCTTATTTTCTTCCTTACTTCTGTCTATATCACTTTCTCACCTATGGCATACGTGCAGGTAATTTGTTTTATCATGTCTTTTTTTTTTTTAATGTTTATTTATGTATTTTGAGAGAGTGGGGAGGGGTAGAGAGAGATAACCCCAAGCAGGCTTCACCCTGTCAGTGCAGAGCCCGACGCAGGGCTTG
This sequence comes from Lynx canadensis, assembly GCF_007474595.2. Classification (NCBI taxonomy): domain Eukaryota; kingdom Metazoa; phylum Chordata; class Mammalia; order Carnivora; family Felidae; genus Lynx; species Lynx canadensis. The sequence goes on along the minus strand of NC_044306.2, from coordinate 86,983,044 downwards.
AACTCACAAACTGAGATCGTGATCTGAGCCGAAATCAAGAGTTAGACACTTAACCAGTTGAGCCACCCAGGTACCCCTGTCATATGTCTTCTGTAATTAAAATGTAGGTTCTATGTTGATAGGGACTTTTTTCTGTTAATTACCATACCCCCATTTGTTTGAGTAATGTACCAAAGTAGATATTGAATTAGTATTTGTTGCACAAAATGAATGTTAAAACAGTGACAAGAGAGAAACCTCTTTGGATTGTGTTCTTACATAAAGATTTTTGAGAAAGGGAGTTACTGGGCCTTGGCATTGTAGAATACGTTGTTACATGAGGTAATGGTAGGATATCAGGCAGAACCTGTATTACCCGGTAAGACCTTAGAAGTTTCATTTACGAATGAATCATACTATTAGTTTGTTTACATGTCCTTTCTCCAGTCACAGAAACATAATAAGAGGAAATTTTATTGTTTTTCTTTTGGTTGTTTTAGCATTGGAGGAAAAATGGCATCTGGATTAAATGAGGATGTTTGTCGTGAGGAGCCTGCTGAATCAGATAGTAAGGCTCAGTCATCTGTAGTTTCATAAAACTCTACAACTGATCCCAACACAGATTTGGGGGTGAGGACCAGTGCATATGATATTATAAAACAGGGATATATAAAATGTTAGAAGGAAAAATTTTGTAGTTTAGAGTTTTAGAGTTGCTTTGTGTTTTTCAGAAAATGTAAAAGATCAGGTTGAATTTTTGGAATTGGAAAGGTATGCTGGGAAGCTGGTATGGCAGAGCAAGCCACATAAGTAATCATTGAGCCTAGGCAACCATCAGTATTCACATGTAAATACAACTTTGTTGTCTATTTATAGAGAGAAAAATTTAAGATTCTTAGTGAAAAATAGTTCTGAAAAAAATGTCAGTTGTCAGCACTGATGGTAAGAAAAGCAACTGAAGAGGTTTAAAAGAGTGATGTTTTGAATATAAATACTAGGGTTTGGAGAGGAGGGAATTTTATGTTGTGATTGAAGTCTTTTGAGAATTTCCCTGTAATGTCAGCTTTACACCTAACTCCTAAGCTGTTTTACAATGCATACTGTACAAACTTTTATTGAAGTTGTAACTTTCAAAAAACTGGTTTCAAAAAACTAGTTTAACTTGTTGCATATGTTTTTCTCCCCTTAGGTAAGATAGGAATTACACTGTTTACTACTTAATTTGGAATTAAAATAATTCCTCAAGATTTTAATTTAATAAAGGCAATCTTTTTGGGCTATTTAAAGTAAAATAAAAATTGTAGTGTAGAAATAAGTGATGGAGGGGCGCCTGGGTGGCGCAGTCGGTTAAGCGTCCGACTTCAGCCAGGTCACGATCTCGAGGTCCATGAGTTCGAGCCCCGCGTCGGGATCTGGACTGATGGCTCAGAGCCTGGAGCCTGTTTCCGATTCTGTGTCTCCCTCTCTCTCTGCCCCTCCCCCGTTCATGCTCTGTCTCTCTCTGTCCTAAAAATAAATAAACGTTGAAAAAAAAAATTAAAAAAAAAAAAAAGAAATAAGTGATGGAGAGGTTAATGTTTTTGTTACCTGTTATGCTGTATTCCACTGAAAATTTCCTTGCTTTATATAATAGGAACACATTTCATTTGAGATAATTTGAAATTTCTACCAAAGCCCACTGGGGAAATTGTAACATCATAATTTTATTTCAAGCCAGTGATTTTTTATTTTTTTATTTTTTTAAAGTAAGCTCTAGGTCCAACTAGCTACTTTTAAAGTAGCTCTAGGTCTTGAACTCAACGACCCTGAGATCAAGAGTAACATGCTCTACCCACTGAGCCAGCCAGGGGCCCCTAGCCAGTGATATTTATAAAGATTCCATTTGAGGGGCGCCTGGGTGGCTCGGTAGGTAGAGCATCCAATTCTTTGGCTCCAGTCATAATCTCACGGTTCGGTTCGTGGGGCCCTGCAGGACTCCCTGCAGGACTGCAGGCTGTTGGTGGAAGCCTGCTTGGGATTCTCTCTCTCCCCCTCTCTTTGTCCCTCCCTGCTCTCTCAAAATAAACTTTAAAAAAAAAAAAAAGAAGAAGATTCCATTTGATTTCATCATGTAGGAGATTATTTAGACATTCTTGTGTGTCATCTGTAAGAGTTGTTTTATCTAGATCTTGTATATAGAAGGAGAAATGAAAGTTTGCTTTGAAAGTATAGACCTAGGAAAAAGCTTTTAAGGTTGGTTGTTCCAGTTAAAAAAAATTTTTTTTCCTTATTATAATGGCTTCCACTTAATATGGTACTCTATTTTTCAGAGAGATCTCATTGGAGATTACAAGATTGTCTTTGATTATCAGTGCTTTGGAACAGAGTCAGAATCTTCAAGAGGGGAAATGAAGTAAACTAGCATTATTGAATTTTTTTTAATTTTAGAGAGAGAGCGAGCCCGCAAGAGCAAGCGCAGGCATGAGCAGGGGGGAGAGGGGCAGAGGGAGACAGAGAATCCCAAGCAGGCCCTATACTCAGCACAGACTGCAGCGGACTTGATCCCACGACCCTGGGACCATGACCTGAGCTGAAATCAAGAGTTGGACACTCAACCAACTGAACTACCCAGGGGTCCCTATTGAATATCTATTTTGAGCCACATTTTATACTAGGCTTTTCTTACACATTAGTTGATACAAATGTTGCATCTCTCCTTTGAGGAAATTGTAGTTTAGACAATACTTATAATTACATTGTTAAAAGTAGATTTCAATTGCTTTATATACAGTTATTTGTGCTGTATCAGGACAAATGGGTTCCTAAAAGTCACTGCACTATGCAAAATCATGCAATAAAAACCACAGAGCTTATGGGAAATGAGGTTAGCACAACAGTCGAAAATTTCATTAGTGAAGGAGTGTCTGGGGGCTCAGTTGGTTGGGCGTCCAACTCTTGGTTTCAGCTCAGGTCTTGATCTCATGGTTTGTGAGATCTGTGAGATTGAGCTCTGTGTTAGGCTCTGCCTCTCTCTCTCTCTGCTCCTCCTCTCTCTCTCAAAAATGAATAATAAACTTAAAAAGTTTTTTTCATTAGTGAAAACAAATAGAACTGAATTTAAATGATAGCACAATTTTTGTATGTTAAATAGTTAACAAATACATAAATAATATAGAGTAATTGCTGCCCTTTGTCTTGGAAAAGACCAGAAGTTTGTTTTTTGGGAAGTGTCAGGATTGTAGAGGTGCCTGGGTAGCTCAGTCAGTTAAGCTTCCTTTTGGTTTGGCTCATGATGTCGAGGTTCGTGAGTTCAAGCCAGCACTGTGAGTGTATATAGCCTGCTTGGGATTCTCTCTCTCTTCTCTCTCTCTCTCTCCCCCCCCCCCCCCGACTTGCTCTCAAATCAATAAACTTAAAAAAATGTTAAAAAGAAGGATTGCAGCTTATGAATTATTTTGAAGTAATGGAAGGAAAGTTGTCTGCAGTCTGAGGGAAAGTTGTAATACCAGATATGGATGTGTGTGCATAACAGCCAGAACTGTTGTAGCTGGCAGATGTTTAAGGTGTATGTCTGTCCTGTACATGCCTGTGTGGCTTATTTCAGCTGGGTGCAGTTTTCTTTGTTCACCTAGTACTCCTGGTAGACAAAATCCCACCGAAACAGTCATGAAATTTGAAATGTAGTATGTTCAAAATATTCCTTAATATGTTAATCATGTTGTAACAAACATGTATTTTCATAGCAAGCATTATAGCAGAACTGACTGTATACATTGTCTAACCTAGTGCTACAGTGATCACACAGCCTAAGTTTGGGTAACTTCTTTCCCTCTGGCATGTGACTGTTTACTAATAAGCAAGAACTTCTTGCATTTAGTATCTGAGCTAGTGTCACATTCTTTGCCATCTTAGTTGCCACTAAGAAGACAAACTTACTTCAGTATTTTCTTTGTTAAGGAGAAGCTTTGTTCCAGATTATCAAAAGTTTCAGGCTAATTCATTTTATTTTTAAAAAGTGTTTACAGTAAAACCTTGGTTTGCAAGCATAAATTATTCCGGAAGCATGCTTGTAATCCAAAAGCACTTGCATATCAAAGTGCATTTCCCCATAAGAAATAATGGAAACTTAGATGATTTGTTCCACAACCCCAAAATATTCCTATAAAAATTATTACAATACTGTAATATAATACAAAATAATAAAATGCAAAATGCAAAGAAAAATAAATTAACCTGCACTTAACCTTTGAAAACTTATGTAACTAGTGTGAGGGAGACACGAAACAGGAGGGCTGTTGTGTAGGACAACTTTCACTGCCATCACTAATGGAATCACTGCTATATCTTGGGTCAATGGAATCTTTTTCTGCATGGGGGCCATTGTATATGCTTGCACACATGTTGACTACGGTATAGTTTTAATAAACTCTCGTCATATACTGTTATACTGTGTTTAATGTAACTGGCAATAAGGCACTAGAGGAAAGGGTCTATATCTGCCGACAGCCTGACCTAGAATGAAGCAAAGCACTCCCAAGCTTATTCTTTTATGGGAAAGCAAAGGACTGTCCATAGGTGCTTTGAAGTGACAAAAACTACACTAGTGCCTGTTGTGGGCACCTTCCAACATTCTGAAAAATCACTGATTTCTGCTGAACATCTTGGCCTGAGACCAAGTATCCAAGCATGGTAGACGATCACCCACAATCCTACAATGAAAGGGAGAGGGAGAAAGGGGACTGTTGGTTCAGTTGTGATCATGTGACATTTGGCATCGCCTGCTCGTATTGCAAGACATCGCTCATTTATCAAGTTAAAATTTATTAGAAATGTTTGCTCGTCTTGCAGAACACTCGCAGAACAAGTTACTCTTAATCCAAGGTTTTACTGTATTTATTTAATTGGAGAGAGTGAGCTTGCAAGCATGAGTGGGGGAGGGGCAGAGGGAGAGAGAGGGAGAATCCCAAGCAGGTTCTGCTGTCAGCGCCCAGCTGGATGAGGGGTTCCGTCTCACTAACCGTGAGATCCTGACCTGAGTTGAAATCGAGTCGTGTGCTTAACTGACTGAACCAACCAGGCACCCCAGGCTAATTCATTTTCAAGATTTTTTGGGGGGAGACGATATTATTTATTAAAATTTTTTTATGTTTATTCAAAAATTTTTTTAAAGTTTGTTCATTTTTTGAGGGGGGGAGGGGCAGAGAGAGAGGGAGACACAGAATCCGAAGCAGCCTCCAGGCTCCGAACTGACAGCACAGAGCCTGACTTGGGGCTTGAACTCAGGAACTGTGAGATCGTTACCTGGGCTGAGGTCGGATGCTTAGCCGACTGAGCCACCCAGGCGCCCCTATGTTTATTTATTTTTGAGAGAGAGAGAAAAAGCTTGAGCGAGGGAGGGGCAGGTAGAGAGGGAGACAGAATCCAAAGCAGGCTCCAGGCTCTGAAGATGTCAGCAGACCTCTGTGTGGGGCTTGAACTTGGGAACTGCAAAATCATGACCTGAGCTGAAGTCAGAAGCTCAGCTGAGGCACCCAGGGATTTTTAAATATCCCAATATTTTAAAAACAGGAAATAAAATATTACACATTTTTTCAATTTGTGTGTGTTTTTTAAATTTTTTAAAAATGTTTATTTTTGAGAGAGAGGGGGACAGCATGAGCAGGAAGGGGCAGAGAGAGAGGGAGACACAGAATCTGAAACAGGCTCCAGGCTCTGAGCTGTCAGCACAGAGCCCAACACAGGGCTCGAACCCGTGACCTGAGCCAAAGTGGGATGCTCAACAGACTGAGCCACCCACACGCCCCTTCAATTTGTGTTTGAAACAATTTTGATATTCAGTGGAGGGAGCCTGGTGTGGAAAAAACAATAGAAAGATTCTGGGTTTGAATCCTGGCTCTGTTTTATCCCTTACCCTTTTTAAGACTCAGTTTGCAAATCTGAGTAAAAAGATAGAACAGTACTTTTCTGACATACCTCACTGGTCAGGTAGTGAGATACATATAAAAGTACCTGGCAGGCAGTAAAGCATGTGAATTAGTACTTGCTTTGTTGTAGGTTTAGTCTATTAAGAACTTCTGTTTTTTCATTTATTTCATCTTTGTTTTATGTTGTCCTTATCATGTGTCTTATAAACTGTTTGATGTTTTTATTTTGTATATTTTTTTGGTATTTAGGAAGTTTTATATTTTTGTTCTGGTCAGTTAACTTTATATTTATACCTTTGAAGATTCCCCTTGTCCTCTTTTTTCTTTTTGTCTTACTTATTAGGCTTCTACTATTTGATTTGTTAGCTTTATTTTTATTTTCATTATTATTTTTTTAACGTTTATGTATTTTTGAGAGAGCAAGCATGAGCAGGGGAGGGACAGAGAGATTTAAAGCAGGCTCTACACTGACAGCAGCAAGCCTGATGTGGGGCTCAAACTCTCAAACTGTGAGATCATGACCTGAGCCAAAGTTGGATGCACAACCCACTGAGCCACCCAGGAGCCCCTGTTTTGTTAGCTTTAAATTAAATCCATTGAGGGGAGTCTAGCTGGCTAATTCAGTAAAGTGTGTGATTCTTGATCTCAGGGTTGTAAGTTCAAGCCCCACGTTAGGTGTAGAGATGACTTAAAAGTAAAATCTTTAAAAAAAAAAGTAATAGGACTTGAAAAAAAAAATGAATCTGTTGAGTCTTATTTTCTTATGTGTGAGACAGTGAATGAGCTTATTCTACTTTACTGGTTTTTTTTCATGTCTCTTTTCCCTTTGACATTTTAAAGTTATTTTTGCTTGGTGAGAGTATGTCATTTTATGTACTGTTCTTTCACCCTCATCAATACCTTTGTTTTAGATTTAGTTATATGATTAAATATAGTTTATATTCACCAGCAGACCTTTAGTTGAAGTTTTCTCAATCATCTATTGATTGGATGAAGCTTATATACACTAGAAATTCCTGAGCAGTGCTTGTGGAAATCTCTTACGTTCTTACATAAACTTTTTCTCTAGCCTTGATATTTGAAGGGCAGTTTGGCTGGATTTAAATTCTTTGGCACACATCATCTTTGGTTTTTTGAAAATATTGCCCTGCTCTTATCTTTCTTGTATGTTGCTGGTACCACCATAATTTCTTTGTAGATGATTTAGCCTTTCTTTTTAGAGACCTGAGTGGTTTTTCTTTATCTGTAAAATTGAATCATTTTACTTGGATTATGTCCCTGTGTTGACTCTTCTGGATATATTTTCCCTGGTACATGGTTTCAGGTTGGGAGAGCACAAGCAAGAGAGGGGCAGAGAGAGAAGGCCAGAGGATTCGAAGTAGGTTCTGTGCTGACAGGCTGACAGCAATGGGACCGATGTGGGGTTCAAACTCAAGAACTGCGAGATCATGACTTGAGCTAAAGTCAGACACTTAACCGACTGAGCCACCCAGGTACCCCTAGATCATATATCTTGAAGTTTAGTCTTCATTTCTGAGATGTGGTTGTGTTTTTCCTGTTTCTTTAGATCAGTCTGTACCTGTTTTATATTTTCCTGTTTGTCCATTATTTAAAAATTTGAACATCTGATTTGAGGTGTTCTTTTATATTTTCATCTGGCATATTTAATTATGCTGTAAGATGTACAGTATTATTTATTTTTAATTTGCCATGGAATCTTATATTACATGTTTCCTTTTTTTTAATCACTAGGCTTTTTGGTGTGTTTTCATCTGCCAGAGGGTTTTTTACTTTTTTTATTCTGTATACGTAACTTGGTATAAGTGCTGGGTTCTTTTTTTCTGTTCAGGTTATTTGTGATGGATTTTACTAGGACAATAGTATACATAGTTTTACTTTTGGAGTGAGGTTTGTGTGACTTCTCAATCTCTTAGTTCAAGAGAGCACCCTCTTGTTGCTCCAGTGAATTGTTTTTTAAATAAATATGTCTCTCCCCTGCCCTTTCCAGTTGTTCTATCAATATTTTAGTAGGGTCCTCATCTTCAGTGGCTTCTTTTCTTTCTCTATCAAACCTTCAAATGTCAATTCCTTCTAAGGTGGCTCCTTCTCTTTGAAAGCCATGCCTTGCTTAAACTGCTACTTTGGTCTTTTTTGTTTTTTAAGTTTTTATTTAAATTCCTGTTAGTTAAAATACAATGTAAGAGGCGCCTGGGTGGCTCAGTTGGTTAGGTGTCCGACTTCGGCTCAGGTCATGATCTCATGGATCGTGGGTTCGAGCGCTGTGTCGGGCTCTGTGCTGACAGCTCAGAGCCAGAAGCCTGCTTTGGATTCTGTGTGTCCCTCTCTCTCTGCTCCTCTCCCACTCATGTTCTGTCTCTCTCTGTCTCTGAAAGTTAAATAAACATTAAAAAAATTTTTTTAAATACAATGTAAATTAGTTTTGGTTGTACAGTATAATGATTCAACACTTGGATATATCACCCAGTCAGTGCTCATCACAGCAAGTGCACTCCTTAATCCCCACCAGCTGTTTATCCCATCTCCCTACTCACCTTCCTTCTGATAGCCATCGGTTTGTTCTCTATAGTTAAGATTCTGTTTCTTGGTTTGCCTCTCTCTTCTCTTTTTCCCCTCTGTTTTGTTTCTTAAAGTCCACATATGAGTGAAATAATATAGTATTTGTCTTTTTCTTACTGACTTTTTTTGCTTAGCATAATAATACTCTCTAGCTAGCCCTCAGGGGCTCCTGGATGGCTCAGGATGGCTCAGTCTGTAGGCTGACTGACTTCGGCTCCAGTCATGATCTCACAGTTTGTGAGTTCGAGCCCTGCTTCAGGTGAGCTTGTGCCCGGCTTTGGGTTAGTATGAGCCCTCCTTCTCTGTCTCTGCCCCCCCGTGGGATTCTCCTTCTCTCTCTCTGCCACTTGCTTACTTGTGCCCCCTGCTTCTCTCTCAAAAACAAAACAAAACAAAAACAAAAAACCTCTCTAGCTCCATCCATGTCATTGCAAATGGCAAGATTGATTCTTTTTTATGGCTGAGCAATATCCCATTGTGTGTATATATCACATATCCTTTATCCACTCATCAATTGATGGGCACTTGGGCTGTTTCCATAATTTGGCTATCATAGATACACTGCATCAGGGTGCATGTATCCCTTTGAATTAGTATTTTTGTATTCTTTGGATAAATACCTAGTAGTGCAATTGCTGGGTTGTAAGGTAATTCTATTTGTAACTTTTTTTTTTTTTTTAAGATTTTATTTTTAAATAATTTTATACCCAGTGTGGGGCTCGACCCCACAACCCTGAGATCAAGAGTCGCATGCTTTACCAACTGAGCTAGCCAGGCCACCCCTATTTTTAACTTTTTGAGGAAGCTCCAGATTGTGTTCCACAGTGGCTGTACCAGTTTGCATTCCTACCGTAAGTGCAAAAGGGTTTCCCTTTCTCCGCATCCTTGCCAACACCTGTTGTTTCTTGTGTTGTGTTGGTTTTAGCTGATCTGACTGTTGTAAGGTGATACCTCATTGTAGTTTTGATTTGCATTTCCCTGATGGTAAGCGATGATGAGCATCTTTTTATGTGTCTGCTGGCCATATGTATATCTTCTTTGGAAAAATGTCTGTTCATGTCTTCTGCCCATTTTTTAATTGGATTATTTGTGTTTTGGGTGTTGAGTTTTGTAAGTTCTTTATATATTTTGTAAGTTCTTTAGATAAGTACTAACCCTTTATCGGATTATGTCATTTCCAAATATCTTCTCCCACTCAGTAGTTTGCCTTTTAGTTTTGTTGAGTTTCCTTTGCTGTGCAGAAGCTTTTGCATGTTGCTCTCCATTTTTCCCAACACCATAGTCAAAGAGATGGTCTTAACAGACTCTCTTAAGTCTCTTCTTTTGACTCCCAGTAGCCATTGCTCTTCATCCGTTATGTCTCTAAATACTTCCCTTCAGGATGGGGCCACCTTCTGAGGGTGAATCCTAGTTAATATTACAGATATTCAGTCACCACTTAGACCCTGTGGTATTAATCTTTTGGACAGTTCCCATTGGAACTTCTTGTATCGGATGTTTATGCGCTTATATGTAAATTGAAATTTTTTAGTTGTTTCATCTTATAGTGCTGGCTTTGGATGATTTTGTTTGCTGTTTGTTCGCCTGTATGGTTTTTTTTTTTTTTTAATTTTTTTTAATGTTTATTTATTTTTGAGACAGAGAGAGACAGAGCATGAACGGGGGAGGGTCAGAGAGAGAGGGAGACACAGAATCGGAAACAGGCTCCAGGCTCTGAGCAGGCAGCACAGAGCCCGACGCGGGGCTCGAACTCACAGACCGCGAGATCGTGACCTGGCTGAAGTCGGACGCTTAACCGACTGCGCCACCCAGGCGCCCCATCGCCTGTATGGTTTTTATGAGGATTTTTGGAATGTTTAGAAATTAGGGAGCAGACATTCTATAAAGAGTTAATTTTTGGTTTTACGTGCTATGCTTGATAATGGTGCTTTAAAAAAATTTGCAACTTGTGTTTTATAATTGAATAATTGGTTATATTTGTTTCTGTGTTCTCATAGCCACTCCATTGTTTTTTTCAAACTCTTCTGGGAATATTTATCATTGAAGTAATTACAAGGTTCTATTATATAACTGATTATCATATATATATGTGCATGTATATCTTAAGTTTTATTAAATTTTTTTCTATCCTTAGCATTAGAGTTCATAGCTTATAGCATTTCTTTATCAGAGGTCCTCATATTAAGCAGGAATCCTTAGTCTTCCTTCAACTTTTTTTTTCCTCAAGTGACATCATTTAATGCTCAAAAAAAAAAAAAGATAAAAAAACATTTTACAGTGCATTAACAGTGGTGTAGTGTCCAGAAAGCAGATGGTGATGGTCACATTGAATTCTGCTAGTAAGACCATATTTAATTTAAATTCTGGGTCCAAAAGATACGGACCAGTGACTCCCTCAGGTTGATATGCCATAAGAATATTGGTATAAAATTCCCACAGACCTTTCTTTGTTTTATTTTGAGACTATGTACTTGTTACTTTTAAAATACTGAAATACCTTTTGTTTGGTGAAATATTAGAGACAGATTTTTAAAAATGGTTTACTGAGAAAAAATAAAATTTAGCAACCTCATTTAAATTATCCAATTTTTGTTTTTGAAATTTTGCTGGTTTTGAAAAAATATATAAGTATGGAAATGGTATTTTATCAACCTCACAGAGTGGCCCTGATTGTTAAAGTACTTAAAACTTTCAGGTAAGGAACAGCTAAAAGAACAAAGATGTTTAGCTTGAAAGGGAAAACTGAATTCTTACAGACCTAAAATGAATAAACAGAAGTTAGAAGGAGCTAGTGTTTGCCTTGGTATATCTAAAAACATTTTAATAAAGAGTGAGTTGGCAGTAGACATGAGCTGTGTGACCATTCACACCAGATGATGTTTAAGGTCTCTTCCAACTAAGAGACTATAAAATAGCCTTGACTTATTGAGTCTTATCTCAGTGGATCTTGTTTTTGTTTTTTTGTATAAGTAAGAGAAACATTTTAAAAAAAACAGTATAAAACTAGGAGGAGAAAGGTTATCCTTAGAATTTGTTTTCATGGTTGTTGTAGTTGTCCAGAAATTATATGATATATGAAGGACGACATATTGTCTACAAATTGAAGTTCCAACTAAAATAATTTTAGGAAATGGAGGATAAAAGTAGAGATTCTGGGTTTCCTTTAAAAATTTTTTAAAAAATGTTTTCTTTTTAATTTTTAATGTTTATTTTTGAGAGAGAGAGAGACAGACAGACAGACAGACAGATGGTGAGCAGGGGAGGGGCAGAGAGAGAGAGGGAGACCTAGAATCTGAAGCAGGTTCCAGGCTCTGAGCTGTCAGCATAGAGCCCAATGTGGGGCTCGAACTCACGAACCAGGAGATCATGACCTGAGCTGAAGTCAGACTCTTAACCGACTGAGCCACCCACGCACCCCTAAAAAAAATTTTTTTTAATTAAAATATAATTTGCAGTAAAATGCCCGGGTCTTGAGTGTACTGTTCTTTTAGGTGTCTTGAGGGTACTTTTCTGCTCGTTTTGACAAATGCATATACCCTTGAAACCCAAGCCCCTTTCAAGATGTAGAACATTTCCATCATCTCAGAAAGACCCTTTGATCCCCTTGATTAAACAGTTTAATTCAGTTTCTGCTTTCATATTTCTCTGCATTCAGTGAAGCTGGGTTGGGTCTAAATATTGTAAGCTGTAACTGATATCATAGTGCTTTATTTAACTTTAAAAGAAAATCTGTTTTTTAAGTTTATTTGTTTTGAGAGGGAGAGAATGCGAGCAAGTGGAGGAGGGGCAGAGAGAGAGAGGGAGAGTGGATCACAGGCAGGCTCTGCGCTGACAGCAGATGCAGGGGCTTGATCCCAGGAACCATGAGATCGTGACCTGAGGTGAAATCAAGTCAGATGACTGAGCCACCCAGGTGCCCCCAGCCCCAATTTTTTTTTAAGTCAATTCTACCCCCACCATGGGGCTTGAACCCACAACCCCAAGATCAAGGGTCACATGCTCCACTGACTGAGCCAGCTAGGTGCCCCTTTTTAAATATTTTTATTGAATGCTTACTCAGGTTCTTTATATATATTTGCATTAAAATTTTTTTTAATGTTTATTTTTGAGAGAGAGAGAGAGTGTGAGTGGGGGAGGGGCAGAGAGCGAGGGAGACGTAGAATCTGAAGCAGGCTCCAGGTTCTGAGCTGTCGGTACAGAGCCCCAAGTGGGGCTTGAGCCCATGGACTACGAGATCATGACCTGAACTGCAGTCGGAGGCTTAACTGACTGAGCCACACAGTTGCCCCATATGTTTGCGTTTAACTCTCACCTGCACCCTGCAGGATGGTTGATGATTTCGTTGAGGCTATAGTTAGGCCAGTGATACAAAGCTGTTTATTAAGTGGTTGCTAAGATTTGAACTCTAAACCAGTGTTGTCCAATAGAATTTTTGGTGATGATGGAAATGTTCTGTATCTGAGTTTCCAGGATGTTCCACTATTCACGTGTGGCTGTTGAACACTTGAGGTGTTGATATTGTGACTGAGGAGCTTTACTGAAGAATTTTAATTTTTATTTAGTATTGATTAACTGAAATGTTAAATGGCTACAACTTTAACCTCTGACTCTTAAGGCTTTATGTGCTCTTTCTCTATACCTTTCTGCTCGACGGAAGTCGAACTTCTAAAGTAGCTCCAGTACACTGGTACTAAGTGCTGGTCAGCCTCCTGGTAAGTTAATAAATGCTTCTTGATTTGATTTTGGCATACATAAGACTCATTTTCTTTTTAACTTTTTAATTGTGAAAAATTTCACACATATGAAAATAAAATATAATAACCTATGTCCTAATTTTGACAGTTACCAACTTTTGGTTCATTCTTTTTCATCTGTGACCCCCATCCCCTGGATTATTCTGAAAAAATACCAGGCATCATTTCAACATGGTTGACTTTTAAAGCCAGATTTGGCTTTTATCATTTAGCTTAATTTGAGGATTCATTCTTTTTAATCAATTTCAAAGAATGAAAGGTTTCTTGGATTAGCTGAAGGAAAGTAATGGAAGGATATATATATAGAGAGAGAGAGAGAGTACCAAAGAACATCATGTAATCTTAATGCCAAATCTAAATTATATGTACAGTATTTGCCTAGTTTCTTAATTTGCTCTGTTGTAGTTCCCACTTCTAAGGAACTGTTTTTTTCTGTAACAAGGATTTGGAAAAAGATGAAGTTTCTTTCTGCAGTAGATAACCTTACATAGTTATATAAACAGCCAGCTCTTTTGGAGATTTCTTAACCTCCTTCATATTCTTATCAGTGAAGTTAGAGATCATTTTTCTAGGCAGAGTAATGGAATAATTTTCAGTATTAGAACAAAAGTTCTGTTTCTTAACATTGTCGGTTTCATTTCTATGATCTCATGGTACCATAGTGCCTCACCTCAGGCATGGTGCTGATCAACTGTGCTGGGCCAGAGAGGATCCACTTCTGGGATTCCTCTGGCACAGTTGCCTAAGGCTGTGTTCGTTTTTTTTTAAATTTCTTCTCTCTGTTCTTGAGATGGGATAAATTTTATTGATTCGTTTACCAGTACACTGAATCTTTCCTGTTGTCTCCATTCTGTTATTGAGCTCCCATGATGAGTTTTTTTCCTCCTACCAAAAAATGTGTTGTACGGTGTTCAGTAATTGCTTCCTCTGGTATACTTATTTATTATTCTTTATTATTATTTTTAGAGAGACAGTCTTAGCAGGCTCCATGCTGAGCATGGAGCTCAGTGCTGGGCTCGATCCCATGACCCTGGGATAAACCTGAGCTGAAATCAAGTCGGTCATTCAACCTACTGAGCCACCCAGGTGCCCTACCTCTGGTATTTTTATAGTAGCTAATTTAAAATCTTAAATGTCTCCTTTCTACATTGGTATCTGCAGATTGTCTTTATCCTTGCAAGTTGAGATTTTTCCTGTTTCTTCACATGCCACATAAGTTTGGATTTTATCCTGAACGTTTTGAATATCAGCTTGTCAGGCTGTGGGTCTTGCTGAAATCCTATGGAGAATGTTAATTTTATTTTAGCAAATCTGGTTAGGTTCAGGCTGCAAGTCCCAACTGTTTCAGCTGGGGTTCTAATATGAGTTCAGATTTTAAAATCTTTGTAGTCATTTTTGGATCTGTCTTGCTGATGTTTCACCCCATAACTAGTCTGGGTCCTGGACAGTGTATCTATTAATTCACTTCTCAGTCTTTGGTATTGTGAATAGGATCAGACCCATGCATGTGCAGTTTAGGGGTTATGAACCATGGAGTTCATAACTAACTTTATGGAGTTGCCTTCTCCCAGTTCCTCCTCTGTGATATTCTTGATATTTTATTTCCCTGAGCCTTTTCACCTTCTGTCTAGAAAGCTGGGGTTCTAGTTGTTTCATTGTACTATGCACTTTTGTGATTATGCCTTTGATTGGCTAGAGCTTTATCAACTTCATTGATCTCAAAGAACTAGCTTTTGGTCTCACTTATTTTGTCTATTTTTTGTTTTTTCTGTTTCATTGATTCTTCTCTTAACCTTTTTTACTTCCTTTTTGTTTACTTTGAGTTTAATTTGCTCTTATTTTTCTAATTTCTTAAGGTAGAAGCTGAGATAATTGGAGACCTTTTATAATGCAGGCTTTTTTCTAACTAGTTGTGTAACTTTCTCTTTGGTTGTTACTTCTCAGCAGTTGGACGGTGATATGCCTCTCTGTTCCCCTCTTCCCATCTTTTTTTCAGCTTATCTTATTTGGGTTTGTTGAGATTCTTGGATCTGTGGATTTAGAGTTTTCATCTAATTTGTAGTTTTTTATGTTTTCCCCCCTTTACTCTTTTTATCCCCTTTTGAAACTCCTGTTACATGTATGTGTTAGACTATTAGACTACAGGTCATTGAGTTTCTCTTTTTTTTCTCCCTGCTCCCCCCACCCCATCATTTTCCATTTTGGACCATTTGTGTTACAGATGTTCAGGTTCATTGCAGTCACTTTAAGTTCTCTCAGTGGTTTTATGTTCACTGCACTGGCTTTGAAATTCACTGTATTGTCTAATATTTTAAGCTCATATGATTAACTTTTAATTTTTTGGTATTTTTATTCAACAGTGCTCCCCCTCCCCCTTTTAAGAGAGAGAGCACTCGTGCCTGTGCAGGTGAGGCAGAGGGAGGAGAATCTTGAGCAGGCTGCATGCCCAGCACAGAGCCCAAGACAAGGCTCGTTCTCATGAACCTGAGCTCTCATGACCCTAGCTGAAATCACGGGTTAGATGCTTAACCAACTGAGACACCCAAGTGCCCATACAATGTCCATATTTTTTAAGTGTCCATTTTTCTTTTCTTTTTTAATATATGTATATTTTTAGCTTTTTTATCTTCGTAATCTCCATATCCAACATAGGGCTTGAACCCACAACCCCAAGAGCACGAGTCGCATGCTCTGCCAGCTGTGCTAGCCAGATGCCTCTCTTTTCTTTTTCTTTTTTATTTAATTTTTTAAAAAGTTAATTTATTTCGAATGAGTAAGAGCAGGGGAGGGAAGGAGAAGAGAGAGAGGGAAAGAGAATCCCAAGCAGCCTCCACACTGAGTGCAGAGCCCAGGTTGGGGCTTGTTTTCATGAATCCTGACAGCATGACCTGAGCTGAAATCAAGAGTTGAATGCTTACCAAACTGAGCCACCCAGACACCCCATTTTTTTTTTTCAGTAAATTCTTCCCCCACTGTGGGGTTTGAACTCACAGCCCTGAGATCATGAGTTGCATGCTTGGGGTGCCTGGGTGGTTCAGTTGGTTAAGTGTAAGGCTCTGTGCTGACAGTGCAGAGCCTGCTTGGGATTCTCTCTCTCTCCCTCTCTCTCTGCCCCTCCCCCTGCTCAGATGCACATTCTCTCATAAATAAATAAACATTAACAAATTTTTTTTAAAAAGTCATATGGTATACTAGCTAAGCCAGCCATGTGCCTTCCTTTAAGTTTCCATTTTCCAGTTTTTGTTTTTTGATTGTGTCCATGTTTTCCTTTCAATCCCTTAATATTACCTAATAGCTAATAGTGTTTTAACGTGTTTGCTGCTACATCGTCATTATTTTTGAGTAGTTGTTGATTTTTTATTTCCTATAGGTCATGGATCATAATTTTCAGCTTTAAATTTCTAATAATTTTTGTTTCTCATAATACTGGAAATTATAGACACTAGGATATTAAATGTCTGGATCCTATTGTCCTTCTGAAGAGTTTTGTTTAGATAGACCATTAATTTGCTTGTGCATCAGCTTTTCTCCAGGGCTTGTTTTGAGGCTTTGATAAAAGTGGGTCTAGATTAGCCTATTCCTAAGGTGTGGTCTTTCTGGGTCTCTACTGAATCTTTGAGTATTTAATAAAGTTTCTAAATTGATGTTAGGAGCTCTAATACCTACTCCCACCCATGTATGAGTACCAGTAGTTGTTCAGCTCATGATACTTGATAGTTGTCTTTTGCTTAACTTCAGTAGAATCTTGCAATGAGCCCACTCATTGGGCTTAATATTTGACTAAAGATATTTGTGCAGATTTCTGAAGCTTCATCTTTGTACAGTTCTCTCTGGGACTCAACCCCATAAATTCCAGCTGTTTGAGCAGTTTCTAACTCAAATTTGTGCTTAAATCAGTGAGACTGCCATGTTCTGTTTGGCTTCCCCTTCCCTATTCTACAGTCTGGAAAATGCCTCTAGGCAGAGAAGAGGATTTTTTGGGGGTTTACCTTGTTTCCCTTCTGAGATCTTAGTCCTGTGTTGGCTCTCATCCAACAGATGAAAATAGTTACTTCATATTTACTTATTAGCTTTATGCTTGGCAGAAGTATCATCTTTCATATATATATATATTTTTTTTACATTTTTATTCAATTTTGAGAGACAGAGACAGAACACTAGCGGGGTAAGGGCAGAGAAAGAAGGAGACACAGAATCCGAAGCAGGCTTCAGGCTCTGAGCTGTCAGCCCAGAGCCCTGTGTGGGGGCTTGAACCCACAAACTGCGAGATCATGACTTGAGCCGAAGTTGGATGGTTATCCATCTGAGCCACCCAGGCGCCCCTGAATTTTTTTAAATGTTAATTTATTTTTGAGACAGAGAGAGAAAACAAGTGGGGGAGGAAGAGAGAGGGGTGGGAACAGAGGATCTGAAGCAGGCTTTGTGTGCTGACAGCAGAGAGCCCAATGTGGGGCTCAAACTCAGGAACCATAAGATCATGACCTGAACCAAAATCGGATGTTTAACTGACTGAGCCACCCAGGTGCCCCCATCTTAATTAGACAAAAATGTGTGTTAAAGCTGAGTTATATATGTATTTGGCCTTATATGTTTGGAGGGAAATTGTTCAATGAAATATACACTACTTCCTATTTTTCTTATTAAAACTGTTTGTCACTACAGTTTATCTTTGGGCAAGAGCAGAAAATTTATAGTATAAACTAAATTGAATATTTGTTGTTACTTTTTCCCTTAGACTAGGAATACTGTTCTCATTTGTAATGAGTGATCTGTTGGAGAAGTAGGGCTGTTAGGAAAAAAAAGAGTTTGGGATCCATTTCCTTAAACACACACTGATTCTTGAGTGGGAAGAAATGAATTCTTAGTTTTTTGGAAGAGTATGCCATTCTAATTATTTTTACAGGTCACATTGACAGGAGAAAATTGATTTAATGACATTGAGTATAATTTTAAGATGGAAGACTGCCAAATTTCATTAATCGAGAATTAGTTGAAACTTAATTACTGGCCTGAAATGTGATAAAATAAAAAAACTAGGTAGTATAGTATTATCACATGTAAAGAAAGTGGAGTTTGGTTATTGTTTTTTTTTTTCTTTCTAATGTTTGTTTATTTGGGGAGGGAGGGGCAGAGAGAGGGAGACACAGAATCAGAAGCAGGCTCCAGGGTCTGAGCTGTTAGCACAGAACCTGACTTGGGGCTTGAACTCACAGACCTGACCATGACCAGTTCAGGTCATGACCTGAACTGAAGTTGGACGCTAAACCTACTGAACCACTCAGGCACCCGTGGAGTTTGGTTTTTAATTTTCATTGGTAAACTCCATTATTTGGGGGAATTCTCCAATTAGTTAATTATTCTGTGTTGCATTCATTTTTCTTACCTATTTTTGGCATTTTTATTGCCCATTTGACTATAATAATAAGTAAGCAAAGAAACAAAAGGTGAGGTAACATTTGAATTTGTTGATTAGAAGATCTGTTAAAAGATTTGGGGTGCCTGGTTGGCACAGTCAGTTGAGTGTCCCTTGATTTCAGCTCAGGTTATTGTCTCACACAGTTTGTGAGTTCAAGCCGAGCCCTGCCTGCACTGACAGTGTAGAGCCTTATTGGGATTCTCTTTCTCTCCCTTTCTCTGTCCCTCCCCTGCTTGTGCATGTGCATGCACTCTCTCTCTCAAAATAAATAAATGAACTTATTAAAAAGATCTGTAAAAGATTAAAAATATAGGCTTTGATAACATTTATGTTAATAAAATTTAATAAAGTTACTGTGTATGATGGAAAGAGCTCTCAGAGCTTTAGAGGGTCTAGGATGTAGTCTAAATTTTGCCACTAACTAGGTAAATTGCTTGTTCTCTTTTTAAAGTTGACTTAATTTGAGAGGGAGCATGCATGTGCGTGTGTTTCCTTCCATGAGTGAGGGAGGGGCAGAGAGAGGAGAGAGAATCTCAAGTAGGCTCCCAGCTGTCAGCACGGAGCCTGATGCAGGGCTCAAACTCATGAACTGTGAGATCATGACCTGAGCCCAGATCACGAGTCAAACACTTAACTGACTGAGCTACCCAGGCACCTCGAAATTGCTTGTTTTCTTAATCTTACTTGTAAAATAAGGATTGAACCTTTTATGCTTAGTTTGCAGGAGTATCATGAAAATTATACGTTAGTGTGAAATCCCTTTGAAAAATGTGGTGCTGTAAACAATGTAAGGTATTTCCAGTAAGACCAAGGGGAAAAAAACTCTAATTCTGAGTATTTTAAGTTCAGCTATACAAAGTAAAGTCACATTGGGGGCCCCTGGGTGGCTCATTCGGTTAAGCTTCCAACTCTTGGTTTTGGCTCAGGTCATGATCTCATGGTTTCGTGGGTTTGAGCCACTTATCAGGCTCTGTGCGCACAGCGCAGAGCCTGTTTGGGATTCTCTCCCCCCTTTCTCTATGCCCCTCCCGTCATACTGTCTCTGTCTGTCTTGAAATAAATAAATAAACTTTAAGAAAATTAAAAAAAAAAGTCACACTGTACATGTCAAGTAAGAATATAAACTTCAGTGATTTTTATATGCTTGTTATGAATTGTTTATACACTTCCCATTTATACTGTGGGATAGTAGAATGTTCTGTAGTTTTGGATTAAAACTTCTCATTAAAAAATCAGAATTTTGGGGCGCCTAGGTGGCTCAGTTAAGCAGCTGACTCATGAGATCAGGCCCCATGTGGGGGAGCCTACTTGGGATTCTCTCTCTCCCTCCTCTCTGACCCTCCCCCCATGCACTCTCTCTCTCTTTCTCAAAAATAAATAATCATTTAAAATGTTATTGGGGCGCCTCGGTGGCTCCGTTGGTTGAGTGTCCAACTTCGGCTCAGGTCATGATCTCATGGTTAGTGAGTTTGAGCCCCACGTCGGGCTCTGTGCCGACAGCTCAGAGCCTGGAGCCTGTTTCGGATTCTGTGTGTCTCTGTCTCTTTAACCCTCTCCCATTCATGTTCTCTCTCTGTCTCAAAAAAAAAAAATAAATAAACGTTAAAAAAATTAAAATAATAAATAAAATGTTATTAATGTTTATTTTTGAGAGAAAGAGAGTGCAAGTGGGGGAGGGGGCAGAGAGAGAGGGAGACACAGAATCTGAAGTAGGCTCACCCATGAGCGGTGAGATCATGACCTGAGCCAAAGTCGGACACTTAACTGACTGAGCCACCCAGGTGCCAGAATAATCATTTAAAAAAAATCAGAATGTTTCTAGCAATTTCCTCTGTAATGGGAAATATAGCTTAATTTTTTCTTTTTTTTTCCTCTCCTTCTGACTGCTCTCTATAATGGCTTTGTATTACTTGTGTTAGTGGTTTCCTTTTTAAAAAAACCTTTTCTCTTTTTAAATTGTTTATAATGTTTATTTTTTGAGAGAGAGATAGAGTGCAAGCAGGGGGAGGGGCAGAGAGAGGGGGAGACACAGAATCTGAAGCAGGGTCCAGGCTCTCCACTGTCAGCACAGAGCCTGACGTGGGGTTTGCAGGGTTCAAACCCACAAACCACAAGACCATGACCTGAGCAGAAGGCCGAAGCTTAACCGATTGAGCCACCCAGGTGCCCCTCTTTTTTCTTATTTTTTTTTTCTGTTCTACACTATTGAAGGGTAGTAGAAAGGTAGATATATATATATGTATATTTTTTATTTTTATTTTTTTAAATTTATTTTGAGAGAGAGAGAGAGGATAAGGCAGAGAGAGGGAGAGAGAGAGAGTCCCAAGCAGGCTCCACACTGTCAGTGTGGATCCCAATATGGGCCTTGAACTCAAGAATGGTGAGATAATGACCCAAGCCAAAGTCAGATGCTTAACCAACTGAGCCACCCAAGTGCCCCTAGAAAAGTAGTTGTAATGGCTAGGTGTAATGGCTCTGAATCCAGATTGTCTGGGTTTCAATCTTTTTTTCCATCACTTAGTAGTCGTGTGACCTTAGTCAAATTATGTAATCTCTCTGGATCTCAGATATCTCATCTAAAATGAGGTTAAAAAGAATACCTACTTCATACCATTGTTAAGATTAAATGAGTTTTCCCTGTAAAGCATTTAGCACAGTGCCTGGCACACAGCAAATGCTCAGTAAATGTTAGCTATAGTACTATTTGTTTTATGTGTCTTTTTCTGACAAGTTATCTCCATGATTTAAGCACTCATTGCAATAAGTAGCTTTATTGTCTGAAGTCAGTGTTTATTTTTTTAATTATATTTTAATTTTTTTTAATGTTTATTTATTTTGAGACAGAGTACACATGCTCAAGTGGCAGGAGCAGAGAGAAGAGGGAGGGGGGGAGAGAGAGAATCCCAAGCAGGCTTCTTGCTGCCAGCTCAGAGCCCAACTCAGACTCGAACTCACAAACTATGAGACCATGACCTGAGCCAAAATCAAGAGTCAGACTCTTAAGCGACCAAACCACCCAGGCATCCCTGAAGTCAGTGTTTAAAACCAGAACTATTTGATTCCAAAGACTGCTCTTTTCATTATTTGACTAATTCCTTGATGTAAAATTTTCCATTCACATTGTAACTAGTATGTAAAAGTTACCTATGAATATAATGCTAGGATTATGACACGGTGACACTTTATGATTTGTTTACTTTAGCAGAGAAGACCTAGCCTCTTTTTGTACCATATTTATTAAGTTGGCTTTGGTACATATAAACCTTAGGTGTAAAAGCAGTTTTTAATACAAAGTAAATTAAAAGAGACTATTATTTTTTTTTGCCATTATTTCAGATAGGTCATTATTTTTTGTTGCTCTCACATATATTTTTGTAATCTCAGCTACTAATAAGTTATGTTCACATTTTCCCTCTCTTTTGGTGAGTATCATGTTTTTGTTTCTGTTAAGTATGAATCTCAAATTGGAATTGTTGTGTGATTGTATGATTAGATATTGCCAGTGTTTTTTAAAATCTGGTTTTATTGAGATATAATTTTTATACCATAAAACTCCTTCTGCCAAACAGTTGAACCAATTAATCAGTTTTCTCTCTTACCAGAAATCTATGAGAGTTCCAGTTGCTCCATACATTCATCAGTTAATATCATCTAACATTTTAATCACATTTAACTTAAAGGCATGGCACATGTTTTTGATGTAATTAAGAATCTCAAGTGTTTATTGGCTGTTAGGATAACCTCTTTTGAGAGCATTTTCTTCAGGACCCTTGCCCAATTTTTTAATGAGCTATCTCTTACTGATACTGAGTTACAGTTCTTTATATTTTCTGGGTGTAAGATCTTTGCTGTGCATTGCATATGTCTTTGGCCTGCGTTTTGTTGTTGTTGTTGTTGTTGTTGTTGTTGTTGTTGTTGTTGTTTTAATGCTACTTCAAACATTTAAGCTTTCCTGTTTGAGGGATAAGGGAGATTGCTAACTGAACATAAAATATTTTTTTTTTAGAAGTTTTATTGTTACACCTTTTTCGTTTAGATTTGTGATGTTTTCACAGTTTATTTTTCTTTTGTACAGAAGGGTCATTGGCCTCATGAAGTTTCACCCTACATACTTAAGACTTAGTACTCAACAATTTTTAGGAACAGATGCATGGCGGCTCTACTAATTTATTTTTTAATCTTATTTATCCTTCAGTTTAGGTAGTTCTATTGCTGTGTCTTCTATTTCACTGATTATTTTCTTCTGCATTGTCATAATTGCTTTAATGTAAGTGTTCATTATATGTATTTTTCACCTCTAGAAGTGCTGTTTGGTTCTTTTTTTAATGTGTTCTGTTTCTGTTTTCACATGTTTACATTTTTTAAAAATTCTTGATCCTATTTGTGATCATTGGCTTGATATCTTTACCTCATAATTTCATCATTTCTCTCTTTTATTTCTCCAGGTTATAGGTCACGTTTTCCTGCTTCTCAGTTTATCTAATAATATTTTATTGGGTGTTGGGTATTATGAATTTTACATTGTTTTATTGGAATTAATTGTCTTTACAGAGTGTAGGACTTTGTTAATAGCAGGCAGTGTAGGTGCTTGTATATAAGTCTAGGGCTTTGTTGGGTGGGTCTATAGAACACTTACTCTAGGGCTAGTTTTTGTCTCCTGCTGAGTAGATTTTTTGCAGTGTTTACTGAATTGTGCAGCTTGTTCATTGAAGGAGACTCCATTCTGGTGACTTGGAATTCTCAGTACCATGTGAGCCCTGAAAATTCTTGAACTTTCTACTTCCTAGTCATTATTTACCTCATGAAGTTTCACTCTACATGTTCAAGACTTAGCACTTAATAATTTTCAGCAACCAATGCATAGGGATCCCATGCACGTTTTTAATCTGTTTCTCTGAATAGTTCCATCAGTGTTTGCTTTACTATCTGCTTGGCCTCATTGAATTTCATTCATTGTCTTCAGTTCTGTGTGTACTGTTGTGCTCTGCTTGTGATCGTTTCTCCATGTGCTGTGATCTATAAAGCAGTGGCGTTTCTATGTTTGTCATGTTTTCTCCCCCCCTCTTGTGGTTCGCAACGCTGCACTGCCTGTTGTTCAGTGTCTGACAAGTTATTTCATATGTTTTGTCCACTTTTCTTGTTTTTAGTAGAAGGGCAAGTTCATCCTCACTTATTCCATCATGGCCAAAAGTAGTTACTGTATTTTTACAGAAATAAATTTTCAGAAAGCTAATTGAGGGTTAAGAACAATGCACTTTAAACTATTCTTTGTACGTATGTGGTTCCTGGAAAACGTTGACAAGTCAGGAGTGTCCCTTTTAACTAGTCTTTATATCATAGCTTACTTTAAAGCTTTTTTTTTTTTTTTTCAACGTTTATTTATTTTTTGGGACAGAGAGAGACAGAGCATGAACGGGAGAGGGGCAGAGAGAGAGAGGGAGACACAGAATCGGAAGCAGGCTCCAGGCTCTGAGCCATCAGCCCAGAGCCTGACGCGGGGCTCGAACTCACGGAGCGTGAGATCGTGACCTGGCTGAAGTCGGACGCTTAACCGACTGCGCCACCCAGGCGCCCCTAAAGCTTTTTACTGTAACTGTAATTATTGTAAGAAAACCAAATACTTTTAGGCTTTCTGCAGGATAAATAGGAACGCTAAATTTATTTTCTTAGTTATGTTTCTTTGACTACTTAAGGTTAGTGATAGCCTTAAGTTACTGCTTCTTCTTTCCTCTCCTTCTTATCCCCCAGATCACTGTCTGCTGAGTGTATAGTTGATTGTGGGGAGGGCCAGACAGTTAGGAAGATATTGCAGAGAAATTGGAACTAATGGTACCTACTGCAGGTTGGAGGTATAAGAAAAAGAAAGCACCAAAGATAAATAGGGTTTTGTTTTGTTTTGTTTTGCTTCATATCTGGTTGGGTGAGTTGAGGGGAAAGCATCTACTGAGATGATGAAGACTTGATGCAGAACTGATTCTGGGGGAAAAATTTAGTTGTGTTTTGGATGGATTAGGTTTGAGATGAAAAGCAGCAAAGCAGGGATGGTGAATACATAGTTATAGAGTAATTCTGTAATCGAGCTTAATTGTTTTTTTCTTAATTTTTATTTTTTTTATTTAAAAAAATTTTTTTTGACATTCATTTTTTGAGAGACAGAGACAGTGTGAGTGGAGGAGGGGCAGAGAGAGAGAAAGACACAGAATCAGAAGCAGGCTGATGAAGGCTCTGAGCTTGTTAGCACAGAGCTGGACGTGGGGCTTGGACTCACGAGCTGCAAGATCATGACCCGAGCTGAAGTCGGACGCTTAACTGACTAAGCCACCCAGGCACCCCTACTTAATTAATTTTTAAAATATATATCCAAGTTAGTTAGCATACAGCGTGACAGTGATTTCAGGAGTAATTTCCTTGCCCATTTAGCCCATCCCCCCTCCCACAACCCCTCCAGCAGCACTCGTTTGTTCTCCATAGTTAAGAATCTCTTATGTTTTTGTCCCCCTCCCTGTTTTTATATTATTTTTGCTTCCTTTCCCTTATGTTCATCTGTCTTGTATCTTAAATTCCTCATATGAATGAAGTCATATAATTGTCTTTCTCTGACTAATTTTGCTTAGCTATTAATACCCTCTAGTTCCATCCACGAGTTGCCAATGGCAAGATTTCATTCTTTTTGATTGCCGAGTAATACTCCATTGTATATATATATATACACCACATCTTCTTTATCCATTCATCCATCAGTGGACATTTGGGCTCTTGCCATACTTTGGCTATTGTGGATAGTGCTGCTATAAACATGGGGGTGCATGTGCCCCTTCGAAACAGCATACCCGTATCCCTTGGATAAATACCTAGTAGTGCAACTCCTGGGTTGTAGGGTAGTTCTATTTTTAATTTTTTGAGGAACCTCCATACTGTTTTCAGAGTGGCTGCACCAGCTTGCATTACCACCAGCAATGCAAAGGAGATCCTCTTTCTCTGCATCCTTGCCAACATCTGTTGTTGCCTGAGTTGTTAATTTTAGCCATTCTGACAGGTGTGAGGTGGTATCTCATTGTGGTTTTGATTCATATTTCCCTGATGGTGAGTGATGTTGAGCATTTTTTCATGTGTCGGTTGGCCATCTGGATGTCATCTTTGGAGAAGTGAGTAATTGATATCTTTGATGCCAAATGTAAAGTTTTACATTTTCATTGTTTTTACGCATTTTTTCTGCTGTGATTTTGTCATCATTTGCATTAAGTCTTTCTCCCATATTTTGTAAATACGGTTTCAAAAGTTGTGAGTAAAATTTGCTTAAATGTATAACCATGAATTCTGGCATATATTACCTGACCTTTTACATGCAGTTTTTTCCTGCAGCAATACAGTGGTTTAAAAAATTACTAGTGAAACCACGTATTGATACACCTGAAAGTCAAATAACACTAAAATACTAAAACATTTATGGTGAAAAAAATATGTCCTCTCCCCCCCCCCACCCTGCCTTCCCAAGCACCCTCCTAGCCATTTTCTCTGATATTTGCTTTCTTGTTGCTTTATAATACACCACTGTTTATAGTTACATGACCTTTAGACATTTGTTGACTTCTGGTTATAGAAAGAAGGACTTAGAACTTCATCATTCACACATTTGTCCACTTTTTATCATTACCCCATCATAGTTGTATCATAGTATTTTGATAACTAGTTCTGAATATGTTTTTATAATTACGTATGTATTATTTACTGTTAAGCCAAATATTACAATAAGATCATACTTTCTCTTTTAGACAAGCCTTTATTTCTACTAGAATTAAACCTGTCTGATTTATTCAGTTGCCTGGTTTTCTGTGGATGTATTGCTCATTTTCCCCAAATGTGCCTGAATTTTTGTCATGTGCTAATAAATCATAATTTCCATATTATGAAGTATACAAGTTCCATTTTTGCCCTTACTGGAAGCCTAGTCCATGGTGGACTTTGGCTTCCTGTTTTATTTTGGAGCGGTCATTCTCTAATTTTTTTTTTTCCCCTGCATTAGATTTATTTACTAGTACCATGTTGTCTTTTGTTTGTTTTGATTCCTCTTAATGGCTTCCTAAGGAAGAGTGTGTAGAGGTAAAATTTTAGTTTTCTGAGAAGCCTTTAAATGTCATTTTACTCATAAACTTGATTGATAATTTGGTTGGGCATAGAATTCTAGACTGGAACTGGATTTCACTCTGAATTTTGAAGACTGTATAGATGTTTTCTAGCTTTTAGCAGTATTCCATTATTATTTTGGAATAAAAGCTCAGTGCCGTTCTAATTACAGATCCTTTTATGTGATATTTTTTCCCCACTCTGGAAGTTTTTAAGGACCTTTTCTTTGTTTTCAAGGCTTTGAAACTTTATTATGATGAGAAACTTCTTTCCTTCAGTAAAATGAAAATATTGCTTTAAAATATAATTTCCATACCTTTATTTTTTTTTCAGTTTTCATTTTCTGTAACATTTGGGCTTTTTAGAGTGAGTTGATGGTTTTTTAATAAATTTTTTTAAAATGTTTATTTTGGGGGGGAGGGACAGAGAGAGAATCTGAAGCAGGCTTCACACCCAGCACAGAACTGACACGGGGCTCAATCCCATGAACCCTGAAATCGTGACTGAACCAAAATTAGGAGTCAGATGCTTAGCCAGCTGAGCCACCCAGGTGCCTTTGTGAGCTGATGATTTCTTATTTTTCCTAATCTATATGGTGTCTCCTTGTCTTGGTTTTACTTTATTTATTTGAATCTTCAGGGGTTTTTTTGTTTTTGTTTTAACTGGCATTTTAGTGGGATTTAGGAGAATATGGAAGTTAACATTTGATGATTCTGTTGTATTTAGCAATCAAAATTTTAGGATTGAGTTTAAAATTGTTTGCACTTCTTGCTAAATTCAAATTTTTCTTTTTTGTTTTGACAGAGATGTTATGAACATAAACAGTATCGAAATGGGTTGAAGTTTTGTAAACAAATCCTCTCTAATCCCAAATTTGCAGAGCATGGAGGTAAGTATAAATACCCTGTGTTTGTAAGTGTAAGTAAATAGGGCTTTGCTAACTTGTGTGGCTTCATGTTTTTGGGTTCTATTACTCAGCTGCCTTAACTAGTTTTTTGGAGAGAATGGACCTTATCCTTGACTTTTGTAAGATGTTTAATACCATAGTTTGAATTTAATGTCATAAAAATTTACACAGTCTACTTGATTTCTGGTTTATTCCTGTTTTGAAGATTAGTGCTGTAGAAAAGGCTGAGGAAATTAGTAGGAAAAATATGCGTAAGTTTAATAAATAAGTTTATTTAAGATGTTATTAGAAAAAATTTGCTTTAGAACTTTTGAGTTGGAAAAATTTGATTTCTTACAGTAAGCTTATTCAGAAAGTGCCCATTTTGTCCATTGCTCACGAGCCAGCATCTTTTTATTTAGCATTGTATGTTAATTTTTCAAAACTGTCTTGTATTATGACATATTTGTATATTGGAACGTTCTGAAAATTTACATAGCTTTTGCCTATGGGAGGATAGAAGATTGGACAGTGAGGTGTTTGTAGGGTAAGAGAAAAGTGCATGGCTTAACTTGTGAAGATGCAAAAGAAAACTAAGCTTTCATTGGCCAGATTTGTACAGTTGGCTCTCTTTACTCCTGCATACTTTTACTATAATAAAATTGTTTGGAGGTGGAAAGCAGTAGAAATAAAAGTACCTAATATATCTCTTTGTCCTTGTTAAAAAATAAATGTTTTTTTGTTAGATGGATAGTACATTGTTTCATATACCTTTCTAAAGTATGCATACTGGTAAAGTAACTTTCAGTACTATAGTCATGATAGAGTTTCAACACAGGAGAATGCCAAATTTTATTGTTTCTAAAATGCAGTTTCCCCTTGTATGTTAATGAATCTGAAATCAGATTGCATATAAGGTGTCATAATTTAATTGAAAGTGTTTTAACAGTACATAAAATGATGGTTTGTCTAAGACTTAATGGCAGCCCAGAGTTTCATTAATTAAGGCACTTTAAGATGTTTGGTAAACTTGTATGAACAGACTTTACATATTTGACAACAAAGAATTTCTTATGCAGTATCTTGTTAATTGGCTACTTGCCAAATATATTTTGTTTGCTTCCTTTTCCTTGAAAGTTATGCATGATTAATGATTTGTACATAGTTTCCCCCCCCTCTTCTATTTCTTTATCTTTGTTTTTCTATAAATGTTGACTTTTTCTTGGGGTAATACTTTTAATTTTTACATTTTA
Organism: Lynx canadensis; assembly: GCF_007474595.2. Classification (NCBI taxonomy): domain Eukaryota; kingdom Metazoa; phylum Chordata; class Mammalia; order Carnivora; family Felidae; genus Lynx; species Lynx canadensis. The sequence goes on along the minus strand of NC_044306.2, from coordinate 86,954,152 downwards.
TTTCTAATTAATTTTTCTATAAGTTACAAATTTCAGTCCTAAATGTTTGGTAAATTATAACGAATATTTTTTATTCCTGTATGCTTCATGACACAGACATTATAAAATTAGGTATCTTTTTTTCTTTTCTTTGTCTGAAAACTTAGTTATTTCCCTCAACTCTCTGTTAATCTTTTTGATAGTGAGTGACAGATGTCTGACATTTTTCTTATGTGTTCCAGAGTCAATTAAAAATAAATTTATGAAAATGAGAAATGTAGACAGTTTGTGTGTACGTTTTAATCATTGGACAGTGAATTTAATCTTAATGTAACTTGGGTTCACAGAAATAAAGTCTGTTTTAAGGTAAAGTTTTCTGTACTTGAATGATTATGTGAGGTGACCCCATGGAATTCCCTTGAAGAACAGTAGAGTCATGGTATCTTGTTAGCACACGAATTTCCACATGTTCCTGCATTTGTGTATCTTTTAGTCTAAAAAAAAAATTCTAGGGATGCCTCGACAATAGAAATGTGTTTACTTGGTTTGTCAATTTTTTAAATATTTTAATTATGTACAAATCTGGAAAGTTTCTAAACAATCTCCTTGAAGGTTTAAATTCTCAGGGTAATGTAACATTTGTTTTTGAGATTATGATTACTTTTTTTGTTAGTTATTCTTCGTGTTTAATTATTCTTTATTTTCTCCTTCCTTCCTTCCTTCCTTCCTTCCTTCCTTCCTTCCTTCCTTCCTTCCTTCAATAGAAACCCTGGCTATGAAAGGATTAACATTGAACTGTTTGGGGAAAAAAGAAGAAGCTTATGAATTGGTTCGTAGAGGTTTGAGAAATGACTTGAGGAGTCATGTGTGTATCCTTTTTGAGATATGTTTAAAAATTGGATTGGGGTATCATGAGTTAAGATAGCAATTTGGGAATCAGAAATTTTAGATTCCTCTCATTGTGTAACTACGGAGGAGATGATTTCTTTTTCACATTGAATAACCACAGTTGTCTTCATGGAACATTTTTATGTACCTACCTTTTTTCTAACATTAGTTCTGTTCAGGTAGATTGGACTTGCCTTTTAAAATACTATAGTGCCCCCCCCCCCCGCCATGGTCATTTTTCCTTTCTGCAGTTTCAGTTACCCGAGGTCAGCTGTGGTCTGGAAGCACACTATCGTTCTGATGCACTATCAGGTCAGTAGTGGCATCACAATGCCTGCGTCATTCACCTCACTTCATCTCATGTAGGCATTTTACCATCTTACATCACAAGAAAAAGGGTAAGTATGGTACAGTAAAATATTTGCAAGAGAGACCACACTCACATAACTTTTATTATGGTATATTGTTTTAGCTCTGTTCTATTTTGTTATTAGTTACTGTTGTTAATCTCTTACCATGCCTAATTTGTAAATTAAGCTTTATTGTAGGTATTTGTGTATAGGCAAAAACATAGTATAGATAGGTTTCAGTACTATCTGTTGTTTTAGGCATTTACTGGGGTTCTTAAAACATATCCCCCACAGATAAGGGGAGACTGTTTTTATGAAAGCTCTTCCCATACCTACAAATAAAGAAGTACCCTGCAGATTTCATCATCATTATAAATTAAGAGAAAATAGAGGCACTGTAGTATACTGATTAATAGCACAGGCTTTGGAGTATGCTTCTCTTGGATTTGAATTTCACCTCAGTTTCTTTCTGTGATCTTAGGGCTTAGTTTTCTCTTGTGTAAAATGAGGATAACCATACCTACTTCATTGTGGTGTTGTAAAGATTTCATGATGAGATATATTCTATGTTTAACATAGTCCCTGATAATGCTAAGATACTATACCAGATAAATTTAAGAGAAGTGTGAAGTTAGGAGCAAGTACAAATGTCTGAGAGAAGATAGAGAAAAAACTGTGGGTTGCTCTTTTTTAAAATAGTTTTTTAATAGATATTTCTTTATCTCTTTATAAGCTGACATAATTTTAAGTGCTGAGACACTTAACAAAATCTCAAGTGTTACTAGGCATCTGGCATACTACAGATGAAGAAAAGATAGAGGTTTTGCTCAAGGAATTTATAGTCCCGTGAAGAAAGGAACTTATTAGCAGCATATACAGAAACATGTTCGAGTATTACATAAAGCGTTACAGCTTGTTCAAAAATTATCAGTAATCGAGTAAAGCAGGAGTAAGCAGAAACTCAAAGGGTAATCAAAGGATTAGTTAATAACTGTCATAGATCTTTCATCATTTTTAATGACTACATAGTGTTCTGTATGTATTTACTTATGATTTATTTGTGTTCCTCTTTTTTTTTTTTTTAAGTTTATTTATTTTGAGAGAAAGCAAGCAAAGGAGGGGCAGAGAGCAAGGGAGAGAGAGAGAATCCCAAGCAGGCTCCATCGACCTAGGCCTTGATCTCACTACCTACCATGAGATCACTACCTGAGCCAGTATCAGGAGTTGGACGCTTAACCAACTGAGCCACCCACGTGCCCCTTATTTGTGTTCCTGTTGACAGCCATACGTTTCTTTAAATTTTTAATAACGTTAAACTCCTTAGGTATAAATTTTTAGGGGGTGAGGTTTAGAGGCAGTTAAGAGATTGCTATAATGCTTAAGAGAGGTGATCAAGTCCTGAAATAATAGGTAATAGGGGCCAGATTATGAAGGGGTGTGTCTTAGGCTTTTAAAAACATGTTCCAACCAACTGAGAAGATTGTGTTAAGCTTTACTTTGTCATTTATATTATGAAAGCAAGGATTTTGCAAATAAAATTTATGATATTAAATATGTATTTTCAGTTACTTGTGCCATCCTAGACATTATGTATTTTACTGACTCTGTTGAGGATCCCTGGCATTAAAGTTGTTCGATTGAAAAATTTGAATTTCATTTGGGAAGGAAACATTACAAGTTTCTGGAAAGGGAAGTGAATTCTTCTCTTTGGGTTATATGGCTTTTAGAAAGGTTACTCTGATAGAGAATAAAAACAGAGAGACTGAAGGTAGGATGGGTGACTGCAGTAATCAAAATCTAAAGTGAAAAAGACCTGTATGAGGGGAATGGAATTATTTATGTATTTTCCCCCTTTTATGGCATTTTTTTTTTACAACCTGTTGTAACTCCGTTTACTTATCTGTGCCCTTATTAGACTTTAAATTTTTAAAATTTATTCTTTTTTTTTTAATGTTTATTTATTTTGAGAGAGAGCAAGTGAGAGCAAGTGGGGAAGGGGCAGAGAGCGAGGTGGATGGAAGCTCTGAAGCAGGTTCTGCACTGTTTGCGCACAGAGGCTGATGCAGGGCTCAAACCCACAAACTGTGAGATAGTGACCCGAGCCAAAATCAAGAGTCAGATGCTTAACTGACTGAATCATCTAGGCGCCCCTAGACTTTACATGTTTTGAATGCAGGGGACAGTCTATTTTGGTCACCCACACCCTACTTATTAAGATATTTTAATAATTACTTGCTAAATGAATTTTAACTTCTATGTGGCTTTTATCTTCTATGTGTTGACTTTTAGGAACTTTGTACTCCACTAAGCATTCTATACTAAGGATCTTGTTAGCTAAAGAAAATATACATGATGTAAAATAATTATGTGTATACCCATTTCCTCTTTTTTCTTTTAAAAATAAAGATAATCCCTAGCGTATATTGAGCATTTATTTTGTACCAGTCTTTTCCATTTAGTTGCAAAACTATGCTGTATAGACTTTCTATTTACATTTTATAATTGAAGAAACATAACGAGACTAAATAACTTGTTCAAGATCACAGCCAATGTTTTCTCTGGCTCAAAAAGCTATGTTGTTTTCCATTCTATTAAACTACTATCTTTATATTCTCTCCTATTTTTAAAGCTTGTAATTTTATAAATAGCCATAGTTTTCTGAGTTTCTTGAGGAATATTATTGGAGTAATATTACTTCTTGACTTGTGGGATGTATCCTTAACTAAATCCTTTAGGTTGGCATGTATATGGCCTTCTCCAGAGGTCAGACAAGAAATATGATGAAGCTATTAAGTGTTACAGAAATGCATTAAAATGGGATAAAGACAATCTTCAAATCTTAAGGGACCTTTCTTTACTACAGATTCAAATGAGAGATCTTGAGGGTTACAGGGTAAGTAAAGTAGGAATTTTTTTTTTCTTTTAAAGGGAAAGTGGTGTTAAAATATTTAAAACTTTTGAGTACTTCCTGAAAACAAAATTTTCTGTTCTTAAACAATTTAATTGAGTCGTACCCATCTCCTCCCAGTAGTGATTGTGTATATGTTCTGATTGGACTAATCAGATTTTTACAATAAATTATTTTACTCTGAGGCAGAGTTGGATTACTGTGTAGAATGGAGTTAATTCAGTGAAAATTAACATTGATGTTCCTCAAGTAGGCAATGCCTTTGTCTCCTATTAACATGTAACCACAACCTTTAGTTCTCACATTTGTCTGAAAAGTGTATTTATTTGTTTCTTCTACCTCCATTGAGAGGAGTATTCTGTCTTTGTACCTATATTTTAACCCTTAAATCAGTCTATTAATTCAGATCTGTTTAGTCTTTGTAGTACCTGCTCAGTTGTTTTCTGTGGATCTCAGTAGGTGGGGCCTGTAGTTTTTAAAAAGTTTTTCTTTTGTACTAGCTTTTCCATTCTGTCCCTTTCTTTTAAAGTAATTCAGGAAATAATAAAACATATCTGGTCTTGACTTTTAAAAGTTACAAGATTGTCTTGGAGGCTTCATTGTACCGCTTACCAAATATTTTTTTACAGCTATAAAGCTACACAATATGAATGTCTAAAGCTATTTTCCATGATTATTTCCAGTATTGTGTTGCAAATCGCTCTGCATTGTCGGGTAAATTAATATGACCTTTTAAGAAGAATTCGTTTTCAGTGTAAACTTAAGAAAAAGTGGTGTTTCTTTTCCCCCTTAAAGGAAACGAGATATCAGTTACTTCAGCTGCGTCCTGCACAGAGAGCATCGTGGATTGGTTATGCTATTGCTTACCATTTATTAGAAGATTATGAAATGGCAGCAAAGATTTTAGAAGAATTTAGGAAAACTCAACAGGTAACAACCAGAAGCCAGACCTAGTAAACTGGGTCTGATTCTAATTATAAAAAGAAGTGTACGTAGACTTGCTGACTTTTTATTTTGAAATAGTTTCAAAGTTACAGAAAAGTTACAACAATAGTACAAAGAACTCCATATGGGAGTTCACTCACATTATCAGATTGTTAATATTTGACACGTTTACAATCTCCATATTTACTTAACTATTTAAATTTTTTTCCTGAAACATTTGAGAGTAATGCAGACACCATGATCTTTACTCATAAATCCGTCACTGTGATATTTCCTAAGAATAAGTCTGTAGTTACCAACTGTATACATACTACTATATAGATTTCCAAAAAATTAGGAAATTTAACATAGACTATTATTATCTAATCCACAGCCCATATTCAAAATATATTAATTGTCCTTTTTAGATCCTAAGATTTTCTCTCCCCGTTACTCGAATCACTTAGTTGTCATTTCTCTTTAGTCTGATTTAATCTGGAAGTTTTGAAGACTTTCTTTGTATTTCATGACCTTGATATTTTTGAAGAAGTAGAGCAGGTGCTTTTGTAGAATGTCTATCAACTTGGATTTGTTTGATGTTTCCTCATTATAGTTATATTTAAGCATTTTTGGCAGGAAACCACAGAAGTGATGTTTAGCCCTTCTCAGTTCATCACATTGAGAGGCGCATAATGTCTATTTGTTCCATTTATTTATTATTATTTTTTTAATGTTTGTTTATTTTTTTTAATGTTTGTTTATTTTTGAAAGAGAGAGAGACAGAATGTGAGTGGGGGCAGAGGGGCAGAGAGGGAGACACAGAATCCAAAGCAGGCTCCACGTTCTAAGCTGTCAGCACAGAGCTCAACACGGGGCTTGAACCCACAAACTGCGAGATCATGACCTGAGCCAAAGTCGGATGCCTAACCGCCAGAGCCACCCAGGCGCCCCTGTTTGTTCCATTTAATTACTTCGTTAAGATGGTGTCTGCCACCTATAAAAAATTATTTTTTTTCCTCTTTGTATTTAGTAAACAGTTTGAGATTTTATAAATAGCCTGTTCCTCATCAAACTTTCACCAGTAGTTATAACATTCATTGATTCTTGCCTGAATCAACTGTTTTATGATAGTTGCAAAGTGGAGATTTTCTTATTTTTTCTAGATTTATTAAATATTTGACATTGTACTGTTAAGAGCCTTCCTGTCTCCCCTGTTTTTGTTTTTGTTTTTTATTATACATAAGGACTTAGGGATTCTTTATTCAGTGGGTTGTAAGTTAATATTTCATTATTTACTTAGTTGCTCTCTAGACAGATACTTAGTGATTTTTAAAAAATGAATTTTAGCAATCAGATATTATCCTTTGACTTCTTATATGTATTTTGAGTGTATAAACTATTTTCTAATATGCAAACAAAATTCTTACTGTTAGTATTGCTTATATCCATATATAGACATCCCCTGATAAAGTGGATTATGAATATAGTGAACTCCTTTTATATCAGAACCAAGTTCTTCGGGAAGCAGGTCTATATAGAGAAGCCCTGGAACATCTTTGTACCTATGAAAAGCAGATTTGTGATAAACTTGCTGTAGAAGAAACCAAAGGTATTTTTTTTTTTTAAAGAATACACTTATTCTAGTATTTAATTACAACAAAGAGCAAGGCTAAAAATCTAGTTGCTGCTGATAATTGCATATAATTCAACTTTTTGATAGAAAATCTATGTCTTACTCAGAACTTTGAGTAATTTGTAATGTGGGAAAATACACATTTAAACAGTAGATATTATTGATATTGGAAAAAATAATTGTGAAAAACAATGATTACATGAAATGGCTCAATATTTTTCTTTAAATAAAATGTTTTTTACTTGAAAATATTAATAGGTCTTGCTCAAAACACAGGTAATTGCTTAATTTTGTAAGACAGAGGAATAAGTTTCTTAGGAACAGCTTATTAGCAAAACTTAATGTGTTATTGACTGTAATATTTATTGGCAAGTCAGTCTTTACTAAAGTACATATGGGGCAGTCACGGAGTCTTCATGGTTTATCTGAATGTCTTTCTGGACATAGAGTATGAATTGAAACCAGAGGTTTAACTTTATGTGTGTGGATTGTGATTGGAGGGGGCATCCCCAAGTAAAGATCTCCAACGCTGCCTTTTATTAGAGGACTGAGCAAAAGGAGTCTCAGAGTTTTAAAAGTTGAGGAAGATTATGGAAAATGAAAGAATAACAAGTAACTGAAAATAGAAGTACTTTTCTAAGAATTACCATCTGAAATGTCACTTTGCCCTTGATGTGTGCTGTTTTCACATTCCTTTGGCTCCTTTTGAAGTTGAACACTAAAAAAGTGATACTTTTGTGTATAGTAGATATAACCATTATTTGCCAGATGAACTTTCAACAGAGGATAATGCTATTGGCAAGAAAAAATGGAAGTCTAAGGTTGCTGGAGCTCATTTGTGAACTACAGATCCAGGACAGCCATCTTTCATTTGAGTTGATCATCCCTTAGCCATTTATTAGTTATAAAAAGAGGGGATTTCTGATTTCTGGAAAGATCACAAGATTGGAAAAAACTAGTTTGGGTTCCTTCGTTGGCTTCTAACTAGCTATATGACCAAGTAAGTGCAAGGCTGGGCCCTTTGTTTCATCATTGAAATACAGGATAGTTTTCAAAATACTCTTAAGTACATTATTTAATTTTGATCCTTTTGATAACTGTGGTAGTGGGAAAGAATGAATGACAGATCAAGTTAGATGAGGACTCGGAATTGATCAATGGATTTTAGGAATTTGGAAGTCATTGGTGATCTTAACAAAAGCACTCTCTGAACATTTGGAAGGAGAGTGGTAAAACCCCACACAAATCAAGTAGAATTAAATGACATTGGAAGTCAAGAAATTGAAGATAGCATGCATTGATGACTCATAAAAGGAGTTTTGTTTTCTAGGGAAACAAAAGTGGGGTGGTGCTAGATGAAATGGAATACAGGATCAAAGGAAGTTTTTGTTTGTTTGTTTTTATAGCATGTGCTTGTGCTCACGGGAGAATAATCCAGTAGAGGCAGAATATTTGATACAGCAGAGAGGAGCGATCTAGTGGGTAAACTGAAGGATTAGCTTTAGATAACAACATGAATAGTTCACAGTAACAAGAAAAGACAGTGTATAGGGAAGTAGGTATACAGATATAGTGGACATTTGGGAGTTCTCTAATTGTTTCCATTTTCCTAAGTGAAATAGGAAACAGCCATTATTTCATTCCAGGAAAGTATGTATTGAATACTTACAATGAGTCAAATGTTGGGGACAGGGTATATAAAGAGAATAGAAAGGAACCGAGAGTAGAACATTAATTTTTGGAAATTCCAGTAACAAAAACATTGTGTTAGTGGTCTGGATAATTTGGGAACTTCCTGCATTGGATGAGTGGGCATAGTTATGCAGAAAGTCTCCTTGTTAATTCTTACACCACCAGTTCCTGTGCAAAGAAAAAGTGGGAGAAAATTAAGGAAAGGAAATGTTGGATGGATATTGTGTAGGGAAGAAAAGTTGCAGGAATTTTTTTTTGTTGTTGTTGTTCTTAGTGAAGTAGGTTTTTGGTTAGTGTAGAGCAGTTGTCAACCTTGGCACTATAGCGAGACCAACATCCTGTATGTTGCAGAAAGTTTAGCAGCATCCCTAGCTTCTACTTACCAGAATACCAGTAGCACCACTTATTGTGGTAACCAAAAAATATCTACAGATATTACCAAATGTCTTCTGGGTGGCAAAAGTGCCCTTGGCTGAGAGCCACTGATACAGATGTAAAGAATATGGGCTCTTTTAGCCAAATTACTTGGATTCAAATCCTGATTCCAACAATTAACTATCTGAAAGACCATAAGCAAATTTACTTCTTTCTGCTTTAAAATAGTGAAAATAATACTAACCTATTTCATAGAGTTTTGAGAATTGAATTATCCAATTCACGTGAAACATTTAAGTCACTGGCACACAGTGAACACTGAGTAAGTGTTCATTTTTATTGTCTGATGAGAGCAGAGAATGCAAGGGTGAAGTTGTGACTTGAAAATAATAACCTTTGGTGGATGGAGGCCCATTAATGATAAGAATTTCAGGGTTCATAGATTTCTAGTGAAACCAGTGCTGTGTCCCTTCATCTAATGACCTGCTTCCTTTTGTGAGAAGGTGTGCAGCAAACAAACATTTGGGATGATCCAGGACTTAATTGGTAAATAAGGGAGCCTTAGTTTTGAGACTGATTTTGATACTTGGGGCTGCTAGTGTCATTTAGGGATGAGATTGCTATGCAGCCCAGAGAAAACAAGCAATGAGTCTATGAGTCATTGAAAGGTCTAAAGAAAAAGGAATGGCTTTTCTTTAAGATTGAAGGCTAGGATTAGTGAGGCAAGACTAAACCCGACAAGACCGTTCAGCTTAGAGTAGGATAGGTACCCTGTCTGGTAGTTGGAGGAGATGAAAAAAAAGCGAGTTTTGAATGTGGCCATGACTGGGCTGATAGAGCAGAATCCTTTTATAATTGATTAGGGGGCATAAGGTTAGAGTTTTGGATTGAACTAATGAGTTCAGATGTTGAAATTGTCTGTATAATGTCAGGAATAATTAAGTAGTAGATGGTGTCTTGGTGATTGTGTTCAGTGAATTTGGGGAAGTAGCTTGGAGTTAGACGAATACCTGAATAAATTGAGGATGTGGACAGGATGGCATTTCTAAATATGAACTTCAGAAAAAGAGACAAAATAACATGGTAGTCTTGTTGAAGGAAATTGGAAACTTAGGACACCAAATCCATTTCCCAGCATTGAGGAGGTTTTAAGAGAAAGTTTAAGGGAAGATTAAAGTTATAATCCGAAGACATTTAGTTAATTTAATTTGTTTTTCATCAGGGGAACTTCTGTTGCAGTTAGGTCGTTTGGAAGATGCAGCCGATGTTTATAGAGGATTACAGGAGAGAAATCCTGAAAACTGGGCCTATTACAAGGGCCTGGAAAAGGCTCTCAAACCAGGTACTATTGTTCAAAAAAGCTTCCTTTTCTTTTTCTTTAAAAAAAATTTTTTTTGTGACGTTTATTTATTTTTGAGGGAGAGAGAGCACAAGCAGGGAAAGAGCAGAGAGAGAGAGGGAGACAGAGAATCCGAAGCAGCCTCCACACTGTCAGCACAAAGCTCAACATGGGACTGGAACCCATGAAGCGTGAGATCATGACCTGAGCCAAAGTCACTCAACCGACTAAGCCACTCAGGCGCCCCTAAAACTTCCTTTTTGTTTTAATTGCTTCCTTTGTTGATAAATATTAACTCACTGAAAAGCATAACTAGAAAAATAGTGGTTATGAATTGATTCAGAATTTAAATACAAAATTACAGTTGCAGACTTTGACTTAATATGGCAGACTGAGCATTTTCTGAAACCTCTCTTCTACAGATTTATAGAAGTAGTTGAGAAAAATTCAGAAACAACTTAAAAATTCATAAATGGCATGGCAGCATCAAGAAATTGAAAGGGAAATTTCTACTGACAGAAACATCTCCTTACTTAGAGATGTCACCCTAAAGGGAAGAAGCATGCATAACTTCTGTGGTCACAGCACCATGGCCTCCCAAGGGCACATGAATGTAGCCATGCTGAAAGAGCGGCACTGTTTCCTGTGTGGGAAGAGGGACTAAATTTCCATCATTAGAAATGAACTTGGATCCAGAGACTCTCCCCACAACACTCCCATCAGCCTCTCCCGGATGGGACCCACTTGTGACGATAAGCCTAGAAACATGTCCTCTACAAATGGGGTCTTTAGCCAAGATAATCTGATTTGAGGCCGTTTCCCTTAAGACCGGTAGTGAGTCATTACTGATACATTGATATATGCAAGGAACCTTATAACAAAGAATATTGTACTACTCTGGAAAACCATCACAGGAATGGTTATCATTCGTGCCAGCAAAAGGTAGTAATGGAAGAATCTAAGATGAAAAGAGGGAATTGACATAAAAAAATCTTAGTAGATTGAATGGAAGAGAGGCCACAGCTGAGGAGAAATTAGTGAACTGGAAGATTTGAACAGAGGAGAGCTCTCAGAATGAAAGAAATATAGAGGGGCTCCTGGCTGACTGTCGGTGGAGCATCTGACTCTTCATCTCAGGGTTGTGAGTTCAAGCCCCGCTTTGGGCATGGAGCCTACTTAAAAAAAGAAAGAAAAACCTTAAAAACAAAAAAAAGAAATATGGAGAAATGGAAGATTAGGGGTAGATCCCAAAGTTCCAAAATAAAGGAGAACCTGAAGAGAATAGTGGAGAAGCCATGGAAACACAATAATCAAGCCTTTCTCAGAACTAAAGTAAAGAAGTCCTCAGATTTTGAAAGGTACCTAAAGCAGAACAGGATAAAGAAAACTATATTTTAGGTGATTATAGGGATTTAAAATATGAAAATAGTAGAAATATTCTAAAATCATTTTCGGTATATTTAGGTGGTTAGATTATAAATAATTTTCTTTTCACCTTCAAATTTTCTGCTTAGTAAGAATTTATACTTTGAGAAATTTATAATTTACTAGAAAAAATATAACCAGTTAAAATCTTCTATAAAAATAATTTTTTTTTTAATTTGCAGCTAATATGTTAGAACGACTAAAAATTTATGAGGAGGCCTGGACTAAATACCCCAGGGGACTGGTGCCAAGAAGACTGCCATTAAACTTTTTATCTGGTGAGAATAATTGCAAAGGAATGAAAACGATGTTAGGAATTACAATTTCTTTGGTTTTAGATACATGAGTATGCATATTAAAATTAAAGTATGCATTTTAGAGTTGTCTGGGTAAATGCAAGTCAACAGAATTTTTTTCTTTCAAGGTGAGAAGTTTAAAGAATGTTTGGATAAATTTCTAAGGATGAATTTCAGCAAGGGTTGTCCACCAGTCTTCAATACTTTGAGGTCATTATACAAAGATAAAGAGAAGGTAAAGCAAAATACCATTTTCTTTTCACTATCATTTCTTTGCTCAGTATTTGGAATAGTTGATTCTTGATTGACAATAGTCCACATTTTGTTAATCTGGTGTCTGTTTTCCTATCCAGTTTAAATGCTGCTGTGCCTCTTACTTTTCATCCTTTTCTTAGTCAAGTGATTTACTGTTTGCTTATTTTGACTTTTATTTCTGCTATATACTTTGAGTCAGCATAAGTGTGAAAAGTTGCTAAGGTAGTGATTTCTTCAGTATTTTCTGTAATCCCTCTTCACGGTAAAAATCAGAAATGGTTTTTTAAACTAAGGTTTAGCTTCGTAGTCTTTCTCCTTTTTTATTTGGTAGAAAAATCTGTCAGGAGAGTTTGCTGTCCCAGTACGTTAACTTACTTTTTTAGCTATGTATAATAATATTCAAATTGCTTGTTAAGAGGATGTTTTAATCTTCATTTAGATTATATTGCTTGCAAGTACAGTGGCATCAAGACATGTTGGTTGGATAAAAAGAAATCAGTTACAGTTGAAGAATCAGAAAGATGGGACAAATTAAACATGCTAAACACTTTAATTTTTTTTTTTTTTTATAAACACTTTAATCTTAAAGCATGGAAGGTGCCCGTATTTTCCAGTCTTTTATTGAGAGGCCCAAGGTATGGGCTTTTTTGATGACTTTCACTTTTTTAAAAAAATGGCATAAATCACATTAATAACGTGGTCTGTTGTCTTCAGTTTCATTAGAGTGAAAACTTGATGCTTGTGAAGCAGTCTTAATTGTAGAAACCTATATATTTTGATGATTTTCCCCATTATGGTTGTGTCATTTAAACCTTTTAAATTGGTTAAAAGTATCTAATTTATCCTTGAATCTTTCCATTCAGCTTGAAACAGTTTTTTCTTTTGTTCTTGTTTCTTAAATTTACATAATATTGAATTAAATTCTGTAATGATAATAAATGCAACTGATTCAAACAGGTTTGGGAGAACAGAACTCTTAGCATATAGCTCACCTTGTGGGAGCAGAAGAACATAGGCACACCAGAGTAACCTAGCTGTGACCATTCAGTCCTCAAAATTTTCTGAGGTAATGGAGAGAGCTGGTGTTAATCTGTTGAGTCGGTTAAATTGAGGTCACTTAGGACAGCTTCTGTAGTAACAGAAATCCATTATAGATAGATTAAGCGAAGGAGGGAATGAATAAATTAAAAGTATTCACAGATCTGTTACAAAGCCAGGAGCAAGTGGTATAGTCATGACTCAGGAGAAACCAGACCTGGAAAGCCACTCATTCTCCTGGATTTCAGAATCTCACCTATTGTTCCATGTTTCACTTTTATTGATACTTTCCCTTAGATTATAAAATTGAGAGTTGATGCTATCATAAACTTTTGGAATTTCTCTTTTCATGTAGTTTTTAATTCTTGATTCCTGAAGGGCAAATGTTAATTTTGAGTGTTATTTATGTGAATTGAGATAAAAATGAACCAAGATAAGTCATCTACAATATTACCTCTTTTTGTCCAACCTTTTCTTGATTTCTAACTCAGCTTGATGCATTATTTGCTAGCAGGGAAAGGAGTTGCCATTAAGTTTTTAGAAAGTTACATCTTAATACCTTCAAAAAAATAACACCTCCAAAAATGTACAGTTTACTTGCTTTTAAATTTTTATCCAAAAGTTAAGAGATTTGTAAAAGGGTGTGTACATAGGTGTGTGTGCATAATTTGGAATGTTGATTTAGCCCTTTAATAGTAAATAACATGTTTTGTACAAGAATAGTAACTGCACTTAGGTATTTTATTAAAGTGTGCTTGTGTGTTTGTACTCTAGGTGGCGATCATAGAAGAATTAGTAGTAGGTTATGAAACCTCTTTAAAAAGCTGCCGGTTATTTAACCCTAATGGTAAGTGCTCAGCTTTTATATTTTACAAACATCTTAAAAATTTTAAGGTATTGTGAAATTCTTAATCAGAAGGTCAGTATTCATAATTTAGACAGTAAGCTTAATATTTTAAACTTTTTCCTTTTTAAGATAGAGATGCATTAATTTGCACATTATGTGAAAATATTTGGTTAATTATCTTACTGAAAAAAATGTAAAATTTCAAACTTCTACAAAACTAGTCCTGGTCATATAATGATCCTCCATCATTTATTAGCCATCCTGTTTCAATAACTTTTAACTCCTGGGAAAACATATTTCATCTATATTCTTAACCTACTTCCCTCTCTGTATTCCCGTATTATTCTGAAGCAAATCCCGAACATCACATCATTTTATGGATGAATATTTCAGCATTCTAATGATCAAAACCATAATATCGTCACCACACTTGAACATTAATACTTTTTTAATACCAAAAAAGTCCATGCTTACATTTCTAGTTATCTTAGAAATTTTTTTTTTTCCTTTTTGGTTTTGGAGTTTGTTTGAATGAGGATCCATATGAAATCTATACAAGTTTGATATTTTCTCAAGTTTTTCTACAGTCCATATTTTGTTGACTGAACTCCCATGGTGTTACTTAACATGTTATTCCTCTGTCCTCTGAATTTGTTGTAAATTGGTAGTTGGATGTAGAGCTGTACTGTCTAGTATGATAGTTCTTGACTATTAAAATTTTTTTAATTCGGTAAAATTAAAAATTCAGTTCCTGAGTTGCAGTAGCCACATTTCAGGTGCTGGTCAGTACCATGTAAAACCAGTGCCTACTACCATATTGCCCAGGGAAAATACAGAACATTTCCATCATTGCAAAAGCTTCTAACAGACAGGCTTAATGAGATTTAGGTTTTTGGGGGGTGTGTGTGTGTCATGTTTTTCTTTCTTTTATTTATTTATTTATTTTTTGGTTCGTTGTTTTTTGTTTCCTTTCATTTAAGTTAAAAAAAAAAATTTTTTTAATGTATATTTACTTTTGAGAGAGAGAGGGAGACACAGAATCGGAAACAGGCTCCAGGCTCTGAGCTGTCAGCACAGAACCCAACATGGGGCTCGAACTCACAAACCGTGAGATCGTGACCTGAGCAGGAGCTGGACGTTCAACCGACTGAGCCACACAGGCGCCCCAAGTTTCTTTTTTTTTTTTTTTTAAATGTTTATTTGAGAGAGAGCGTGCTCGTGAGAGAACGGTGGGGGGTGCAGAGAGAGAGGGGGACAGAGGATTCAAAGCAGGCTCTCTGCTGACAGAGCAGAGAGCCCCAAGTGGGGCTTGAACTCAGAAGCCATGAGCTCATGACCTGAGCCAAAGCCAGACACTTAACTGACTGAGCCACCCAGGCACCCATTTCCTTTTAAATTTAAAGGGTGAACAAGATTATTTCATGGGTGGTGGAATGTTCTTCCATCAGGAAGCATTTAGTGTTTATTTTGTATGTTAGCAATTGTCAGGAATTACAAACTGGTGATATTCTGTCATTCATTTTCTGTTATCTTACAAGAGAAATTTCCCTTCATCTGTTACCTGTTTATCTAGTATTTATGTAGGAAAATCAAGATGAATTCTGCTTTTCCCCCCTACCTCTCCTACTTTTTGTTATTGTTTCCCAGTTTTCAAAATAATGAATTCATTTAGTAGCATCCTTCAAAGATGCCAGTGCACATTTTAAAAGTATGATGAATTCATGGGTTTAAATATACTTGATGTTTTAAGTCATTGCAGTTTCAAATGGTTCCAGCCTTCACATACCATGGTAGTAGTTGATAGCTTTTTTGCAGTTTGGTGTGACAAGATATTCCAGTTCATCTGGCACACTGTCCATAGCAGACCTGGAATCAATAGTTTTTCCAAAGGAACCCTGGTTCTTACAGTGGGAAAGCCCAGTATAGGACCTGGGATGCTTGTTGCTATTGGGTTGATTATTGTTTCTAGGTCTCAGATTAATTTTAATAATACTTTTTAAAAGACGTTACCATGGTTTCATTGGTTAATCATCATGATGTTCCTTTGATTATCAGCATTTTCCTACATATTTTACAAATGTGGAAGAGGTTCAATGACATGCCCAAGAATATGCAGCACTTTAGTTGCAGATCTATCAGATCGGGAGTTGGTGAGTTCCACTCCTATTGTTTGTCCACTGAGCCATCCTGCTTTTACTAGGATAAAAATAAGCAATCTGTTGCTTTCTTTGAAAGCAAATAACAGTTCTTAGATTTTAGATATTGGTATGAAATAAAAAAGCATTTTTTAATGTGTGGGTTGTATATTTAACTTACACATTTTCTTGTGAATATATAGAAGTCGAATTACGAACTAAAATGTAGAGTAAGCATTTTTTCTTACCTCATCTTTTGGGTATAGTTTTTATTCAACCTAAATTATGCATCGTTGCATATCAGCATAATATTAACATATATTAAAAATATCATAATCACCAAAACTCAACCACATCATAGGTATACTTATGTAGAGTTTAGTATATTAGCTAGAAATATTAAGCAGTCAGGCCCGTTTTTTTTAGCCTCACATTAATGAAAAATTTCTTTTGATACCTTTTTCCCATCTCTCATAAATAACTTCCTAGTCCATACACATTCATAGTTCTAGCCCTGATTGTCTCCCCTGACTCCTTTTAGTTTCTTTTTTTAGGTAATTTTTTTTGTATCTTTGATCTTGTTTACCTGCCATATTTATGATATAAAATTCTTACTAAATTCAAGGCATTGTGCTAGGGGCTGAAATGATACAGAATAGAAAGCATGGTCCCTTTCAAAGATCTTACAAATTTAAGGATAGTTTTATAGCTAGATAGTAAATAAATGGTTCAAGGTATTTTTCCTTATTAACAAAGATAAAGCCATTTGGAGGTGGGTACTCGCTTACTATACATTAATGACTAATCTTGGTTTATTTCCTCTCCCACCCACTTCCCCACTTTTTAAAGATGATGGAAAAGAGGAACCACCAACTACATTACTTTGGGTCCAGTACTACTTGGCACAACATTATGACAAAATTGGTCAGCCATCGATTGCTTTGGAATACATAAATACCGCTATTGAAAGTACACCTACATTGATAGAACTCTTTCTTGTGAAAGCTAAAATCTATAAGGTAAAAATCCCCCCCCCCTTTTTATAAGGTAATGTGTCTTAGAAAGAATTTTTTCTATAGTTTGTAAATTCTAAAAGATATAACAAAAATGATATATTTGATGGCTTGTAAAACCTGGAATGAATATAGTGCATTCCTCAGTGTGATTACTTTTAGATTTGTCATGGTCATGCTACTTTATTTATGTCTATATATACACACAGATGTACATACATGCATGTGGCTATTCAGATATGTGGTTATTCATATTATATATTTTCATGTATTTACACATATGCATATCTAATTATTTTGTTGGTTTTAAGTTGTAAGAGTATAGATACTCAAACGTTATTAATTTGCTGTGAAATGTTTGTTTCTATTAACATTTGAGTATGATCATGATCAGTATCTGAAATGAAACTGAAAATTTTATAGTTTTACATGTCTTCTTAACTTCTTGGTCCTTCTTGAGAATCTCCGGTCCTATGTTTTAGCACATTATCTTTTTTTTTTTTTTTTTTTTAATTTATTTTTTTTTTCAACGTTTATTTATTTTTGGGACAGAGAGAGACAGAGCATGAACGGGGGAGGGGCAGAGAGAGAGGGAGACACAGAATCAGAAACAGGCTCCAGGCTCTGAGCCATCAGCCCAGAGCCCGACGCGGGGCTCGAACTCACGGACCGTGAGATCGTGACCTGGCTGAAGTCGGACGCTTAACCGACTGCGCCACCCAGGCGCCCCTGTTTTAGCATTATCTTAAAATAAAATTGGCTCTTCTCTTTCTTAATACAAATACAAATTAGTAATAAAATCTCTTAGGGAAGAGATTATAAACTCACAATTTATTTACCAAAAAATAATGAAATTAAGTGATGTTTTAAAAGCACTTCTCAAAACCAGGTTATTATCCTCATTAGTTTTGTGTCTTTGACAAATGGACTAGTTACGTGAATTAGAATGCATCTGGGAATGCCCAGTAATAGTTAATGTGTCCATGTTTCCTTTAGGGTACAAATTTGGCCACACCTTTGTCTATTTTTTCTTCTTCTTTTTTTTTTTCTTTTACTTTTCAGTGTTGATGAATAATTTTTTTAAATAAGTATTCTTATATGTTAACTGAATTTCTCTGATACTCAACCATGATACCTTTTTTGACCTTTATATTGTTCTGACTTAAAGATTTTGACTATTATTTATTCTTAAATTTAACCATTGTTGCTGAGTATTCATTATGTGCCAGGCACTGTTGTAAGCAATGAGGTATAACAGTAAACAATAAAACAAGTTTTTACTAGCAGGGAGCCTATATTCTGTGTAGCCAGAAAAGTATCGAAATGTATGCATGTATATTGGTTAAGGTTCTAAGATCAGTCAGAAGAATACCTTTTTTTTCACTTGTGTTTTAGTTACCTGTCAATAGGTAACTAATTACGTGCCTAGTAAAATTAGCATACTGATTGGTTTATTTTGCTTTTCTACCCTATAAGCATGCTGGAAATATTAGAGAAGCTGCAAGGTGGATGGATGAAGCCCAGGCCTTGGACACAGCAGACAGATTTATCAATTCTAAGTGTGCAAAGTACATGCTAAAAGCCAATCTGATAAAAGAGGCTGAAGAAATGTGCTCAAAGTTTACAAGGGTTTGTACAGCTACTGTTCTTATGAATAAACAGTCTATACTTGTATACCTTGCTTATGTTTCAAATTTTTTTTCTAATATTTTTAATATCAAAATAGGATTTTAATTAAATTCCCTTTGATACTAATACTGACATCAGTAATAGTATAAAACATTTTTCTTTTTAGGTGGTTGTGCAATGCTTTTTTATTTTTTATTTATTTATTGTACAGTGTGTTTTTAAACTCTGATTTACATTGAGATGTGTTCAGATGAAATTTTTTAGGAGTGAAAGGAACTAATATTAGTTGAATACCTGCTGTGTACTAGTGTTCTGTATCTTATGTTACTCTCCAACCCCAGTTATGTAGATCTTTTGATTATTTACAAAGGTACATTTTTTTCCCAGTGATTAGAAATATAATTTCAATTTCTTATAATAACTGTTCCCTCATTCTGAAAATGGTTAATATAGAAAGTGATTTTGAAAGAATTAAAGTCAATAGACCATACTTTCCTTCTTAAATTCTATGGTGAAATAGTGTATTTGGTAAGACATGGTCTTGAATGCATATAATTTTTATATAGGAAGGAACATCAGCAGTAGAGAATTTGAATGAAATGCAGTGCATGTGGTTCCAGACAGAATGTGCCCAGGCTTATAAGGCAATGAATAAATTTGGTGAAGCACTTAAGAAATGTCATGAGATTGAAAGAGTAAGTACCCTATATATGTGAGTTTCTTATTTTATTCTGTTATATGTTGAAGGTTTGGGGCAACTGTTTTTTCTTTTCTTCCTCTTTATAATTCACAGCTTGTGAATTCTAAATATCAGTGTTTACAGTTTTTCAATAAAAATGTTGCTGACTATATTATGAGCAGACTTCCCCATTGTCTACTCTGCCTGCAAGAATTCATGTAAAAAATTTGGAGAATTTGCATCTTGTTATGTTCTTATTGATTTTTGAATGTTTCTTTCAAATTGCTGCTGTATCTTCAGTAATACAAAGCTCATTAAGGTATCCTCGAAACTGGGGGTTGATTGGTGATGCAATATACTCTTGATACTCGTACAAGTTTTGAAGTCTTTTTACGGTATTTTTGTAGCCTATGTAATTCCTCATTTTTTTGATAAATTCATTGTTTTCTTAGTCCTCTTCACTTCTGATTCATTTGTATCACTAGTGGTTGGCTTTCCTTTTTTGTGTTTTTCACAGATAAAGACAATTTGTATAATTTCATGCTTTTTCTCTTACCAAGTAGAGAACCCCAGAACTTAGTTGAAATGAGCTAGGTTGTGGTTGCTCGACTTAACTTCACTAATTGATTTCTCTCTCGCATACCAATGTAATATTACGTAGGACTCAGATTTGTATTTTCAGAAAAATTACCAAATACTGTATACTATAATCTTTGCAGATCATTCTGAATATGAAAACAATGTTTACTGTGTAAATCTATTGAATCATTATGTATACTAATAATGTTTGATTTGTCATGCTAGCTTTATTTAAGTATGGTTAAAGAAGGAATAAGTATATATGTTTCAAATGATTGTGCTTCCTTTTCATTTAAATAATTCATTGCCCGGTGTTTGCCATATAATGTGCTAGGGGATGGTCACTTGTATTTGCTTATTTGATATGGAAAGTATTTATACTGGATGATTGTAATATGTAATATTTTTTAATTTATTAATTTTTTCATGCATAGGAAACCAGTAAATCTAAAAGTTTCATTTCTATAGCTTTTTTTAACATTGTTATACTTCAATATAATAAAAAAGATGATTTTGTTAGCATTTTATAGAAATCACTGACGACCAGTTTGACTTTCATACTTACTGTATGAGGAAGATTACCCTTAGATCATATGTGGACTTATTAAAACTAGAAGATGTACTTCGACAGCATCCATTTTACTTCAAAGCAGCAAGAATTGCTATAGAGATCTATTTGAAGCTTCATGACAACCCCCTAACAGATGAGAATAAAGAACATGAAGCTGATACAGGTATAATATTCAAAGATTTCTTATTGTTTGCTATGATATGTGTATGTATATTTATATTTTTGTGTAGTTTAGATTTTTCTTGAGCTTTTTATTAAGCACCTGTGGGAAGATGTTATACATGCTTAGAAAATGATGATGGACGTTTGTGAATTTCTCTAAGCAACGAAAGAAAAATACTGTTTATACTTTGAAAAGCAAGAATTTAATTTGTAACTGGTCATTAGCTTTTAAGAAGTTGAATCTCATGAGTTTAACATTTAATAACTGGTTTAGCCAGTACTGTAAATTGCTAACTATGATACTATAAATTGCTAACTGTATCATTAGTGTTGCCTGTCAGTATATCTAGTTCTTCTTTTTAATAGTTATTTATAATTAACCTACTGAGAGGCAAATATTGCTTGAACATTAAAAGCCAGCTTGGATGGGGCACCTAGGTGGCTCAGTCAGTTAAGCATCCCTTGATTTCTGCTTGGGTCATGATCTCATGGTCATAGGATAGAGCCCTGCATTGGGCTCTGTGCGGGCTTGGAGCCTGCTTAAGATTCTCTCTTCCTCTCTGCCCCTTCCCTGCTTGTGCACTTGTGAGTGCATGTGCATGCTTGCTTGCTGTCTCTCAAAAACAAACAAACAAACGAAAAACAATATTAAAAGCCAGCTTGGAATTAAACTAGTAAAATTGCCTAGTGATTTATCATTTGGCCAGTTTTTAAAGTGCTATTTTTCGGGGCGCCTGGGTGGCGCAGTCGGTTAAGCGTCCGACTTCACCAGGTCACGATCTCGCGGTCCGTGAGTTCGAGCCCCGCGTCAGGCTCTGGGCTGATGGCTCGGAGCCTGGAGCCTGTTTCCGATTCTGTGTCTCCCTCTCTCTCTGCCCCTCCCCCGTTCATGCTCTGTCTCTCTCTGTCCCAAAAATAAATAAACGTTGAAAAAAAAAAAATTAAAAAAAAAAAAAAAGTGCTATTTTTCTACCATGATGTCAGATGTATAGTATTCCTTAGATAATTATTTGGGGAAGAATTTCAATAAAAATGAAAGAGGCATGTAGAAGGATATAAATTAATTATACATCCAGATATTTTGTGACTTAATTTGTGGCAAAAATGTTACAGGAGATGGGGTGTAAGAAGTGTGTCACCATGTTGTTATTCAGACCTGAGTTTATTCTTCTGAAGTTATGGTTGGTTGTTTTCTGTATCCTTCTTCCTGCTAAGGAGAATCATTTTGTTAATTTGTTGTTAAATTTTACTTCCTATTGCCTAGGAACCCTTAAGAACTTTCTAAAATCACACATTGAAACCCTTGTACAGATTTCACTTGACTCTCTCTCTACTTGTTGCTTCAACTAGAAAATGCCAGTAAGAATCTATGGAACAGTTTACTGTTGAATCTGAGAGTTACTGTCCTCTGACTTCTTTTGTTCACTGACTTCTTTCTGTTCACTCCTCCTGCCTTTCTCTTCAAATTATACAAATAATATACAATTAACTCTAATTATACAAAGTTAAAATAGTTCAGAAATGTACTAAGAAATATGAAAATTTCCTTTCACTGTTCTCTTACCTGTAGGTCATCTTCTTTTAAAGATTATCCATATAAAACATTCAGTTTCCTTTGTGCACAATTACATTTATGTGTACATAAACTCTACACACACGTTTCAGAGCAGTTCTTTGAGATTGTTTGGTTTCATTTGTTTTATTTTTTTAGCTTCACAAATGAGTCATATTATCCCTGGTATTCTGCAACTTAGACTTTATTTTTCATAGTGTTGCTCCATGTCTGGGCATAAACTTACTACAATTATCAGTCATTTAAGGGCTATGTGGGAACCTTTGTGTGTTTTTTCCCCCCACTATTACAGTGCTATAGTAAATCCTTGTACATCATTTTGCACATGTTTATTTAGCATGGATTGTTAGAAGTGGAAATTACTCAGTTAAAGAGTATGAAAATTTGAAATAGTGTCAAATTGCCTTTCTTAAGAGGTTGTCAGTTTTTATTGCCATAAACACTGTATTGTGAGATTATCTTTTATTTTATTGCTAACACAGAAAATTATCCATTCTTTACATTTTTGTTATTTTTGGGAAAATACCTGCTTTATAATTCCTAAATTTTTAAGAGGGGAACAGCTGTCTATGTTTTCATGTGGCCTTTGGGTTTCTTGTATGAATTGCCTGTTCATATCTTTTTCCCTTTTTTTAAATTTATTTTTTAATTTACATCCAAGTTAGCATATAGTGCAACAGTGATTTCAGTGATTGATCCCCTATGTATAACACCCAGTGCTCATCACAAGTGTCTTCCTTAATGCCCTTTACCCATTTAGCCGCCCCCCCGCCACACAATCCCTCCAGTAACACTCTGTTCTCTATATTTAAGAGTCTCTTATGTTTTGTCCCCCTCCCTGTTTTTATATCTTAAAATCCTCATATGAGTGAAGTCATATGATACATGTCTTTCTCTAATTTTGCTTAGCATAATACCCTCTAGCTCCATCCACGTAGTTGCAAATGGCAAGATTTCATTCTTTTTGATTACTGAGTAATACTCCATTGTGTGTGTGTGTGTGTGTGTGTGTGTGTGTGTGTGTGTGTACACACACACACACACACACACACACACACACACCACCTCTTCTTTATCCATTCATCCATCAATAGACATTTGGGCTCTTTCCATACTTTGGCTGTTGTTGATAGTCCTGCTATAAACATGGAGGTGCATGTGTCTCTTCGAAACAGCACAGCTGTATCCCATGGATAAATGCCTAGTAGTGCAATAGCTGGGTCGTAGGGTAGTTCTATTTTTTAGTTTTTTGAGGAACCTCCATACTATTTTCCAGAGTGGCTGCACCAGTTTGCATTCCTACGAACAGTGCTAAAGAGATTCTCTTTCTCTGCATCCTTGCGAACATCTGTTGTTGCCTGAGTTGTTAATTTTAGCCATTCTGACTGGTGTGAGGTGGTATCTCATTGTGGTTTTTGATTTGTATTTCCCTGATGATGAGTGATGTTGAGCATTTTTTCATGTGTCTGTTAGTCATCTGGATGTCTTGTTTGGAGAAGTGTCTATACATGTCTTTTGCCCATTTCTTCATTGGATTATTTGGTTTTTGGATTATCTTTTCCCATTTTAGTTTTCAACTTCTTGGCTTATAGGAGTTTTCTACGTAGTCAGGACTTTAATTCTTATTTATATATTGCAGAAATTTTCTTCCTGTTTTATTTAGGTCTTTATGGTGGGCATCTTTTATTATGTAAAAGTGTTAGTTTTTATGAGATAAGATTTCTTTAATCTTTTATGACTTCTAGGTCTTGCATAAAAAGGCTTTTCTACTTCAGAATTTAAAGTATATTCATAAATATCTTCTGTGTTTCCTTATAACAATTGTTCTGTTATGTTTACAATTTGTTAATCACCTGGAGTTAATTTTTATATACTGATGTGAGGTAGAAGGTAGCTTATTACCTGCAAGTAGAGTGCTGATTCCTCAACAATATTTATTGATAAGTTGTCATATTCCCTGCTTATTTAAAATGCCATCTTTAGGTGACCCTGGCTGCTCAGTTTGTGGAGCATGCGACTCTTGATCTTGGGGTTGTGAGTTCGAGCCCCACGTTGGGTGTAGAGATTACTTAAA
Organism: Lynx canadensis; assembly: GCF_007474595.2. Taxonomy (NCBI): domain Eukaryota; kingdom Metazoa; phylum Chordata; class Mammalia; order Carnivora; family Felidae; genus Lynx; species Lynx canadensis. Next base: position 86,929,788 of record NC_044306.2, on the reverse strand, counting down.
AATAAAATCTTTGAAACTAAATAAAGTGGCGCGTGGGTGGCTCAGTGAGTTCAGTGTCTGGCTGTTGATTTCACCTCAGGTCATGATATCAGAGTCATGGGATCGAGGCCCACCTGCGATGTCTCTGTGCTGAGCATGGAGCCTGCTTAAGATTCATTCTCTCTCTCTCCCTCTCCCTCTCCCTCTCCCTCTCCCTCTCCCTCTCCCTCTCCCTCTCCCTCTCCCTCTCCCTCTCCCTCTCCCTCTCCCTCCCCCTCCCTCCCTCCCTCCCTCCCCCTCCCTCCCTCTTCCCCCACCCCCAACCTCTCCTTCAAATAAATAAATAAACAAATAAACAAACAAAATACTAAACTGTGATGTAGTGAATTGTGGATATGGTGTCTGGTTCTAACACAACATCAAAACTTACTATACAGATGGTAAGATTGTGATATTGACATCAGTATTCAGTTTTCTGTTCTTATCTGTTTGTCTCTTAATCTAATACTATGTCTTTAGAATTTTCTTGCCTTTACATGCAAATTTTTGCTTATATATGAACTGTATGATTAGCTTGATGCCAGAAAGTTTCTTTTGGAATTTTTAATTTGAATCGCATTTAAGATCTAGATTACTGTTTGGGGTGGGGATCTTAAACAATTACTATTAAGTCTTTGCATACTAGAATGCATTGTATCTTCTATTGTCCGATAACTTTGGTGAATTTGTTACTAGCATTATCTCTACATGTCTTGTTTTCCATTACAGTATTCTGAAAATTTTTTTAATGTTTATTTATTTTTGAGAGTACAAGCAGGGTAGGGGCAGAGAAAGGGGGAGAGAGGATCTGAAACGGGTTCCACACTGAGAACAGTGAACCCAATGTGGGGCTCGAAGTCATGAACCACAAGATCATGACCTGAGCCGAAGTTGGAAGCTCAACCAACTGAGCCACCCAGGCACCCCATCTTTTAACAGTATTCTAAATGAATATTATTATAATTTTTGTCAAGTTGGTATCCTTATTGAACTCTGATATTAGGTTTAGTTGTTTTTTCAGTTGATTTTTAAAAAATTTTCTATGTAAGCTATTATGTTAATCTGTAAACATTAGTAGCTTGGTTTCTTTCAGAATTTATTCCTCTCTTTTCCATGCTTTACTGCACTGGTGAGGGTGGCAGAAACTGCTAACAGAAACAGTAGTGTGCTTGCTGCCTTCTTTATCTTTAGACATAATGTTTCTCATGGTCCATCCATCGTAAAGCTTGCTATTTGTAACAGATATGTGGTAGTTACCCTTTATTTGGTTGAGAAGTTATTTTTCACTTTTTATGTTTTATCTTTTCAGTAAACCTACAGTCTTTGTGTGGCCAGATTTCTTTTATTTTGCTTTCTTGTGTGAATGTTGATTTGGCTGGATACTCTAGGTTCAGATGTTATTTGCTATGCATTCATGTGTATGTGTGCACACACATACTTGCGCACAATTTTTTAAATAGTTTTTTTTTAATGTTTATTTTTTTAAAAAAATTTTTTTTTCAACGTTTATTTATTTTTGGGACAGAGAGAGACAGAGCATGAACGGGGGAGGGGCAGAGAGAGAGGGAGACACAGAATCGGAAACAGGCTCCAGGCTCTGAGCCATCAGCCCAGATCCCGACGTGGGGCTCGAACTCACGGACCGCGAGATCGTGACCTGGCTGAAGTCGGACGCTTAACCGACTGCGCCACCCAGGCGCCCCTTTAATGTTTATTTTTGAGAGAGAGAGGCAGTGGGACAGAGAGCAGGGGAGGGGCAAAGAGAAAGGGAAATATAGAATTGGAAGCTGGCTCCAGGCTCCGAGCTATCAGCACAGAGCCCGACATGGGGCTCGAACTCACAGACCATGATGCTTAACTCACTGAGCCACTGAGGTGCCCCTACACACAGTTTTATTTAAGGGATAGTGCAATATTCTAGCATAGGAGAATTCTTCTCTGGTTTCTCTTGAGCTGAAATTCTGAGCCTCTTTTATGTTAACATAAGTCATAGGTAATTCTTGCAAAATTTAGACAGTGCTTATCCAGATAAGTTAGTGCTACATTAAGTGAAATAGGATTTGAATTAATTTCTATATTAATTTCTTATGTAGTTATTCCTTTCCTATTTTTGTATGGCAACTCTATTATTAACTACATGGGTCCTTTCAAGGCAGTGGCAGATAATATAGAATAAGGTCACAAACTAGCCAGTGGGCAGATCCATACTGCAGTTTGATTTGATAAATGAAGTTTTATTGGGACACAGCTGAGCCTATTCATTTACATATTATCTATGGCTAATTTTGTGCTACAAGAGCTGAGTTTAGTTGCACCAGAGATCCGAAAATATTTAGTATCTGGCTCATTATAGAAAATGATTGCTGACCCCCAGTATAGCATAATGGAAAGAAACAGCCCAGAATTTGGATGAGAGTGAAGTGGATTTAAATCCTTGCTGTGCCTTTTATTATTACTTGAGTTATTGTTTTTCCTCTGAAACCTCAGTTTTCTCATACATAAAATAATATACTCTAATCCATGAGATTATTAAGGACATTAAATAAAATAACGTAGGGATGGTATCTAGTGTGTAGTAAGGATGCAAGTGGTAGCAATTATCGTACAGTCATTAAAAGGTCAGCATTTTTGTAGCTACTCATTTATAGTCTTTTGTTTCCAGAATGTAAGTTTTCATCCTTGTTTGAAATTTTCTCTTTCAGTAGTGGGGCTTCTTTACTAGGGAAAAGAGAAACAAGTCTGTATTTGTTCTGATGGTGGTTATCTATTGCCACATAATATTCCTAAATTTAGCAGCTTAAAATAATTATTTCTATAGTTTAGGAATGTAGTAGCCTCTAGGTGGGCCCAGCTTAGGGTCTCTTATAAAGTTGTAGTTGAGATGTTGGCTGGGGCTACAGTCATCCGAAAGCTTAACTAAGACTAGAAGATTCATTTCCTAGATGGCTCACTTGCATGGCTTTTGGCAGGTGGCCATAATATGTCAGTCTCTCTAGATTTCTTGAGTTCATCAAGCTAGCCATGAGAGAGCAAGGAAGAAGCCACAACATTTTTAATGTTCTGTTCTCTTGACACAACATTCCATTACTTCCTTCACATTCTAATTGGTAGCAGTGAATTACCGAGTATAAATATATTTGAGTGGGAGAAGAATGAAACAATTTGTAGATATATTTTTAACTGCCATGTTCTACAATCAGGACACAGATTTATATTATTCTTAAATGCAAAATACACTTGCCCCTCCCAAGGCCTTCAAAAGTCTCATTCCATTACAGCATTGGCTCAGGGTCCAGAATGTTACATATAAATGAGGCGCAGGTGCTGATAAGGGTTCTTGAATATGGTTCTTTAGTATAGTTATTATAGCTCTTCAGGTATAGTTCTTGACATGAAATCCTGTATCAACCACATATTCAGTATAAATTGATGGCAGAGGCATAGGGTACCCACTGTTGATATTCTTATTCAGAAAGGGGTGATGGAGGAATGAGAGGTACACAAGAGTGACTGGTTCATGGCAGTTCTCAAGTCCAGTTGGGTACAGGATTAGGACTCACAGTGTAGGAATAATTCTCTTATGGCTCTTGGTTCTATGTTCTGGGTTCTTGGTTCCACCTTCTGTATCATCTTTTCTTGTTCTTAAAAGATAGCATTTGCAGGATGCCTGGTTGGCTCAGTTGGAAAAGCTTGTGACTCTTGATCTTGGAATCATGGGTTCAAGCCCCACGTTGGGTGTATAGATTACTTTTTAAAAATTAATTAATTAATTGATAGTTAACATTTGTTTGCACCTTAGTAGTTTTTCAGTCTGCTTCCAAAATTTGGGAGGTCTTTTCATTTTATACTATCTCCATTCCTTTCAGTCCAGATTTGCTGTTTCTACCCATCTAATTCTCTTAAAACTTTTAGGGATCTTTTGTGAGTCTTATTAGAATCCACATGCACAAATATCTTTGTCTACCTTGAGCACTAAGAGGACACCACCCTTAAGTTTCTTAGAAGCCCTGTTGTTTGAGAGGATCTGTGACTCATACCCTTAAAATTTTGGGGTGACTAGTAACTGAGGCACCATCTTTCTGAGTTCTAAGCCTTAAAGGAATCTCCCTCCCTTCCTTGTCTTTAGTAGGCTCCATACCCAGCATGGAGCCCAACATAGGACCTGAACCAAGATTAATAGTTGGATGCTTAACCAACTGAGCCACCTAGGCACCCCTGAGTCTTAAAAGATTTTAAAGCCAAACTCAACTTTCCCTGTTGACATGCTTTCTTGGCAGTTCTCTGAATTTGATCTTTGCTCAGCAGCCATTTCTGGAGAGGCTGAGAATTTTCAGAGCCGTTAAATCCTTCTTCCATTTGTTTCTTTTTCTTGCATTTTTATTACAAGCTGAAAGAGGAATCAGATGCCCCCTTAACTACCTTTTTTTTTTTTTTTTTTTTTTTTTGTCTGGAAATACCCCTAACTAGATCACCCAGTTCATTTGATAGATTTTATAAATGTTACTTAACTTTCTGCCTCTACATGACTATAACATGTCTTCAAAATCGACTCTGTTAATAGTCTAGGTAGGGTTCTTTGAGCTTCCATTAATGCTTTTCTCCAAGTCTTTCCACCTTTTGCCACTCTCTGGAACCAAAACCAGTTCTACATTTTAGGTTTTTATTGCAGCAGCACCCCCCTTCCAGGTACCAAAATCTGTCTTGGTTATCTGTTGCTGCTATTGCTTACACATAGCTTTAAATAACAAACATTTATTATATCAGAGTTACTGTGGCTCAGGAATTCAGAAGTCACTTAGCTGTATGATTTTGAAAGATGTAGGGGTCTTTCAGGAGGTTGAAGTCAAGACAGCCAGGGCATCTGAGAGGTTGACTTGAGTTGGAGAATCTGCTTCCAAGATGGCTTCGTCTCATACCCAGAAGCCTTTTTTTGGCCACATGGGTCTTTCCATAAAGTTGTTTGGCTATCTTCACAACATGGCAGTTGGTTTCTTCTGAGTTGTCCAAGAGAAAGCAAGGAGCAATCCACAGTGCTTTTATGTTCTGATCTTGGATGTCATATACTTTGATTTCTAGCACATTCCATGTGTTAGAAGTGAGTCAGTAAGCATAGCCCACAATTAAAGGAAGCGGGGAAATAGGTTCTGCCTTTTGAAGGAAAGAATTTATGGGCATATTTAAAAAAAAATTTTTTTTTTAACATTTATTTATTTTTGAGACAGAGACAGAGCATGAACGGGGGAGAGTCAGAGAGAGGGAGACACAGAATCCAAAACAGGCTCCAGGCTCTGAGCTGTCAGCACAGATCCTGACGCGGGGCTCGAACTTACGGACCGCAAGATCATGACCTGAGCCGAAGTTGGCTGCTTAACCGACTGAGCCACCCAGGCGCTCCAATTTATGGGGCATATTTTAAAGTCACCACAGTGGTGGTATATTTTAGAATGACTTTTTTCATTTCTTGGTATCAACAAGTATTACCAAATAAATACCAATTGTACATGTAGCATTCAGATTTACTGCTTGAAGACTAAATAGTATAGAGTTTTTACTTCATTATTACATATTTATCAGTGATTTCCAGGCTGTCTTTTGAGACATCCATAGTTTATACTCAAGAGCTATTGTTAATTTTCAGTGTCAAATTTTTAATTTATCTTATAGTTATTCATTGTTCCGTCAACAAATACTTGAGTGTTTTCTGTATATTCTGCTAGGCCCTGAGAATACAAAGATTATGAGGAAGACAAAGTCTCTTCCACCAAGGAGTTCACAGTCTAAAAGAGAAACACCTGTATAAACAAAGTATTGTTACAAGCAAAATATATGTCATAGTGGCAGCACAGAGTAGAGAATGAATAACTGACAAGGTTATAGGGGCATAACTAAGAAAAAGCATAGTCCAAAGCCATAGAAATATGAACATTTCTAGAATTGCAACTAGTTTAATATTGTTGGATGAACTTGTATACTTTTTTATGTTTTGCCATGGTTGCAGCACCAGGTCTCCACCTGTTTTCAAAAAAAAGTTTTAAAGAGGTTACAGTATTCTCTACGTGTGTGGAACTGTTAAAGGGCTAGATACACATAGGCATATGAACACATATAACATTTAATATTTTTTAAAAAATTTTAATATTTATTTTTGAGAGCGAGACAGAGTGTGAGTGGGGAGGGGCAAAGAGAGAGAGGGACTCAGAATCTGAAGCAAGCTCCAGGCTCTGAGCTGTCAGCACAGAGCCTGATACAGGGCTCGAACTCATGATCTGTGAGATCATGACCTGAGCTGAAGGCAGAGGCTTAACTGACTGAGCCACCCAGGCCCCCCTAACATGTAATATTTTTTATGAGAGTTTTAGTGAGAATATTAAATTAGTGATTGATCATTACTAACCTGATTTATATGCTTTTAATTAATTAACACTTATTGCCTACAGCAAACATGTCTGACAAAGAGCTAAAGAAGCTACGTAATAAACAAAGAAGAGCTCAAAAGAAAGCCCAGATAGAAGAAGAGAAAAAAAATGCAGAAAAAGAAAAGCAGCAGAGAAATCAGAAAAAGAAAAAGGATGATGATGATGAAGAAATTGGAGGTCCCAAAGAAGAACTTATCCCTGAGAAACTGGCCAAGGTACTTAATAAAGGGTTTAGCACAATTTAGTGAAATTTCATGACAGCTATTATCATTTAATATGGTCTTATTCAACCAATTTGATTATTATTTGAGTGAAAATTTTTAATTTTTAGTCTCCTCTCTCTCTCTCTCTCTCTCTCTCTCTCTCTCTCTCTCTCTCTGTCTCTGATCATACTTCACATTTAAAACTTGTAGTAATGATCATGATCCAGAGTAATCTTGTATGGTATAGTGGAAAGTTTTGGCTTTTGAGTCATTCTGATCTGGGTCCACATATCAGCATGTACACTTCATTGTGTGTTTGGACACTTTGTCTAACCTCTCTGATGATTTTCTCATCTATAAAATGGGACTAGTAAAAATCCCTACTAGGCAGAGATGTTAGGATTAAAGAAAGGAACTATATGTGTAAAGAATGTAGCATCTGTTACAAGTGGTAACATGCAACTTTTTATATCCAGAGACCAAATTGAGCTTGTTAAAAAGTGAGTGTATATGTATATTTCTCATCCATGTGTCAGTTTACAGTCCTTATTTATTAATTTTGCTATTCGAACCTAATGTCTTTAAAGTTCCTGAATATTTTCCCCCAGGCCAAAATCACATGTGCCATTTTTAATCATTAAGCTGAAACCAAGGTATTCACTGTCACACAAACCATTTTGATTAGTAACGTACCTGTGTACTCCGGGCTCTTGACATTCACCTACTCCATGTGAAAATAATTGCATAATTTATTATGTTAAAGCAGTAAATATAGTGAGCACATTGCCCTAGAGTTCAGTATTAGCCTCACTAGTAACTAAAAAACCAAAATCAACTGCTCTATAATGAAGAAAAATTATAATACTTAGTAAATAGAGTTGGAAAATAGTTTTAGGATTATACCAGAGCAGATGGACAGTAATATCTCATAGCAGTGTTGCTATTTAAGAACCATAGAGAAATCTGGCTTGGATTTCAAAGGATATATTGACATCTTTTCACAAATAATTGTGTAACTATTTTAGGAACAAAGATACTACTTTTTATTGTTGGGTGCTTATTGGAAAAATATACAGAATAGGGAGGAAGCACAGAAAATGGACCTTTTAGGCCTCATGGAGAATTGCAGTTATTCAGGGATAATATCAACTTTAAGGGCCCTCCATCTTTATACCTCAGCTTTCTTTAGTACTACCACCACTAACTTGTCTGCCAGCACCATTCTTTCCCTTGACTTTCCTTAATGACTTTTTTCTTTGTAACACTTCATATCTCACATTATACTTTTTAAAGAGAGGATCTGTCTGGCTTGTTTAGTCCTTGTCTAATAAAGGGTAATCCCACAGAGCAGAATTCTTATGCTAGCATACCAGGCCTCCTTACTGGGTTTTCCTTTTATTTTTGACTTGAGTTTTTCTTGTGTCTAGCTTATCATGGCTGCTTTTGGACCAGATGTCAAGTTATAGTCTAATTATTAATACCTATATAGGGTTGTAGAGTCTCAGAAGAAAATAATTCCTACAGAAAGTGCTTTATTTGGAAGGAGCCCAGTGGGAGGCACCCTGATCTGGGGTGCTGTTTAATATATACTTCTCTTGCTTGTTGGGCACATAAGACCCTTCTCTTCCTAGGATAACTGCCGCCAGGATGCCCCCTTCTAATAGCATCCACACTTACGTATATCCCCAGTGTGGTGGCAGCACCAGATTATACCAAGCCATCATAATAAGGTATGGCATTGTAGGCTCTTTTAAATGCTGCCTGCCAAGTCTGGATCTACAATCTATAGATTGTGATTTTTTGTGATCCTATATTTTATCATTCTTCATGTGATAAGTGGTATATTTAGTGTCATTCAGGATTTTATATATATAATATGAAGTAGAAGCATCGTTAAGTTAGCGGTAATTCCAGGTAAGGAAAAAGGAAAATAGGAAAAGGTTTAGTGAGTGAGTTTAATATTAAGTTAACTGAGTATAAACCTGAAGTTTCTCCAGTGTATCATGAGGCAATAAATTGTTATTTTTGAGTTCCCTCATGTGCCACCCATCTTGTGTCCCTCCTCACCTTCAGTCAGTACTTACCTCAGCCGGACTATTTTTTCCTTCTGTATACACACATGTTCTTTATCAGTGTGTCCTTAATATTCTGGCTGTATAAGGTATAATAGTTTCAAGCTTTTTGTTGCTATGCTGGGAGCATAGGGAGACGTACTCCTATATAACGTAGTGTAACATGGATTAGACCTCACATCAGTTTATAAATTTAAAAATTGCATGTGATCAAACCACCCTTGCAGATCTCTTATATTGCCCATCAACACAATGCAATCCCAGTGTACATTTCCTTAACTTAAGTAAATTCAAATCTTCATGACTCGTTGTAGTTTTATTTAATATATGTGCTGCCAGAGCAGGTACTGGATGTAATTTTTTTTTGAGAAACAAATGAGTATGCATAATTCTAGCAATTTCATCCAGTATTCCACTCAGTGAACATAGAACTCTAACTAAGTATGATAGAAGTATAACTACCATTTGTTTAGTCCCTGTCAGTTTCTGTGTGCATCTTCTCCTAGTGAGAACATTTTGCTACAGGGATTAGGATTTTGGTACCTAATATATGGTTTTCATACATATAATGCAAATTAATGATATATATATATATATATATGTGTATATATATATATATATATATATATATATATATATATATGTCTTTACAACTTTAGGAATTTTCAAGGGTAGTTCTGTTGATTTTTTTTTTTTTTTCTCCTGATCTTAAGCACTGATTTTAGAATTCATCCCTGTTGATAGGCTTTTGTGTATATAACCCTATACTTCATTTTGTATATATGAATGTAGAATGTAGTTAGCTTTATTGTGGTTATGGACATATGTTTAAGCACTCAGATTTAGCCTAACAAAATCTTCCCTATGCAAGTAAGGCACAAGGAAACATGTAGAAATTTCAGATCCAGATCTCCTGTGGAGGCATGTATTCTCACTTACTAGAAATGCAGGCAGAATTTCCCTTTTCTTTTTCCAAGTTCAAAAACTTGATTTCAGTAAGTATAATGTTTGTATGACTCAGCTGCCCTATATTCCTTGTATCCATTTTGTTAACAGCAGCCATATCTCCCTGGTGATAAATTACCCTGATCAGTACAGCAGTCTTCATTTCAAGCTTGATACAGCTCCATTACAATTTCAGTTTCCAGTTTTTTACCTTCCTTGGTAGACATTTCTTCCCTGTATATCACAAATTCCAACTCAATAGGACATAGAATCATGGGAATAAGATAAGCAAAATATTAAAAATGTGTGAGAAAGACATACTTCTGAGGGCCCCTCTTTCCCCCTCTGTCTCCTGGTATCTACAGCTATTAGAGTGACAGTGTCATTTATTGATTTCTTGTTCAGAGCACATATCTTTCAGAATAATGCCAGCTGCTTTACATGCTAGTAGTATACAGCAAATCTCATAGACATCACTTTTTTGTTCAACTTTTTTTTCCTTTTTAATACTGTGAAATCGTTTCCTTAGCCAGAAACTGTGTTGGTGAAACACAATTACCAAATTAGAAGAGGCATGTTAGACAGGTATGGCAAATCCAGATTCCATCAAGGATAAATTGTCACTGCCTCTGTCATGAGACAAGACAAACAGGCACAGCACAGATATTCAGTGCCTTTCTGATAAATGTGGTATTGTTCCCCACCCACACCTCAGTCTACAGAGAAGAATCTTGTCTAAATACTCAGTCTAGGGGCGCCTGGGTGGCGCAGTCGGTTAAGCGTCCGACTTCAGCCAGGTCACGATCTCGCGGTCCGGGAGTTCGAGCCCCGCGTCGGGCTCTGGGCTGATGGCTCGGAGCCTGGAGCCTGTTTCCGATTCTGTGTCTCCCTCTCTCTCTGCCCCTCCCCCATTCATGCTCTGTCTCTCTCTGTCCCAAAAATAAATAAACGTTGAAAAAAAAAAAAATAAATAAATAAATAAATACTCAGTCTAGAAGTGTAACAATAGCACAATTATGTAGTAAACATTATACCTGCCCAGTAATGATTACAAGTATGTAATTAATATGACATTTATATAATTACTAAAGGGTGGTAGAGACAGAGTTCTATAAGTATAAATATTTTCACATGCCATCTCACCATTAGCATGGCATTAGAATAAATATGAATTCTATAGAATTTGTATTATTAGAACAATGCAAAATGGAATCTTTTTTTTTTTTAAATAGCTTGATTGTACTTCACTTTGAGTTTAAAAAGAACGTTGACTCATTCTGTAATATTCTCCACCTCTCATTCTTACCCCTCTTCATCCTATTTAACATCTCTCCTCGATTCCCATCCCCCCAACCCCACCCCAATTACCTTACTTGTTTATCTCACTGTCTTTCTTTCCCTGGTTCTGTTTTATCTTCATCTTTACTTGTTGGATAGTTTCTATTTAGAGATAATGTAATATCTGTGGTTAAAAACCAGCGAAGAGTTCTAGAGTTCAAAATCCCCTTCCTTTAGACTGTGGGAGGTTAAAATATGACAGTATTTCTGGGTAATGGGTAAGTGATTTTTACCAAAACAACAACAATAAAAAACCAGAAAGTGTTTTTAATGGAGAGAATAACATCATACCCCTCCATCTTGCTTCCATTTGTATAATATCTTTTATTTTTGTTAGGTTGAAACTCCATTGGAAGAAGCTATTAAATTTTTAACACCGTTGAAGAACTTGGTGAAGAACAAGATAGAAACGCATCTTTTTGCCTTTGAGATTTACTTTAGGAAAGGTAGGCAATTAGGGGATAGTGGCCCTGATAAAATTGATCACTGTATTTCTTAGATATAGTCACCCAAGTCCAGTAGCTTTACCAGTGTAGGATTTTTTGCCAATGCAGCTTCCTCACAGAAATGCGTGCTACATGTGCAAGATGTTGTGGGGAGGTATAATGATACTATTATCTCTTCTAGGACATTAAAATCAACAATAGATGAGCATCCATAACTAGGATTAAGGTCATATGTAGTAATTGCCGTGTACTTGTGTGAATAAAGTTAATGACATAAAGCTTAGATTAGTGCCTGATACACAGTAAGCATTGAATAAATGTTGGTTTTTATTAGCTATTGTTACAAGATGTGGCGCTTAAGGTGTATCTTGAAGGATGAATCATTTCTAAAAGAAGAGCTGGATAGAAAGGAAGAGGATGCTTTAAGAAAACACAAGTATGTGTAAATAATGTAGAGGTTTCTGTATTGCCCAAACCAGATAGAAAATAAATGAAGGGTCTTGGTTGTCTTGTTTAGAATGCCTCAACTACATATAGATACTGATTTTGTGGAATTGAATTGCTGTAATCCAAGTGGTTCATTGAAAAAAAACTAAGTATATCATTAAGGGAAGAGAACAGAACTTGGTTAATAAGCTCTGACAGAAGGTTGTTGTTCCAAGCAGTGTAACTTACGTTCTACTTAAGGAGATGGAAAATGGTGCCCCTATAGAGTTTCCATTTAAAAATCATGTTTATCAAAGGTAATTAATAATGGGGAAAGGTTCTCATATAGCATTGCTTGAAAATAGGACAAAAAGCTATAGTTTGATTTTAATTTTTATTAGGATATTTACATGAATATGTATTACAGAAAAAAGGCCAGGAAGAAATAGATAAAAAAAAATAACAGAAGGTCTCTTGATGGATTGAGTGATTACAGTGTTTTGTTATAATTCTGTTTTCCAAAATTTAGAAAATAAACTTTAGTAAATAGTCAAGTAATTTAGAAACTTTTAAAGAACAGTTAATTATAACTTCCTTTTTAACAAATATTCTTAAATGGAATACCGAAGTATAAAAAAGTTGTTCTGCTTGAAGTGAGGAAGGGGAATCTAAATTCCATTCAGTTGGCTTCTTGGTTGTGTTCTAAAGACCTCTGAAGGGCTCTTCAGCTGTTGGATTTCATTGTTGTGTGAAATGGGTAGTAAAGGGTATGGCAGTGTTTTTAGCTTTTTGAGTGTTGGGTAAGAGAAAAATGTCAGAGGAGCCTGGAGGTTTCAATTTTGTTATTTGGAGAACGGTACCAAATTAGGGAAGTTGTAACAAAGAGGAGGTAGTTATAGATGAGACTTGGAAGTTCAGTAAGTATTCAGGTGAAATTTCCATGGAACAGGTGGAAACACTACTAAAGCTGGGGAAACATGGGGGTGTGAGTATGGGGATAGTATAGAGAGAGCTTAGAAATCACTGAAAATAATAACCTTGGTAAATACTGTACTTTTTGAGGAGAAACAGGAGCCAAGGATTGATAGGAGAGGACAGTCAGATAGGAGGGAAACCATTTCACATGTCACAAAACCCAAGAAAGGAGATTCAAGTATAAACCATCAAGATTTATAAGTAGTGCAGAAGATCCCTTTATTCTGATTAAAGGAGGTTAAGAAGTGAAATGGCTTCAAATTTTGTTCCTATGGCATTAGTTCAAATATTGAATGCTATCTAATTTTTTTTGTACTTCATAAAACCTTTTTTCTTAAAAGAATATTGTGTGGAAATCATTAGCTAATGTTGCTAATCTGAGGAAATCATTTGCTTCACTTACGTTGCAGTTCAAATGTGATTGACTCTAAATTAGTTTCTCTTTTTGTAAGATCTTAATCTTCCAAAGGAGGGCATCTTATTTTATCAGATGATCAAAATATATCTTACTTTTTCTTTTTATAGAAAAATTTCTTTTGATGCTACAATCAGTAAAGAGGGCATTTGCTATTGATTCTAGTCATCCCTGGCTTCATGAGTGTATGATTCGACTCTTTAGTACTGGTATGTTTTTGTTTTCCATTACTTAAGTATTTGGTTATAGTAGTTGATAGTGACTGTATAAGTGATCTATATAAGCTTGTCATAAACTTAATCATTTTAAAGCTGTTGGGTATTAAATTAGCTAAGGGGAAAAGCAGGGTTCTTTTCTTTGTGATGAAGCTATTTATTTTAAGGCTAGAAATGTTACTTGATTTTGATAATAGAATTGTTTAGTCCAGATATTTGAGAATCACCTTTGTTTCTGTTTCTAAAAAGTTAACACGTAAGTTGAAATTGTGAATCATATTCGTTATGTAAAGCTTTTAGTAAATTGTTCTAAAATTGAAGAATCTCTTTGAAATTGACTAGCTGTCTCCTTATTTATCTGTCTTCAGAATTCTTTGTCATAAAATTTTTGTTAATAAATACAGGTTTAAAAGAACTTTAAGACAATCATTGTACTTTTCAGATATTTTCACAATAAGATCCATATACTACTTCTAACATAAAGTAGAACTATAGAATTTTAGAGAGTAAAACGTAGAATGTTATTCTAATTGTCTTTCATTTTAATAATAGTTGAGAAATATGGGACCCTAAAAGATTAAATGACTTATTCAAGGTAACATAAATAATTAGTAATGAAGCAGGGATGAGAGCTCAGGTTTTCATATTGTTCTTTCTACTACCACAAGAGCTTGAAATTTAGAGTGTAAAGTACTCCTGTAGTCAAGTGGTGAGGGTGGTTTGATTTTTAAGTGAATAGAGAAGGGAAATTGAATTTTTAATAGAACAGTCTGCAGATACTATTAAGTTACCTGTCTCATTGCTAAATACTCAGCCACATATGAATCCATACATACCTAGAAATAATGAGATTAAACCAGGCATCCCAGTCAGTCTTTTGAAAAATGTTTAATTGTCCTCCCGATGAAGAAAGTTGTTTTGGGGGTGCCTGGGTGGCTCAGTCAGTTAAGAGTCCAACTTTGGCTCAGGTCATAATCTTGTGGTCCGTGGGTTTGAGCCACACGTCAGACTCTGCTGACAGCTCAGAGCCTGGAGCCTGCTTCGGATTCTGTCTCTCCCTCTTTCTCTGCCCCTCCTCTGCTCGTTCTCTGTCTCTCTCCCTCTCAAAAATTAATAAACATTAAAAAAATAAAAACACAAACAAACCTTGTTTTGACTTCTAAGAAAAAGTAAATCCTTATTTAAAGTATATTTATGCCTGTCAAAAAAAAATGATTCCTGTTATAGACACTGAACTGTTTTTTAGTGTTTTTAATTCTGAAAGTAAAAAATAACATAACTACCTCATAAAATAGAAGAAGGAATTGCTATTCTTAGAGAAAATAGAGAAATTTCTTTCTAGTGTTTTCATATTAAAATTTGTTTGAAGTCATGAGTCCGAAAATTAAGGCCAGGAATAATGGTCTTAAATCCATTCTTGCTTAGGATGGAGTGCACTTAAATTGTTCTCAAAATTAACATGAACACTTTGTTCTTGTATAATCAACTCTTTCCTAAAAGGTAGTAGTAAAATAATATATAGAAGTCTTATGGATTTGGAGACTTCCCTCTGAAATATGAATTAAAAGTGGCATATTTAAATGTATTTGCTTATAGTAAGTATGTGGATTGATGAACATATGACTGTTGTCTTAGAACAGTTATATTAGGAACTAAAATGCTTCAGAAGAACAAAGAAAGGCAGAATGGTCCTGATGTAAGAGTTAGAATTATTTAGTTAGCTGTGAGCTGTATCCGTAGCTTCCAGACATTGTCTGGAAGAGTAACAAAGTAATCCTTATTTTGACTAAATTTAGGCATTAAAGCAGTGATAATTTGGAGTGATAAAGATGCACTGTCTTTAAAAGGCCTTCAAGAATTTGGGTACAGTTGTGTAGTATGTAAAAGTATTTGTGCAACCACAGACACCCAGAGTAGGGGCATCTTTGATATACCCCACAAGTTTCCTTTAATAAAACTGATAGCTTTGGTAGTTTTAAAATAAGATTTAACTTTGAAGTAATTTTTCAAGAACACATTTGTCATGTCAAGTTATATTTTACTAACTGCTTCTTTACAAAGAAACCCTTACAACACCTTCTTGGGGAATATGGGGAAAAAACGGTGCCTTGACACCTATTTTATTATAGAAACTTCTCTAAGTAAATATTCATTTTACCCTGGTTATGAATACCCTTCCAAATCTTCAGAATGTTGTTATACTACCAGTGTAATTAGTATCTGCTGCCTAAACTAATTTACCATATACGTCAATCTTCCTCTCCCCTTTTTAATTATGAGAATGATTTGGTATGTGCCCTTTTCAAGTTTTTCACTTTTTCTTAAAGTTGTAGGACTTAAAGCAATTTAAACTACATTTATGCTTGGTACTAAGTAAAAGGAGTTTAGGGATTCAGTTGTTTATTATTCCCTTACATACTTTTAAAAAAAATCACTGTTTGGTCACCTTGATCTACAGTGAATCTTACATCTTTTCTTCTCTCATTTGTACAAACCCATTTCTTCCTTTTATCTGCAGATTATTTTTCTTCTGTGCTTATGTATTTCTCCCCTAAAAGCTTTGTTGATCCTCTTATTTAACCTATTTTACCCTTTTGAATGGTAATCACTTAGTAGGTTGTGCTTTAGAGCCTGGTAGTGAGTAGTCATTATCTTGCACAGAATATGAGCATTTTCTACCCAAATTATTAACAAAACAGGGAGCTAGCCTAGGAACCCAGAGAAATTCTTTTGGCTAAGAATCTACCCCTTTTTCAGTGCGACTTTTAACCATTGACAATTACTAAATTAATCCAGTCTGCTAATAAGCTCAGAGCATGAACCAAACATTATTTTAATTTTAGGATGTCAGAGGATTCAGAAGCCTCTCATAGAAAGTTTTATTCCCCTTCCCTCAATTATTATTTTTCCTTGATTCACAAGACTTACTATTGTATCATAAGGTAACAAGGAAGCTAATTCAGTAGTCTCAGATGTTTTATTTTCCTGAGACCTCAATATTTTTTTGTTCATTTTAGTCACTTTCAAAGGACTTTTAGATTGGTTCATCCCCTACTAATCTTTAGTAATAAAAGCTTACGTAGTAGACCTGTGATGCATGAGGTTGCCCCTTTCCTGAAAGACATAGGTAATATTGCATTACACAGAATTCATACAACTTTGAGTCTTACTGCAGTTGAATTTTTTTTTTTTAATTAGTATCTTCCTGGAAATTATAGTGTCAATCTACATAGTGTAGGGGAGCTAACAATCAGCCTCAAACATTTTGTGACTTGGGGAGGAAATGTTTTTGGAAATAGCTATTAGTGGAAGTTTGGAGTTATATAAATATTTCTTCTTTATACATCCTGAATATATATATTTGTTTTTAATTGTGTGGGCTTTTTTTTTTTTTTTTCTTAAAGCAGTTTCGATTTTTCTGGGGGATTATTTTAATCTGAGGAAAACAAATTAATGAAGGTAATAAAAAACATGAAAAGCGTAGCGTCCACTTACAACCAACTATAATGTAACTATACAGTTACTTTCCCATCTGCATATAGTGTCCCGAAAGCACTTCATTCAAACCAGTAAGGCCCATGGATATAACAATTTTTTAGAAGACCTGTGTTTTTTGATATAATAGTCATTGTGATTGGCTATAATCTGTTTTACCAACTTTTCTTTCTGTTTGCACTCCCGCGCTCCTTGAAATCTGTTGATAAGTTGCCAAAATCAAGTTACAAGTACAGCCATAATGGAGATTAAGCAAAATTCCTTAATAACTCATTTATTCGAACCACCCAATTCAATAGAATGATAGAAGAAATGCTATTTAACTAACAAAGGACACATCGATCATTTATTCAGTTACTAATTATGTGTAGAATATTTCAGAGATGTTAACCACTCAAGAATTCAGTGTGTTTAAACTTGGTGTAGTGATCCATTAGACAATAAATGGGCCATTACTACCATTTGAAAGCCTAATATAGAAATATACTATAGAGCAGAGGGGCACCTGGGTGGCTCAGTTGGTTGAGTGTTGGACTTTTGATTTCAGCTCAGATCATGATCCCAGGGTCTTGGGATCAAGCCCCCAGTTGGGCTCTGCACTGAGGGTGCAGCCTGCCTGAGATTCTCCCTCTCTCCCTCCCTCCCTCCCTCTCTCTCTCTCTTTCTCTCTCTCTCTCTCTCTCCCCCTCCCCCCTTCCCTCCCTCCCTCCCCCCCACTACCCCTCTGCCCCTTTCCCCCGCCCACTCAACGCTCTCTCACTCTCTCTCACTCTTAAAAAAAGAATAGAGTAGAAAATACCAGAATGCATGGCACAAAATTAAGGTTAGTATTCCATGAAACTTTTGCTTCACATAGTAATTTATGTATATAGGATACATATTCAGCAGTACAAATGGTTGTTGTCCACATTTTAAGCGACCACCATAGTTCCTAACCATGAGGAAAATATATTTTCAATCTATAACAAAAATAATAACTGTGCTTTATTGAATTATATATTTAGCTATTATATAGTTAACTTTAAAAAATGTAACTTTTCTGGGGCACCTGGGTGGCTCAGTTGGTTGGTTAGGTGACAGACTTCGGCTCAGGTCATGATCTTGCAATTTGTGAGTTCTAGCCCCGCGTTGTGCTCTGTGCTGACAGCTGAGAGCCTGGAGCCTGCTTCGGATTCTGTGTCTGCCCCTCCCCTGCTCACGCTCTGTGTCTGTCTGTCTCTCAATAATAAATAAACGTTAAAACAATTTTTTTTTTTAAAAGGTAACTTTTCCTTACTGTGATCCTTTTAGGTTAGATAGCTCCTCAGTTTTACGGATCAAGAAATAAGTTCAGAGAGGTTGTGACTTGTTCAAGCCTAGATCCATACCCAGGTCTTTCTGGCTCAAAGCTTCAAACTGTCTGTCTATACCAAAATAGTAATGAAAAAAGCATACTAACATTCAGTCAGAGAGGTTAGGGGTTCAGCTTTTCCATCTCTGAATCCCAAGGCCTGGGAATATGATTATTAGAGTGTATTCATTATAGGAAAATACTTCGGTGGTCCTTTGGAGTTTATTATATAGTGATAACTAAATTTATGTAGCCCTTGCAAAATAAAGGTCAATGAAGTCAGTCATGTTTTCTTTTAAAATTAATAAATTTCAGGGGCGCCTGGGTGGCGCAGTCGGTTAAGCGTCCGACTTCAGCCAGGTCACGATCTCGCGGTCCGTGAGTTCGAGCCCCGCGTCGGGCTCTGGGCTGATGGCTCGGAGCCTGGAGCCTGTTTCCGATTCTGTGTCTCCCTCTCTCTCTGCCCCTCCCCTGTTCATGCTCTGTCTCGCTCTGTCCCAAAAATAAATAAACGTTGAAAAAAAAAATTAAAAAAAAAAATAAAATAAAATAAAATTAATAAATTTTGTAATGCCTTACTTGGGTATAGAATATGGACAAGGTGAAGAAAATCCTCTTGTCTTCCGCACTGCATAATTGCTGTGACATTATTTATCAGATGGGTGCCATCAGAGCCCTACTTTATAAATTTGTTTTAAAGTTGAGGGGGCCAGCCCCTAAGAGCTTAGAAGACTATGGAACTACATCTTTTGTTATTTGTTTTGCATTTGTTTTGTTTTGTTTTGTTTTTCTGGAAATGAATCATTTATCAGTGAAATGTCTTTGAATGCTGTTAGAAAAATTATTATTTTCCTGATACACATTTTTTTACATTTATATGGTAAGCTCTTTACATGTTGAATTATAAGTAGGTTCATTTAATCTTTACATGTAATTGCTTTGTTTCATTGGCCTCATCAAGTAATTTCTTTACTTCTGCAAATCATATCAGAGTATCTGACTGCTAATAGAATTTTGTTTTTAATTTGTTCAGCAGTGTGTGAAAGTAAAGATTTACCTGATACAGTTAGGACAGTATTAAAACAAGAAATGAATCGTCTTTTTGGAGCAACAAATCCAAAGAATTTTAATGAAACTTTTCTGAAAAGGAATTCTGATTCATTGCCACACAGATTATCAGGTAATCACTTTTTTTATCTTAGCCTTCTAAAATAATTTTAGTTTTTATTTTAATGGATTCATGGCAAGGTTACACATTTCTCACATGGAAGAGGCATTGTGTGTATGTCACATTTTAATCGTAAGAACACAGGCAGCTTAAATATGCTTCCTATAAATTTTTAAATTTCCTAAAATTATTACTGTGAATCAAGGTCAGTAGTTTCTTCTGGTTCAGCATAGGCTTTTTACAAAGAAGCAATATAACTTCATTTAACTATATATTACATATAAGGAAGGAGGGGGAGGGGCTTTCTTTGTTTTTTCTTTCTCCTCCTTCAACATGCTCTTAAGATTCACTTGGATGTGACCATCAGCTTCTATTTTTCATGCTTATAAGATATTAAATTGGACAGTGCAAAACACCTAAAATCATTTCATAGGCAAAGGTCTGTGCTAGCAGTCCAAAATCTGGACTTGATGGGATCGTATGGGTAGTGCTTTAGTAGGATGCTTTTAGAATACCTGGCTAAGAAGGCCAGCAGCTTTGTATGCCTTTGTAGAATTCTGAATTCAGATTTTTGGCTCATGCCATCAAGTTTGAGTATCTCTGTCCTCCCATGTTCCCGCACCCCCAACCCCCCAGGCCCCCCACTCCTACACACATTAAATGGAGTATTCACCACAGCCCCAAATTATGGGGTTTGTTTGTTTGTTTCGAGAGAGTGCAAGTGAGGAGAGGGGCAGAGGGAGAGAGAGCAAGAGAGAGAATCCTGAGAGTCTCCAGGCTTAGTGCAGAGCCCGACACAAGGCTCAATCCCACAACTCTGGGATCATGACCTGAGCTGAAATCAAGAGTGGGACACTTGGGGCACCTGGGTGGCTCAGTCACTTAAGTGTCCAACTTTGGCTCAGGTTATGATCTCGCTGTCCGTGGGTTCGAGCCCCATGTCAGACTCTGTGCTGACAGCTCAGAGCCTAGAGCCTGCTTCTGGCTCCCTATCTCTCTGCCTCTCCCACATTATTTCTCTGTCTCTCTCTCAAAAAAAAAAAAGGGGGGGGGACACTCAAACAACTGAGCCACCCAGGCACCCCTGTTCAGTTTAGAAAGAGGAAAAATCCATGTTCCCACTACACAAAAACAACGATCATTAGAATATTTGTATTTCTTCATAGTTTTTTACCTTAATCATTCTCCTAGTTTAGACAGTTAAGCTATTTCTGATCTATCCTCTCATGATATTTTTGGTTTATTTCAAATGGCTTTTCCCACTTTTCTAATAAAGTGCCACACTGTGTGTGCACATATATGTTATATTTGATATTTGAATGAATAGAGGATAAGATGCTGGTTGTACTTTAAAATAAAAAAATTTTTCTTTTTTCTTCTCATTTAGCTGCCAAAATGGTATATTATTTAGATCCTTCTAGTCAGAAGCGAGCTATAGAGTTGGCAACAACACTTGATGAATCCCTCACTAACAGAAACCTCCAGGTAAAGTTTTTCATAATCTCTCTGAAGAATACCTCACTACTTTGTTTCTCTTTTCACAAAGAGAATACATTTACCAAATTGTTTTTTTGTTAATTATGCATATTATTCACCAAGCCGTTATGAATCCACATCAGAAACTAACCCGATCTTAAATTTATTTAGGATTGTCTGTGTGTGCACATGCACAGTAGGCTACTTGGCCTTCAAGAACTAGTTCCACATCTTTATTTAAAATACTTTTTCTAGGAATCTGTTTTAGTAAAATTATATATATATATATTCCATAGTTAATTTTAGACTTTGGTTCATTCCTGTCTCTACATTTCTGACCAAGCAGTAGTCTCCGTGAAGATTCTGACATATTTAAGATGTACATACCAGGGATCAAATCAAAACACTCATTTTATAACTTGTAGTGTACCTTGAAATATAAAAGATACATGGATATTTTTTGCAAGATACTGATTTTAGTTTAGCCTAAAAACAAAGGACATAGCGCTACTTCCTATGATAATTGGCCAGATAAAGCATTTGATATAGTCCTTTAATAGCAAATGAAGGAACACTTTTAAGAAACATTTGACTTATTGATTGCTAATTAATACATCATTTAGATTATAACATTTCTAGACTGGCAAAGTTTGTTGGATACTATATATCTGCAAACTACATGTTTTCCAAGTGAAAAGATAAAGAAAACATGAGGAATGTAAGTTAACATGCATCATTTTAAAATCTAAGAATATCTACCAAGGGGTTTGGTTCAAACAGTTACCAATTTTCATGAACAAATTTTTCTTGCATATATGCCCTTTGGTTTGAGACCCTCCCTTTCCTCTCAGTGGACAAACCTTTAATTAATACAGAGCTGAAAAGCAATGTTTGATACCACCAGCTGTCTCTAAGCCTCTTAAAGAAAAAAAAAACAAAACTGAAGAGCTTAAGTTCAATACCTGACATTAGCATGGAAAAGTTGACATTTATACACAGAGCCTGCCTGGGTTGAGGCAAAGTTGCCACCTGGGGTCAAGCACTTGCTGAGAGTGAGTGTGTCTTTAATAAATGTAGCTGCTGCATATCTTGCTTGCCCCACATTAGTCCTGGCCCTGTTTATAAATTCGTCCTTTGTATAAGCCCTGCGATTCTGAAGAAACTATTTCTTAGGGATTGAATATGCGGAGATAGAATGCTTTCTGTGTCTTCAATATGTACATTTGCCTTTTGCTTAGAAAATGTGTTGATAGTGAAATGTCTAATAAATTCACAGTAAAAAACTTTCTTTTTGTTTTTGGACAAGTTATAATATTACCTTTTCTCTTTCTTTAGACATGTATGGAGGTATTAGAAGCCTTGTGTGATGGTAGCCTAGGAGACTGTAAAGAAGCTGCTGAAGTTTATAGAGCAAATTGTCATAAGCTTTTCCCTTATGCTTTGGCTTTCATGCCTCCTGGATATGAAGAGGATATGAAGATCACAGTTAATGGAGATAGTTCTGCAGAAACTGAAGAACTGGCCAATGAAATCTGAACATCATTAAACAAGCAAATGGAATGACTTTGGACCATATCTAGTGTATAATATTTTTGTCACGCACCTGCTGCATTGCTCTAACTTACACAGAATGAGAAGAGTAAATGTTCTTGCCTTCAAATAGTGTTTTACGTTTTTTATCCTGCTGAAAAAGTATATATAAAATATCTAACGTATTACAGGATATAGGTTCAGTTTCTTAAAAAATTAAAAGCTGCTAAAATTGAGGGATTAAAAAAAAGATACCTTATTCTATTCCTACCTACCCACCCATGTTTTTTAACTAATTTATATAAAATCTGGAGGCTGTTACAGCTAACAAAGCAGGTGTGTGGCAGAAATATTACTTTAAAATTTGTCTTGTGAGATTTTACTATATCTCAGACAGCATAAATGCTGTTTTAGCACTGGATTCTTTCACTGAGCACAAAGAGTTGTTGGGGCTTTAGCATCTGACTGATTTTGTTACGGGGTTGATTCTGACCATAGGAAGTATGCAATGTGAATCACTATTTACAGAGAAACCTACAACAGATGCTTGATGTTGTAGAAGCTGGGACATATAGATACCAAGCAGAATTTCTAAGAAACCTAGAGGGTGTTCAATATGCTTGTTGTGTTTCCAAAATTCACTGTACATGATCAGTTTGGTGTTCTTGTACCACAGTTTTTAACTGAAGGAACCAGTTGGAACAATCTCAATTTTAACTAAAACTTGAAGAACTAAAATAGCAATGCAAACCTTTCAGCATTGTTTTGGCCAAACTTGTTAAAACTGTAATGCAAGAACCAAATGCACTGTGATGTGGCACCAACTAATTAGCACGCATGAATTTTTTCACCCAAGAGTGAAAAAAGAAAATCTACCATGGCTTGAAGTTAAAGAGCAGAACTCCTGACTACCATTCTATGACTGATCAAGAGACTAATAGTTAAAAACCTCAGCAGGCCTTGTTCACGATATGCAGAAAAAAAGTGCTGCAGTTTAGATACCTCTGGAATTTTTCCACAGTGTCACAGGTTTGTAATACTTGAAGCCCTACATTTCTAAGAATATATTTCTTGCTCAGTTGTTTCAGGCAAGCCCAAGACTTTGTAATTTTTAAAGGGCCCAAGATTTTTTTTTTTCAATAACAGACCAGCTTCTTTTTCCTGCAGTTACAGATGTAATTTCCTTTTTGTTGTCAAACATAAGGTACCAAATATGATGCAATAAATTGTTTTGAAAAACAGTTGTGTGAATATTTCAACTAATCTGTGTTGGGCTTCTGTGAAAATACACAGGTGGAAACAGAGGTGCAAGCCAGAGGCAATGTAACGTGCTGTAAAATGAGCGCAGATGGTTGCGTTCGCTGCGGGCTGAGTGCTGGTGTCAGGGGACTCCTTAATGCAGGTGTAGTGCTGCTCCTGCATGAACCTTTCCTTGAGGGCGAGGATGGTGGCAGGTACTATGAATGTAATTCCTAATTTCCTAATTTGAAAGGAAACTGAGAACTGCGATTTTGATGGAGAGACTGAGCCTTACGATGATAAACCTGTATACTGAGAACTGGCCTCAGGCTCAATATCCTCGTTGCGTTTGCAAGATCTGAGCAAATAAGATTAAGTAAAATGAATCAATTGTATATATGATTGATCTTTTTGTGGTACTTTTAGTTTCTAGGGCATATATTCTAAAGGGAATTTTCAGGAGACCTGATCCTTCTACTGATTGAACAGTTGTGCTAAACTCAACCTTTCATAGTACGTGGCCTGCATTCTGCGTCCCGGTCTAACGATTTAGTGATGTAAAGAGAAGTACAAGCCGAACTCCAGTGCTTTGTTCCGTTTTATTAACTGGCCCTGTCTCAGGAACATCTTCACAGATGGCAAACAACAAACAAAAAAAACCCCACCACCACCACAAACTTTTTTTCAACTTCTCCTATGAGTGGCAACCGAAGTTCTCATTGTTGGGAAAGAACACTAGTGCTACCTCTGCCACTACTGAGGTGTTGGGAGGAGGCACCAGCCATACGATAGGGGGTGTTTATGTGTGAATTATGTTTCAACTCTACTGTATATTGAAATGAAGTTCATATATTTGTCTTGACAATGTTCAACTGATGTAGACTGTCTTAGAATGAAAATTCGTAAATACTCAGAACTCTTGATGCAGATTCCACCCGTGAGGAGCTAAAATTCCTAACATGTATATTGTACTCCGACCCAATTTTACTGGAACTATTGAATAAATATTTTATTTTCTTTCAGGTTTACTTGATAGTGGATACATTGTCTGGTGTCAGAGGACCTTGACAGGGTTCGTTTTATGTCCAGACAGCACCCCCGAAACATTGTACTGTACTGTCTTGCTCTGAGTAGTATCGACTGGATCATCCCACATTTGCCTCATTCACTCTATTAATTCCAAATGATACTGTGGGGGGAAACAGGGTTAGAAAAACAAGTGGGAAAAAAATGCAGTGATGTTGTATTCTAAACAAGTGCCTTATGTTTATTGCTGAGAACTGGTGTTAACAACCCTTTTCAGAAGAAAGGGTCCCTTGACCTGTATTAACATAGGAAAGTAAAGTTATTTTTGTTTTTCTTTATATTTACTACTCTTGTCATTTCTCATTTAAAAATTAAGATCTGACCAGGTTAGTTTACTCAGCTTTAATTAGATAGTTGAGTCCTACGTTTTCAACATTTTTCTGTATTTACGATGCACAAAAATAAAGCGTGATCTCTACTAGCATGGCTAAAAGTAGTCCCAGTATTAGTGAATAGCTTTTCTGTGGGTTTTATGAGGCCTTTGTCTTTCAGGGGTGTTTGTACTCCACGGTGTGCTGCTGTTAGGGCTGTGAGACGAAGGCTATGATTGTAAGAGGCCAGACAAGCATGGTCTAGTTTCAGGTAGGTGACGATAAATTCAGGGAAGTCTCTGCCCTGCACAGTTTGTAGGAATATTTCAGTTGCCATGTGTAGCATCTGTTTGGGACAGGTAAAAAAGTGAAGTGTTGAATTTTCCTACAAGACACACACACACACACACACACACACACACACACACACACACGTCTTACTAATTACTAGCCTTAAATTTTGAAATAACTCTTACTAAGAGAATGGAAAGAAAGACCAACCTGTCCAGTGGAAGGTAGGCTTCCTGTTCAGCTCATGCTACACTCCTTTTAAGTTACAGGCAAGGTTTCTTGATGCCATTCAATCCACTGCCAAACCTACATTAAAAACAGTCGCATGAAATGGCTGTGTTGCCCCACAGGGAGCTGAAACCTTAAGTTTTGTTCCAATTTGGAAGATTAGAAATCTCACTATTTATAGCAATAAGACATTTTTGCAAAAGGTTATTTATTGAAGTGTACTTTTTTTTTTACCTTTTAGTATGCAACCTACAGGGTGGATGTCAAAAGGATTGGTAGTGTGCAGGAGATTCTGGAGAAAATGTTCATATTTCAGTAAAGGAGGAGAGTATTTGTTGTGTACTGTAGGTTATACAGCTGATGTAACATTGCTACCTCCCCTCAAGACCTGCTTCTTTTATGATAACATAAAGATGGGCAGGAGGAAAGGGAGCAGTATGTGGTAGGAAAGCAGGTCTTAAAGTTTCCAGCCTCTCCGTTTATCCAGTTGTCTTTGAAAGGACACCATCTTGGGATTGAAACCAGAAGAAAAAAATGGTAGTTTAAATTAGAACTTGTATGAAATTGTCAACTATAGACAAGCTTAATATCTTAAATGTTCAGTGCTCTTTATAGAGTTCTATGCGCCAAAAACAGTATAGACTTGGTTTCGAGGTGGCTTTAGTGAAAGTGAAGTTGATACTTGGCAATCCGACAAGACTGGAAAGTAGTTGTTACAGCTTTTATATTAGACCTTTGTGTCTATTTTAACAGTCTATTATTTCACACAAGTGGTACAGTTCTTAAATAATTGACCTTGATGAATATGTGATGAAAAGTTTCGTGTATGTTAAGATTCTGCTTTTGCTAAATCAGCTTGGCCTCAAGAAGTACAAATGATCCTCTTGTTTGGAAACAACATAGGAGCAAAGGGATTTCTGGAATATGACTTGGGTCCATAGCTTGCTTTCAGCTGATAATTACATTTCCCTTCTATATCTAGTTACTTGTGCGTTGTCTTAACAAACAAGAAGCCTTTCGCCATACCATTCTGTGATATCTTTCCAGTCTACTATAGTTTCCTGAAGGGGTATCATGAACTTGCCCTTGTTTACTTTCATCTGTAGGTTTATCGGGTCCATATACCGGTGCTTGATGCTTCATCACACTTGAGATAGGCACTAGGTTTTCTAAAGTGCTCTTCCAAAACTTTGGTGTTTTCTTCGTTAATGATGAATAATTAAATTGGCCACCACTTTTCATCTTTCTTTCAAACTACTTATTTGTTTTCCAGTAGTCAAACTGCTGGTTGATATCTTTAAAAATGAGAATGGAGCCATTTAAGAAGTAAATAGTAAATATCTCCCAGATCCTTTAAGTTCTGAACTCTGGAATGTGAAATACTAATTCTTCCTTTCATTAACTTAATAAAAAAATTTACTGTATATTAATAACAGTAATAGAAGTATTCAGAAACCTGTATTCAGCTAGCATTGTTTACTGTTAGCATAATTTGTTTAGATGTTCACTGAGGAGGACCTCAGAAGCCACCTGTTTAACTTGTGATTTTTGTTTAGAACTTAAAAGTTTTATTTCAAGAGCCTACTTGTTATTTCAAGCATTCCATTGCACTTAGCATTTTTCATTCACCTGCTAGGATGCTTTTTACTTGAGAGATATCTAAATACAGTATGAAGTTAAATGACTAATGCTTTGTTCAGACTCATGTAAATCCATTTCTAATGTATGAAATCTTAAGGATTTACACTGGGTACATTTTAGTGTGGGGGTATAATAACTAGGACAGTACATAGTAGGTATTCAAATCCTTGTTAAATTTGCTGTGAATATTAATATTGCCCTACAGATTGTAGAAAACAGCAATAAAGTACTGTTAACTTTCAGGTCACCTACAAAGGCTCACAAATTTTTTATCCCGTACCTGTGACTTAAGAGTATTCTCATTCATCCTTCCCCCTGTGCCTCTCTGTTGGTCTCAGGAATTTCCTCAAAATACCACAGGTCCATTACGTTTTTACTTCGGTTGAATACAGCTCTCACATCTAATTTTTGCTTTTTTCCTATAGTTTGTCAGTGGAATGGTTGTGACTGGCCTTGTAGGAAGCAAGATGAGTGGGACCATTCTCTAACTTTTTCAGTTGCCTGGTCATTGTTGCATAAGTTGCGAGTAAATCTACTCACATCCTTGTGTCTTTAGCAACCAGCCACCCACCTAAACATCACATCAGTGGAATTAAGTCACTACAGAGATTGTCATTCAGTAGTTGCTTTTCATCTTTCAAATAGTATGAGGAGACAGATGACACACACACCAACCACCTACCTACAAGGCTCTGTTGTCTACAGCCTAGTATCTCCACTTTTAATCCTTACAACTAAGGAGACACTGGGTTAGGATCTGCAATGGTTATTTTTAGACACATGACCTACAGCCAGTGTTCACAGCCAACAGCTGTGGTCCACAGTTGATCTTTATTTAGGACAGGCAATGGAATCCTTTCAAGACATAAATTTAACCCTGTTTATTAGAATCCCAGGAGAGCTATTTGAAAGACAACCTTCTCAATGGCGGGGCCATTCAGATTTGAATGATCTGGTGTCGGGCCAGGTGCTGATGGTCTGGTCGGCTTCTCTTCCGACCACCCCCCATCCCCAGGTGCATCCTGGTTGGGGTGCATCCAAAGTTAAGGCCCACTGTCCTTGATGAAATTTAAAGTATTTTATAGTATTGAGTTTTTTCCTCAGATCGAAGAGGGAAGCAACTATGTAAGTGCAAAAAAGATGAACTTTTCCCCATCTTACATTAAGGGGCCCACTGTCCTTGATGAAATTTAAAACATTTTATAGTATTGAGTTTTTTCCTCAAATTGAAGAGGGAAGCAACTATGTAAGTGCAAAAAGATGAACTTTTCCCCATCTTACATTAAGGAGAAAACTTCTTGAACTTTCTGTCCAGAGCTTTCTGATTGTTTTCAAAGTCCATTCTTTGCTTAAATCATGCTGCTGTTCTACTACCTGAGATGCTGGTATTCAAAGAGAAAAAAGTCATGGTTTTATTGGATGTCATGGTAACTTGTCTCCACTGAAGCAACTTTTAAAATATAATTGCCATGGATAGATAGATGCTTGAGTTTTTGAGTGGATGAGTACCAAAGCAAACATGGACTTGGCAGGGTTTTAAATAAGAATGGGTGCGAGGTATTACTCCCTGGAAAGCCACACATGCCTACCCTGCAATCAAATACATATGTTTTTTTTCTCCCTAATTTTACATAAACAAGTGAATTACATATCTCAGATGTAAAAGGAGCCATGATTCTAGGACAGACAGAATTCAAAGCTAAATGTTGGCCTGTTAGTGTAGAACCTGGAAAGGAGATTTACATATTACACAATCCTGTGTCAAACCAAAACTTGCTCTGTGAGATCTGAAATAACATCTGTGTAGATATCCCAAATCTTTCTAATCCAATATTTTTCTTTAATAGAATAGGAATTGTTTTACAGACAATCATCAGTTCTGTCTAGCTTGTTCTTGGCTGGTTAGAGGATTTGATAAATGAATCTGGTTGTTTTGATACTGTTCATTGTCATTCTTGATTGCGTAGAGATGGATGATCTTCCCTCACCTTTGCAAACTATGAAGTCTAAATTGTTTTAGCTTCTTCCCACAGAAGCCTGGCCTTAATGCTTTATGGTTACTTTCCTCTGACCCTTGTGACTAAGTGCCAAATTTCTGGCATAAATCCATTGTAGCTTGGTAACGACAGTAGCGTGATGTAGTTGAAAACATAAGCTTTTCCCAAGGACAGGTGCCTGAGGAAAGTTAATAAGAATTTTTAGTTCATAGTTGTTGGATTAAGTAATGCATATACTGTATAGAAAGTGATTACCACAAGACCTGACACATAGTAAGTGTTCATTACAAATACCAGCATTTGCAAAAGGATGTTCTTTCCTGTTTGTCAATATTCAACTTGGTTATCCTTATTTGTTGACTAAAGTACAGGAAAATCGTTGATCATCTTTTCCTAGGTACTAACAGCTCAATTTTTTCCCCTAGTATTTTACTTTACACTTGTGAGAACTTTACATTGTTTTCCCTTTTCTCATAGTAGAGAAAAACACCTGTAATACCTCCATCCTCCATGATCATTTTGACTTTTACTAGTGTTAGCAAAGTTGGCAGATTGATGCTTGCTGTTTAAAGCTATGTAGGAGATGTGATATTAGGCCAGTCCCAGTGTCCTTCCTTCCATCCATCTGGTAGTTAATGAATGCCTATCACATTTTTTATGGGCTAGTAAAGGAGACAGACAAATCAAG
Source organism: Lynx canadensis (assembly GCF_007474595.2). NCBI lineage: Eukaryota > Metazoa > Chordata > Mammalia > Carnivora > Felidae > Lynx > Lynx canadensis. The sequence goes on along the minus strand of NC_044306.2, from coordinate 86,899,839 downwards.
AAATGAGTGCAGCAGTGGTTTATAACCCTCCTAGGAGTTGGTACACATTTCTGTTTGGATGGACTAAGATAAGTTTAACAGAATGCTCACTTGAGTTTGGAAAGAGAAAAACCAGTTTCCTAGACAGATAGAAGGTAGCATGTACCTAAAGGCACAGAAACATGAAACATGTATTCAGGGACCATGTAAACTAGTGTGAATAGAATCAGGGAAATGAGGCTGGGGATCAGAATAAGAGTGTTAGATGACTTACTAAAAGATTGGATTTGGCTTTGTATAAGCAAAGGAGAGTTATTGAAGAAATAGGGAAGGATAAGTGAGAGAATTCTATTAATATGATAAGGATGGGGAACAAGATTGGAAGCTTGCTTCCAATCATCAGAACTAGTAATATGACTCAAGCTGAGCTAATAATAGCCATCATTGAGCTTTTGCTATGTGCCAGGCAATGTAGTAAGCACTTTGCATTTGTTAGCTGATATAATTCTTGAAGAGATCATTCCCATTTAACAGAAAACTTGATCATAGTTGCTTACGGTCACATAGGTTATTAGTGACAAAGATCTGCATTCAAGCCCAGGTGTGTCTAACTCCAAAGTGCTTGCTTCTGATGAATGTAACCTTTGGCAAAAAGTAGTAAGGACAACAACATTAAGTATGGGGAGGAGAGCAAGGATACAAGAGATGTTAAGAAGGTAGGACATAGGTCAGCTGATTTGTTGGAAGGCAGAAGGCAATGCAAGGAAAAGTAAAAGTTCATGATGTCCGTCCGGAGTTTGGACGTAAAACACTTTGCCTTGGACAGCATCATTAAACAGAGTTGGAAAAAAGAAATTGAGGGAAAAAGGTCTTTTCACAATGAATTATAGGCGTTTATAGGACATGTAAATCCCAGAAGATTAGTAGGCAGCTAGGCAGATGGGTCTGATGTTTAGAAGAGAGCTTTTGTCGATCTTGAAGAGTTAGTTGTGAGTGGTGTGGCCTAGACAAGACTCACAGGAAAAAAACAAAGGTGATAACTCACAAATGCCAAGAGAAGCGTGTAGAGGAAGAGAAGCTAGCAAAAGAGACCAAGAAATAGTATTAGTTAAAAGAAAAAACTAGAAAATAATGCTGTTGGGGAATCAAAGTTTTTCAAAGAGGAGGATCAACAGGGTCAAAATCAAGACACTGCGTCAAGGTGGTAACATTTTAGAAGGTCTGAATATCAAATGTTGGCAAGGAGGTTGGAAAACAACATAGGAACTCTCAGGCACTGTCTTCAGGAATATAAATTGGTATAACTTATGAGGGCAGTTGGTAGTATTTATTTACTAAAATTAAACGTGCATAGCCTTATGAACCAGCAATTCCACTAGGATATATATATATACACAAATATATATGCCCTGTAAACATTCCTTCATATTTGCCAGAGAGACATGCAAGAATGTTCATCACAGTATTGTTTATAATAATAAAATTTGGAAATAAAGTGTCTGTGACATAAGAATGGTTAAGTTGTGCTATATTCATTTAATGGAACGCTGTACAGTTAAAATGAATAAGCCAGCATTAAGTGAATCAAATTACCCTCCAAAATGGTGGTTATTTAAAAAAAAAAAAAAAGGCAAGTTAAATGGCCTCATTTCTTGTATGTAAATTTTTTGATGTAAAACAATAGTGTGTGGTTTATGGATACATTTATTTAAAGTAAAGGGGTTTGTTAAAGTGTATTTATTTTGAGAGAGAGAGAGAGAGAGAGAGAGAGAGCAGGGGAGGGGTAGAGGGCGAGAGAGAATCCCAAGTAGGCTCTGTACTGTCAGCACAGAGCCTGATGTGGGGCTCGACCCCAAGAAATGTGAGCTCATGACCTGAGCCAAAATCAGGAGTCAGACGTTCAACCAACTGAGCCACCCACGTGCCCTAAAGTAAAGGTTTCAAAGGGTGCCTGGCAAGCTCAGCCAGTGGAGCATGTGACTCTTAATATCGGGGTTGGGAGTTCAAGCCCTATGTTGGGTATATTTTAAGATTTTAAAAATAAAATCTTAAAAAATAAATAAAGCCTTAAACAACAGGTTTGGGAATTACAAAAACAAAATTCAGGACAGAGGTTCTCTTTATAGGAGGGAGAGGCACATTGGTAGCCTATAATTTTTATTTCTTAAAAAACATTAAAAAAATTTTTTTTAAGTTTATTCATTTTTTGAGAGAGAGAGACAGAGACAGAGTGTGATCAGGGGAGGGGCAGAAAGAGAGGAAGACACAGAATCTGAAGCAGATTCCAGGCTCCGTACTGACAGCACAAAGCCCAACGTGGGGCTTGAACTCACAAACCATGAGATCATGACCTGAACTGAAGTCAGGCACTTAACCAACTGAGCCACTCAGGAGCCCCTTAAAAAACATTCTTAAATGTGGCAAAATGTTAATTAAGATTTGATGTCTTTGTTAATTTTGGATCTATATAGGATTTTTTTTTAAAGTTAAAATAATAAACTATTATATTTTATACCCTACTAAAAAAATGGCTAGATAAAAATGCATCTACAATTAAAACAAGGTTTTCTTGGGTTTGTATACTCTCCAAAATGACATGGTATTTTTACTGATTTACCAAGAATGATGAGAGAATTAAGGGAAGTCCACCAGGATATGTGACACAACTTTTTAGGAGGAAAAGTGGCTCCAATGATATCTAAAACATTACTACCCTTTGTAATTTCCAAAGTGCTCGTATGTAGGTATTAATCCCTTCTTTATAGATGAAGGTATATCTCAGAGATGTTAAATGACTTGCTAAAGGCACCCAGCTGGTAGTAGTGAGCGATGAGTTAGGTGTTCAGGTTACAGACCTGTAGATGTTAGAGCGGGAACTTGAACCCAAGTTTTTTGTTTCAAGGCAGGCTAAACTATGCTGTGTTCCTGGACCCTACTGTTTTGCCCAGAGAACTATTACTGAAGTTAAATGCTTTGTGCTATTTAGAATTTTAGAAGAGGGGGGCGCCTGGGTGGCTCAGTCGGTTGGGCGTCCGACTTCAGCTCAGGTCACGATCTCACAGACCGTGAGTTCGAGCCCCGTGTCGGGCTCTGGGCTGATGGCTCAGAGTCTGGAGCCTGCTTCCGGTTCTGTGTCTCCCTCTCTGTCTGCCCCTCCCCGTTCATGCTCTGTCTCTCTCTGTCTCAAAAATAAACGTAAAAAAAAAAAAAAAAGTAGAATTTTAGAAGAAAGAATTGTTGAACTATGGATGTTTTCTAAACTATGCATTTTTATACAGTATTTGTATATCCCTTTTGATATATACAACATACTTTAAGCTGACAGTTCTTTTTTTTTTTTCCCCCATAAACCCCTGTTATGCTGGCATTGGGATTTCCTCTTGCAATGAGGAACTACATCTTTAAGATGGTGAAGGTAAGTGTCTAAGATCATTTACCAATTCCATGAATTAGAAACTATCATCCGTCTCTCCCTTAAGTGAAATACAGCGTCCTGCGAAAGAAACTACTCTAGAAGATAAGATGCCAGTAGTAAAGTGGCCAAGAGCTGTATGTTATAGATGTATTGATTATCAGAAACTGCCAAGCTTTCTTGCTAAAGTATTATAATTAGAAGCCAAGAAAGTAGGGTCTATCTGTTCTTACCATTCATCCAAACCACCATATTCTACTTTAGGCCAGAGTGAGTTCTCCTAAGTAAAATGAGGGAAAACATTACCATTCTTGAAAACTATTATAAACCCACAAATTGTAACATTTGTTAGATTTTGCCATGAGGAGGTCCTTCATCAACTTGGTAATAACAGTTTCCACAGAGCAGTGGGAATTAAAGCCAGGGAACAAGTTAAACAAATGGGAGATCAAGACCTAGACTTCAAGAGAATGTCACTTTTTCAAGATGCTTTGGAGATTAAGGTGGAAAGGAGAGATGGAAGGCAGAAACCAGAAGGAAATAAGGGTAAAACAAAGGGTCATGACAGTTGACAGATCTGAGCATGATTGTAATTTGAATGAAAAAGAACTTGTAGAGAAGGAGAGGGAAAATTGATGGAGCCAGACCAGGCCCCAAAGGAGACAGAAAAGGTGGGCCTTGAAAAAAAATACCTTTTCTCAGAAACTAAGGGAATAAGGGAATAGTTATAAATAAATTTATAGCTGTGAGAGGAGAGGTTTTTTACTATCTGGCTTCAATATTTTTTGTGAAGTAGGAAAATAGCTGATGTAATTTGTGGAGTAGGAGGGAGTAAAAAAGGGATTTGAAGGGAATGGAGACAGTCTGGAATAGACAGTAGATTAAAAACAAAGGCATTAATCGTGGTGTTAACCACCAAACTGAGTTTGGAAATCATGAAAGTATAGTGGCTTTATCATTATTTCTAGCATCTCAGCTGAATGGCTTATAGGCCAGGCATATTATAGGACTGATCCAGAATTGTGAGTTGGATGACAGAGGAGAAAGACAAGGATGAAGGGGATTGAGGGCACTGATGCCAGGCAGAATATACCACTGTTCTAGGAATGTGATTTGGAAGAAATACCAGGAAAGGAAAAAAAAAAAAAAATGGAAGGGGATTGAAAACATTGGTGAGAGAGTAGGTCATGTGACCAATTAAGAGATTTAGGCCAGATATGGAAATGGGACCAAGAATAAATTGGAAGAAAAAGCAGTCTTACAGGAATAGAGCTCTCGATGAGATTCTGGATTGGGCGTACTGGAGGTAATATGAATGGAAAGAGAAGGGTATTGCAATCAGTCAGAGCTACTCTATAACAAAGTAGAGAGCATGGCCAAGGGAATGGGTTGAAGTGGCCTTGGAACTGTGATTCTTGAGTGTTTGACAGACCATCCACAGGAATGTTGAAATACCTTAGGAAATGAGGAAGTAAATTGAGATTTAAAGGCTTAACATGTCCCAGACTTTAGCCTCTACTACAAAGCTGTAATCATCAAGACAGCATGGTATTGGCACAAAAACAGACACACAGACCAATGGAATAGAATAGAAACCCCAGAACTAGACCCACAAACGTATGGCCAACTCATCTTTGACAAAGCAGGAAAGAACATCCAATGGAAAAAAGACAGCCTCTTTAACAAATGGTGCTGGGAGAACTGGACAGCAACATGCAGAAGGTTGAAACTAGACCACTTTCTCACACCATTTACAAAAATAAACTCAAAATGGATAAAGGACCTAAATGTGAGACAGGAAACCATCAAAACCTTAGAGGAGAAAGCAGGAAAAGACCTCTCTGACCTCAGCCGTAGCAATCTCTTACTCGACACATCCCCAAAGGCAAGGGAATTAAAAGCAAAAGTGAATTACTGGGACCTTATGAAGATAAAAAGCTTCTGCACAGCAAAGGAAACAACCAACAAAACTAAAAGGCAACCAACGGAATGGGAAAAGATATTTGCAAATGACATATCGGACAAAGGGCTAGTATCTAAAATCTATAAAGAGCTCACCAAACTCCACACCCGAAAAACAAATAACCCAGTGAAGAAATGGGCAGAAAACATGAATAGACACTTCTCTAAAGAAGACATCCAGATGGCCAACAGGCACATGAAAAGATGTTCAGCGTCGCTCCTTATCAGGGAGATACAAATCAAAAGCACACTCAGGTATCACCTCACGCCAGTCAGAGTGGCCAAAATGAACAAATCAGGAGACTATAGATGCTGGAGAGGATGTGGAGAAACGGGAACCCTCTTGCACTGTTGGTGGGAATGCAAATTGGCGCAGCCGCTCTGGAAAGCAGTGTGGAGGTTCCTCAGAAAATTAAAAATAGACCTACCCTATGACCCAGCAATAGCACTGCTAGGAATTTATCCAAGGGATACAGGAGTACTGATGCATAGGGGCACTTGTACCCCAATGTTCATAGCAGCACTCTCAACAATAGCCAAATTATGGAAAGAGCCTAAATGTCCATCAACTGATGAATGGATAAAGAAATTGTGGTTTATATACACAATGGAATACTATGTGGCAATGAGAAAAAATGAAATATGGCCCTTTGTAGCAACGTGGATGGAACTGGAGAGTGTAATGCTAAGTGAAATAAGCCATACAGAGAAAGACAGATACCATATGGTTTCACTCTTATGTGGATCCTGAGAAACTTAACAGGAACCCATGGGGGAGGGGAAGGAAAAAAAAAAAAGAGGTTAGAGTGGGAGAGAGCCAAAGCATAAGAGACTGTTAAAAACTGAGAACAAACTGAGGGTTGATGGGGGGTGGGAGGGAGGGGAGGGTGGGTGATGGGTATTGAGGAGGGCACCTTTTGGGATGAGCACTGGGTGTTGTATGGAAACCAAGTTGTCAATAAATTTCATAAAAAAATAAAAATAAAAAAAAATAAACTTACATTCAATCAAAAAAAAATAAATAAATAAAGGCTTAACATGATCCAGGTATAATGTTATTGTGGGGGAATGACCTGGGGGTTAAGGGATATTAGGGACAAGAAGGTAAAAGGTGGCAAAATTGGATGGAATGAACTTGAAAGGAATGAAGGTTTTTACAGGAAAGTGAAATGTTTTAAAAGGGACTATGGGACAAAATACCAATACCAATTCTGAGCCTTATGATATGTAGAATTTGAGGAAACAGCAAAGGAAGCAAGATCTTTGAGAAAGAGATCAAGGAAATAGAAGACACGTTCATTCAAAAAGCTGAGGGTATAGGTGAGTTTGTTTATAGTGAAATATGTTGCCAAAGCCCACCCTGGATAGGGTTGAAGGAGGGTATTGTGGGAAAGGTGAGGGTGAGGCCTCAAGAGGGAATGCTGTCAGGTACACAGCAGTTGGGAGACAAGAAATGAGAGGAAGGTGATGGATCGGTGAGAGGGTTGTCTTCTGAACAGTGAACAGGGATGAAGTTTGGATGGAGCTATAGTTTCTCAGCTTTTGGCCCTGTTGTTTTAAACAGAACTGATAAATTGGTGGTCCCAGGCAATGTCTGAACTTATCTTTGTAGGAATGTTTCTAGATTCATGGTGTGGCGGTAATTGCTGGATCCTTCCAGAACTGCTGTGCAAAATGCTGAGTGTGGTAGTGTATGGTCTAATCTCTGCCTGACTTCCTTATGGTTTAAGACATGCAGCTATTGATTTGCCACTCTCTGGCAGGCATGGCATGCAGCAGGCATCCCAGAAGACAGAGCGCGAGGACTTTTCTCCATAGCACTGCGCTTCTTTAGTGTAAGGGCCAGTGTTTGTGCTTCACATAAGATGCAATCCCTTCTTTTCTGTTTTTGCAAAAATATAGCTTTCATTCTATCAGTCTTTTGGAGAGTATGATACAGTGGAAAAAGCATGGCCTGTTACAGACTTGGTTCTGAATCCTGGAAGCTTATTGGGCAATTTATTTAACTTTTGAGTCTTAATACATCATGGTTATTTTAATAATAGACTTTGTATATAAAGTACCTAAGGCAAAAAGTACTCAATAAAATTTTTCCCATTAATTATTTCATAAAAGTCTTATTAAAGACCCCACCACTGTACTAAGTCCTGGAAATCTAATGATGAATATGACATGATCCCTGTCTTAAGATCCTTACAGTTCATGGGGTGCCTGGGTGGCTCAGTCAGTTAAGCGTCCGACTTTGGGTCAGGTCATGATCTTGCGGTCCATGGGTTTGAGCCCTGCATCGGGCTCTTTGTTGGCAGGCCTGGAGCCTGCTTCAGATTCTGTGTCTCCCTCGCTCTCTGCCCCTTCCCCGCTCACACTATGTCTCTCTTTCTCTCTCTGAAAAATACATAAACATTAAAAAAAAATTAAAGATCCTTACAGTTCAGGGGCATCTGGGTGGTTCACAGCCCATTAAGCGTCCAACTCTTGCTTTCGGCTCAGGTCATGATCTCATGGTTTGTGACATTGATCCCCATGTGGGGCTCTGTGTTAATAGCGTGGAGCCTGCTTGGGATTCATTCTCATTCTCTCTCTCTCTCTCTCTCTCTCTCTCTCTCTCTGTCCCTCCCTCCCTCCCTCCCAAAATAAATAAATATTAAGAAAAAGAGAAAAAGGATCTTTACAGTTCAGTGCTCACTTTGGCAGCACATATACTAAAATCAGAGCGATACAGGGAAGATTAGCATGGCCTCTGCATAAGGATGACATGAAAATTCATGAAGCTTCCATATTTTTTATGCTAAGCAAAATAAATCTGAGAAAGACAAATACCATATGATTTCACTTATATATGGAATTTGAGAAACAAAATAGATGAACATAAGGGAAAGAAAAAAAAGGAAGCAAACTATATGAGACTCTTAACTATAGAGAACAAACAGTTGGTGGAGGGAGGTGGGCAGGGGATGGGCTAAATGGGTAATAGGTATTAAGGAAGACACTTGTGTTGAGCACTGGGTGTTATACGTAAGTGGTGAGTCACTAAATTCTACTCCTGAAACCAATATTGTACTATATGGTAACTAGCTACAATTTTTAAAAAATTGTTAATGTTTGTTTATTTTGAGGGAGGGAGGGAGAGACAGAGACTGAGTGGGAGAGGGACAGAGACAGAGAGGGAGACACAGAATCCGAAGCAGGCTCCAGGCTCTGAGCTGTTGGCACAGAGCCTGACGCAAGGCTCAAACCCATGAACCGCAAGATCATGACCTGAGTGGAAGTCGGACGCTCAACCGACTGAGCCACTCAGGTGCCCCTAACTAGAATTTAAATAAAAACTTGAAACAAAAAAGATCCTTACAGTTCAGTAAAAAGTGAGACAAAGATAAATATACTCAATGACAGATGAGGAGTGCCTTGATAGATGCATAGATGGAAAACAGTGGCAGCCCAAGGGAGCAATCATTAGCAGGCTGCCTGCCTGAGGTGGATTGAGAAGGCAGGGAGCCTTCCTGGCTGTTTCTTCTGTTTTCTCTGTTTATTTTCCTTCCACTCTATGTGGATGTCTATTTCCATTCTATGCCCATTTCCTGAAATATATCCAAGTGTGCTTTTGTTTACTCCCATGATATCAGTACTGAAGAGTTCCAGGTCTCTCTACTGAACACACCCCATATATCCAGTTGCCAAATGCATATATATTCTTGGGTATACTGTGAGTCCTCCAGCTCAGCAGGAGCTAAAATTGAATTTTATAATCTTTTCCTCAAAACCTGCTCCTGCATTTTTTGGGTGCCGCCATCCACTCAGTTGTCAACTCAGCAACATCTTTATTGTTTTGCTCTTCCTAATTCTCCACAGTTAGTGTTCAGCAAGTCACATTAATTATATCTGCAAGACATCTTTCAAGTGCACCTACTTCTCTCCACTTCCATGTTTATAGCCCTAGTTTAATATCATCTCTTCCTGAATTACTCCAACAACTTTTATTTGGTCTCCTTGCCTCTAATCTTATCTCCTTTTAATCTATTCTCCATACTGCAACCAGAATATTATTTCTAAAATACAAATCTAATTATTTCATTCTTTGGCTTAAAATCCTTCAGAAGCTTCCCATTGCTTCTAGAATAAAATAGTTGGCAGGGCACTGCAGTCTCATGTTGCCTTACTTCCAACCTCATCATTTCATCACTGTCATCCTCTTACTTAATGTTTCCACCAGATAAACTTGCTTCCACTGGTGTTCCCTAAACCCCAGCTGCTCCACTGCTCTTCTGAGCTTACATCATTTCTGTACCCCTGCCCCCAGAGCACCCAGTACAGTGTATTAAAATGCCTAGTTGTTTGTTTCCCTGACTAGAATAATCTCCTCAGGGCAGAGACCAAGTTGTTTTATTTTTGTTTTCCGTGTGTGTGTGTGTGTGTGTGTGTGTAATACAGGGGAGCCTTTGGGGCGCCTGGGTGGCGCAGTCGGTTAAGCGTCCGACTTCAGCCAGGTCACGATCTCGCGGTCCGTGAGTTCGAGCCCCGCGTCGGGCTCTGGGCTGATGGCTCAGAGCCTGGAGCCTGTTTCTGATTCTGTGTCTCCCTCTCTCTCTGCCCCTCCCCCGTTCATGCTCTGTCTCTCTCTGTCCCAAAAATAAATAAACGTTGAAAAAAAAAATTTTTTAAAAAAATACAGGGGAGCCTTTAAGATGAAGTGGTCATAGGATACACAATCACCTGCCTGTGATTGAGGCTGTAATGTAACTGATTTGGGCCTTCTATATGTTCTTTGAATAGGTCCATAAAAGAGAAATTAGGGGTGCCTGCATGGCTCAGTCAGTTAAGCGTCCAACTTTGGGTCAGGTCATGATCTCCAGGTTCGTGGGTTCGAGTCCTGCATCGGGTTCCGTGCTGACAGCTCAGAGCCTGGAGCCTGCTGTGGATACCGTGTCTCACTCTCTCTGCCCCTCCCCTGCTTGCACTTGTCTCTATCTCTCAAAAATAAATGACCATTAAAAAATTTTTAAAAAGAAATTAAACACCATCCAGATTATTTTATTTATTTTTCAGTTTATTTATCTATTTGGAGAGAGGCAGAGTGTGGGGGAGGGACAGAGAGAGCCTGACACAGGGCTCGAACTCATGAACTGTGAGATCATGACCCAAGCCAAAATTGAGAGTCAGACACTTAACCAGGTGCTCCCAGAATGTTTTAACAATATACTCAGTATTCAAAAACCAGGTAGCAATGTTGTCTCTATAGTTTACATCTAAAGGAAGATGTTGTTTAAAATTAAACTTTCTCTGTCAATGAATGGCCCGTTTTTATATTATTACATGAGGTAGTAACAGGACTATTTATTCCATTAACTACTTATACTCTGAATTTAAATATTCCCTAATATTTGTTCTCTAATAAAGTTAAGTAATTTCAATCTATAGAATAAGATATTGTGGGCCATTTTACCTTATGCAAGGTACTTACTCTTTTAACTATAATAGTGTATAACTAATTATACAAGTTCTTTTGTCTTTATCATCATGATTACCTTATATGGTCCAGAAATTAAAACACACACACACACACACACACACACACACACACAGATCTTATTAAAACTTTACACTAATCTTTTACTCAGATTTGGCATAAAATGGTATAAAGGATGAAGTTGGTCCTCAAAGGGAAGTGCATTTTTTTAAGTTTATTTATTTATCTATTTTGAGAGAGAGAGGGAGAGAGAGAGTCCCAAGCAGGCTTGGCACAGAGCCCAATGTGGGGCTCAATCTCAAGAACCATGAGATCATGACCTAAGCCAAAATCAAGAGTTGGTCGCTTAACCGACTGACCCACCCAGGTCCCACCCCTGGGAAGTGTTTTTTTTTTAACATAATTTTTTTTGTCAAGTTAGCTAACATAGAGTATACAGTGTCCTCTTGGCTTTGGGAGTAGATTCCCATGATTCATCACTTACATACAACACCCAGTGCTTATCCCAACAAGTGCTCTCTTCAATGCACATCACCCATTTTCCCTGCCCCCTACCCCTCCCACCATCAACCTTCAGTTTTTCTCTGTATTTAAGAGAAAATAATTGCATATTTAAAATGTACAATGGGTACATGTACACACCCATGAAATTGTCAGCACCAAGTAGTAAGCATTTTCATCACTCCAGGAAGTTTCCTTATGCTTTTCTGTAATCCCTCTCTCCTACCCTTTCCAGCTTCCAACTAAAGCTTTCTATAGCTATAGATTAGTTTGAATTTTCTAGAGGTTTATAAGTGACATCATACAGTATTTACTTTTTAAAATCTGATTTCTTTCACTCAGCATAATTATTTTGAGAGTCACTTTTGTTGCATATATCAATGGTTAATTCCTTTATATTTTGAGTACTATCCCTTTAGAGATGCTGTAGAAAAACCAATGTTGAGCTTTCTCCTGTTAGATAAGAAATTATTATGAAGCATTTGGACTTCTTTTAAACAGTTAAATGAACCTTTCTGACCAAATAAGGTTACTAGTCTGTATTAATGTTGTGCCTTGGGTACTCTTTCATTATTGCTCATGAACATTCGGTTAACTTTACAGACTATGTGGTCAAGAGGACCACATTGGCTGCTTACTGAAAACACGACCTTTGAAAGACAAAGGAAAGGGCTGCATTCCTTTCTTGTTGTACAAAGTCTTTCTCAAATAGAATATTGGCACATCATAATTAAAAAGCTGGAAATCTACATGATCAATTAATCTTTAACAAAGCAGCAAAGGGTATCCAATGGGAAAAAGACAGTCTTCATTAAAGAATGTTGGGAAAACTAGGCAGCAACATGCAGAAGAATGAAGCTGGACCACTTTCTAACACCATACACAAAAATAAACTCAAAATGGATAAAAGACCTGAAACCATAAAAATCCTAGAAGACAGCATAAACAGTAATTTGTCTGACCTCAGCCATAGCATCATTTTTCTGGATATGTCTCCTGAGACAGAGGAAATAAAAACAAAAATAAACTATTGAGACTACATCAAAATAAAAAGCTTCTGCACAGTGAAGGAAACAGACAAAAGTAAAAGGCAACTTACTGAATGGGAAAAGATTTTTTCAAACAACATATCCAATAAAGGTTTAGTATCCAAAACATACAAAGAACTAATACAACTTAACACCCAAAAAACAAATAATCCAATTAAAAAATGGGCAGAAGGCATGAACAGATATTTCCCCAAAGAATACATGGCTAACAGACACATGGAAACATGCTCAATAACCCTCATCATCAGGGAAATACAAATCAAAACTATAATGAGATATCACACCTGTGAGAATGGCTAAAATCAATAACACAAGAAACAACAAGCATTGGCAAGGGTGTGGAGAAAAAGGAATCCTCTTGAATTGGTGGAAATGCAAAGTGGTGCAGCCACTGTAGAAAAGAGTATGGAGGTTCCTCAAAAAGATAAAAATAGAAGTACCTTATGATCCAGTAATCACACTACCGGGTGTCTACCCCAAAAATTCAAAAACACTAATTCAAAGGGATACATGCATTCCTATGTTTATAGTAGCATTATTTACAATAGCAAGTTATAAAAGCAGTCCCAGTGTCCATTGGTTGATGAATGGATAAAGAAGCTGTGGTAAGTGTATATATATATATATATATGGAATATTATTCAACCACGAAAAAGAGCAAAATCTTGCCATTTGCAACAGCATGGATGGAGCTAGAGAGTATAATACTAAGAGAAATAAGTCTGTCAGAGAAAGACAAATACAATATGATTTCATCCATATGTGGAATTTAAGAAATAAATGAGCAAAGGGAAAAAAGACTAACCAAGAAACAGACTCTTAACTATAGAGAACAAACTGATTATTACCAGAGGGACTCCATGCTGGGCGTGAAACCTACTTAGAAAAAAATTTTGAAAAGGCAAATAATAAAATGAAATGATGCATTAAAAAAAAGCTGGAAAACTTTTACATTTATCTATGCACAAACAAATAAAAGATTTTCACCATTCTATAAACATTCCTATGCTTTCCCATGTCAAGCCTTTTCTCATACTTCCTATTCTTCTGAAATATTCTTTCCTCTATTACCGACTAAGCCAGTTCTGCCCATTTTTTAAGATTTTTCTCACCTAAGTAGAATTTCTTTTTTCTCTGATCTTTCATAGCACATTCCATCTTTCTTGTAGCCATTTTTATATGTGTGTTATCTTAAACTTTGAATATTTACCTTATTGTTTTTACTGTTACAGTTGAGCCTTGAACAAACACAGGTTTGAACTGTGCATGTCCACTTATATGCAAAATTTAAAAAATTTTTTTAAATGTTTATTTTATTTTTGAGAGAGAGAGAGACAGAGCACAAGTGGGGGAGGAGCAGAGAGAGAGGGAGACACAGAATCCGAGGCAGGTTCCAGGCTCTGAGATGTCAGCACAGATGTGAGCACTTGGCTCAAACCCACGAACAGTGAGGGCATGACCTGAGCCAAAATCATGAGTCAGACGTTTAACTGATTGAGCCACCCAGTCACCCCTACAGATTTTTTATAGTACAGGAGTGTAAACGTATTTTCTCTTCCTCCTGATTTTCTTCTTTTCTCTAGCTTACTTTACTGTTAGAATACAGCATATAATCCATGACATACAAAATATATGTTAACAAACTATGTTCTCATTAAGGCTTCCTGTCAACATTGTAGGCTATTAGTAGTTATGTTTTGGGGGAGTCAAAAGTTACATCTGGAGTTTCGACTGTGTGGGGGCTGGCACTCCTAACCTCCATGTTGTTCAAGGTGAGAAGCTTTTTAAGGTTAGAAGTCAAGTTTATTCGTCTTTAAATACACCCGCCATGGTGCATACTAAATGCCTTGTACATAGTCGGTACTTAAGAAATATTTGTTGCATGAGTGAATGAATCTACCGGTAAGAAGCAGGAAAATTGTAAGTAGTTCCATGATTTGACTACTTGAGAATAGTGTTAAGATTTCAAAGGGAGCATTCATCGAACACTTAAATACGTTTGGAGCCATGCGAGCTTTACACATGGCCCCACCAAAATTAGAAATCAGGATTGTTACCATGATTCTGTGCTCTACCATGTTCTAGGCTTGTAGTCTAAACATGAGAATGGGCGCTTTTGATATGTGAGGGGCATGTAGGATAAAAGAAACTCATCCAACATGAAATGGATCTTCATGCTTGGCACACACATCTGACATTAGTGGCACAGTCTAGCCTCGTCTTACCTCTGCAATCCGATTTCCCACAATTCCTCTAGACAAAACTCTCTTCCAGCCAAACTGACTCATAGACCAACCTGTAAAATCTAAGCTTTTGCTCATTTCATTAATGTAGCATGGAATTCACCCTATAATTCCCATTCCTTTCCATAGCCCAACATATTTTTCACTTTCTTTGTGAAGCACCCCTTGCCACAGTGATTGATGCCCCCTTCCTAGAAGTTCAACTCCTATCTTACTATTCACATGAGAACATCTGATGTTTGTGACAACTCAAATTTGTTTTTAATTCTTGATTTACTTGGCATTTTTCTTTATAGAGATCTTTGCTCCCAAACTGGGTCGGGACCTGGGACCATGTATTTTTCTTATATCTTTCACTACCCTGACCATAAAGCCTTGCACAAAGGAAAGCTCACTGAATATTTATCTATTTATTCATTTATTTTTGATGTTTATTTATTTTTGAGACAGAGTGCAAGCAGGAGAGGGGCAGAGAGAGAGGGAGAAAGAGGATCTGAAGTGGGCTCTGCGCAGACAGCAGAGAGCTCAATGTGGGGCTCGTGAACACCTCACACCCCTCATGTGTGAAACTCATGAACCTGAGATCATGGCCTGAGCCGAAGGTGGAATGCTTAACTGACTGAACCAACCAGGTGACCCTCACTGAATATTTATTAAATGAATGAGTTTTATCTCAACTAGAAATATGTTATGAACACTTTATATATGCCCTTAATTTGATTAGCACAAGGTGGATAATTTCCATAATCAAAATCAGCCTGTAAGGTAACAAAGAATTTGTATTTCCTTATGACTTGACATGATTTTTACATATGACCAGCTAATGGATTGCTTCAAGTAATAGTATATTATGTTAGACAACAGGAACAATGTGGCTAAAATGCAGGTTCAGGAACTCTGTTTTAGAAGTTTATCCACTGGTAATAAAGCTAGGGGAGATTAGTTCACACAAATGTCTGAATAAATTAGACTGCCGGCTTAAATGTATTAACTTACCACAAGAAAGGTCATCATACAGAGTGACTAATCCTCTTTAAACAAGTCTTAGGTCAGAAGATGTCTCAGTGAGCCAGAGTAAGAGACCAGAAAGTGCTCAATAAAAATCACCAGGTATTTCAATTTGCATTTTGGACTATAGGAGCCTTACTGCTGGAGCCTAACAGCTGGAAAGTCTAACAGTTTGCATCAGGTTAGAACTTAGATAAATTATAAAAGAAAAAGCTAATGATTTTTATCATTTGCCACAAAGTCCTGAGCCATTAGAAATTAAATCAAGATATGAGTACTGCTCTAGGTCAGACATTTAATTGATAAGACCCCACCCCTACCTGCAGCAGCTGTATCTCATGGGCAATGGATCTTACAGCCTAGAGGAAACCCGGTGTTTGCTAAGAAGCCGTATCGGTAGCGTATGTAGTGTTTCTGAGGTCTCCAAGGTACAGGTGCCACTTGTTTTGTACTTTCATTTTGAATTTGGGAGTTGTGAGACAAATTCAGAGTCTATGGTTAAGTTCAGTGACATTTTTAAAGCAATTCATGGTTATAGGATCTTTCCAAAATAAACATCTTTACTGCTGTTTTCAAATCCTTTTAGAAACTCTAATTCTTCTATTATGTAATAGCCAATACTTGGAAACGGTCGAAACTAAATTCAAATCTCAGGAACCCGATGAATTACAGCCTAGCGTTCCAAAAGAATAATCAATCCAGTATGGTTAACATAACCACCCCAGGTGGTGGTAGAAAAGGTAGTCTTCTCAAGGGAAAGCAGAAGGCTTTCTGTTTAAAGCCAGGAGGTAGAAGGAGTATTTTGTTACAAGGATGAGAATATAGGTGAGTTTGTTTCAAATAGGCTGGAGTGCCAGAGGGCCCAGGGAAAAAGAGCAAGAAGGGTCTGGTAGGATTGCAGAGCAGAATGGGAGAGGACGACCACCTGGAGAGTCTTGTATTGAAGAGGGGCTGAGCATGATAGGGAAGTGAGGATTCACTGGCCCTACAGGTCTCAGGGAAATCCTTTGCAATGAGGTTTGAGAACTGGCCCAAGCAAAGGCCTAGGAGGCATCAGGATTTTGAGGAAGGAAACGGTTGGCAACTTGGTCTGGAGGTACATTCCTTTCCACCCTAGCTGGTGTTAGAGACATAATGCTATTAGCAATCTTTATTCAAGTTTCTTTCATTTACTCAACATGTATTGATTGAGCATCTCTTATGTGCCAGCCACTGTGCTAGACTCCAGGGATGGTGTTACAAGACATGGGTATGGCCTCAGTCCACAGGAAGCATAAAACACAATGTGAGATATAGGCCCGTTGCTGTGGTCTGAATGTGTTCTATGTGAATTCATATGTTGAAATCCTAACCCTCAAGGCTGATAGATTACGAAGAGAAACCTTTGAGAGGTTATTAGCTCATGAGAGTAGAGGCCTCATGAATGGGATTAGTGCTTTTACAAGAGAGGCTGAAGAGAGAACTTGCTTACCCTTTTCACCATGTGGGGTTCCAAAGAGAAGGCTGCAACCCCAAAGAGGGCCATCACCCACCCCCGGCACTGGAAGTCTGACATCAGACTTCCAGGCTCCAGAACTGTTAGGAATCAATGTCTGTTGTTTATACCCACTGGTCCCTCTCCCCCCGCCCAGTCTGCGATGTTTTATGGTAGCCCAAATGGACTAAGAAAAAAAAGAAATATAAGACAATTATATTGTATATGATGATAGGAGAAGTGCAGGGTGTAATGCAAATATGGGCAATTGGGGTGGGACATATAACCCAGATTTAGGAAGGTCTGGGAATCCCTCATGGAGGGGGTGCTGGATAAGCTGAGACCTAAGGTGTAAGTGTGAATTAGCTAGATGAGGAGGGGGACAAAGAACAAGGGAAGAGGAAGTAAGATTATTTTAGGCAGAGAACAGCATGTGCAAAGTCCCAGAGACAAGAGAAAAAAAGGCTGAGACACTGAAAGAAGCTTGTTCCTGTCTTGTGGAGTGGTTGTGAGATTTAGCTGTGTCTGGCACAGAATAAGTGTCCCATAAATATCAGAAATTATTACCGTGTCTAGAGCATAGAATTGAGGGTGGGTGAGAAATAAGGCTACACAAGTAAGCAGAAACCAAAGTGGAAGTCCTGTAAGCTATGACACCAGGCATTTAGACTCAATCCAGGAGTCATTGGCAAACCACTCACAGATTGTCAATAGTAAGGGAGATTTCATGCCTTTGCAAATGATGGGCTGAGACTAGCAGCAGGGAGACAAGGCAGAAGATTGATTTAATTGTGGCCTGAATAAGATAGGGGCAGTGAAGATGGAGAAACATGGATGGATCTCAAGAGATATTTAGAAGGTAGCTATGTTAGTTTTCCCAGGACTACATAACAAATTACCACACTCTTATACGTTCAAAACAACAGAAATTTGTTCTTTCAAAGTTTCAGGGGCCAGAGGCTGCAGTCAAGGTGTTGATAGGGCTGGCAGTCCTTGGTGTTCCTTGGACTGGAGCAGCATCACTCCAGGAGCTCCCTGCACCATCACAGGGCCCTGCACAAGGCCTTTCCCCCTCTGTCTGGGTCTCAATTCTCCCTTTCCTTCCACCTCTTCTTTCTCGTATAAGGATACCAGTCATATGATCTTGTCTGAGATCCTTAACTTAATCACATTGCAAAGATCCTATTTGCAAATAAGGTCATAGTTACCAGGGGGTTAGGACTTAGATATATTTTTTGAGGGAGGGACACAATTTAATCCAATATAGTAGAATTAATGGGACGTGATGATTAGCTGGACTGGGAGTGGGAGGAGCTGAAGGAGGAGAAACCAAGAAAAAAACCCATGAACACCTGGTTAAGTGATGGCACCATTCACTAAAAAATAAGTAACACTGGAGGAGAAATAAGTTTGGAGAAGGAAGATGACATCTTTATTTTGGGGCACTTATAGAAATCCAAGTGGGAATCAAGCAAGCACGAGGTCATGTAATCTGTGAGTCCAGCAGAGGGGATGTGGGCTGGGCGCACGGATTTGGGTGGTAATTGAAGCTATGGACATGGGAAAGATCGCCAAGGGAGATTTTGTAGAATAAGAAGAACCCAGATCAGAAAGTGAGTTACACAAACTTTAAGGGAAGGGACAAGAAGGGTAGCAATCAGGGAAGTAGGAGAAAAACAATAAAAGAAGTACGTCTTGGAAAAATTTAGGGAAGAAAATTACCAAAGCAGGAGTAAGGTGTTTCTAAGGACTTTTGGAGAAACTAGAATGAATGAGAGGTGATGCAATGCAAAGATGGTAAAGAAGTACAGTAAAACCTTGGATCACGAGTAACTTGTTCTGTGAGTGTTCCACAAAACGAGCAAACATTTCTAATAAATTTTAACTTGATAAATGAGCAATGTCTTGCAATACAAGTAGTACATGACACCGAATGTCACATGATCACAACTGAGCCAATGGTTCTTGAAATTCGCTTTGATATAGGAGTCCTTTGGATTACAAGCATGTTTCCGGAACAAATTATATTTGCAAACCAAGGTTTTACTGTATTTCAGAAAGTTTGACTTTAAAAAGCAGGAGAGATGGGCAGCTGACTCGAGATGCAGACAGAGGAATTTTTT
This sequence comes from Lynx canadensis, assembly GCF_007474595.2. Classification (NCBI taxonomy): domain Eukaryota; kingdom Metazoa; phylum Chordata; class Mammalia; order Carnivora; family Felidae; genus Lynx; species Lynx canadensis. The sequence goes on along the minus strand of NC_044306.2, from coordinate 86,880,624 downwards.
TCTTCTTTTCAGTTTTATTTAAAATGGGAGAGACTTATGTAAAGGCTAAGTCAAGACCTTTAAGGAGGCAGGACATATGGGAGACAATCTCAGACAGGAAAAATCATCATCTCTTCTTCTTAAAGGGAGGAAGAGGGGAAAGGAAGACTCTAGAAGCAGATGTTATGATCCTTAATTTTAGAGATAAGAAAAAGTTTAAATGAAAATGTAATTTAATAATTTACTCAAGTCATACCTAATGTGTGATAGCTAATATGTGAATTTTAACTCAAGACTGTCTAGCACCTAAGGTATTTTCATGCTTGCACTGTCCTCTAAAAATATAAAGCTGGAAAATAAAGAAAATAATACTTTTACAGTATTTGTATACATTTAAAAAAATGTTTTTATTTATTTTTGAAACAGAGAGAGACAGAGCATGAGCAGGGGAGGGGCAGAGAGAGAGGGAGACACAGAATCTGAAGCAGGCTCCAGGTTCTGAGCTGTCAGCCCGACATGGGGCTCGAACTCACAGACCGTGAGATCATGAGACCTGAGCTGAAGCAGGATGCTTAAACGACTGAGTCACCCAGCTGCCCCTTTGTATACATTTTAAAATTTATTTTCAAGCAAGATGGTACCTGAGAAAAAGCTTTAATTAGATGATAATTCAAAGATACGCCCTCATCTTGGGAGCAATTCTGAAAGACTTCCTGGGTTTCCAAAGGGTTTCAGAGGGTAAAGCCACTAGTTGTTTCAGATTTCTAATTTCACTTCCAATAGATTTACCCCTAGCACAGGATTTACATTTATTAGCACTTACACCATTTGGTTTTGAGGCACAAGGATAGAGATGCAAAGTCAGAGACTATTGTCCCGAGAATTTGGGCAAGAGCTAAGAGAGAGAGGGGGGTGGGGGTAGTTCATGAATAAGCGCATGTAGTGATGTTAACTCTAAGCTCTGGGATCAAAAAACTTAAGCAGGGAGCATAGCATAAAACTGGAGCAGGGGAACCCAAGTAAACCTATCCCTAGTCCCAAGTCTCTGACAGAAGAGTCTCTACTATCTGGACCCTGGAACAACTCAAAGTAAGTCTGTTTTTACCTGGACAGGATTCTTACAAGACATGGGGGGTAAAGTTATTTCGCTTCCCTTTCAGTAAATGTTTATACTTTTTTCCCAACCATGAGGAACATGACATTGGGGATATGCCAAGAATTGTCACCAAAAGCAGTGAAGGAAGAGGGGTTGGCATATAGTACGATGGCACAACAGAGAAGGTTCAGGAGAGGGAGGTGGACCTCGCAATGCCTGGCTCTGCCCTGCCTGTGCAAACTTGGGTAAGTCACTTACCTTCTCTGAGCTTCAGGATCCTCATATGTTAGATGGGGATAAAAGAGAGTAAAAACAGGATCTACCTCATAGGTTCCTATGAGAATAAGATGAGATAATCCATATAAAGTACTTAGAAAAAAGGGCTCAACAAATGTTTGTTACTATTAATAAGTTTTACCAACAGTGTGACTTCAGTCAAGTGGCTTAAATTTTTTGCTTTTATTTCCTTAGCTATAAAATGATGAATAGAACTAGATGATACTATAGATTTCTTTACAATTTTAGAATTATGATGTTGCATGTATTATTTCTTAAGGTGATAGCAAAGAAATAAGAAACTTCTCTGTGGTAGCCACCAGGTGGCAACAGTGAAGAATTTAACTGTCATCCCATTTTGGGGGAAAATTAAACTAGTTTTTCAGTATACAACTCAAAAAAACAAACAAAAACCTGTTTAATAATCCTTAATTCTTATTTCAAGGGAGCTACTGTTAATATTTTGATGTATAACCTTCCATCCAGGTTATTTCTCCACCTATATATGTAAATTATTATTTAAAAATTTTACATAAATGAGGACACTGCTAGATACACTGTTTTATAATCAGCTTTAAAAAAAAACAAACATAGAAATATATGGTGAATACCTCCCATAGCAATTAATGTAGTTCTACATAATTCTCAAAGCTTCCATGGTATTCCACAGGTATTTGTTTAAGCCATGATTGGTTTGAACCATTCTCTACTTGTGAAACACCGATTGTTCCTGTTGTTTTGGCATTACAGACACTGCTTTAATAAACAGTTTTGCCGTATTGTCTATTTCTCAGGAAAAAATTCTAGCAATGGTACATCTGGGCTAAAGGGTATATCCTTTTTTTTTTTTTTTTTAAAGCTTTGGATATATACCACCAATTTGTCTTTTCCTACGTTTTTGTGTCTGGTAGAGCAAGGTCCCTTATCAGTACCTTTCTTCAGAATTTAATTCACTGTTCTACAGCATTTATTCTTCCTGATGACATTTAAAATCTTTTTGTCAAGTCTTCTTCCCCCTTTCCCCTAAAACTTTAGGGTTTTGATTGATACTGTGTTAACTTCATAGATTAACTTAGGGGGAATTCTTACAATATGTTTTTCCATTCAACAACATGGTATACTTCTTTATTTATTCAGTTCTTTTGTCAGTAAAATTTGAATGTTATTTAGTTTTGGATATCTTATATTTTTTTGTTATTTATAATTATGATCTTTTTCTGTATTTTTCAAATGGCTTTTGCTATCTGTAGAAATACTATTGTGGTTTTATAATTGGTCTCATTACTGAACTCATTTGATTGTCCTAATATTCTTCAATGTATCCATTCACTCATTCTATAAATATTTATTGGGTACTTACAGTGTGCCAGGCACTATTCTGGGTCCTGGAAATAAGTAAAAAAATCTGTTCTTAAGATCTTTATAGGGGCGCCTGGGTGGCTCAGTCGGTTGAGCATCTGACTTCGGCTCAGGTCATGATCTCGTGGTTCATGGGTTCGAGCCCCATGTCGGGCTCTGTGTGGGCTCAGGGCCTGGATTCTGTCCCCCTCTCTCTCTGCACCTCCCCATGTCATGCTCTATCTCTGTCAAAAATAAATAAAACATTAAAAAAGTTAAAAAAGAAAAAAGTATTTCCCGAGAGGAAATACTAAACAAATAAACATATGACAGGGTGATAAGTGCTAAGAAGTTGGGGGAAGCTTAATAAGGGATAGAAAGTGACCGTGAAAAATACTATTTCAGATAATGTGTTCAAATAAGCACCCTCTGAGAAGTTCAAGTCTGAGGAAAGACCTAAAATGATGTTGCTTTTCTTGGGTTTTGCAGGTAGATATTTTATATCATCATGCTCTTTCTCATCTACAGTAGGATTTCCATGTCCCTGGAGGATTGTCCAGCAGCAAGACCAAAGATTTAGTCTAGAAAGGGAGCCTCCAAGGTTCCCAAAGTTCCTGGATTTAAATAATGGCTCCACAGATCCTTTCAGCCAAAATCCCAACTGGATTTTAGAGGCACAGACTTCAGTGTGCTCCTGGTAAGTCTGCTCCCTCCACACTCCCGCCACCCCATCACGTCTTCCTACTTTATCAGTATAAACTGCCTAAGAGAACAATCCCAAGGGACTAAATTACATCTACAAACTGCTTAAAGAACAATCTCAACAAGCTGTAATTATACCTCCCTTAAAAAAATGAGATATAGCCCCATCATATCTCATATGTCTATTTACCTCTTTTTTAAAGTTTTATTTCTTTATTTTGAGGTGGGGGAAGGGAGAGGAGAGAGAGAATCCCAAGCAGGATCTGCATTGTCACAGCACAGAGCCCAACATGGGGCTCAATCCCACCAAACGTTGAGATCATGACTGGAGCCGAAATCAAGAGTCAGACGCTTAACCGACTGAGCACCCAGGCACCCCCTATTTGCCTCTTTTAACAGGTCAAGTTCATATACAGATTCTTTTTTCTTTTTAAGTTTTTTTTTTTTTTTTTGAGAGAGAGAGAGAGAGCAGGGGAGGGGTAGAGAGAGAGAGAACCCCAAGCAGGCTCTGTACTCTCAGCACAGAGCCCAATGTGGGGCCCGAACCCCCGAATTGCGAGATCATGACCTGAGCTGAAATCAAAAGTCAGTGTCCTAAGCAACTGACCCACCCAGGGGTCCCCACATACAGATTCTCAATCCCACAATGCTTTGCTCTAATCTAGCCTAACTTCCCATTTCTTTTAATCTATTTGATTCTTCCATTGTGCTGAGATCAAATTCCCTATATCTTTAACATTTTTTAAAACATTCCCTTTATCCTCTTACTCTAACCAAAAACTCAGCCATTTCCTGAAAACATGGCTTCCTCTGCAATACTTTCAAGTTGTGTGTGGGTTTTAGTCCCTCACTCCCCTAAACAAAGAGCCTACAGATGAGCGAGGTGTCTTGCTTTCTCCCTATTGGCAATTCCACACCTTCTCTCTTCCTTTCTAAAATCCTGTACCCTTAGGCATGTACCATTATTCTACATCATTCATTCTCCCTTCTTCAGTCATCTACTGCCCTGGTAGTCCTTCCCTCTTATCACAAAAGAGTTCAACATGTGATGTCCTGTCCTTCTCTTCACTGCTCCTCCTGTCATTATTCTTGACATCAACAGTCCATCCAGTACCTGATCTATGGCCCTACATGATCTGGCCTCTGCCTACTTTAACTTGATTCTACCACTCTTAAGACAGAAACGGGAGTGTCTGAGAGTGTATTCTTCTAGCGAGCTAGCAGGTTAGCCTGCCATAGTTTCATACATATTTACTGACAGAAGTCACCAAACTCCTGGGCTAGGGGCATAGAAGATTAGTTATTCACAGCAAACAGCATTTATAGCAATATCTTGTGTCAATTCTTCATGCCCCAATTCCCGCAGGTGATAGGATGAGGGCCAGACGTACATGCAGTGAGTTGCATTACAGGAGAATAATTCTGAATTTGGGAGTCTTTAAGCTTTTCTCAAGGCTGCTGGTTACTGGATCATTCCTCCCTCAGGAGAGATTACTCACTATCTTGAAATGTAAGCAAATTCCCTCTAGAGGAGAAGAGAAAGGCATTTCTAGATTTATTATTCTGGAATGTAATAAACACTGTGGGGTGTTTTGTTTTTTTGTTTCTTTTTGGTAGGTATTTATATTAGTATGCCCTTTCCTACCCACAGACTGCTACTCTAAACCTACCCAGGTTGATTGTCTGCTAATACAAAAACATCAATATTCTTGACAGAATTTAAACAAGACCTTGAGTCTCAAAACAGCATATTCAAAATGTCCAGGATACAATCCACAATTATTATGCATACTAAGAACCAGAAAAATCACAATTTACATGGGGAAAAAAGACGCCAACATTGAGAGGATTGAGAGATGATAGAATTATGTGAGAAAAGGCCTTAAAGCAGTTATTTGTTGGGAGATGATTTTCCATTCATCTCTTGTATTTCCACATGTCTTTTGGGCAAAGGCATGAACAGGTTTTTTCCTGGATTATCTTTTCAGGGATGCTTGTACTTTAAACATCCTTGGAAGACAGAGATAATATCTTCCTGTGAGGACAAGGGTGAATTTGTTTGCTGTCCAGGATAAAAAAGATCATCTCTTTTCATGGCACAGTCGGATAGGTTTGCTAGCCTCTTATTACAGGCTGGAGTTTCCCATAGAGTTCCTTTCTTATAACACAACTCACTTCATGTACAGGATCACCTTGTCCTCTGTGGGAACTGGGACTTAGGAATCTAGCATAAATGTTGAAATTCTGCTTCCTGCTACTACTGTGGCTAATAGATTCTTCTTTGTTTCTGACCCAGGAGACTCATGTCTTCTGCCGTTATCCATGAAACTATCGTGGCTTAACTTATTAATTTGCGAATTAAGGTAAAACCTCAGACCTTCAAAGTTCTTGACTATTATAAAAAATTCTCTTATAAGCAATCAAATGCACTTTTGAAACCAGTGGAAAAATAGAAAGTATCAGCAAAGAAATGGAAAATACAATGAAAAGCCAAGTGGTTATTTTAGAATTGAAAACTATAGTAGCCAAAAATTTAAGAATTCAATGGATACTCTCATTAGCACAGTGGAGATGACAGAGAAAAGCATCAGTGAACTTGCAAATAAAGCAATAGAAATTATCCAATCTGAACAACAGAGAGAAAAAAATATTGGCTAAACAGTGAATAGAATCTGAGGGACTTGTGGGACAATAATAAAAGGTGCTGAAAATTTTTGAATAAATATTCAGATTTGACAAAAGACATAAATATAGATTCAAGAAGTTCAACAAAGCCCAAACACGATGATCACAAAGAAATCTCTGCCCAAATATATGGTAATTGAAATGCTGAAAAATAAAGACAAGGTCTTGAAAGCAGCCAGAGAAGAACAATGTATTATCTGCAGGGTAACAATTTGACTACAGATTGCTTATCAGGAACCATGCAATCCAGCAGAAAGTGGCACAACATTTTTAAAGTGCTGAAAGAAAATAATGGTCAACACGTAACAGCATAATCCAGTGAAAATATCTTCCAGAAATTCAGGGGAAATAATAGCATTCTTAGATGCAGAAAACTAAAAGAATTCATTGCCAGTAGACCTGTTCTAAAAAAATTGCTACGGGAAATTCTTCAGACAGAAGATAAGTATCCTGGAAGGAAACTTGAAACACCAGCAATGAAGGAAGAGCACCAGAAATGGTAAATTGCCTGTAGAAGTACAGTAGAGAATTCTCCTCCTGAGTTCTTGAAAATATGTTTGACATTGAAAGCGAAAGCTACAACAGTGTTTCAGGGAGTTTTCCACACATGTCCGTGTAATTGATGACAACTCTAACATAAAGAGGAGAGGGTGTGTGGGCCTCTTGAAATGTAAAAATTCTACATTTCACTTGAAATGTAAAAATATATGTATTGATTCTAAGTAGGTTTTAAAATTTTAAATACATGTATTTGCATTCCTCGAACTTTGTTTTTGCCTCAGGGTCTTTGTGGTTCCCTTTGCCTGCAAAACCATTACCCCATATATACACATCACTTGCTACCTCACCTCATTTGTGTCTCTGCTTAGATACCAGTTTCTCAAAGAAGTCTTCCCTTACCACCCATATAAGATAACTACCTCTTCCAGGCATGCTTGTCACTTCTTATCTTGCTTTATTTTTCGTCTTTCATTTATCATTAACCAAAATTGTACTATATTCTTGTTAAAATGTTTCTCTCTTCCTCTAGCATACAGGTTTTCCATGAAGGCAATGGTTTGCCTCACTGTCTTCAGTATACTCAGTGCCTAGGCCAGTGTACTGGTTTTTCATTTGCTTAACCTACCAAAACTGAGAAGGTTGCATGGAAATTCGCCACCCTCTGTAGGTTTGTTTTTTTTGTTTTTTTTGTTTTTTTTTCTGTACGTATTCCAAGCCCATTTTTATTAGTTACGAACAGGTTTAGAATTATTTTATCTTAGGGTGCATGGGTGACTCAGTTGGTTAAGTGTCTGACTCTTGATTTCAGCTTGGGTCATGATCCTGGGGTCATGGGATCAAGCCTTGCATCGGGCTCCATGCTGAGTGTGGATCCTGCTTGAGTTGGTTGAGATTCCCTCTCTCTCTCTCTCTCTCTCTGCCCCTCTCCCAGTTTCAGCGTACTCTCTCTCTCTCTAAAATAAAAAAATAGGGGTGCCTAGGTGGCTCAGTCAGTTGAGTGTTTGATTTCAGCTCAGGTCATGAGCTCATGTTCATGGGTTCGAGCCCTATGTTGGGCTCTGTGTTTACAGTTCAGAGCCTGGAGCCTGCTTTGGATTTTGTGACTCCCTCTCTCTCTGCCCTCCCTTGCTCGTGCTCTCTCTCTGTCTCTCAAAAAACGTTAAAAAAATTTTTTTTAACAAAATGAAAAAATAAAAAAATAAGGAATTATTTTATCTTCCTGGTGAATGAAACCTTTTTTTTAAAAAAAATTAATGATCCTTTCCATTTCTTTTTAAAAAAAATATTTTTCTTTTTTCTTTTTTTAAAGTCTATGTATTATTTTGAGAGAGAAGGGTAGGGAGTGAGGAGGGACAGAGAGGGAGAGAGAGAATCCCAAGCAGGCTCTGCACTGTCAGTGTGGAGGAGCCTCATGCAGGTCTCGAACCCAAGAACCATGAGATCATGACCTGAGCAAAGTCAGTCACTTAACCAACTGAGCCACCCAGGCGCCCCTCATTGTTCTTTTTTCTTTTTTAGTTTATTTATTTTGAGAGAGACAGAGAGACAGTAAGAGAGACAGCATGCAAGAGCAGGAGAGGCAGAGAGAGAGAGACGAAGAGAGAGACTCTGCAATGTCAGTGTAGAGCCTGATGTGGGGCTTGAACTCACAAACCATGAGATCATAACCTGAGTTGAAAACCAAGAGTCAGATGCTTAACTGACTAAGCCATCCAGGCGCCCCTGTGATTTTAATTGCTGGGTTTTTTTGGCATGTGGCTTTCTCTCTGGCTGCTTTTAAGATATTTTTTGTGTGTGTGTGAGTTTTTCAATTTCTTTACAGTGTGTTATGTATTTCTTTTTATTTATCCTGTTTTGGTTATGTTGTGATTCTTGAACCCCTAGGTACATGTTTTTCATCATTACTGCAAAAGTCATGGTACTATTTCTTTAAATATTGCCTCATATAACAGTGGTTACCAGTGGGAGGTAGGGGACAGGGCTTGACTGACAAGGAACAGGAGAGAACTTTCTGGGGTGATGGATATATTGTATTTTTTGATAGGAGTTTGTGTTACACCAGCATATGCACTTGTAAAAACTCAGTGAATGGTGCATTTAAGGTTTGTACATTTTATTGTACATAAATTGTACCTGGGGAGGGGCGTCTGGGTGGCTTACTTGGCTGAGCATCTGAACCTTGATTTTGGCTCAGGTCATGATCCTAAGGTTGTGAGATCAAGCCTTGCATCCAGCTCTGCACTGAGTGCAGAGCCTGTTTGAGATTCTTTCTCTCTCTCCCTCTGCCCTTCTTCCCCTCTCTCAAATTAAAAATAAACAAACAAATAAATAAATTTTACCTAGGGGAAAAAACCTATAAAGCAATTTGAACACTAGTTAATGGTAAACATAGTGAAATCTTTAAGTATGACATCTGCCAACTTACCTAAAATGGATAAAAAAATATAATGCATGGGGGGGCCTGGGTGGCTCAGTCAGTTTAGCCCCGGACTTTAGCTCAGGTCATGATCTCACGGTTCCTGGGTTCAAGTCCTGCATCAGGAGCTCAGAGCCTGGAGCCTGCTTCAGATTCTGTGTCTCCCTCTCACTCTGCCTCTCCCCTGCTTGCACTCTCTTTCTCTCAAAAATAAACATATATATATAATGCATTGATGGATGGGTAGGAGAATGGGTAAATGATGTCGTTTATGAGACAAAATGTTAATTCTAGAATGTAGATGCTGGATATAAATATTTGCTGTACAATTTCTCCACTTTTCTGTATGTTTGAAGTTTTACAGAATTTGGGGGGAAAATATTGTTTGTCTTTTATTCTATCCTCCTTAGATTCCAATTAGTTATGTCATAGACTCTCTCATCCAAGTTTCCGTTTTTTTAAATATCTCTTCCGTATTTTTAGTTCCTTGTCTCTCTATAGTATATTCTGGATTATTTCTTCGGGTATATCTTCTCATTTATTAATTCTCTCTTTATCTGTATCTAATTTGCTCTCTAATCTTTCTATTGAGTTTTGTCATTTTGACAACTGTATTTTTAATGTCTAGAAAGTCTCTCCTCTCCTACCTGCCTCCCAGCATACCTGTTCATTCTTGGTAGTCTCTTGCTCATCTTTGTGATTACATCTTATACTTTTTGAAACATTTGGAACATAGATATTCTGTACTCTGTCAATTCCACCATCTATGGCCTTGGAGTTACATATCTACTGAATGTTATTCCTGCAGATACTCATAATAGTTTGGCTTCTTGGTGCTTGGAGTTCTTTGATTGTGAGCTTATTGCTTCACCTTAATTTTGAAAGTCTTCTTGACCTAAGTTGGGATGTTTTCTTCCAGAGAGGTTTTGTTTCTTTTTCTGCCCATAGCCAGAAAATTTGAAGCCAGACTTCAAATTAATTCAAAATGAGCACCTCCTATGTATGGCTTTTCCACTTGGTAGCTAGTTTAGGACTCTGTATCTGGATTCCAGTTGTTATAGACACATGTTCTCCTATCTGCTTGCTGATCAGCCTGGGCTAAGGGTTTGTGTGTATGTGATAAGAGTGGGAATTCCTTAGTATATTCTCAATCTCTTGGGGACCAGTAATGCCTCATAGAGCATTCTCATGCAGATTATAGCTGTTTGGCAGGAGGGTCCCTCAAAGAACCTTACTAGCCATACTTCTAGAAAATGTCTGATATTCTTTACTAGTATCCTTCAATTCTTAATTGACCAAAGATTTTTAAATTGGATATGGATGTTAAACTTTAGATCAGATATCTTTTTGGCATCTGTAAAGACAATGACAGATTTTTCTTCTCTAAGCTGTTTATTAAGCATTGTTCTATCTCCTAGATTCATTGCTTGCTCTAAAACTGGAACTAAGCTCTTTAAACATTTTTCCTTTGCCAGCTGGCACGGTGTTAAGCTATGTCAGTAGAGGGTGCTGGTAAGAATTTTCCTTCCTTGTTCTTGCTTGCTTGCTTGGCTGGCACTTGCAATACACATAGCTTCTCTGGCACCCCCTATCCTTTGCCTGGCTCCTGCAGTATGGGCAATTTGTCCAGTACCCAGCAGCTTCCCCAGGCCCACCTTCAGACTGTTTTGTAGCAGAGTGGCTTCTGCAAGATACCTACCCATGAACAGCTTTCTCTGGCACCCTAGCAGGTGGACTTTCAGCAAGTTCCAAAGGGTGGATTACCAGCATGTTTCACTGGCACAGTACCATAGCAAATTCTCTAACGGTCATTAAGCCAGGGTCTTTTCCGCTGTAACAAGGTCTAGATCTCAGCCTGGAGCTGGGATCAGCAGGTGTGTATGTGTTCTTTGGGGAGTCTATCTTAGCCCTAGGGGTAGTTAACTACTTCTTATATCTGATATCCCTACAATATTTAAGAGTTCTCTTTATCTTCTACTAGTTAAATCCCTTATCTCAAACCCATCACAGTTAATAATTATTGAACATCACATGGCCAAATTACTATGTAGTTTCTATTTCCTGACTGAACCCTAATACAATTTTCATCTTTTTTAAAATTTATTGTGAATTAAAAGAAAAAAAATCTCCCAGTTTGTGGCCTACCTTGGTGAATGTTCCATGTGCATTTTGAAATAAATGTGTACTCTGCCATGGTTTGATGTAATTCTAAATACCAGTTAGGTCAGATTGGTTGATAATATTGTTCAAGTCCTCTTTATCATTACTGATTTTTAAAATCTACCCATTTATCAAATACTGAGAAGGAAATGTTGAAATCCAGCTATGATTGTGGATTTGTCTATTTCTCTTTTCCGTCTTGTCAGTTTTTAGTTCATGTAATTTTAAGCTTTGTTGCTGTATCTTCTTGATGAATTGATTTATATTATGAAGTGTCCCTCTTTATCTCGTCCTGAAGATGGGCCAAATTCCTTTTCCTGAACTCAACTTTATCTGGTATTAGTGTAGATATTCCAGCTTTATTGTTTGTATATCTTTTTCCATCATTTTACTTTGAACTTATCTGTGTCTTTATGTTGATGATGCCTTTTTTCTTCTGTAGTCAGTAGTACATAATTAGGCCTTGCTTTTGTATTTATTTTTAATCATAGTGTTTAGACCATTTACAATTAATTTAATTTTTGATATATTGTTTTCTATTTGTCCAATCTACATTTTGTTTATTTTTCCTTTTGTCTTCTTTTGGACTAATTTGTGGTATTCCATTTTTTAAAAAATTAAAAAAAAATTTTTTTTAACGTTTATTCATTTTTGAGAGACAAAGAAAGACAGAGCATGAGTGGGGAAGGGGCAGAGAGAGGGAGACACAGAACCTGAAGCAGGCTCCAGGCGCCTAGCTGTCAGCACAGAACCTGACATGGGGCTCAAACTCATGAACCATGAGATCATGATCTGAGCTGAAGTTGGACGCTCAACCAACTGAGCCACCCAGGCGCCCCTGTGGTATTCCATTTTAATTTCTCTGCTGGCTACTTAGCTATGCTTATTTGTTTTATTATTTTAGCTTTTGTTCTAAGTTTTACCATATGAATCTTTAATTTATCACAATCTACCTCCAAGTACTATCATACTACAACACACATAATGTAAGATATACAGTGGAACGTTGAACAATGCAGGGTTAGAGGTGACAACCCCCTTCTTCTCTGGTACTCTGTTAAATAATTTCCACAAATTGGGTCTTTTTGTTAACCATAGTATCTTTTGCAACTCATATAGTACCTTTCTCTCATGTGGTAGGTGCTCAATAAAATATTTTTATGAGAACATGGGAGTTATACATTGTATTCTTTTATATTTAAAATTCCCTTTGGGGACATCTGGCTGGCTCAGTCAGCAGAGCATGTGACTCTTGATCTCTGGGTTGTGAGTTCAAGCCCGACATTGGGAGTAGAGCTTACTTAAAATAAAATTCCCTTTGAATCTGAGTTTAATTCCTTTTTCCTCCCTAACATCTTCTCTCTGGTTTAAAAATCTTTGCTATTTTTATTTTGCCGTATTTATTTTATTGATCATTGCGAAGAACCAGCCCTTTCCTTTTTTGATCTGTTTTGTGTTTCTGGATTTAATTCTAAAACTCAGTAAGCTAACCTATAAAATTATAATGGCAATTTACTATTTAGGTACTAAAGTTAAATTCTGCTACTTATACTGTAATATCTTTTTTATGATATTACATAAATATCATGGTAATCTGGTGGAGGCCAATAAGACCAATGCTGTGCTTCTCTGGGGAATTAGAGTTCTGTCTTTAAGAGAGTGATGACTCATACTATCAGTCAGGATGTACAGGTAATCAGAATTGTGAGAAGGGCCCTTATATAGGCCATGCTTTTCCATTAGTGGGAAGGGGGCACAATTTTGCCCCCCAAGGGCTTTTGGTAATGTCTAGAGATTTAGGTTGTTACAACTAGGAATGGAATACCACTGGCATGTAGTTGGTACTAGCCAGAGATGCTGCTAAACATCCCACAATGCACAGGTCAACTTCCCATAACAAAGAATTACCTGGCTCAAAATGTCAACAGTGCCAAGACTGAATGCCCTTAACTAGGCAAGCAAGAAAACTATCCTTTGTCCTCTGTGCTCAGGCCTGAACTGAAGAGTGAACTGTCTAGGAGCTATTCCTTGGTTAAGATCAGTTTAAGAGTGGCCTCTGCCACAGGGAGGTGACATCTCTGTAGCAAAACAAAACAATGCTGAAGACTACCCTTATTTTATGTTTCTTCTTTTTCTTCGTCGTCCTTTTTTTTTTTTTTTTTTTTTTTTAAGTAGGTCTTCACGCCCAGGATGGAGCCCAACATGGGACTTGAACTCACAATCTTGAGATCAAGACCTGAGCTCAGATCAAGAGTTGGACGCTTAACCCACTGAGCCACTCAGGTTCCCCTTATTTTATGTTTCTAATACTCATTCAGTTTTTTCTATTAGAAAAGTATTTTTATTTATTTATTTATTTAAAAAAAATTTTTTTTTCAACGTTTTTTATTTATTTTTTTTGGGACAGAGAGAAACAGAGCATGAACGGGGGAGGGGCAGAGAGAGAGGGAGACACAGCATCGGAAACAGGCTCCAGGCTCCGAGCCATCAGCCCAGAGCCTGACGCGGGGCTCGAACTCACAGACCACGAGATCGTGACCTGGCTGAAGTCGGACGCTTAACCGACTGCGCCACCCAGGCGCCCCGAAAAGTATTTTTAAATATATATCTAAACAAATACCCTAAATAAATTATAAATCTATAAATCAAAATAAATACCCTAAACCATTTATAATGTTCAAGATGAAGTTGGACTGCTAAAGATTCAAGTTTAGTCTCTTCTCAGCTATGTAGCAAAGTATTAAGAAAAAGTTACATCCTTCTACTTTGAGGTCAGGTGGTCGTGACAGCAAGGAGTGAAGAATTCCAAGGACAAAATGAATTCTCAGAAAATACGGCTGCAAATCCATCCACTCTTCCCAATAGTAGAATCTCCAAGTATCAAACCTGGAAGGTCTGGGATTATTCAATTAAGAGTGGTATATACCTCAGTCACACAGAGTCTCTCAAACTGCAGGCTGAAAATGCAAAACTCCTGATAACAATGTCAAGTGTCTATAGTATTTTTTTCTGTTTAAGTAGTATTGAAGTGTGTATAATTGGTAAAGGGCTCAAATTGACAAACTTCACGCAAGAAATTTCTCACTTCACTAACTTATTCATCATTTGCTGAATAACAATGAGCTTTCCGTCAGTAGTCAAGAGCTGACAATCTGGCTGGTAGGACACAACACATAATTACAAAACTTAAACAGTGAAAATAAGTTTCAAAGACCAAATGAGCAATACCCCCCAAAGTGTACTAGTTTTAGAATAAAGTAAAGAACATTCTAAGCCAAAGGAATCAGGAAAACCTTCACAGAGATAAAACTTTTGAAATAGGATTTGGAAAAACAAACAAGAAAAGGGATTTCTGATAGTTTAGCGAGAGCTAAACTGAAAAGGTCTGAATATAAAAGAGCAAGGGTCTTAGGGTGCAAAGATACTTTTTTTTTTTTTTTACTCATCCTTTGAAATTACCTGATTATCCACAGCTTTGAATTCTTCAACTGCTTTTTGTCTTACATCTTCAGCTTCTCTCCTTTGAATGGGACAGGTAGAGTAAATGAGAGGAATATATTCCAAGGCCCTCTAATAGTTTGGGAAATGATTAATTTTCGTGATAACAACCTCACAAATAAACAATTCGAATCTGAAAGTTTCTCTAGCAGGAAAGTGAATAAATGTAATTGGCATACACATTCAAGCAGACGGGTAAACTTTTTTCCCTGGCTAACATAGCTTGGCATATTAGTGACTGGATAGTTTTTCTACTGCAACAGAAATTACTATATATTAAGGCTTTTGCAAATTCCTGTTAATTCTGGGCACACTCGGGTTCTACCTCTAATTTCTTCTGACTACATTTTCATGTAATCTAATGGAATAAGCAGTTTATCCCCTTTCCTAGAACTCTGGAGTGCTCTACCATTCCTCTCACTCTATTTAAATCCTGCTGTGTCCTCCTCTCCATAGCCCCTGACTTTACAAGAACAACATAACCATTTCCTCAAACAGAAAAAAATACAGTCTTGTTTTTGCAAAACAACACAACTTTTCACAAAAAGTAGAGTTCGCACATTTGGGCCTTTTGTGCTTGTTAATGTATGATAGGTTTCCTCTGAAGAATTCACAGTAATCCAGAGAAGATTCTTTAAGGTTGAGTGGTCCCGTCTAATAATGTTTTCCTTAAATAGTGTGCCGAAGACAACTACGTGCACTCAGTAATATTTACCGACATGCAGGCACTAAGACATAACTAGGGCACAATGGGTTTTATTCTCGCTAGAGAGGGCGTCTGGTGAAGACTCCCCGTTCAATACCCCCGAGTGGCCCGCATGGGATCTGCTCTACTTTCTGGACCTGGGGCATTAGCCAAACGAGCCCAGGGCACCAGAGTCCCGTGGATACCCTCACTTGGCCTAAGGGGTGTCCTCTGTGCCAAGGCGGCAGGCGGCTTCGAACTCCCACCTGCTCACTGCAAACACGCGCCAGCCACGACGGAAGGCGGCAATACCCCAAGCGACCGGGAGCTCGTCCCCAAGCGCATCTCGCGACGGGCGGCCTCTTGGCGGCGCCTCACGCCCCACCCCCTCCAGTCCTTATCGCTGTCCCAACTCGCGGGGTCCAGAGAGTCCGGAGGAGGCAGGGGGTACAGCTGACACCACAACCTCCCAGCTGCAAGCCAAGGGAACTCGCTTCCACCTCCAAGTCCGGGGAATCCCCAACGACGTCGACTACAACGCCGAACTCGCCATCCCAGCCTTCCGAAGACTTCACAGCCCCTCACCAGGCACCCGTTGAAGGCGGCTCTTCGGCCCTCTCGCGAGAGAGTGCCTGGTGGTACCTCCTTCCTCAGCTGTCTTTCTCTCCCCGCCCCCAGAGTGATTGCGCGGCTTCCTCCGGAGGGCGGGAGCCTTAGACGTGGCGGGGCCGGGCCAGCCTGGCTGCCGGGCCTGGGGCGCTCTGCTTGGCCGCTCGGCTCACTTGGCCGCTTGGCTGGCCCTCCGCACCCGCCGTCCAGCCCCCGGCCGGTCCCCTGCCTTTCCAGGTAGACGGCCCGAGTAACGGCGGGGTGGAGCCGCGGGCCAGGTGGGAGGAGCAGTGAGCCCGGGCTGGTGGGCGCCACACCTGCGCGGGGCCGGGGCGGGAAGGTGCGCACGCGCGTTGCCGGGCTGGAGGGCGGTGGCTCCTGCGACGCTGCGCAGCCGAGCCGGCCGGCTGGGCGCGCTCGCTCGCGGTGGCGTAATCTCTCAGCCTTTCTGCGTCTCCTTTCCTCCGCCTCACTTTGGGGCGGGTCCGGAGAATGGCTTCGGAGATGGAGTCGTCTCTCGAGGCAAGCTTCACGTCCAGCGGTGCGGTGTCAGGGGCTTCAGTATTTCTGCCTCCGGCTCGCTCCCGTATCTTCAAGATAATCGTGATCGGTGACTCCAATGTGGGCAAGACGTGCCTGACCTACCGCTTCTGCGCCGGCCGCTTCCCGGACCGCACCGAGGCTACTATCGGGGTGGATTTCCGAGAACGAGCGGTGGAGATTGATGGGGAGCGCATCAAGGTGAGCGGATGGGGGACTGTCAGGGAGGAAGGACGCCCTGGGGTGACAGTTCCCAACCCCACTGTGGGTTAATCGCTGGCCGTGTGCGAGGTGTGCGCTCCGTTTTTTCTCAAGCCGATGTAGAGATTGGAGTTGGGGATTGGAAGGATTTATCTATAACAAACTTATAAGGCAGTGCTCCGCAAACTTTAATGCCCCGCGATTTACCTGGGCAACTTGTGTTTTTTTTAAAAATGCAGATTCTAATTTGGTACGGAATCAAGTGATGCAGATACAACTAGTCCATGAACCATACCTTGAGAAGCAAGAGTGTAGAAGGTATCCATTGGCAGTGTCTCCTGTGTTGGGAGTCAGTGAAGTAAGACCGAAGGAAAAAATGAAATTTCTCAAGCATGGAAAAGTCGTTTAATAAATATTACTTATTAAACAGGCATCTGAGCACTGCCCTAGACATTGTGGAAGTAAAACCTTGTTGCCCTTGAGGAAGTAGTTAGGTATTCTCTTGCATGCAGTTTTGCCACAGAAGTTTCTGTATGACATTGACTTGTTTAGAAGAATCTGTTTTCCTGCAGAAACATTCTATACATGACAGTTCCTACTTGGTTTGCCAAAAACGCATTCTTGGTGCCACCCTCTCCCAGTTCTTAATTCAGACCCCAGGAAAAGCTCTGCCTTCCGTATATTGCATTTACTTATTTGCTTTAAATTAAGATGTTCATCTTTACCTCGGTCCCCCTGGGGGGGAGGGGATAGATTCATGTCTTCATTCTTTCCCTCACATCCTTGAGGCGAGAACAATTTATTTGTTCTCTAACCACTGCCCTTCCCCACCATCCTCAAAGGGGTTTAAATGCTAATGATGTAAAGGAGAAATTGGATTGAAAAGAAATCAGCCTTCTATAGGTCCTTTTGCCTTTTAGTTTTTACTTTAATTTTTTATCATCCCATTCAGGTTGCCAGTGGTGGTCCTTTGGGTATACTGTAATAGGGAGTTAAGAAAGACCTGTATGCATTACAGAGGAAAAGACCTGGTAAGAAGAGACTGAATATTTTTCATCAGAATTAGGTTGGGCCCAGAAGCCTGGGGGTGTGGAAGATATTGGGGCTTCTGAAGTTAGAGAGAGGTTAGCTGGGGAAAAACAGAAGTCCTGGGAGAGAGTGCATGGGCTTTGGAGCCCAACTGGCTCGGCTCAGATCTGAACCTATGAAAGGGTAAGGATGGGCTATGTGTCCTCAGAAGGGTGACCGTGTTTGCTCAAGACTGTCCCAGTTTTAAAATGAAGTCTCACATCCCAGGAACCCCCTCAGTCTCAGGCGAACTGGGGTGGTTGGTTACTGTAGTCCTTAGGTTGCTTAATCTTTCAGAGACCATTTTCTCTTCTGAAAAATTGGGATAATGCCATAAGAGATTAGATGAGAACATATAGGAAGCACCTGATTTACAGCTGATAATCTTAAGATGATTCTTCTCTGGTGGCTTTACATCATTGTTCCTCTTTGGCACAGTCATTTTTGTGGCTGTGCATCCAGAGTGTGAAGCACAGATAAAGTAGGGCATATGCAAAAGGTGAGAGAAATTCCCCCAAAAGCATGATTTTAAAGAAATAAGTAGAGGGAATGGAGGCAGGAGAGGAGTTGGGAATTTCCTTCCTTACCTACTTTTGGGTTGCCATTTGTACTTTAACATCTCAGATGAATCAGGTGCAAATTTAAGTGGTATTTATATTGAAAAAATACAAAACATGTCTAGTGTCTAAGTTGAATACTTAACTACTGGGGTAAGTGATGGCAGTCATAAGTGAACCAGAACCATAAATGGATGAATCTGAGAGCCAGAGTTTATTCTTCTGGTTAAGAGAAGTATGATAGGGTGCCTGGGTGGCTCAGTTGGTTGAGTGTCCAACTTCAGCTCACGGTTCTCACAGTTCTTGATCTCATGGTTTGTGAGTTCAAGCCCCACGTGGGGCTCACTGCTGTCAGCACAGAGCCAGCTTTGGATCCTCTGTCCCCCTCTGTCTCTGCCCCTTCCCTGCTCATGCTCTCTCTTTCAAGGGTAAATAAGCATATTAAAAAAAAAAAAAGATATTAAAGGAAAAAAAAAGAGGAATAAGGAGAAAACATTTTTTTTTCTGGGATTATTCCTCCTGAGCTTCAGCTTAACCTGTTTGGTTGGTAGAGGCCTGGAAACAGTTCCTTTTTCTTCTTTCTAAGGCCTTAGCCATTGACTTGTACCTCCAACTTTTAAGACTTGAAAGATTTCTTTTGTGGTCGAAAAAGACACTTACAGAAATACTCTTTTTAAAAATGCTTTTGAAATGTTTATTTATTTTTGAGAGAGAGAGAGACAGAGACAGAACATGAGCAGGGGAAGTGCAGAGGGAGGAAGACACAGAATCTGAAGCAGGCTCCAGGCTCTGAGCTGTCAGCACAGAGCCCAATGTGGGGCTTGAACTCACAGACCTTGAGATCATGATCTGAGCTGAAATCGGACGCCCAACCAACTGAGCTACCCAGGTGCCCCCCTTACAGAAATATTCTGAGATTTCTGTAGTAGAAAAGGATAGGACTATATTGGACATTTTTTTCCCCAAAGCTTTAAGAAACACAGACATTGCAACGCAGCCATATGTTATATATTGGACATTTTTTAAAAAACACTTTTAGTGTCTTAAAAAAAACTGAAGTGAATGTAGAATTATGTCATGTGCTGCTCCTGCTTTTTCTTTGTTAATCTGCAATACATCTTAAGTGCTGCTGAAATGTTCATACGTATTTTCTCTTTGGAAAATTTTTAGCCTGATCTGAAATGACATGTCTTTTCATTTTTCATCTTCAATCGAAAGCTGGAAAGCTTTATGTTACTTTACTGATAAAATGATATTCTAGACATTTTTATTTGGTAAAAGTGAGGTATTGTGTTGAATGTTTCTAATTCCGGACTAGAAGTTTTTCAGAGAGTGTGTCTTATGGCAGTGCCCTTTCAGTTAAAATGTTTTGTGAAATGTAACAAAGTCTATATTTGTTAATCTGTTTCTAAGTACTATATATGTATGGTTGGAAGAGCAGAATCTTGTTTGCAGAATTTTTGAAGTTGAATAAAATTATAAACCGAATTCCTTAAATAAAAATACATTTGATTTTTAAATTAAGACTCAACCCTAATCCTTATGCTCCATCCTTGTAATGTGTATCCCCATCATACCTAGCTGTGTTCCTTTCATACAAGCATTTTACAGCGAGACACCAGCGGAATCATTAAAGCCTCATGTTGCATTTGGTCCATCTTCTCACTAGGGGGCAGCAGTTTCTATTTGAACATTGGGATGGCTTCCTTTACAGAGGTATGACATTTTGCCATGTTAAATACAAGATGTTAATATTAACTAAAGGAAAATAATCAGTACCTCTCCCCCATTGGTACAACAAACATTTAATGAGTGATTGCATGAAAGATGACATTTTTGTTAGTCACAAGAATTATGATACACTGTAGGGGTTGGCAAATTATGCTTGAGGGCTAGATATGGTCTGCTGCCTATTTTTACGTGGCCTGCAAGCTAAGAATGATTTTTACTTTTTTTATTTTTTTATTTTATTATTTTTTAAGTTTTTAAATTTATGTTGAGAGCGGGGGAGGGGCAGAGAGGAGAGAGAGAATCCCAAGCAGACTCTGCATTGTTGGCCCAGAACCCAGCAGCATGAACCCATGAACCATGAGATCATGACCTGAGCTGAAATCAAGAGTCGGACGCTTAACCCCGATTTTTACTTTTTTAAATGGTTGGGGGGAAAAATCATAAGAATATGGTTTTATGACAGGTGAAAATTATGTGAAACTCTGATTTTAGAGTTTGTAAACAAAGTATTGCAACACAGCTATGCTCGTGTCTGCATTTTGGGCTTGCTTTTGTGCTCTAGTGGCAGAGAGGAGTGGTTGTGACAGAGATGTTAGCCCCACACAACCTAAGATACTCACTGTTTTGACCTTTTACGGAAAGAGTTTGCTAACCCTGATATAGTGCATAAATGAATTACTGTCCTAGATTAGGATAAGATTTATATACCTAAAAAGGTGACCAGCAAAACCAGGTGAAGAATGAGTGCCGAGTTATTGTTTGGGTGTGGGTGGAGGAATCCTTTGTGCTTGGGGTGCTAGGTGCAGTCCCACTGGGGGGGGGGGTGGGTTTTCTGATAAGGACCATTAGCAGGATGCTCCCGTGGGATCAGAGGTTCTTGTGGAAAGGTGGCAAGTGAGAAGAATATGCAGGTATTGGTAGCAACGTTTGTGAAGAGTTTGAAAAAGAAAGCTGAAGAGTCAACTTCAGGTGCTCCTGGGTGGCTCAATCGGGTAAGCATCCAACTTTGGCTCAGGTCATGATTTCAAAGTTTATGAGTTTGAGCCCCGCATCGGGCTCTCTGCTGTCAGCATAGAGCCTGCAGATCCTCTGTCTCCCCACCGCCCTCCCCCCCCCCACTGCCCCTAACCCAAACTCACGCGTGCACACAGACTCAAAAATTAATAAACATTAAAAAAATTATTTAAAAAAAGAGTCTAGACTTTATTTTGTATGCATAGCAAAAAGTCCAGGTGTTTTAGGAAGATAAATGTGGCAGCAATTGAGAGTGAATCTAGAATAAGATACAGTTTGCCCCCTGACCTGGTTTTCTATCTACATTCTCTCCCTTGGTAGTCTCTCAGTGTCAGCTGTCACATCCGTGGAGATAACTTCCAAATCTTTGTCTAGCCCACCTCTCTCCCTGTCTTACTGTGCATTTCCTACTGTCTTCTAGACATGGCTATTTGGATCATCTCTCCTTCGCCTAGAATGTCTGAAGTGAGTTCATCTTCCCTGGCAAATCTGTTTATCCTGTTTCTCCCCACATCACCTAGGTTGTCATGATGGCGTCCCTCCTCATCTTCGCAGCCTTGTCCCCTTTCTTTTGCTCTCTAAATCCAGCTGGGTCTCTACATGCATGATTCTGTAATCCATCCTTTCTTCAAAATCCTAGTTTTAAAA
The DNA here is from genome assembly GCF_007474595.2 of Lynx canadensis. Classification (NCBI taxonomy): domain Eukaryota; kingdom Metazoa; phylum Chordata; class Mammalia; order Carnivora; family Felidae; genus Lynx; species Lynx canadensis. The sequence goes on along the minus strand of NC_044306.2, from coordinate 86,858,920 downwards.
ATCCCTCTGGTCTGTTGCAGCAGCTCAACTCATCTCCCATGGCCAGTCTTCAGTGAACCTGTTTTATACATTGTTGCCAAAATGCCAGATTAGCGTTGCACTCTAGGGAGATTAATGTTCTCTGCCTCAGATGCCCTGGGTAGTTCTCCACTATATTGTAAAATTCCAACTTTTAAAATTAACGTAGGACTTCCTTCCTTTTGCTCCAGACTGCCTTTCAGACTTTTTTTCCCATTAATTTCCTTCAAGTACCCTAAATTCCAGCCACTTGTTTGCTGATCCCTATGTTTTCCCCTTGCATGCCCCACTGCTTGCCTGCAACATTCCCTCTGCCCATATTTCACCACATGTAATTCTTCCCTATTCAACTCAGTGTGTCTGTCAAAAATATCACACCCCTCCTTCTCCATTCTATTTCTTCCTTCTATGAATTCCCTTTAGCAATTTACCTGAGACTTTAAATTATCTCTTTCCTCATTGTATTATGTAGGTGTTTCTTCCTCTTTTATTAAGTCTTACTCAGTCTTAGAGCAGGATCCATGTCTGGAAATGCCGTAGACTTTTTCGAATGTCTAGCCCCGTTTCTAAACTATGGCATACTCAGGGAATACATGTTGAATGTATGGAAACAAGGAGATCAGATGGTAAGCTACTCTGGAACTCTAGAATTGAGGTGATAAGGGAAACTAATAGAAATTTGGTAGCTGATCAAAGAAGGAAGATCATTTGGATTAATACTTTTATCATTTTCAGTCAGGCAAAAACAGTATTAAATCAGTTTAGACAGATCATCTTTCATTTTGGTGATAATACTACTAAAAAAACTTTCATCAACAATAAGAATCTACTGTTAGTTTTTTGCAAATAATAAGGTTGAAATTTTTGTTGGAACTTCTATTGGAATTTAAAGTAGAGATTTTTGAAATATTATTGAAATATGTTTCATGTTCATATAATGTTTAAAATGGGAGTAATATCTATGGGAGCATGCATTAGCCATTTTCCATAAAACATTAACTATTTTTTTAATGTTTATTTTTGAGAGAGAGAGACAGCATGAGTGGGGGAAGGGCCGAGAGAGACAGAGAGAGAGAGAGAGAGAGTGAGTGAGTGAAGGAGACACAGAATCCAAAGTAGGCCCCAGGATCTGAGCTGTCAGCACAGAGTGTGACATGGGGCTCGAACCCACAAACTGCAAGATCATGACCTGAGCCAAAACCGGATACTTAACCGACTGAGCCACCCACATGCCCCTAAAATATTAACTATTAAATTGGGAAAAATTGCTCTGAAAATACTTCCTAATTAAACCAGACAAAAGTGTGTCACTTCTTTAGTTTCCTAAGTGTTATTCTCCTTTGTTAAACACTGTGAACCACTCTACTCAAAGCTTAACCTCAAGACTTTTCTAAGCTATCATGGGGTTTGTTCTCTACCAAGTCTCTCCCCGTTGGTTTCTCTCTCTTTAGGTCAAACTTTGTTTTGCCCTTCATGGCTGACAGTGTTTGTCATCTGTCCTGTCCTTTCCTTTCTGAGTCTCTGACTGCTCTTCCCGCAGACCCTTTGCCCTCGCCTCATGTTCCATGCAGGCTTGCAGGCTGCAGACCGTGTGGCAGTGTGCCTTTGCCTGAGCTCTTGTGTCAGCAATTCTGTTAGGAAATTCTGAAGCTTCTTTTTAAATAATCCTTTGTAAGTGCCTCATTAACTTAGAAATTACTTTTATGGCTTTCCAGTAAAGTGTGAAGAGTTATTATTTCAGACCCCTTGTTTCCTGGAAGTCTTGATATGGTAGAATGCATGCTTTTGAACAAGATTGATGGGAAGCAGAGTACTGTTGAGGCAGGCCCATCCTAAAACAAACAAACGGTTTTCTTAGGAATAAACATCCTCATCATCACGTTTATTGAGGGCTTTTGCAGTTCTTTGAGGCAGGTCTAAATTCTGTGTAAGCATTAATTTTTTGTGTTTAGTTTGTTTTTATAGAAGTGGTTGCTTGTTATGAAAAACAAAAGTAGAAATAAAGGGGGAAGTTGCCTTAAAGACAGCTATGGTTAATGTGTTGGTATATTTCCTTGTGTGCTTTTCGTTTATTTACTTTAAACTTATAAATATTCTCTGCTTAAAACATTATAAGTCATTCTTCATTGATGAAATGGTTTTTGAATACCTGAGCTACAGGAAATGTTAAAAGAGAAAAGGTCAGCTGCAGTTTCCTTGGACAGCTTTTATATAGGTCATCCAAATTATTCCCCAAATACCTTTCTAAATGTTAAAGATACAGTTTGGTGTGGGTTTTTTTTTGATGACTCTAAAAAACTGAAATATAATTTAGGTACCATAAGATTTACCCTGTTAAAATATACAGTTTATTGGCTTTTAATATATTCACAAGGTTGTGCAACCATTATCACTATCTGCTTCCAGAACTCCAAAAAGAAACCCTGTACTCATTTTAACAGTCATTCCCCATTCTTACCCTACCCTCACCACCAGTCTACTTTCTGTCTCTGTGGATTTGCCTCTACTGGACATTTCATATAAAGAGAATCTTATAACATGTGGCCTGTGGTGTCTGGCTTCTTTCACTTAGGATAGTGTTTTCAAGGTTCATCCGTGTTGTAGCATGTATCAATACTTCATTCCTTTATTTTAATTTTTTAATGTGTATTTATTTTTGAGAGAGAGACAGAGCATGAGTAGGGGAGGAGCAGAGAAAAAGGGAGACAGAGAATCCAAAGCAGGCTGCAGGCTCTGAGCTGTCAGCACAGAGCCCAACGCGGGGCTCGAACCCAACGAGCCATGAGATCATGACCTGAGCCGAAGTTGGATGTTTACCTGCCTGAGCCACCCAGGTGTCTCAGTACTTTATTCCTTTTTATGGCTGAGTAATATTCTATCATATGGACATTTTGTTTATTCTTTCATCAGTTGATGGATATTTGGGTTGGTTCTACCTTTTAGCTATTACAAATACTGCTGCTATGAACATTTGTGTACAAGTTTTTATGTGAGCATATCTTTTCAGTTCTCTCATATACACATGGGAGTGGAAGTGCTGGGTCACATGGCAACTCTCTCTTTTTTAAAATAATTTATTTGGGGCGCCTGGGTGGCGCAGTCGGTTAAGCGTCCGACTTCAGCCAGGTCACGATCTCGCGGTCTGTGGGTTCGAGCCCCGCGTCGGGCTCTGGGCTGATGGCTCAGAGCCTGGAGCCTGTTTCCGATTCTGTGTCTCCCTCTCTCTCTGCCCCTCCCCCGTTCATGCTCTGTCTCTCTCTGTCCCAAAAATAAATAAACGTTGAAAAAAAAAATTAAAAAAAATAAAAAAATAAAAAAATAAAATAATTTATTAAAGTGAAATTCAAATAAAAAATTAACCATTTTAAAGTAAACAGTTCATTGACATTTAGTAGATTGGTAATGTTGCATAACCACACCTCTGTCTAGTTTCAAAATATTTCAATCACTCTGAAGTAAAACCCCTCACCCTGAACAGTTTCTCCCCATTTCCCAGCCCTGGCAACCACCAAGTCTGTGTTCCATCTCTATGGATTTTTCTATTTGGGAAATTTTGTATAAATGGAACCACAGAATATATGTCTGGCCTCTTTCACTTAGTGTATTCTGGAGGTTCACCTTTGTTGTAGCAAATATCAGTACTTTATTCCTTTTTATGGGTAAGTAATAGTCCAACTTTTTGAGGAACGGCCAAACTGTTTTCTAAAGTGGCTGTTCTATTTTATATCCCCGCCAGCAATGTATGAAGGTTCCAATTTTTCTACATCTTCCAACACTTGTTATTGGCCATTTTTTGTTGTTGTTGTTTTTTAATGGCCATCTTAATGTGAATGTAAAATGGTGTTTCATTTGTTTTTGATTTGCATTTCCTTGATTGCTAATGATGTTGAACATCTTTTTATGTGCTTATTGGCCATTTGTATATTTTCTTTGGAGAAATGTCTGTGCAGATTCTTTGTTAATTTTTTAATTGGGTTACCTGTCCTTTTATTATTGAGTTGTGAAAGATATTAAGTATTCTGAATAGTAGACCCCTGTCACACATATTATTTGCAGGTATTTTCTCCCATTTTGTAAGTTGTCTTTTCACTTTCTTGATAATATAATTTGAAACACAAACGTTTTTAATTTTGATGAAGTCCAATTTATTTTTTCTTTGATTGCTTGTGCTTTAAATATCATTGTCTAACCTGGTGGTCACAAATATTTATCCCTGTGTTTTCTTCTAAGAATTTTATAGTTTCAGCTCTTACATTTAGGTTTTTTATCCATTTTGAATAAGTTTTTATATATGGTGTGAGGTTGGGGGTCCAACCTCATTTTTTGTATGTTGTCCCAGCACTATTTGTTAAAACAACTATTCTTTCCCCTGTTGAATTGTCTTGGCACTTTTGTTGAAAATCAATTGACCGCAGATACATGGATTTATTTCTGGACTCTCAGTTTTGTTCTGTTGATCTATATGCCTAGTCTTACTCTAGTAGCACAAAGTCTTTATTATTGTAGCTTTGTTTAATAAGTTTTGACAGCTATCGTTTGAAGCATTTTTAATTGTTTGTTGAGTGTTTTTATTCTTAACCTGTTAGTTGAGATAAAAAAGTTGTATTTTTTTAAAAGAAAAGTTGTATTTTTAAAGAATTATACATTTACTTTATTAGCTCTTTGCATACACAGTGTAGCTAGTCTATTAATACTTATTTTTTTAGGTCTGAAACTAAACTTTGCTTTCACCGTTGAAGAAGCCAAGGTCTAGAGGTAAAATAGTCACCTACTGGCACATAGTTGGCATTGAATAAATAATCGTTGATTTAAACAGTTTAGTTGTTAGTAGTTATTAATTTGCTTTGCTGACAACTGTTTGCTTCTATCTCTGACTTATATGACACTAAGTCTTCATGGCCTATCTGCCAGTTACGTTGCTTACATCACGAAGGGGGTATTTTATAATAATTTATTTTGTGACATCTCTAGGAATGTATTGAGGCAAAACCTTGTGATTTGATGAGTAAATTACCCGTTGAGTGTAAGGGGTAAAGGTTTTAAAGAGTGTACATGGTAAGTAATTTTACGATGCCATTTAGCTACATATAAGAGAAGTTCAGCTATAATGATTTAACCGTGTAAGGTTTTATTTTTCTCATGGAATAAGGAGACCAGAGGCAGCAGTCTGTATGATGGTACTGTGTGATTCCAGGTCTGTGTAGACTTCCGCCATTCTTGTGTGTGGCTTTCTTCTCCACGGAGGCTCATACAATAGTTGCTGAACCTCCAGTCATTATATCCCATTCCAGGCAGAAAGGGTATGGTGAGAGAGGTGCAAAAGGCACGTGCCCAGTGCTCCTATCTTTTTTTTTTTTAAATTTTTTTTTTTAACGTTTATTTATTTTTGAGACAGAGAGAGACAGAGCATGAATAGGGGAGGGGCAGAGAGAGAGGGAGACACAGAATCAGAAGCAGGCTCCAGGCTCTGAGCCATCAGCCCAGAGCCCAACGCGGGGCTCGAACTCACGGACCGTGAAATCGTGACCTGAGCCGAAGTCGGACGCTCAACCGACTGAGCCACCCAGGTGCCCCAATCTTTTTTTTTTTTTTAATCACACATCTGTAGTTTTCCTGGAAAATCCCAATGAAAGACTGTCTACAAATTATTGGCTAGAACTATGTGATTTGGCCTCCCTTAGTTCTAGAAGAGCCTGAGAAATCAAGTTTGTAGAGTACTTTATATTTCTGCCTAGAGCAAAATTTGGTTTATGTTAATTAGAAAGGGAGAATATTAAGGAAATGGAGAAATTTGGTCTCAAAAAGAACTGCTAGGGGCACCTGGGGAGCTCAGTCTGTTGAGCGTCTGACTTTGGCTCAGGTCATGATTTCTCAATTCGTGAGTTCGAGCCCCACATCAGACTGCTGCGGTCAGTCTGTCAGCACAGAGCCCGCTTTGTATCCTCTGTCCTCCTTTCTCTGCCTCTCCCCTGCTTGCACTCTCCCCAAAATAAACAAATACTTAAAAGAAAAATTAACTACCAAAAAAAAAAAAAAAAAACCTGATAAAAATTAGGGTAGCATGGGAGTGCATGGCTGACCCAGAAGAGCACACGACTCTTGATCTCAGGGTTGTGAGTTCAAGCCCCACATTGGGTGCAGAGATTAAAAAAAAAAAAAAACAACTTAAGAAAATTAAGATACCATGGAAGAGATTGGTGACCAATATTTTCATCCCTAATCACACTTTTAAGGTGTATTTATTCATTCATTACATCTTAATTGAGCACTTACTATATGTCGCCATATCCTGAGCAATTTGTATCTTGTATTCTACTTACTTTTTGGGCCATCTGCAGAATCTCCTCATTTTCCTCTACTTTGGTGTTGCTTTGTGAGAAATCACCAGTTTAGGCTTCCAGTCCATACCGTGAACATTTATAAATAGTACAAGTCTGTCGATCAAAAGTCATCTAATAAGCAAAGGGGTGCTTGGGTGGCTCAGTTGGTTAAGTGTCGATGTTGGCTCAGGTCATGATCTCTCGGTTCGTAAGTTTGGGCCCCGTGTCAGACTGTGCCTACAGCTCAGAGCCTGGAGCCTGCTTTGCATTCTGTGTCTCCCTCTCTCTCTGCCCCTTCCCCACTCATGCTCTGTCCCTCTCTCACTCTCAAAAATAAAAAAACAAACATTAAAAAATTTAAAAAGAAAGTTATCTAAGCAAATTGACCTCTAGTCTTTTCCACTGAGATCAGTATCCTCATCATTTAACTTCTTTAGGCAGTAAACAAAGGTAAGGTAATTCAGTATTTTAAGATAATTATAACACATGACTTATATTTAGCTTTAGATATTATTTTCCTCAACTCCCCCATATTTGGACTGGGAGATATTGGAATAGTCTTGTTGGTTGAGATGTTTAGGTTAAATAAGTGATTTTCTAGCCTTTTATAATTTTCAAGGAGGATTTTGTATTTATATTACATATATATATACAATCTATATTATGTATAAATTGTATATATAATATATACATGTATATATATATATATATATATACACACACACACACACACATATATATAGTGTGGGGACTAGACCTAATGACTCTTAGTATCTGTCCTAAGTCTATTTTTTTTTTTTTAATTTTTTTTTTTTTAACGTTTATTTATTTTTGAGACAGAGAGAGACAGAGCATGAACGGGGGAGGGTCAGAGAGAGAGGGAGACACAGAATCTGAAACAGGCTCCAGGCTCTGAGCTGTCAGCACAGAGCCCGACGCGGGGCTCGAACTCACGGACCGCGAGATCATGACCTGAGCTGAAGTCGGCCGCTCAACCGACTGAGCCACCTAGGCGCCCCTTAACTCTTCCACTTTTTTTTTTTTTTTTTTTTTTTTTTTTCAACGTTTTTACTTTTATTTTTGGGACAGAGAGAGAGACAGAGCATGAACGGGGGAGGGGCAGAGAGAGAGGGAGACACAGAATCGGAAACAGGCTCCAGGCTCCGAGCCATCCGCCCAGAGCCTGACGCGGGGCTCGAACTCACGGACCGCGAGATCGTGACCTGGCTGAAGTCGGACGCTTAACCGACTGAGCCACCCAGGCGCCCCCTAAGTCTATTTTAAAGTTAGTCTGGTGAAAGGTAGAGAAGGGCATATGGTAACCAAATTTACAGGGATTAGACAGTTAACGTGTTTGTTAAAACCTGGTATATTTTTATTTAATATTTTAGAATCAGTTTTTGAGGTAAATTTCCTCCAGACAAATTTAACTTACTGAAATTTAAATGCTAAATTGAAATATTTGTTCTGATACTTGCATTAATTATGAGGTAATTAGTGACATGAAATCTGGATCCCATAAGTTACACTGAAAAGGCATTATGGAAGGGAACAAAGTAATGTAAGTGAAGACGTACTAAAGACCATGCAGAGTTGATTAAAATTTTCAATATGTATAATTGGGATGAAATGTTCAGTTTTCTCTCCTTTTTCACTTTCAGATCCAGTTATGGGACACAGCAGGACAAGAACGATTTAGAAAGAGCATGGTACAGCACTACTACAGAAATGTACATGCTGTTGTCTTCGTGTATGATATGACCAACATGGCTAGTTTTCATAGCCTACCATCTTGGATAGAAGAATGCAAACAACATTTGCTAGCCAGTGACATACCACGGATTCTCGTTGGAAATAAATGTGACTTGAGAAGTGCCATTCAAGTACCTACAGACTTGGCACAGAAATTTGCTGACACACATAGTATGCCTTTGTTTGAAACCTCTGCGAAAAACCCCAATGATAATGACCATGTGGAAGCTATATTTATGACCTTGGCTCATAAACTTAAGAGCCACAAACCATTAATGCTTAGTCAACCCCCCGATAACGGAATTACTCTGAAGCCTGAACCAAAGCCTGCAATGACATGCTGGTGCTAAGTAACAGTCTTTATTATACTATCTAATTTTGACAAAAGAAATACTTTTGAAGTATGACAGTGATAAGTCATAAGATTTAATCTCAAGTATAATGGATCATCCTGACACTTTACTATTTATCATTGTCATGCTGATTTTTGTATTTTGTATCTACTTAATTAAGTTTGTCACTGTGACAACACAGGGAAAAAGTTGGTTTTCATGTGAGGTTGAAAATGAAGCAAATGTAGAATGAATCAGAACATTTTTCCATTGAGAACCCAAAGAAGGAGGCTTCAGATGAGAGCATGATAGTATTTTAGGAGTAAGTGATTGTTCAATCCTGTATTCATGGGATTGAAAAAAAAATTAAAGGTTTAGGACATACTTCCTAGGTGTGTCCTTTGAATAGGAAGTGTTCTCAATAGGATAAACCTGGTATTTGCCTCTGCCTATAGTTCTTTCTTTGTATTATTGATGTATTTAATTGCATTATTATTGGTACATTTTAGAGCCAAGACTTTATGTCGTTCCAGTGGGAGGAGAAGGCATGGAATGTTTTCTGGTTCTCAGTGCATAAAGAGTGACTTTTCCAATGATTCCAGATGCTTGATATTTCTAATCAGTATCAATCATATCTACAGAAGTCATTGTTACTTTTAAAAGAATAATTTGTTTTCTTACTAATTTCTGTTAAAATACACAAAAATAAGTCTGACTTTAATGAAAATGAAGTGAGGGGCGCCTGGGTGGCTCAGTCGGTTAAGCATCCGACTTCAGCTCAGGTCATGATCTTGCGGTCCGTGAGTTCGAGCCCCATGTCGGGCTCTGTGCTGACCGCTCAGAGCCTGGAGCCTGTTTCAGATTCTGTGTCTCCCTCTCTCTCTGACCCTCCCCCATTCATGCTCTGTCTCTCTCTGTCTCAAAAATAAACATAAAAAAAAAAAAAGAAAATGAAGTGACAAAATAAGGTGCTTTATATTTTATTTTGATATCTTTAGTGAAAAACCAATTGAAAACATTTGAGGAGTTGTAACTTGGGAGGAAAATAGTTAAACGTGGTTCCTGGCTACCACAGGAGACCTATTCTTAGCTCTTCGTAATTTCAGGCTCTATATCTGGCATAGTATCTCTTGTTCTCTTCCACAGTCAGTTAATTTAATAACCAAAGGTTGAATTAACAACTCAACTTCTATTTGGAGTGTAGCTCTGAAGGCATACCTCTAATTGCTATGAGTCTACATATATTTCTGTAATAGTATTGTGTTACAGTATATCAGTTTTTTAAATCTTTAAATTTTATGGTCACAACAAACTATTCCTCCTCAGTATGAAAAATAAATTAAATATTGAAAAATACCTTGTCTCTCTCCCTCAGTTGTGGAAAGAATAGTTCAAGAAGTTTTTTTTTTACCCTAAATACTTTTATTTTGAGTTTGAGACTTTGCACATTGAAAATAGTAAGCTTGCATATAAAGCTATTAAATGAATGGAATGTAAGCCATGAACTTTGAAGGGTGTACATTCACTGATTCTGATAGATTGCCGTCCTTGATAATTCTAGAGGTAATTAAGCCAAAAGATGATTGTACTTAGAATATTTTCAGAACGTGGTAAATCAATGAACTATGTTATCTAGTGTAGTTTAGGATTTTTGTTTAATCATTATGGTGATCCTAACTGGATAATCTAATTAGAAAAACAAGATAATTCTATTAAATGAAATAACTGAAAGTAATAATTTTAGAAAATAATTACTCAATTTTAAATATTAGAGCTTAAGGAAAAACAGGTTGGCTTTATCTGTGTCTAGGGAGATTAATCCACTTTCTTATCTTGCTAGAATTAAAAATGGTTTGAATTTAATGTTGCTTTGTAACTATTTTTATAGTAAAACAATGACAACTGTGCTAATTGTGGTGGGTGTAGCAGTTTTTTAAAGAAGGGAATCTGTTTATTGCTTTTAAAACATTTTCTGAAGTGTGGGAAGAAAGTTTACAAACTTTCCACACACATTTCTGTTTTTAAGTGCTGTTAATAATGGTTAAAAAAAATTATTTAACTTTATTTCTTTTTTTAAGAACTTAGTAACAGGTATCCTTTACAGTTCTGTGAAAGGACTTAGTTTTTCACTTTAATATTTATTAATTTTGAAATATTTGTATCTCATTTGTAATGATTTACTGTTTTAATTTTTTCTACATGTGTTTTTATTTTTTAAAAGAGCATACTTATCAGTTGGGGGATAAAGCTTTTAGCTATTTTCCAAAATATTTATAAAACATTTCATTGTTGAGAAATCACTTCCAGAATGGTGGCTATCAAACAAATAATTACAAATTTTTAAAGCACAAGTCACACATTTTGTACCTCCTATGTGAATTTATTTTAACTGTGACCTTTAATTGAAAACATCAGATATGTTTTGGAAAAGTCTTAATTTGAGAACACTGAAGGAAGCTAATCCAGAATCTAATGTAGTTAGCTATTAATGATGATGCTTTATTGACAGTATATTGCTAATATGTTTCCTCACGAAATCTAAAGTTAAATAATTTCATTGTGGAATAGTGTCACTGTAATGTTTCCCTTACGAAGTTCAATAAACCAGGTTTGCCATAAAGAAATTGTGTTTTATTCCCTTTGTTTGGTTGTTAGGATGATTGCAGAATAAAACAAAAAAATTTGTTTTTTCCCCCTGGCCTCCAGGTAATTATACGTTAGTATAATACATTAGAAACAAAAACTAACCTATTGGAAATCTACTTGGAACTACATTTGGGGTTAAAGAACTTTTCAAAAAGGGGCACTAGGGTGGCTCAGTCAGTTAAACATCCGACTTCGGCTCAGGTGATGATCTCATGACGCACGAGTTCAAGCCCCACGTCGGGCTCTGTGCTGATGGCTCAGAGCCTGGAGTCTGCTTTGGATTCTATGTCTCCCTCTCTCTCTGCCCCTCCCCCACTTGAGCTCTGTCTGACTCTCTCAAAAATAAATAAACATTAATAAACAAATAAAAGACTTTTCAGTAAAAACCCTAAATATTAAAATTGGTTGATAGGGTAGGTTTCTACTTTGTATGGCTGAGTAATCAACTTATTTTAAGAACACTTCAGGGCAAACAGCAGATACTGTAAGAGTGATCAACATCTCTAGATCTTGAGGCAGAACAATTTAACAGAATGAATAATTATAAAATATATGAGAAAAAAGAGAAGGAAGTGCATTGTAGGTATAAGATTGCAATTTCTACATTCAAGTCACTGATTCAGGCCCTTTAGGAGAGTGTAGATGGGGACTTGGGGTCTCTGAAGTTGATACTACTTTACCTGGTCAGTTTATTTCACACATAAGTTATTCTTCTGTTGAAACAGAAAATTACATTCTTCATGAAAGACTGCTTTCTTAATCAGATATTAAAACAGTAAGTTGGTCAAGTCTTTCGGGGGCAAATTTGCAGAGCCTATGTAGCAAGAACTAATTGATTTGAATAATCTGATTTATCAAACATTTGTTAAGTACTTGCCATATGTTTTTCAGTTGTGTTGGGCATTGAGCTATGTAAACGAGTAAGACTATGTCCTTGAACTTATAAAATAATATATAAATGAGCGGGAATTCTATACGATAATATGGTAAATGTAATCAAGGAGACAACTACTTAGGACAATGAGCACAGAGAATGGAGCCATGTTTTGACTTTGATGCAGGGGAGTGAGTGCAGTTAAATGAAGGGCTGGTGAGAACAGTGGGAAACGAGGCTGTCAAGACAGGTTGTGGTTGAGCCGCCATGTTTTCATGTACTGGGTAGGGGGGTAGATGAGGACTGACTTTGGTGCAGGTATCAGAAACTCTGAACTAGCCTCGTAGCGGGGATTTATTGAGAAGGGTTTGACTTGTCCCACTGGACTCCAGGACAGGGATGCAGCTGGACTCAGAGAAAAGCTGGGATTGAGCACTCAGTTTCCTAACTCTGGGCTCAAGCTTCTCTGCACATCCTCATTCTCTCTCTTTTATAACTGGATTTCTCCCCTTTCCTGGTTCAGTTGGCAGAAAATGTGGACACTGATTGCTTCTGAACTTTTGTATGCTGCAGGCATTCAAAGAGAGATGAACTGATTATCAGTCCTGAGTCGATATTTCTGGAATGGACTGTTTTTGGCCTGGCTAGTGTTAGATACCCAGCCCAGGACCAATAGCCTAAAAGAAAAAAAAAAAAAAATCAACTAGATCATTTCCATATTTGGATATTTGGCGGGGCGGGGGCGGGGGGGGGATTTGGAGAAGGAAAGGAAAAAAGGATAGCCACATGAAAACATTTGAGCCTTACTATAAAGGCAATGGATAACTAAAGTGTTAAAGCAAAGTGGTGAGTGGGACCATCAGATTTATGCTAGAAATTCCAGTAGCAATGGGAAGGGTATGTGGGAATGGAGCCATGGTGGCCAGGTAGTTTACCATAAGAACCTAAAAAAGAGGTTTCACTGGGACATTGGCAAAAGAATATAGATTGGAGACGCTTCAGGGTTAAAATCCCCAGGAGTTGAAGACTAAATATAAGTTGTTAAGGCTAAGGTAATAAATTTAATTTCACAAAGCTGTTAGTATGGTTCTTCTCCAGAGCTACACACTGCATTCATGTATGTAGCTAGATGTTTTTAAAATGAATGTTTTTAGCCTTATTTTTTGGATTATTGTATTGCTTTACTTTGCCTATATCAAAAGTTTGATTCCTGTGATCTGTCATTTCTGTATGTATTTTTCAAAATTTTGAGTCAGATGAAACTTCTCATTTAAAATTATTAACTTAATACCCTGATGCTATTAGTTGTTTATAGTTTTTTAAAAAGTATTTATTTTTTTTAAGTTTACTTATTTATTTTGAGAGAGAGAGAGGGAGCGGGAGGGAGAGAGAGAATCCCAAGCAGGCTTTGCACTGTCAATGTGGAGCCCTACTCCAGGCTCAAACTCATGAACGGCGAGATCATGACCTGAGCTGAAACCAAGAGTCGGACACTCAACTGACAGAGTCACCCCAACCACCCCGGCACTTTGAAATAATTTAATTTTAATTAATTACAGCAGATTTTGTGTATTTTTCTTGGAGTCCTGGAGCATTCTTTAAGTACTAAAACAAACATTGAATTTTCATTTTGGTACTTATTCCATAGAATTAACAGAATATACAAAAGCATTTCATTACTTCTCTTGGCTCCTCAATCCTTTGAGAGTTTTATTTATCTATAAAATATGGCAAGGGCTTCTTTTTGATTAGATTTTCCACAGACAGTACATTCACATGGTTCAGGATTTGGACCATGTACAAACAAGTAAACAGTGAAGTCTCCTTCCCACTCCTCTCAGCCCCCTGGTTCTTCCATCACAAATAACCAGGATCATAAATTTGTTGTTGGTTTACATAACAACAAAATATCCTGAAGATGAGTTCATATTAAAATATATAGGCATCATTCTCACTTAGGCCTCATGGAATTCTTTTAGCCACAATTTATTTAGACAGCCCTCTCTATTGGTGGACATTTAGGTTGTTTCCAGTCTTTTGCTATTACAGACAACATTGAGATGAGTAATCTTTTACATAAATCACTTTGTATAAGTGTGAATATATCTGAAGGGCAAATTCCTAGAAGTGGCATTGCTAGATGAAAGGTCTATGCATTTGTGGGTGGGATTTCCTTTTTTTGAATTTTTTAATATTTATTCATTTTTGAGAGAGAGAGGGAGAGAGCGAGCCTGAGTGGGGGATGGGCAGAGAGAGGAGGCAGAGGATCCAAAGCAGGCTCCATGCTGACAGCAGTGAGCTTGATGTGGGGCTCCAACTCACGAACCGTGAGATCATGACCTGAGCTGAAGTCAGACGCTTGATCGACTGACCTACCCAGACACCCCGCCGGTGGAATTTCTAATTACCCTCCTCAGAGGTTGCACTGGCAATGAGAAGAGTCATTGTTTCCTTACACTCTCACCAACGCAGTCTGTTCTCAAAGTTTTTGATCTTTGCAGATCGATAGTGAAAATTTGCATTTCTCTTATTGTGAATAGGGTTGAACATCTTTTTAATAGTCATTTATATTTCCTTTTCTGTTGAATTGTCTGTTCATATCCTTTGTCCTTTTTTTTTTTTCTTTTTACTGATTTGTAGGAATACTTTATATATTGGGGAAATTAACTTTTTTGTGATAGGTGTTTTAAATCTTTTTTTCTAGTGTGCTCTTTGCCAATTGAATGTTTATAATGGTTTTGGCATGAATATAATAATTTTAATTTGTCAAACCTAACAGTCTTTTTTATGATTTTAGTTTTGTGTCCCAATTAGAAAAACCTGTGTTTCGGGATAAGAATTCTCACATGGTTTCTTTTCTTTTTTTTTTTTTAATATATGAAATTTATTGTCAAATTGGTTTCCATACAACACCTAGTGCTCATCCCAAAAGGTGCCCTCCTCAATACCCATCACCCACCCTCCCCTCCCTCCCACCCCCCATCAATCCTCAGTTTGTTCTCAGTTTTTAACAGTCTTATATGCTTTGGCTCTCTCCCACTCTAACCTCTTTTTTTTTTTTTTTCCTTCCCCTCCCCCATGGGTTCCTGTTAAGTTTCTCAGGATCCACATAAGAGTGAAACCATATGGTATCTGTCTTTCTCTGTATGGCTTATTTCACTTAGCATCACACTCTCCAGTTCCATCCACGTTGCTACAAAAGGCCATATTTCATTTTTTCTCATTGCCACGTAGTATTCCATTGTGTATATAAACCACATTTTCTTTATCCATTCATCAGTTGATGGACATTTAGGTTCTTTCCATAATTTGGCTATTGTTGAGAGTGCTGCTATAAACATTGGGGTACAAGTGCCCCTATGCATCAGTACTCCTGTATCCCTTGGATAAATTCCTAGCAGTGCTATTGCTGGGTCATAGGGTAGGTCTATTTTTAATTTTCTGAGGAACCTCCACACTGCTTTCCAGAGCGGCTGCACCAATTTGCATTCCCACCAACAGTGCAAGAGGGTTCCCGTTTCTCCACATCCTCTCCAGCATCTATAGTCTCCTGATTTGTTCATTTTGGCCACTCTGACTGGCGTGAGGTGATATCTGAGTGTGGTTTTGATTTGTATTTCCCTGATAAGGAGCGACGTTGAACATCTTTTCATGTGCCTGTTGGCCATCTGGATGTCTTCTTTAGAGAAGTGTCTATTCATGTTTTCTGCCCATTTCTTCACTGGGTTATTTGTTTTTCGGGTGTGGAGTTTGGTGAGCTCTTTATAGATTTTGGATACTAGCCCTTTGTCCGATATGTCATTTGCAAATATCTTTTCCCATTCCGTTGGTTGCCTTTTAGTTTTGTTGGTTGTTTCCTTTGCTGTGCAGAAGTTTTTTATCTTCATAAGGTCCCAGTAATTCACTTTTGCTTTTAATTCCCTTGCCTTTGGGGATGTGTCGAGTAAGAGATTGCTACGGCTGAGGTCAGAGAGTTCTTTTCCTGCTTTCTCCTCTAAGGTTTTGATGGTTTCCTGTCTCACATTCAGGTCCTTTATCCATTTTGAGTTTATTTTTGTGAATGGTGTGAGAAAGTGGTCTAGTTTCAACCTTCTGCATGTTGCTGTCCAGTTCTCCCAGCACCATTTGTTAAAGAGACTGTCTTTTTTCCATTGGATGTTCTTTCCTGCTTTGTCAAAGATGAGTTGGCCATACGTTTGTGGGTCTAGTTCTGGGGTTTCTATTCTATTCCATTGGTCTATGTGTCTGTTTTTGTGCCAATACCATGCTGTCTTGATGATGACAGCTTTGTAGTAGAGGCTAAAGTCTGGGATTGTGATGCCTCCTGCTTTGGTCTTCTTTCACATGGTTTCTTGTAGTACTTTTATAGTTTTTTTTTTTTTCCACGTATAAATGTTTGATCCATTTGAAATTTATTTCAGTGAAACATACGAGATGTGAATCCAACTTTTTCTTTTTAGATGACACCTACTCGGTCTAACACTGTGTTTTGAATAATCTATCCTTTCCCCTTGAACTTGAGGTGCCAACTTGGTTATTTCCTAAATTCTGTATGTATTTGGGCTTATTGCTGGATCTTCCCTGTTGTTCCATTCATCTACTTATTCATGTGCCATTTGTTTTAATAATTATAGGATATTATTTTAAAATCTGGTAGGATTAGTTCTGCTTTTATTATCTTTTTCCAAAGTTTTCATGGTTGTTGCTTATTTTTCCAACTCAGAATTAGTTTAAGATTGAAAGCCAAAACAACAAGAAAATCCTGCTAGTGTTTTTTATTAAATCTATGTTCAACTTTGAGGTTAAAGAGAATTGCTATCTTTATGCTTTGAGCCTTCCTGTTCAAGGTCATGTTGGGTCTTCCCATTTGTTCCACTGTTGTTTTGTATCCCTCTGGAGCAATTAGGGATTTTTTTCATACTGCTATTCCTCATCTCTTGAGAGGTTTATTTTTTTTTAATCTTTAAAATTTATTTATTTATTTAGTTATTTTTTACTTTCTATAATTTATTTATTTTTTATAATTTACATCCAAGTTAGCACATGGGGCAATAATAATTTCAGGAGTAGATTCCTTAAGCCCCTTACCCATTTAGCCCATTCCCCTCCCACAACCCCTCCAGCAACCCTCCGTTCCCCGTATTTAAGAGTCTCTGCCACAACACCTGGGCATTTCTCTTGGCTGCTGTTTTTCCTGTCTTTGTAGTGTCATAAACCAGACAAGAGGCACTCTTTAAGCCTTTGCCCTTATTCCTCTGTTTTTGTTTTTCCTGGCTGAACAGTCTTTCCCTTTATGATCTCCTCTTCAGAAGGCACTTGATTACCCAAACCTGCTTTGCAGGGCCTTGACTGCCCCTGAATTCTTTTAGAGGTACCAGTGACACACCCAATAAACATGGCCAAATCCAAATGCATAAACCTCCTCCCACAAACTTATATTTTCTCCTTTGTTTCCTCCAAACCTCCAGGTTCTACCTGAGGCTCCCCTTTCCTTCATCTCCCACATCTAGTCTCCCACCCAGATCTGTTGTTTGCACTGCCTTTTACCCTTGTGTTTTTTCTCTTCTTTCCGAGACACATCGCAGGTAGACCCCGCGGTCCCACCACATGGGGATTGAACCCCAGATATTCTAATGGTGAAATCTGTCACTGCCTCCATGTCCCCTCATCTTTAAAAGGGGCTGACAGGGGCCCCTGGGTGGTTCAGTCAGTTCAGCATCCAACTTCGGCTCAGGTGATGATCTCACATTCGTTGGTTTGAGTGCATCTAGTCTTGTTCTGACAGTGAAAAGCCTGCTTGGGATTCTCTGTCTCTGCCCCTCCCCACCCCTCTCAAAAATAAATAAACATTAAAAAACGTTTTTCAAAAGGGGGCTGACAATAACAAGATGGCCACTGTGTGAATGAAATGGGTTACTACTGTGTGATATCTATTGTTACAAAACAATGTTGTCCAAGACTTAGTAGATAAAACCACAATCACTTGTTGTCTCTCACTGTTGTGGTGGGTCAGGAATAGACAGTGGTCCAGCCAGGCAGTTCTGGCTTGGGTCTTTCTCAAGGCAGAGCAGGGGGGACCCTAGGCCCACACTTGGGCTGGCACAGCTGGTGCTCATCTGGCATCACTCTCTCTCTCTCTGGAATCTCTGCATGGTGGCCTCAAGGGAGCCAGGCTTCTTATACGGTGGCCAAGGACACCCAGACTAAGTGGCCCAAGACAAACCTGCAGAAGCCCTAGGGGGTTTCTAACTTAGCTCAGAAGTCCTGCCCTAGTCACAAAAACCTGCCTGGGCTTAAGGGGAGGAGATATAAACTCTGAGTGTGCATGGAGGCCTGTTAAGCTTGTGGACTTTAAAAAAAAAAAAAAAAATCACAGTGAGTGACCATAAAAATGTTTTATGCTATTTGGATGATTCAGTGGTTATCTCACGACACAGTAATTAAAAGACTTATCAAAGTGAAAGACGCACCACACATTTTTCTTTCACAAAGAGACGTGATCAAATTGTTGATCACTTCTATAGTACAAGCGTCTGAATGTATTTCATACCAAGAAATACATTTCCTACTTAATAGTTATTTTTAGGAACACCAACACCCTTAATCTCTCTTCCTAATTGCTGTTTGGAAATGTTTCCATCTGGTGTGCTTTTGTTTCTAAAGTCTTTGTCACCTGTAAAAATGCTATCTCAACATTTTGTTCCAACTGGTCTGGAGGGTTAAGCTTACACATTCCTTGCTTGCTGACCTAAACCCGGTAGTTTGTAGCAGAAGTAATCTACTTCCCTTGAGATCCCACAGACGCTGGCCTTGAGGAACAAAGAGCCAGACTTTCTGGAAGTTAAGGTCTGACGCACTTTAAAACAGCTGCCACTGGCCATGGTATCCTCAATAAAAGACACCTGGGAGCCTTGATTCTTGCATGGAAGTGGAGAGGGTGGGGAGTCTGGACTGCCTCACCAGGAGGCTGTTTATTGGGCTGCAGAAGTATCCTTTACTGAAACACCTGGGAGCCTTGATTACTGGCAGAGCAGAGTAATCTGGAAGCCTTGTCAAGTACAAATGATTAACTGTGGAGCACTAGTTTCTCTTGCAAGTAGCCCCCTCACCATTTCCTGTTACTTTCCCCTTAAAAGCCCCCTGCTTGGGGTGCCTGGGTGGCTCAGTTGGTTGAGCGTCTGACTTCAGGTTCAGTTCAAGAGTTTGAGCCCCACATTGGTTTCTGTGCTGACGGTTCAGAGCCCAGAACCTGCTTTGGATTCTGTGTCTCCCTCCCTCTCTGCCCCTCCCCTTCTTTCTCTCTCTCTCTCTCTCTCTCTCTCTCTCTCTCTCTCTCAAAAATAAATAAACGTATAAAAAAAAAATTAAAAGCCCTCTGCTTCACCTGGACTGAGAAGATGGTCTTTGGGATGTTAGTCTGTCATCTTCTTTAGTATTGGCTTTCAAGTGGCCAGCAGTCACTAAATTTGGACCTGGTCCTCTGTCCAGTAACTTTATTTATTCTATTCTATTTTAAGAGGGAGAGAGAGGGGGCACAAGTGAGAGAGGAGCAGAGAGAGAATGGGGAGGGGGGCAGAGGGGGGGAGAGAGAGAGAGAGAGAGAGAGAGAGAGAGAGAGAAGAGCTCACCGGAAGCAGGGCTATTGTTTCGGAAGCAGGACTTGTGCTCACCGGATGCAGGGCTCATGCTCACCTCAAGAGAGGCTCCAGCTCACCCCAAGTGGGGCAAAAGCTCACCCCAAGTGGGGTTTGATTTCACCCAATGTGGGACCCAAACTAACAAACCATTAGATCAGGACCTGAGCCAAAGTCAGATGCTTCACGACTGAGCTACCCAGGTGCCCTGCCCAGTAACAATTTTAAAAGCTAGAATTTCGCATTCTGTTTACGAATCCTCCAAACTAGGACTTACCCTGGGCTATGGATCCATTCGTTAAAAATATAAATGCAACATCCAGTTAGTTTGCAAGAACAAAATGGGGAGATGGAAATCTAGCAAATGAATTTCGGTAAAAACCTTTGCATAGTTGACAGATGGAATTGAAAACTCGGCAGCAGGGTTTAATAAGCCTGGTCATGATGTCCTTCTATTTGGACCCAAGAATCTTTGTGAGGTTGTTTTTTTTTTCCCTTTTTTCTTTTTGTCTCCGATAGTCATTGCAAGTATCAACATAAACTGGATTTAGAAATAGATCTTTGCCTTGCTTAATCAGGAAGTATTAGACAAAGATCTTCAAAATAATAAAGCATATTTATTATTAGCAAAATAGGCCTTTGTATGTGGGTGACAGAGAATAAAAAGGTTTTGTGTGGTTAAGTGAAATCAAATACTTCTTTTTTTTTTAAAGATTTTTTTAAATGTTTATTTTTGAGAGAGAGAGAGTGCAAGTGGGGGGAGGTGGACAGAGGATTCAGAGCAGGATCTGGGCTGACAGCAGAGAGCCAGATGTGGGGCTCCAGCTCACAAACTGGGAGATCATGACCTGAGCCGAAGTTGGCGGCTCAACCCACTGAGCCATCCAGGCACCTGTAAAATAATTCTTTAAAAACATTCTTTGTTTCACTTCATCCCTTAAGTTTCTGTTTTGTGTACGTTTCTTGCTATCAGTACAGTCTGTGATTATAATTTTAGGTGAACCAGTAAACGTGCATTGGAAGCGCTGGCTCACATGCTTTTCCTGATAAGGCTGTAGGGTCTCCAGAGTTGGAAAACCACTGACGTGAACACTCTGCCAGCGGGTTGGAAAACGACCTGCCCAGACGGCGCCGCACGGTGTCTCCAGCTTCTCGGCTTTGTGGCTACGAGCCTTTACTGCGTGGAAAGGGGCGGAGTCAGGAGGCCCTGCTTCAGGGTCCCTGGTGAGCGTGCTCTGTTCCGTCCCTCCCTCCTGGAAGGAGGAGGAACAAGTTTTTCATTAATTCTGCTTATAGCAGCCTTGATTACGTATTGTCTCCACATCTTCACAGTATCTAGTATTTGACTGTCATTTGTTTCCTCCACAATCACCCTCGTTCCCAAAGTGTTCGCCATTTAGAAATCACTCATATTCTTAAGTGATTCCTCTTGATTCTATAATAATTTGGCTCCAAGGGCTTTCAAGAGGAAAAAATTTCCTGATGTGATGGTTGAGTCATGCTTGGTGAAAATGAGCAATTCATTCCCAGCACGCGCTGTAGTAACATTACATTAAGACTTTGCGGAGGACATGTGTCTTCTGGGAGTTTTGTTACATGGAAGTAAAAATGAAGTCACTCTGCTTTTAACTCCTTTGCTAAGCTTAACAAAACAAAGCAGCATTTCTTAATTTAAAGATGATAATGAACTCAAAGTAGAAGTCCTCATTTTCCTCTCTTGTATCCTGATGGCAAGGAAGTTCCAGTTCCAGCTGAATCTTGGCAAGACTCCTACAAGCCATGTTACACTGCTCGGATTCAGTTTCCCAATCTGCAAAACAGGATCAGTAAAACCTGCCCCCTTTATGCCTTAAAACAGTTATTATTAGATTGACTTATACTAATGAAATCTACTTAGCATCAGTGGGACTTCATTCTGCATCTGACAAAGCAGTTTCTAATCCAAACTTCTATCTTGCCTCATGTCTCCCTTCATATCCAAATTTCCTACACCCAGAATCTTTTTTTGGCCTTATGAACTGAATTCAAATTAGATACCCTTGATTTCAGATATCCTCCAAGAAACAAAACACTCAAAAAACCGCTGAACTCTTCTAAACCATGGGCCCCCATCTGGAGTCTCTGAACAGAGTGCAGAAGCTTGCGCAGACTACCTCTGGGGCGCGTGGGTGGGTCAGTCTGTGGAGCATCAGATTTTGGCTCAGATCATGATCTCGTGGTTTGTGAGTTCAAGCCCCACATCGGGCTCTCAGTGTGACGTCCGCTTCGGATCCTCTATACCCCTTTCGCTGCCCCTCCCCCTCTTGTGTTTTTTTTCTCTCTCTCTGTCCCTCAAAAATAAAATAAACATTAAAAAAAGAAGAAGCTTGCTCAGACTACCTCTTGTTATTTCTTAAAGATTTTTTCCCTCCGAGGAGACCCATTAACGCCGGGCTCCATAGGCAGGAAACCGATGTCTCTTAGAAGCAGCTTTTCTTTCCCACCCTTGCTTCCTCTCTGAGCCTCAGGACTTCTCACGTCAGTCCAGTTTTTGGAACTTGGACAACAGTAGCTGCCTCAGGGAGGAGGAGGTTCTGGGCTTAAGTCTGTTTCTATCTTGGAGGCTGCCTGCTGAGTCACCCTCTCCTATCCTGCCCCCAGCAAGCTCTCTTTATCCATTGGGCAGCATTCCCACCATGCCGAGGACTAAGGAACTTCCCCAAAACCTACAAACATTACTGAGACCTTAAAAAAAAAAAAAAAAAAGAGGATTGACCTCAAAACATAAAAATAAAATTAAGAAACATTTAATTAAATGTCTACAAACTAAAAATTATACTTATATTATTAATTGATAAATGTTAATATTCATAAAATAGTAAAATTATATTTGAAAACAATTAGGACATTAGATTATTTCCCTTTAAAAGGCCCATGTACCATGTTTGCTGAGAAACTGATGACACATTAAATTGTTTACTCGGAGCTAAATCATTTTTAAAAGTTTTTAGAAAAGCAGTACTAGGTGTACATTTTCACATTTTTGATATGATGTGTAATGAGACCTTCAAAAGACTGAATGCTTGGAAATTAGAATACAGACTATGTGCTAGGTGGTATTAGGCAAAGGTTGTTCATTTCCTTAGTTATGTGAATGGTATTAAGGTTTAGTGGGAGAATCTTAGGAGACACTTATGGAAATATTTAGGGATGAAGTGTCCTGATGTCAGCAACTTGCTTTCAAAATGTTCTGCAAGATAGTGACAACTATATGGGGGAAAGGAGGAGGAACCTTATGAAGATTTGAAGGAAAAGTATTCCAGGCACAGGGGGAAAGCCATATACACAAAGGCCCTGAGGCAGGACTTAATAGCACTGGATCCCGTCCAGCTAAATTTTTGTTATTGTTAATCTGGTGAGAATGAAATAGGCCCTCATGATTTGTATTAATCCGCTCATAAGAAGCAACTTTTCATGTATTTATTTTCTGCCGCTCCCTGGTGGTCTAGTGGTTAGGATTCGGCGCTCTCATGTATTTATTTTCTATGTGTACTTCATTTTCTGTGAAAGTCTTGTCAAGCCTTTTGCCTAGTTTTCTCTTGGGTTCTTTGTCTTTTTCGTATTGATTTGTAGGAATTATTAATACATTCTGAATATGACTCCTTTGCCCATTATATGTGAATCAAATATGTTCTCTGTATTTATGGATTCTCTTTTCAGTCTTTTTATGTGTCTTTCAAAGAACAGGTGTTCTTAGTTTTAATATAGCTGGTTTATCAGTCATTTTATTTACAGTGTGTTTTGGTGTCTTGGGTAAAAATATTTTTTCTTATCCTGAAGCAAAAAAAGAGATGCTCCATTTATGTTATTCTAGATGTTTTATGGTTGTGTTTTGCATGTTGAAGTTTTTAATCCACCTAGAATTGAGTTTTATATAGTATGAGCTAAGGATCCAATTTTGCATTTTTTTTCTTTCTGTATGAATATCTTATTGTTTGGGCACCATTTAGTTAAGTAGCCCACCCTTTTCCTTCTGACCTGTGGTGATGACTCTTTATCAATAAAGACACCATTTATGTGTCTGTTCCTGGGCTGATGCTACACATCCTTAGTTTCTAGAGGTTTTATGTCTTGATATTTAATAGGCTCAGTCTTTCACCTTACTCTTTAGCCAGAGCCTCATTTATTCCTGGGCCTTTGTTTTTCTACCTAAGCTTTAGATTTAACTTGTCAAATTCTATGAAAAATCCTGTTGGAATCTTAACTGAGATGCTTTGAAGTTATCAATCAATGTAGGGGAATTGCCATATTAACAATGTTGACTCTTCATGTCCAAGAATATGGTAAATCTTTCTGTTTGTTTAGGTATTCTTTTATGTCTTTGAATAAAGTTTTACAATTATCTTCTTAAAGGACTTGATTTATTTCTAGGAATTTCCTTTTGTTGCTTTTTAAAGATATCTTTAAATCTTCACTTTTTAATTTCTTGTTGCTAATGTATAGAAATACAACTGATTTTTTGCATGTTGGTTTTACCTAGGAACCAAGTGAAATCTTTATTAATTCTAATTATTTATTTGTAGATTCTTTTTGGTGTTCTACATAAGTAATCGATCACCTGCAAATAAGAACACTTTTTAAAAAAATTACTTCTAATTCCTATATAGTTTTTTACCTTTATCTTGTTTTATTGCCCGGGTCAAGATGTTCAACACAACATTAAATAAGGGAGGTGAAGCTGACGTACATATCTTGTTCCTGGTCTTAAAGAATGCTTTTGACATTTTACTGCTAAAATGTTTACTCATACTGGTAAATATGAGGTCTGCTGTAGATTTTTTCACAGATATCTTTTCTGACATGTATTTTCTTTTTTTTTTTTAATTTTTTTTAACGTTTTTATTTATTTTTGAGACAGAGAGAGACAGAGCATGAATGGGGGAGGATCAGAGAGAGGGAGACACAGAACCCGAAACAGGCTCCAGGCTCTGAGCCGTCAGCACAGAGCCCAACACGGGGCTCGAACTCACAGACCGCGAGATCATGACCTGAGCCAAAGTCGGATGCTTAACCAACTGAGCCACCCAGGCGCCCCTCTGACATGTGTTTTCTAACACCAGCAAGCAGTTCTCTAATTCTCAGCAGATGCTGGCAGAGTGTCCCAGAAATTTTTTTTTTAAGATTTTCTTTTATTTTTTTTTAAGTCATCTCTACACCCAACGTGGGGCTTGAGCCCACAACCCTGAGATCAAGAGTCAACATGCTCCACCAGCTGAGCCAGCCAGTCGCCAAGGTGTCCCACAAATCGAACTCAATGCTGACACCACCTATCTAGAGATAGCATCAGATGCCACAGGTTTGGGGCTCAGTCCTGTCAGACTGCTCCCACTTCAGATGCTGAGCACAAGTCCGTGTTGTCACTGACTATAACTTGGAGTTCCCACCACATCTCCCTTGGGTTTAATTAATTTGCTAGAGCAGCTCACAGAACTCGGGAAAACCAGTTTACTCACCTGATTACGTAGGATATTAAAAGATACAAGTTTATTACATAGCATATTAAAGGATAGACTGAACAGCTGGATAAAGAGGTATACACAGAATGAGGTCCGGAAGGGTCCTGAACACAGGGGCTTCTGTCCCTGTGGAGTTTGGGGTGGGCCACCCTCTGGGCACGTGGATATTTTCACATTCTCAGTCACATGTGAGTGAGTCACACTCACATTCTCAGTCACCAACCTTGAATGAGAATACCGCATAGGTCAGGGATTTTTATGGAGGCTTTATTAAATTATCACACAATTGATTAAGTCATTGACCTTTGGTGCTGGAATGCAATCTCCAGCCCCTCTGTCCTCCCTAGACATCGGGCAATGGGATGGAAAGTTTCAACCGTCTAATCACCTGGTTGGTTCTGTGGGTGACAAGCTTCCATCCTTGGGTTTCCTAGGCATTTTCCAAAAGTAGCCTCATTAGCCTCAGGAGGGGTGGTTGAAAGAGGCTGTTATTAATAACAAGACCCCCACTTCACCTTTACTGCTCTGAGCTAAGGGCAAAAGATCAGGTATTATTACACAAGATGCTCCTTTTGTTCCTATTACTTTGGAAATTCCAAGAGTTTGGGGAGCTTGAGCCAGAACTGTGGCTGAAGACCAGATATATATTTCTTATTATAAACCACAATATCACACACACACACACACCCTTTCCTCATTAAATTCCCTCCAAGTTCACCCTCCTTGTTTTAAAGTTATAACTTTATTAATCTCTTCTGTACTGGGCCGGTTGCCTTACATATGATCTCATTTACTCTTCACAATATCCCTTATGAAGTAGGTATTATTGATTCTCCCAGAGAAGTTAAGACACTTTTCTAAAGTAATACTGCTAGAAAGAGATGGAGCTGTTTTATTTATTTTTGAGAGAGAGAGAGAGAGAGAGAGAGAGAGAGAGACAGAACACGAGTAGGGGAGGGACAGAGAGAGGAGACACAGAATCTGAAGCAGGTTCCAATCTCTGAGCTGTCAGCGCAGAGCCCGACACGGGGCTTGAACTCACAAACGACGAGATCATGACCTGAGCCGAAGTCGGACGCTCAACCGACTGAGCCACCCAGGCACCCCAAGGATAGTCTAACTTTGCGGGTTCTGCTTTCCCCAGAAATCTTTGCCGTCTAATCCTCGGGTTGAAACCCATCCAGTATAGGGAACACTGTGGAGATGAATCAGAGCAGCTGATTTGAACAGAGGAGGCCTGTGAGGAGAGGAAGTAAAGAGAAATGGGAATTTAAATGGACAGTGAGAGCCGCCTCACCTGGCGTGAGATGCCGGATTTGCGGAAAGCAGGCATTTCCCCTTGATTGGCTGGGTCGCCCTCACACCCAAACATCTTCTCTCAAGATTCACTCAAATGCCTACAGCCATGGCAATCCAGATAATTATGGGGTAATGGGGGCTGCTCTCAAACCAATCACAATTGCTCCCTTACTTCTGTTTTGTTTTTGCTACCAAGTTGGCCCCCCGATCACCCCTTCCTGGAAGCCATATCTCACCGTCATACATGTCCTGTGTTAAGCCCTTGTCACTCCTGCTGCAAACTCTTGTTTAGCCTCGCATTTCCTTTGATGAAGAAGCAAAATATAGGAAATGGAGATCCACAGGGAAGACTCATTCATTTGTGTAGCAAATGTTGATTGAGGGCCTTCTATGTCTCAGGAACCATGCAAGAGGCTAAGGGTATAGCCATAAACAAGAATGACAGAGGCTGCACCCCAGTGAGGCTCATGGTTTAGTGATGGAATACAAACAATGAAAAAGCAAACAAATACACAACATAACTGTGAATTGGGCTAAGGGATAACAATGAAAAAAATTGGGCAATGAATTAGAGGATAAATGGGCAGGATTACCAAGACGGAATGGTCAGGGAAGGCACCTTTAACATGAACTGTATGGCTTAAGAGCTGACTGTTGAAAGAGAGAGCAAGTCATACAAAGAGTGGGAGGAGGACACTGGGCAGAAGAAATCAGCAGGTGGAAAGCCCTGGTGCCAGGAAAATGCTTGGCAAGTTTGAGAAACAGAAGGTCTGGCTGGAGTACAGTGAAAGGGAGAATGGACTAAGTGACACTGAGAGGGAGGTGGGCCAGGCCATTGCAAATAGTTTGTGTTTATTCTAAGTACAGTGTAAAGTCATTGAGGGGTTTCAGCAGGGCAATGACATGATCTGCTTTACTATTTTAATTTTTTTTTTTCAACGTTTATTTATTTTTGGGACAGAGAGAGACAGAGCATGAACGGGGGAGGGGCAGAGAGAGAGGGAGACACAGAATCGGAAACAGGCTCCAGGCTCTGAGCCATCAGCCCAGAGCCTGATGCGGGGCTCGAACTCACGGACCGCGAGATCGTGACCTGGCTGAAGTCGGACGCTTAACCGACTGCGCCACCCAGGCGCCCCAGCTTTACTATTTTAAAATAGCACTCTGGTCGCTGGGTGAAAGGCGGGTGGGGGAATAAGAGATGAAGGCAACATGCCTGTGGAGTGTCTCTCTTTTACATGGCTTTCCTGGAGGCTCCCCTCAGTGAGCCCCCACACTCCTCTAACATCTCATTGGCCAGAACCGGGTCAGGTGGTCAGTCTGCAAGAGATCCTTGAAAGGTGAATATTTTAGGCACAGGAAGGCAAAGGGAAAAATGGTTTGTGAATGGCTCTTGGGTAGCCAATCCAGTGTCTGTCACTGGGGTCATCTGCATTATACTTAAACCTGTGAAGTAGTGGGGCACTGGGCTCATTTATAAAGGGGAAACAGTGTTAAAGCATACAAAGCTCATAGGGCTTGAGTCCTGCTCTTTTGACATCAAATTCAATGTGCTTTTCTCACTACCTTTCCTCTTTCTGGGCTCTGCAAAAGGCTGACCCTGGTCATACATGTCCTGCTGTGTCTATGGATGAACCATTCTTCCAACTCTGTTCAACGGCCAGTGTACCTGAGCAATTCTCACGGCTGAATGGACAGCAATGGGGGGATGCCAGGTTATCAGATCAGACTTTGGAATGGAAAGAAGCTTTTAAAAATGGAAAGAAAACACATAAAATAAAAAATAGTATCTTTGGTTATAGCAGGAAATGCTGTTCCACCAAACAGAAGGATGAGGTAGAAACATCCTGGGGGGTGCGGAAGACAATCCATTGGAGTGGGAGAAGGACATTGAAACCTTGTGTTTGCATGGCAATAGATGATATAGACTTAGAGGTTTAGCATTGCTAGTATTTAATACATGAATTGACACTGGATGTCAGACAGGCACAGAAGCACCCTCAGAATCCATTCCCTTTCAGTGGATTGTGGCAATATGTGTTTACAAGTGCCTGCTTAAGGGGATTTACTAGCAATATTATCTTAAATGGTAAACTACAATTCTTTGTGATGAGATTGGGACTGTCAATGAAATTCTACTTAGGAAAACAATGGCTATTAATCATATATATAGATATATATCTTCACAAGGCATTATGGATGATATGAAATGAATATCTAACATAGGTGCGTTTTTCCAGGTTAATGAACAGTCTTTTTCGTGCATTCTTTTGTATTTTGTTTCCCTTTTAACCGGTTAGGATGGTAATCTTTCCCAAGTAATAACGGAGCCCCATGTTTTCTATTGTGAAAACTAAGTGACATAACTAATGGATAACTAATTAGACAACTAATGGATAACCAGAATCTTAGTCACAAGTAATGAAGAATATGACTGTCACATCCATTCCAGCATGATCAGAGCATTTTCTCCCTGAAGGCAGATTGACAATCAGAAGATTGCTTTGGTGAGCAAGGAATGAGAACAAAGGGAGTTTTCACTTATATACATGTAACGCTTAATGCTATCTGATAGACCCACTCACAACAGGGATTATTTTGCCAGTGGGACCAGGAAATTCAAGGAAGGCAATTACTTGGACAGAATTAGGATGAGTAATGGTTGCCTTCGGGACACTTGTTTTTTGATATGTTTATAGTCAACTTTCCCTTTTGAAATTTTATTTTTTCCTTTCACTTTTTATTGTGGAGATTTGGAAACACATAAAAATGCACAGTATTAGAGAATGACCTCCCTCCCCACCATGTACCCATCACCCACTTTAGTCATTATTCACACAAGGTCAGTCTGGCTTTATTTACAACCCCGTCTACTTTCTTCACCTCTTGTACTGGAATTTGAAGTAAATTCCCAAATCCGGATCGTTTCTTAAGATATTTTATCAAATCAAGTCCTGCTGGTTTGGCAGCCATTTTTTTTTCTTTCTCTGGTGACTTTAGATATCTATGCTCTGATCTTAAAATGGCTCCCAAAGAGCCGTTTTTGAGTTCTTGGAGGAAGCCTATGTTTTGACAACAATTACCATCATCATTAGGCAGAGTACATTCCACTTACTTTTATCTTTCCTTAATCACGCAGGAGCCTCATTCTCAGATCCCTGACAAGACTACACTGTGAAGCAGAAATGCCAGGCTTTCTGTGTACTGCCCGGGGACCTGACCCACATACAGGATCTCTGGGATTGGGGCCCAAGAGTCTACACAATTAACAAATTCCCAGGTGACCCTGCTCGCTGAGTTGGAAAAGCAGTGGTTGAGTATTTTGTGACAGGTTGTTAAAGTACACAGGGTTTTTTGGTTTTTGTTTTTTAGTTCATTTATTTATTTTGAGAGAGACAGAGACAGCATGAGATGGGGAGGGGCAGAGAGACAGGGAGAGAGAGAGAATCCCAAGCAGGCTCCACGCTGTCAGCACAGAGCCGGAAGCAGGGCTTGAACTCATGAACCATGAGATCTTGACCTGAGCTGAAACCAAGAGTCTGACGCTTAACCGAGTGAGCCACCCAGGTGCCCCAGTACGTGGTTTTTTTAAGCCAAGGTGCTGAAAAACTGTAAAAGAGACTTTTAGAAAACCAGCCACACTTTCTAATGCTTCTCTCTCCCCTCTCTCTTGCTGCCTCCCACATCTCACTGGTCAGAGGCTCTGGGCTGTAATGGTGACGTTCCTCAGTGTCTGTGTCAGGGAAGTTCTACAGAACAAAGGGCATGAACTTTGAAATAGCTATTGGCTGCTCAGAAGTCACTTGCTTTCAGGTTTCTGGCTGTGTTCCACATGGCCATGGGGCTGTAAGTCTTACCTACATAAGTGGCATTCCAGTATACACCCACACCCACACCAATTGCTAAATTTTGAATAGCTCCACTGTGTAAAGAAATTTTGAGAAATTTCTCTAATATCCCCATTCTATTGGGATAAATTATTTTCCTTTTGGGGATCAATTTTAGTAGGTATGGGATGAACACAATTACCCCCAGTGCATATCCCGCTCTCATAGCAAGCTTGAATATGACTCAGTTTTTTATTTAAGCTACTTAAGATTCTCTTGTTTTGGGGAAACTATATTCCTCTGCCTCAGCTAAGAGCTAGATTTTAGAGTCTAGAAGAAACTCAGGAAGCTGCTCATTGGTGAAGGTATCTTAAGCACTTTCATTCAGTTCTGCATAGTTTCTGCATATGGTTAACCAGAAGGCAATGTCCCCTGGTGATCCATGACTCTCACAACTCATGGCTAACTCATTAAAAAAAAAAAAAAAAAAAGAAAAGAAATATGATAGGTTAGGGAAGTACAAGATTCGATTAATTCAGGCCTAATGAATTTATAACCCATTTTTTTTTTAAAGGCTGCCCTTCCTAATCCAAAGGCTGCAGCAATTTAAAAAAAAATTTTTTTTAACGTTTATCTATTTTTGAGACAGAGAGAGAGCATGAACGGGGGAGGGTCAGAGAGAGGGAGACACAGAATCTGAAACAGGCTCCAGGCTCTGAGCTGTCAGCACAGAGTCTGACTCGGGGCTCGAACTCACAGACCGCGAGGTCATGACCTGAGCCGAAGTTGGCCGCTTAACCGACTGAGCCACCCAGGCGCCCCTTATAACCCATGTTTTGCAGAAAACTGTGTTCTACCCAGATAGAGATTTTAAAGAGCTATATGCCATAAAACACTTTTGTTTGTTTTAAAAAATAAACACGTTCTGTTCAACTTAGTTTACTGCAGGTTTCAAATGTGTTCTGAGCTCTTTTGAAATTTGGGCTGATTTAAAAAGAAAAAAAGCTCTGGAAGTGGTGTCTTCATTTGGTGAGTCTAAGTTCAACCTGATGATGGGAATGTACATCAGCACAAGGTTTGTCTTTGAAACGTGTTAAATCATCCTTTTGCTGAAGTTCTTTTTGCTTTCCATCTTCATGTCAGAAACAGTATCAAATTCTTACCACAAGAGGGAGCTGGACCATGAAGAATTAATGGGTTGCTTTGGAACTTAAAAACGGAGAGCGCATGTGATTTGGGGTGAGACCAGTATGAGTAATGGAGGCAGAAGTCATTCCACGAGTAATTACCCCATTCTTGCAGTTGCTTATATCAAAATTCAGAGTTAGCCTTGACTTCTAACTTCCCAAGGTATTAAGCATATCCTTTTATTCTGTTACTTTGACATCTGGGGCCTTGCTGACCCTGGGCTACCAAGTCCAAGAGACGGCAAACAAGTCATGCTTTTCACATGCCCAGACACCACTGCAGGGCCCACACCGCAACCAACTTCTTTATACTCGGCTCTTACAGGCTCTCGCACGCTGGGCCGCTATCACCCCAGGGCCAGACTCCAGACAGCTGTTGAAATTATTCAAAGTAGTCAATCTAAACCTGCTTACCCTGCCTCACCTGTTCCTTTTTCCCAAATTATAATGGAGGTCCTTGCCCACCTTTTCCCCTGCTCTCTTCTCACTGGCATTGATGCTTCCCTGTGGCTTGCCCCTGGCCGGGGCTCCGTCCTGGTGTGCGCTCTACTTTTGGGAACTGTGAATAGCCAACTGTCTTTCACTGGCACTTGTCTCCTGGTGTGTTGGCCTCACCATACCTAATAATAAAATATATCTTTGAAAATAACTAACCCCATATCTTGTCTCTGCAAATCCTATTGTCTCTGCCTTTACTGTATGTCTGAGGTCCGACCCCTTATCCTTGTCCCTTTGCTCCCCTCCACCATCATCTTGTTCTTCCTGCAGTTACCTGGCCCCATGCTCACTCTAGTCTGTTCACCTGTTAACCGCCAGACTGATAGAGTGATCGTGCAACAGCTGGAAAGCAGCTCTTACCACCCTGCCATTCAGAACACTCCAATCGATGGGCTAATAGCAATTAAAATTTTAAAAGTGTTTTCGGGGGCACCTGGGTGGCTCAGTCGGTTAAGCATCTGATTCTTGATTTTGGCTCAGGGCATTATCTCATAGTTCGTGAGTTCAAGTCCCACGTGGGGCTCTGCACTGACAGCACGGAGCCTGTTGGGATTCTCTCTATCTTCCTCTCTCTCTGTCCCTCCCTTGCTTACGTTCTCCCTCTCCCTCTCTGAAAATAAATAAACATTAAAACAAAGTGTTTTTGGAACCTACAGTAAACTAAGTTAGACAACGCTGATTTGTTTTTAGAAACAGACAAAAGGAGTTTATATCATGGGTTGATTTCCCATTACACTCTGAGTTAATAAACAAAGTCTTTAAAACGGCATTGAAGGCCCCCAGAGATCTGGATTTCTGCTCTTCCTCTGAGCACTTGGGCACATCACCCAATCCTCTCCTTCCCAGCCACCCTGGCCCGGACACTCCACGCAAGTTCCCACCTCAGGGCTTGGCTCATTGCAGCCCTTCCTGCACCTGGAAACTCCCCAGGCCCCCTGGTTTGTGCTCTCCCTTCCTCAGTGAGGGCTCCCGATCTTGCCCCTGCACGCCTCTTCCCACACTCCTTCCCCCTTCCCGGTCCCACAGCACTTTCCTGGCACCTACAGCCATTCTTTGGCTGATTTGTGACTAGTGGCCCCATGAATGTGTAAGCTCCACAGGGCAGGGACTTTGTTGTTCAGTGCTGAGTTGTTAATGTCCTAGAATAGTTGGCTGTTAGATAGTAAAGCTTAAGAAATATATGTTGAGTGAATGAGCAAACTGAAAACATGATTTTTTAAAAATTTATTGTTGAGCTAGCTAACATACAGTGTAGTTAGTCTTGGCTTCAGGAGTAGAGTCCAGTGATTCATCACTTACACACAGCACCCAGTGCCTATCCCAACAAGTGCCCTCCTCAATGCCCTCAACCCCCCACCCCCATCAACCCTCAGTTTGTCCTCCGTATTTTAAGAGTCTCTTATGATTTGCCTCCCTTTCTGTTTGCAACTTATTTTTCCTTCCCTTGCCCTATGGTCTTCTGTTAAGTTCTCAAATTCCACATATGAGTGAAATCATATGATGTCCTTCTTTCTCTGACTGCCTTATTTCACTTAGCATAATACCCTCCAGTTCCATCCACGTTGTTGCAAATGGCAAGATTTCATTCTTTTTCATCGCTGAGTGGTATTCCATCGTATACAGGTATACCACATCTTCTTTATCCATTCATCAGTTGATGGACATTTGGGCTCTTTCCATAATTTGGCTATTGTTGAAAGTGCTGCTATAAACATCTGGTTACATGTGTCCCTGTGAATCAACCCTCCTGTATCCTTTGGATAAATTCCCAGTAGTGCTATTGCTGGGTCGTAGGGTAGTTCTATTTTTAATTTTTTGAGGAACCTCCACATTGTTTTCCAGAGTGGCTGGTTCAGTTTGCGTTCCCACCAACAGTGCAAGAGGGTTCCCCTTTCTTCATATGATTGCCAACATGTGTTGTTTCCTGGGTTGTTAATTTTAGCCACTCGGACCAGTGTGAGGTGATTGTAGTTTTAATTTGTATTTCCTTGATGATGAGTGATGTTGAGCATCTTTTGATGTGTCAGTTAGCCATCTGGATATCTTCTTTGGAAAAGTGCCTATTTGTGTCTTCTGCCCATTTCTTCACTGGATTTTTTTTTTCAGGTGTCGAGTTTGGTAAGTTCTTTATAGATTTTTGATACAATCCTTTATCCAATATGTCATTTGCAAATAGCTTCTCCCATTCCATTGGTTGCCTTTTAGTTTTGTTGACTGTTTCCTTTGCTGTGCAGAAGCTTTTTATCTTGATGAGGTCCCAATAGTTCATGTCTGCTTTTATTTCCCTTGCCTTCGGAGACATGTCAAGTAAGAAGTTGCTGTGGCCGAGGTCAAAGAGAATGCTGCCTGCTTTCTCCTGTAGGATTTTGATGGTTTCCTGTCTCATATTTAGGTCTTTCATCCCTTTGGAATTTATTTTTGTGTATGGTGTAAGAAAGTGGTCCAGTTCCATTCTTCTGCATGTTGCTGTCCAGTTCTCCCAGCACCATTTGCTAAAGAGATTGTCTTTTTTCATTGGATACTCTTTCCTGCTTTGTCGAAGATTAGTTGGCCATATATTTGTGGGTCCATTTCTGGGCTCTCTGTTCTATTCCACTGGTCTATGTGTTTTTGTGCCAATATCATACTGTCTTGATGATTACAGCTTTGTAAGACAGGCTAAAGTCTGGGATTGTGATGTCTCCAGCTTGGTTTTCTTTTTCAACATTATTTTGGCGATTCAGGGTCTTTTGTGGTTCCATACAAATTTTAGGATTGTTTGTTCTAGCTCTGAGAAGAATGCTGGTGCAATTTTAACTGGGATTGCATTGAATGTGTAGATTGCTTTGGGTAGAATCGACACTTTAACAATATTGTTTTGACAATCCATGAGCTTGGAATGTTTTTTAATTGTTTCACATCTTCAATTTCTTTCATGAGCTTTCTATAGTTTTCAGCATATAGATCTTTCACCTCTTTGGTTAGGTTTATTCCTAGGTATTTTATGGTTCTTGGTGCAATTGTAAATGAGATCGATTCCTTGATATCTCTTTCTGTTGCTTCATTATTGGTGTATAGAAATGCAACTGATTTCTGTGCATTGATTTTATATCCTGTGACTTTGTTGAATTTATCTACCATTTCTAACAGTTTTTTGGTGGAGTCTTTCAGGTTTTCCATGTAGAGTATCATATCATCTGTGAAAAGTGAGAGTTTGACTTCTTCTTTGCCAGTTTGGATACCTTTTATTTCCTTTTGTTGTCTGATTGCTGATGCTAGGACTTCCAACACTATGTCGAACAACAGCGGTGAGTGTGGACATCCCTGTTGTGTTCCTGATCTCAGGGGGAAAGCTCTCAGTTTTTCCCCACTGAGGATGATATTAGCAGTGGGTCTTTCATATATGGCTTTTATGATGTTCACATATGTTCCTTCTATCCTGACTTTCTTGAGAGTTTTTATTAAGAAACGATGCTATATTCTGTCAAATGCTTTTTCTGCATCTATTGACAGGATCATATGGTTCTTATCCTTTCTTCTATTAATGTGATGTGCCACGTTGATCTGCAAATATTGAACCAGGACTGCAGCCCAGGAATGAATCCCACTTGATCATGGTGAATAATTCTTTTAATATACTGTTGAATTTTATTTGCTAGTATCTTGTTGAGAATTTTTGCATCTATGTTCATCAGGGATATTGGCCTGTAATTCTCCTTTTTAGTAGGGTCTTTGTCTGGTTTGGGAATCAAGGTAATGCTGGTTTTATAGAATGAGTCTGGAAGCTTTCCTTCAATCTCTATTTTTTTTGGAACAGCTTGAGAAGAATAGGTATTAACTCTGCTTTAAATGTCTGGTAGAATTCCACTGGGAAGCCGTCTGGCCCAGGACTCTTATTTGTTGGGAGATTTTTGGTAACTGATTTAATTTCTTTGCTGGTTATGGGTCCGTTCAAATTTTCTATTTCTTCCCTTTTGATTTTTGGTAGTGTGTGAGTGTCTAGGAATTTGTCCATTTCTTCCAGGTTGTCCAGTTTGTTGGCACATAATTTTTCATAGTATTATCTAATAATTGTTTGTATTTTTGTGGTATTGGTTGTGATCTCTCCTCTTTCATTAGTAATTTTATCTTAAAAAATTTTTTAATGTTTATATATTTTTGAGAGAGAGAGAGACAGAGCACAAGTGGGGGAAGGACAGAGAGAGAGAGGGAGACACAGAATCCCAAGCAGGCTCTAGGTTCCGAGGTCCCAGCAAAGGGCCCCACACAGGGCTTAAACTCAGGAACCTGAGATCGTGACGTGTGCTGAAGTCAGACGATTAAACAACTGAGCTACCCACTCCTTTCACTCATGATTTAATCTATTTGGGTCCTCTCTGTTTTCTTTTTGAGAAGTCTGGGTAGGGGTTTTTCAATTTTGTTTATTCTTCCAAAAAAACAGCTCTTAGATTCATTGATCTGTTCTGTTGGTTTTTTTGATTCGATATTGTTTATTTCTGCTCTAATCTCTATTATTTCTCTTCTTTTCTGGCATTGGGCTTTCTTTGCTGCTGTATTTCTAGTTCCTGTAGGTGTGAGGTTAGGTTCTGTATTTGGGACCTTTCTTGCTTCTTGAGATAGACCTGGATTGCAATGTATTTTCTCTTAGGTCTAACTTTGGTGCATCCCAAAGGGTTTTGGACTGTCATGTTTTCATTTTCATTTGCTCCCATATATTTTTTAATTAATCCTTTAATTTCCTGGTTGACCCATTCATTCTTTAGTAGGATGTTCTTTAACCCCCATGTATTTGGGGGCTTTCCAAATTTTTTCTTGTGGTTGACTTCATGTTTCAGAGCGGTGTGATCTGAAAATATGCATGGTATGATCTCTATCTTTTTGTACTTGTTGAGGGCTGTTTTGTGACCCAGTATGTGATCTATTTTGGAGAATGTTCCATGTGCACTTGAGAAGAATGTGTATTCTGCTGCTTTTGGATGAAAAGTTCTGAATATACCTGTTAAGTCCCTCTGGTCCAATGTGTCATTCAGAGCCATTGTTTCCTTATTGATTTTCTGCCTAGATGGTCTGTTCATTGTTGTAAGTGGAGCATTAAAGTCACCTATAATTACAGTATTATTCTCAATAAGTTTGCTTATGTTTGTGATTAATTGATTTATATATTGCATGCTTCCACAGTGGGGGCATAAACATTTACAATTGTTAGCTCTTCTCGATGGTTAGCACGTGTAATTATGATATAATCCCCTTCTTCACCTCTTATTACAGTCTTTGTTTTAAAACCTAGTTTGTCTGATAAAAGTATGGCTACTCCAGCTTTCTTCTGACATCCAGGTGCATGATAGATGGTTCTCCATCCCCTCACTTTCAATGTGAAGGTGTCCTCAGGTCTAAAATGAGTCTTTTGTAGGCAGCATATAGATGGATTGTGTTTTTTTAATCCATTCTGATACGCTATGTCTTTTGATTGGGCCATTTAGTCCATTTACATTCAGAGTGATTATTGAAAGATAGGGATTTAGTGTCATTGTGTTACCTGTAGGTTTAGTGCTTGTGGTGATGTCTCTGGTGCTTTGTAGTCTTTGCCGCTTTCCACTCACAGAGTCCCCCTTAGGATCTCCTGCATGGCTGGTTTAGTGGTCATGAACTCCTTTAGTTTTTGTTTGGGAAAGCCTTTCTATCCTTCTATTCTGAATGACAGTCTTGCCAGATAAAGGATTCTTGGCTACATATTTCTCCTAGTCAGCACACTGAAGATTTCCTGCCACTCCCCTCTGGCTTGCCAAGTTTCAGTGGATTGGTCTGCTACTACCCTTATGTGTCTACCTGGTAGGTTAAGATCCATTTATCCCCAGATAAAGAGTTCTCTCTTTATCTTTGTATTTTGCCAGCTTTACTATGATATGTTGTGATGTTGACCTGTTTTTGTTGATGCTGAAGGGAGTTCTCTGTGCCTCCTGGACTTGGATGTTTGTTTCCTTCCCCAGATTTGGGAAGTTCTCAGCTCTAATTTGTTCAAATAAACCTTATGCCCCTTTATGTCTCTCTTCTTCTTCTTCTGGAACTCCTATGATATGGATATTATTTCATTTCATTGAATCACTTAGGTCTCTAATTTGCCCCTCATGGTCTAGTAATTTCCTGTCCCTCTTTTTATCAGCTTCACCATTTTCCATAATTCTATCTTCTATTTCACCTATTCTCTCCTCTGCTTCTCCCATCCTTACTGTCACTGTATCTAGTTTATTTTGCATCTCATTGACAACATTTCTTAATTCATGGTGACTATTTCTTAGGTCTTTGATCTCTACAGCAATATCTTCTGTTGTCTTCTTTTTTTTTTTTTTTTTTTTTAATTTTATTTTTGGGACAGAGAGAGACAGAGCATGAACGGGGGAGGGGCAGAGAGAGAGGGAGACACAGAATCAGAAACAGGCTCCAGGCTCTGAGCCATCAGCCCAGAGCCTGACGTGGGGCTCGAACTCACGGACCGCGAGATCGTGACCTGGCTGAAGTTGGACGCTTAACCGACTGCGCCACCCAGGCGCCCCTCTTCTGTTGTCTTCTATGCTTTTTTCAAGTCTGGCTATTAGTCTTATGACTAATTAGTATTATGACTAATAATTATAGTCTTATGACTGTAATTCTAAATTCTTGTTCAGATATATTGTTTATATCTGTTTTGAGCAATTCTCTGGCTGTCATTTCTTCCTGGAATTTCTTTTGAGGGGAATTCTTCCATTTCATCATTTTGGCTAGGTTTCTGTCTTTTACATGTTTTAATTCTTTGTTATATGTGCAGTAAAAATGCCTGATTAAACAAACAAACAGAGCATAGAAAGGAAGAAAAAAGAAGGGAAAAGAGAAGGAAAGAAAAGAGAAAAAAAACAGACTGACATACTAAACCACAGGACAGCTGTCTGTTGGTGCCTGGGGGAGAAGCTGCCTGGTTTGGTCTGTGTCAGTCCCACTCTGGTAGATAAGCAGCTACTAGGCATGGAGGGGCAGGGTTTGGTGTAAGCAGTCCTGCCTCCACCGGGGGGCCTCTGTCCTGTTCCTTGACGCCCCATCATGTTGGTGATGGGGAGAAAAATGGTGAAACTTCGATCTCTTCTCCCTGGATCAGGTGTCCCAAACCACGCTGTTCAGGCTGCCCCGGCAGAGCAGTGCCGGCATCGGTGGGCGGCTTGCCCTGCTCCACCGTCTCCTGTGTGTCCCAGATGCTCAGCTGGGATTCAAACCCTGATCCCGCACCATGTGAACCCAGTTCTGGGGTAGCGCCACTCTGCCTAGCTGTTAAAGGCCTCTGGCTGGCGCTTGCAGGCTCTTTTCTCCTTGGGGGGAAGCAATATACCCTGTCCCCACAGTACTCAAGGGAGGGGACTGCTCTCTCCCAGAGTGCCCCCGGAGATCACTGCTGTGCCCTGGGGCTGGCTGCCCTCTCCGCTAGGTGAGCAGCAGCTTCGGTCTGGAGAAAGTCCTGCATCCCTGATAACTCTGATCTTCAGCTCTTAAGGCTGTTCTCAAAGTAGAAACTGTCTCTGTCTGTACTTTTCTTTCTCCTGTGGTCGAAAGGTTCCCCACGGTCCGGAGAGGTTTCTCTCTTGCCCACATACAATCCCACACTTCCCGATCTCTCGCTCTCTTCCTTTTGTCTCTCCACAGAAGGGGTCCCCTCCCCTCCGTGCCTATGCTGCCGGCTGCTTTCTCTCTCCCAATTCACACTCACCTCTGCCTCGCCAAGCTGTCTCCTAAATCCGTGATTTTTCTGTCACTCCACAGACCGTGTTTCTGGGTGTTCTAAGTGTTCTGACCTCGATACAGCTGTGCTTGAGGGACGAGGGAAGTCCCGGTCCCCCTACTTCTCTGCCATCTTGGAGAGTCCCTCAGAACCTGATTTCTCAAGTAAACGAATGCTGGCTTAGTTGTTCTCACATCAGATATTTGGAGACTCCTTCGTATGCACCTGCTAGGATACACTTGCTGGTCCCCCAAAGTCTGTCATGTACATGAGAAGCCAGCTAGATGTTTCACTCATTGAACAGTCGAGGACACGCATTGCATACCCTGGTGTGGCCTGTCGGTGTCCACATGGTGCAGACTATGTGGGGGAATGGCGAGGGCAGGTCCTGAAGAATCAGGCCAGCTTCCTGGGACACGGTCTCTTCGTTGGGGACTTCTTGGAAGGAGGCAGTCTTTGGCTATGCCCGGAAAATGGCATTCCGAAGCAACAGGGCCACAGTTAGTGAGCTTGTGCCATGGGTCAAAAGCAAACTTTTGTTTTGTTTCGTTTTTTTTCAGGTATCATTGTTAACGCAATTTTACACATAAGGAAACTGAGGCACAAGGAAGTCAGGTCACACAGGACGCGGCAGAGCTGGTTTTTTCAACCTAAGATGATGATCAAAGTTCTCTTAGCCATTCTCTCCCATTCCTTCGTTCAATTTATTGAATGTTTACTATGAGCCAGCTGTTAAAGATCCATCAGTGAAGGAAACAGGCCACAAATACATGCCCACCTGGAGCTGACAGTCTACAGGGAGAAGACAATAGACAAGCATGATAGATACTAAATTACATAGCGAGTTAGGGGTGACACATGGTATGCAGACAAAGAAAGGAAGGTAAAATAGTTTGGGGATTCTAATTGCAATTTAAGTGGGTGGCCAAGGAAGCCCTTATTTCAGTGAAGAGCTGAAGGAGGGAGAAAGTCCTGCAGCTATCTGGGAGGAAGACACCCACAGGTCCCAAGGGGGGAGCGAGCCTGGCATTTCGAAAGATAGGCAGGTGCCAGTGTCTGCACTGGAGGAAGGAGGAGGGAGGGGTAGCATGCATCATGCAATCTTTTCAATCCCCAAGCAACCCTGGGCAGCGGGTTTTATCCACATTTGCCAGAGTGCAACCTAGAGCCCAAAGTCACACAGTGCCAAAGCTAACTAACACCAGGCTGACTCAAAAGCAAACCATCCATTAAAAATGGGCAGAGAACCTGAACAGACATTTTTCCAAAGAAGACATACAGATAGCCAATCGACACCTGAAAAGGTACCCAAGATCACTAAGCATCAGGGAAATGCAAACCAAAACCACAATGAGATACCACCTCACACTTGTCAGGATGGCTAAAGTCAGACAGACAAGAAAAAACAAATGTTGGCAAGGATGTGGGGAAAAGGAATCCCTCATGCACTGTGGGAGTTGTCAATTGGTGCAGCCATTATGGAAAATAGTATAGAGATTCCTCAAACAATTAGAACTCGAACTACCAAATGGCCCAGCAATCCCACTTCTGAGTATTTATCCAAAGAAAACCAAACGCTCATTCCAAAGACGTATGCACCCCTATGTTCACTCCAGCGTTATCTACGATAGCCGAGATATGGAAACAACCAAAATGCTCATTGATGTATGGATGAATGGATAAAGAAGACGTGGTATTTATACACAATGGAATACTGATCAGCCATTAAAAAGAATGAAATCCTGCCATTTGTGACAACATGGATGGACCTAGAAGGTATGATGCTAAGTGAAATAAGTCAGAGAAAGACAAATACCATATGATTTCACTTTTGTGTGAAATCTAAAAAACAAAACACACACACACACAACACACATCGACACAAAACAAACAAAATAGAAACAGACACATCAATACAGAGAACAAACTGGTGGTTGTCAGAAGGGAGAGTGTAGGCTATGGGCAAAATAGGAAAAAATAAAAATAAAAATACAAACCAAAAAATCAGTCTCACCGTAGAGCCCAGATCCTTCCCACCACCTGGCCCTCCCGGTGCCACCATCCTCGGGCAAGAACAGGGAAGTCTCGTCACTGAGGAAGATCCACGTGGTGGAAGTGAGGAGTGAAACATAAGATGGGACAGAGAGGCTATGGCGGAAATCCAGGCAGAGAGGTGTTGGAGCTCTGGACCAGGGCAGAAAGCAATGAGAATAAAAGCATGGGAAGCTGGTCTGTGTATCCCATGGATTGGCCCAAGGAGGGACCACGGTCGGGGAGACCGGCTGATTGGCCGGCTAAGCAAATGATCGAGGAAAAGGAAGGCTCCGGTTATTCACTGATGGTCTTAACATGTGAAGGGCAGGAGGAGAGAGGAGATCCCACAGTTGTGGTTAAGAGAACAGCCTGGGGCCCAGCCATCCGGCTTCATACTCTGCCTCTACCACTTCCATGACTATTAACCGCAAGTTACTTAACATCTCTATGCCTCAGTTTTCCCTTCTGTAAAATGGAACAATAGCAGCAGCTATAGCACATGGCTGTTAAGAAATAATCTAAATATTTAACACTGCCTTATACACTCTACATAAGTGTATCGTTTAGAACCTCTCTCATATGCACCACTTGAGAATTCTCTAAATTGACCTGAAGTAACTTAAAAATCCTTTCATTTATTTAAAGAGACTAACCTCCTTTCTTCTCTTAAGAAAATAAAGCAAAACCTGTGTCGCAGATGAGGCAGATACTGTGGGTGGTCAGCCTGTCATCTCTCCTTTCTTTCTTGCTGCCAAAACCCCAGCTTTGTTCAGGCCAACCACCCATCTCCACACAGCTATATGCTTCAGATAATCATAGCACCCCCATGGCCCTTGCTAAATGATTAGTTTAGGTTTCCTCAGTGGTAGAGATCACAGAAGAGACTTTCCTTTTTACCCACTGGATGCTACCAAATCCGGCTGTGAGGTCTGGAACTGCAGCAGCCATGTTGTGATTGTGAGGTGAGCTGGGGCCCTGAGGGCAAATCTGACTGAGAATTGCAGAGCAGAAAGATAGGACCTGGTTGAGCTGCTGAGTGATCAACTCTAGCGTCACTCAACAGTGTCTTGCTTTGTGAGGGTCTCACACGTGAAGTAATAAATCTTTATTTCTTAAACCATATTGAGTTGGGTTTTTATGCTTCTTGTTTTTATGTTTCTTAAAGCTGGAAGCACTCTGACACTTTGAAGTAAAAATTGGGTAGCAATCTAGATAAGTCCATTCATTTTTTTTCTATGTACCCTATAAGAAGTGAAGCTCTAATTTCAAAATCATAGCTTTTGCTTTTCATAAACAAACAGAATTTTAAGAAAAACATATACCAATACATTGCAGCAGACAGAGTTTGCATTATCGTTTTATATAAAAGGCAACAGTTGCTTTCTAAAATATTTTTGGGGTAGAACTTTCTTATTGAACCATCCCAAATTAGTCAGATGCTGAGCTGAAATTAAACGTCCACCACAGCAGAAGTGCCTTCTGAATGGCTGCTATCTAATTCTGGATATGACCACTGAAATAATTTCAAGTCTAATATGAACTAGCAGGCTGAACAGTCTGAAACATTAAAACCTAAAGAAAGATATTTAGTGGAAGGTACCTGTGGGGACGATTACTGAGACCAAAAGAATGTGGTCTCGATCTTCCTCACCTTACCTTATTCCACAACCTTTGACTCCACACCAATTTTAATGCCCCCAAAGTTGCCTGAGCCTTCACTTTTGAGATTTTAGCTTCTTAGACTTACCCCGTTGGCATTTAAATTTTAATCTCATACCCCTCTCCTGCACAAGGAGGAAGAATACTAATATTGTGTGTTAGTGGGTGAAACTTCGCCTTAAAGATCCAGCATATGGAAGTGTCTCTATCCAAGTGATGAATCTGATCCAGCATCAGGTTGGATTTAATCACCTTACTTGCTTCGGTCTTCTTCCTAGGAGGTGTGATGAGATCAAAGACTGGGCACCTGAGGGGGATAAGATAAAACAGGAGGTCTTGCCGCCTGCTTCAGTTTAATGCCTAACTGCCCTTCACGTAGTACCACCCAGCTTACTCCAATCCATTGCTTTGGGTCCCTGGGCACAAGGCACAACTAATAGCAAAGTATTATTTTTACCTCCGGTGTCTTT
Organism: Lynx canadensis; assembly: GCF_007474595.2. Taxonomy (NCBI): domain Eukaryota; kingdom Metazoa; phylum Chordata; class Mammalia; order Carnivora; family Felidae; genus Lynx; species Lynx canadensis. The sequence continues at coordinate 86,815,155 of NC_044306.2, read as the reverse complement.
GGCTTTTGTTCCTTGGGAATGTTGGAGGGGCAAGTTTGGGAATGCGAGCTGTGATCTGGGGAGGAGTCAGGGGTTGCCGGTTTCCTCAGCTCAAAGCTGTCCTAAGGTCTCCACAATCTACCGCAACATCTCACAAAATTCCCATTATCTTCTTTAAACCATGAGCCGAAGCTTCCCATCCTTCAGGTATTTCCCCTGATCATTTCATTTATATCCAATAGCCTTAACCTTTATGTAATCAACTAGACCCTCTTGTGTGATGTTGATAATTCTTCTGGATTCACAGGTACACGTGGAGTCGTGCTAAATCCAAAGCTCCTAACCATTTTATACCCCTCCTCCCCTCTCCTCTAACGCTTTGAAAATGGCAAATGGCTAATCACATTTTAAAATAACTCAAAATGTAAAGGTTGGCTTAGTAATTTCGACATACAATAGACATGTCATAAGAACAATGTTACTGCCTTTCTGCCCTAAATGACAAAGAAAGACACTGACAGATGATTGTATATTTTGTTTAATACTTGCATTGTTTCTATAGCGCAATTATAGCAATCTTTAAATTTACTTTTCATTACAAATATTTGTCAAGTTTTGTTTCAGAAACATTTTTCCTACTCTCTTGCACATGCACCCAGACACACTACAAAAAAACTCATTCATAACACAGTAAGGGCAAACATTATTCATGTAAACATCTTTCATTAATTTCCCATAATTTAAAAAAATCATAGAATCATAGATCTTGAATAAGGCTCATAGATTTAGTTCAAATTCCACAAAAGACCAATCTTTTGTTAACTGTGACGGGGTTAACTTTTGGTTGCAATGAATGCTGAAAGCATACCCCTAGGTTCCAATCCTTAAACATACCTCACAACCTAATAAATGCATTTCAGGATAAAAGGAGAACGTAGAAAACCCAAGAGGAAACCTTTTGAAAGAGGGAGCTCAGACCATGAACCTGATTTCTTCTATGGTAAGCAGACATCACACACCCCCGTGGTTTCCCAATGCAAGGATCGAAGTTAATTATAGGAACCCAAAATATAACCAAGTCACTATGTTAAGATACATTGGCGTGTGTGTACATATTGCTAGTATACACAGTGAAAATTTGTCATGTTTATCATTTCTTTATATCCAGGACCGAAGCAGAGGGAAAACAAACAAACAAACAACCCACTCAAGTTGAATGCCGTTACAAAGGAGTTGTTCTAGTAACGTAAGAGTCAGGAGAGTTGGGAGGTATGTCCCAGAGATGTGATTGGTCTTGATATTAAAACGACTTCTAACAACAGTGTGTAAAGTCACAGACAGAGGAAGCAAGGATTTGCATTATCCGAGGACGTCTCTCTCTGGTTGAAAGTTTGGTGCTTGCGTGCATAGTCTCCCAGAGCTGAGACGGGAAAGGGACTGTGCTGAGAAATGGGCCCCTTGCCAGCGGCTCCCTCCTCCTTCCTCCCAGTGAGGCGGAGGCCAGGAGGCAGGGACTGCTGGCAAAACCGTGAAGTTCCACCCTGGGGTCTGAACCCCAACTCCACTGAGGGCAGCCTCCCTGACATGTGTGACTAGGCAGTAAGGGTGGCGGTTGATGGTGGCCAGAAAACCCAGTTCTAAGGTTCCCACGGCCACATCTGGCTTCTGATTCTGCTGCCCTGCAAAGAAATTGTGCTCCGGATAACTGCACCAGTGTCTCTAATGCCTCTAATTCACTCGCGGGCCCTCAAAGGCCTGGAGTGATGTCACTTAAAGGTGGACACACCTCCATGAGCACCTAACTTACACCAGGAAGCGGCAGAGGCACTGGGGAAGCCTACAAGCTCTCTCCACGTCAGATGCAACAACGCAGGGCAGTTGCCATGAGTCAGAGTTATTTGTAGGCTTTTGAGTTTTAAAAATCAAAATTGACCTGCATTGTATCTCAATAGACTCAGGTAATTCTCACCAAAAATTTTGTAATTTGTTTAAATAGCACTGGAATAATTCAACTTCATTTAAATATATTCATTCTACCGTGAAAATATTTCATACAAACATCTATTTACATACAAACACATTAAAATTTGTGAAAAGGGTTTCCACCCCTGTGGTTGTATGGCTTGAAATAGTTTCATTGCTTTGAATATGTCTGCACACATTTGGCAAAATAAAACTATTAAAATTTAGTAGTTTTAAAATAAAAAAGTGACAACAAGGCTCCAAATTCCTGAAGGGAAAGATCAAAGAAAACACAATCTATCAAGGTACCTCAAGTAGATGTAAATTTAATATATTTTGTGAACCTTTGATCTGTGGCAAATAAACATTACAACTATCAGTCTTGCAACATAGTTTTGCTTGTTTTTCTAAAAAAAAAAAAAAAAAGATGTCTGGATTCTAAATCACTACTCTTAAGACAGAAACTTGAGGCAACTGTTTTAAAACAAGGCAAAACAGAAAACTATACTTTCTTGGAAGATCTTAAATGCACTTTGTAGTGAGTGATTTAAAATTTTATATATTAAAGGAAAGTTTCTATAAAGTGCCACATACTGTCTCACTGAGAAGGCAACCCTTGAATTCACTGTTTACAGTTACTGCCATTTTAATAGTTACAATTAAATGTTGTAAATGGTTACACTTTTGCTTCCACGTTGGCCTTTCCAGGTTGTTGGTGGTAAGGAAATAGTTTTTCAAGTGTGAAGAACCCGTGGAAGGCAAATACATTTAACTACAGCCCCGGACAGGTTCAAAGAGGTCTTGAAAAACGAACTTCCTTCTTTGTTTCTCAGGTAGACCAGGGACGAAGCAGGTTAAAATAAGAATAGGTACTACGAAACTCAAGCCCTCCCTGCCTGTTGCCTCTTAATGTCATCGTTCCTTTGTGTCGGAAACTCAGTCCTTACCGTTGTCTTGTTAGTCCGTTCAAATGTCCATGTGGGACATACTCCTACAGATTAGTTCCTATTCCTAACTCTAACACAAGATAATATTTTGTCCTAGAAAAGCTGCTAAGGAAAGATCTAGTCATGCAGGAGTTGGACCGAGACGGCTCTGAGTGAATCTCCTCCAGACGTACCCTCACGGGTGCCAGCGTGTTTTGGGAGAGCACAAAGTTATTTCTTTATTCCCCACCGCATGGAATCTTCCACAATTCTGCTGTGGTCATGATGCGACCAAAACTACCAGATTTGGCTGCTTCCTGACATGTTTCCTTCCACCGTGGATGTAAAGATTCAGTAGAGAAATACATCCCGAGGCTTTCCCTGTCACACTTCGGCTCGAATAAGGAACAAACACGTTCCTTTCTCACCCGTTAATTCTTTATGGTACCTCAAACCACCACGACTTCTTTACCTACCTACAGAACACAGTGAACCTCAACCCCCCTCTGATTCCAGTCCATGACAAAGCCTTCCATTTGGGAGTGGGGTTTGGTGGCGGGGGGGGGGGGGTCGTGGGAGAGCAGGAGCGACAAAGCCAGGCAGAGACGCAGAGTAAATGGCCAGAGGTACGCACGGAGGGCCTTGCAAGAAAGGAGAGACGCTCAGAACAGGGAGGGAGAGGACGGAAAAGAGCGAGAGATCAGCTGGACATGGACAGCAAAGCTTCCTACAGACAAGAGAGGAAGTGGAAAGAGATGGGACTGGAGAATAGGAGGAAGAGCCAGAAGGCACAAGAAGAGAGGAGGGAGAAAGAGCGAGAGAGAGAGAGAGAGAGAGAGGGGCTTGGGTGTACTTACTGTTTCCCCCGATTTGTCTGAAGGTCACAGACACACTGCTGGGTTTTAAACTGAGGGTTGTCATTACATATCTAATTTGAAAAATGGGTTAGCTGGTACTCCTTACAACTCTTCAATGCCTTATATCAAAGGAAAGAAAGGAAGAAAAAAAGATTCCATTTGAGTGGGGTAGTTCCAATAACCCATCAGGTCAGAGATTACACCCCCACTGCAGCCTCAGCAAGAATGACATTGTCCCCGGGAATGACGTCACTCGAGGCACAGCTGTGTTGGAAGTGTGACCGGCTCCATCCTGACCTCGCTCGCTGACCTGGCTCTACAGCTCAACTGGCCGAGGGCCAAGTAGAGCCATCTTTCTCCTGAAGACAGTCACTGACTTTGGGACGCATTTGAACGAAAGCACCCGTCAGAATACAAGTCCCGAGACTGTCCCTCTGTCGCTGTCTACAGAATGGTCTCTTTCTACAGAGAAGAAGCTATCCTATCCTGCTGCGTTTTCATCCAAAAACCCTATTGGTTCCTTTTGCGGGAGATCTTTCTGGCAGCCCTGACCACTTCTCACATGTGAACACTCAGCTCATCCTCCCTGAAACCACCGCCGCCTGGATGCACGCCTTGCACTGGCCACGTGCCCTGGCACTGCAGGGGGGTGGGGAGCTCCAGGATGCTGGGCCCTGCAAAGGAGGGAGGGGCCCCTTCTGTCACTGTTTGAGGGCTGAATCCTGTGTCCAGGGGCCGCCTGAACTGAAAGTTGTGAACAGCGCTGGATGGAGCACTTTTGCTAACTTCTTCCTAAGAACAACGTGCACCTGACAAGAAGGAGCAAATTCTGTCCTGTTTCTTTACTCCTCTCACTGCTACCAAGCAATCCGTGCTCAGCCAGAGCTCCCCCACTGGCTTGGAAGGCTGTGGCTCTCAAGACCAAACCGGCTCAGGTGACAGGTGCCACCACCAGCGGCTGCATTTCAGAACCACCGCTGCTCTCCAGAACTTTCCAGCTGCCTTGTGGAGGCATCTGAACAAGACATGGCTAGGGCACGTGGTGAGGGCGCTGGCAAAAGCCCAGAACTCTCAGAATTCATTCAGAGCGATCCCAGATATGTTACATACCTAACTAGCTAAACTAAAAAAACAGGGGTTTTCTCCTTATTTCTGCACTTGTGGTTACACATGGCTCGCAAAATCGCTGAAATGCTATTGATATCATTGCTTTTAAACTATACAGGTATTACTCTTAATTCACAATGCTTTGAAGCAGGTAAGTGCTTTGAAGTTACAATAATGAAGAGTTTTAGTATTAAGGTTTAGATTTGTACCTAGTGATCAGTATGTCTCTCTTAACAGTAGCAATTAAAAAAAAAATCAACTTTTGAATTCTGTGTTAGAATTCTAGTTTGTTATTTGACTTTTGAATTCGATGCACTGTGCCACAAGCCAGACTGCTCTATGTTATGTACATTTAAAGTGTACCCGAGGAGAAGAAATTACTAGTACTATTAAAGATATTGCAAAATTGCCACAGTTACTGCTTAGAAGTACTAATTTCCCTCTCTCCTTTCTTAAAGTATATAATACAACTCTTCCATAACTTAACGCAAACAACGTAAACTCATCTCTTCTCACATCTTAAAGCAAAGGTATCTTTGTTTACATGCGAGAATAATAATTCTATAATAATACCCTGGCCCTATGAGCCAGTTCTTTATATTAGGACATAATAATGAAACAATGATATAGAAAGAGCCAGAGAGACCTACGCACTGGCACGGACACGAAATCCATTTGGAAGTTTTCTCTTATAAAAGATATAGCTAAGATAGAGAATGAGACTGAGGGGTGAAATGACTCAAAAAGTGGGGTTCTGTTCGCTAGGAAAAAAAAAACAAAGCCATTCTATTGCAAGATACAGATCAAAGGTTAAAAGGCAAATTATACTACATTTAGAGAATAAAAATGTAGTAATTCTCTATCCTCCATACGGCATATACACCCAGTGTGAAAACACACCTGGTGTTGGCCGTAGGAAAAAAACATCATGGAAAAACCACCGGCTAAAAATGACTGAAAAGCCCCCTTTCCCTTTTTCAGTCTAATCATTTGGCATCTCTGAGTGTGGTACAGATTTAGACTTGAACCACCCAAGAACATCATGCTGTGTCAAGTGTTCGACAATACCTCTCAGTAGGACGTTGTTGCAAGGCTAGCTAATTTTAAATCTGGTATGAGTAATACAGTCAAGCCTAGTTAGTATGCGAGAAAGTCGTTGCTAACGCAGCGTGAGAGGATGTGATGTCACAGCATGAGCAGTCCCTGGTTGTCCCGTTGTCGGAAAACGTAGTGCATAGATCCAAGTTTCTATTCCAGGTCTCTGAAGCCCAGGGCTGAGCCTTTCACTTCTGCTGGGTGGCCTGGAAGGCCTTTAGCTCCACCTGGTACCACTCAGGGGCTTCAGGCCCACTCTTCCCCGGGGGACTGTGGTCATAGCCGTAGGCAACGGTGAGTTCCTCATCAGCCTCCACAGCTCGGAGTGTGCGGATGCATTTGATGGGCCCAAAGCGGGGGTGGACAAACCTAGACACCAAGATGCACACAGTCATTCCTGGGCCAGACCAGGAGGTTAGAAGCAAAGCCTGGGTGCGGGTGGGGGTGGGGGTAGGAATCCCCCACGAGCTCTTCCCCGGGTACCACTGGTAGGTCCTCAAGTGTGGCCCACGTATCGGCCAGCATCAGCTTCTCACCTGCGAGCAGCTAGACGTGGAGAATCTCAGCCCCGCCCAGACCTGATCTGGAATCTGCATTTTAACAACAGCTCCAGGGGATTCATGTGCACGCTCAAGTTTAAAAATCTCTGTTCTATCTTCCTTTTTGAGCATATATGGCACTCTGTATTTATAAACCAACAATCATGGTCAACCACAAAAATCTGTCCTTAATGAGAAACTGGATCCAGGGCAGCCGGTCGGCATTTCGGCTCATGTGGCCCGTAGCAGGCGATGAGCCGGCTGTACCTTGTGGGCAAGGCTTTACCAGGGTGCTTTGGGAGCTGTAAGGAAGAGCCCTCCGGACTTTTAAAAGCAAAAAACTCTGCATTCCACCTATACAGACAGAGGAAGTGTTGTTTTCTAGCATAAAAGTAGATGAAGATTTCTTTCCAAGAGGGAAGCCTAGACCTCTCTGCCAACCTGCCTTTTAAATACTTCCCTGTGAAGCATCTTGTGAAGGGAGCAGCTGCGGGTGTCTCAGAACCTGAGGCAGGGCTAACGCTATGGCTACGTTCCTCTACCAAAGGCTCCCAACCCGGTTCACTCCCATAACACCTGCGGGAGAATAGGGGATAAGTCAGTAACAGACTTTTAGCTCACCTAACGGCTTCCGAAACCCCAAATGGATATATACATATATGTAAGGCATGGCCAAAAAGAAACTTGCTTTATTTCTATATGTATTGGTCAAATAAATCTCATTCGTTTATAGTCACATTTTGAGCAAAGGACATTGAGACACCAAAGGAGAAGTTTCCAGACCCTAAGTTAGATTGGCACATGCACCATGATAGGAAGTACTTGGCTAGTTCCCTATATTGGTGGTGAGGAAAGGAGTGTGTCCGTGGTGTAGGGACATCTTTTACGTGGTGGACAAAGGAACAACCTCACCCTCACTCCCAGGGGTCTCTATGTTCACCCCACGTGGGTGTCATCTTTCCTGGAAAGCACTCTTGACTCAGGGTCAGAAGACTCTGGTATGAGTCCTGGTTCGACACGTTATTACTGCCCCCTCTCAGAGAGCTTACTTCCGTATCTCTGAATCTCACTTTCCTTACCTGCAAATTCATGGTAATAGTAGTAATCCTAATCCTATAAGAGTTGTCATTGTGACAAAATAGGATCACATATATAAAACATCTCACACAATACTTGGCACAGAGGACTCAGCTACTCTAAGTGACTACATGTGCATTGTGTGTGAGCATGTGCACACGCACAGAATTCTCACACTGTGCCCCATCACAGACATCCATCCCTGCCCCAGGAACTCAGGAATTCCTTATGAAAATCACAACTCTTTGTCTCTAAATTAAAACATTTCATGAAAAAAATAATACCCCTGGGTGCCTGGGTGGCTCAGTCGGTTAAGCGTACGACTTTGGCTCAGGTCATGATCTCGGGGTTTGTGAGTTCGAGCCCCACGTCAGGCTCTGTGCTGACAGCTCAGAGCCTGGAGCCTGCTTCGGGTTCTGTGTCACCCTCTCTCTCTGACCCTCCCCCGTTCATGCTCTGTCTCTCTCTGTCTCAAAAATAAATAAAGGTTAAAAAATTAAAAAAATAATAATACCCCTGAAATGGAGCTCAAGCTAATCTTCTTGTGCACTGAAAAAGTCTGGGAGAAGCCTAAGACTTCTGTTACAACCTTCTTCTATTTTCATTTTCCTACATGTTACTGTTATTTTCAAAGAGTAGAAAATGGACACCCTGAAAAAAACTCAATTTCAGGTGCTGATTCTCCAAGGCAAGCACTAAGGCACAACAATTAAGGACACTTAGCCACTTGGACTAAGAGGTCCGAGTTTCCTGTCCATGAGTGAGGGGACAGTAACGGAAGTTGCCCCACAGAGGTACTGGGAGGACTAAATGAGGTAATTCAGGAGAAGCTGTTTGCACAGCACCAGCCTAAAGTGCTCAGAAAACGCCAGCAGCACGATTACTGGTCAAAGCAAACCTCTGCACCGAGTGGTTTGACCCCTTGGTGACATGTTACCTATATTTACAACTAGGAAAGTAGTCCATCTGGCATTTTGTATCAGACTACAGCTTATGGGATATTGTTTTGTTTATGTCAAAGTGTGCATAATAATACCAACGATTTTACAGACAAATGAATGCCATGAATTGGTATCTGATTTTTTTTTTAGTGTTTATTTTTGAGAGTCAGAGAGAGAGAGAGAGAGAGAGAGTGAGGGAGGGAGGGACAGAGAGAGAAACACAGAATCTGAAGCAGACTCCAGGCTCTGACCTGTCAGCACACAGCCCAACGCGGGGCTTGAACTCACGAAGGGTGAGATCGTGACCTGAGCTGAAGTCAGAAGCTTAACCAACTGAGCCACCCAGGTGCCCCATGTCTCTGAATTTTATATGATGATATATTATTATTCAGGTAGTCTTCCCATTACCCCAAACAACTAATATTTCACATTGGACTCAAAGAAAATAACCCTGAAGAGTACAGGGACTTGATTCTGCACAAATGGTTCCCTCCCTTGTCTCCTGTGCTCTCTTCCTTTTGGGGAGAAAAATCATGTCCTTGCAATGAAATCACAGAACTAATTTGTTTTGAAAGAGCAGTCTAAGTAGCATTTATTATCGCTAGTTACCACTGCTTTAAAAGATTGTTGGTAAGCTGTGTGCAGTTTGGAACGATGCTTTGGCCTAACTCACATTGGCCACGAAAGCCTTGGAGTTAATAACAGTGTCCGTTTCATTTTACATGACACATGTCCTTTGCCATTTCTACCTGCCCTTTAAACAGCAGTTGTAGCTTCGGTACTTGTTTCTGGGTGCCAAGGGGAGCAAGTCCCTGCCAGAACAATTTTCAAGCCATCTCAGGGATGCAAGGAGGGACATTCAAATCCTGGCAGTTTTCCCACAGATTAAATGCACAGGATCTAATCCTGCTTCTGTTAACAAGCAATACACTGAGGGACTGCAGGCTCTAACTGAGCAGAAAAGGTTGCACGCAGCTGCCTGGCCCCCAGGAGGATCTGGCATTCTCCAACTGAGCTAAGGAGATCAATGATGATGGTACAAGGAATCCCAACTATACCCTTCAAGGAATAGTCAGAGATGCTTCACTTTGGGAGGAGGACATTCAAGGGGTATATGAAAACTTCTAAAATATTTGTAGGGCTGCTATGGGGAAGAGAGACTGGCATAGCGCACGAGAAAGGGAAATGATTAGGGCCAAGGGCTGGCTGTTCCAGGAAACCCACTTAGTATCCACGGAAACAACATTCTAATCATCAGAGCCCAAAAGCTAGTTTCATAAAATCTTCAGTTTGTCCAGATAGCTGCCCTCAAGGGCGGCTCCCCGTCGGTGAAGGTTTACAAGAAAAGGTTCTACGAGCAGGTGGAAATGGAGGCTCAAACTCTGAGAGGTAGGATTATTTGGCTTTTTAAAATAAGAGCTTTGTTGAGATGCAATTTATATACCTCATAATTCACCCATTTGAGGTATACAGTTCAGTGGGTTTCAGTCGTGCAACCATCACCACTGTCTAATTTTAGTTCCTTGCACCACCCTCAAAAGAGACCCCATGCTCATGCGCCATTAACCTCATTTCCCTCCACTCCCCCCGGCCCTGGGCAACCACTGATCTATATTCTGCCTCCATGAATTCTGCTGGGTGGACAATTCATACCAATGGAATCATACACTATGGGCCTTATGCGACTAGCTTCTTGCACTTAGCATGATGTTTTCAAGGCTCATCCACATTGTAGCATGTGACAGTACTTCTTTCCTCTGTATTGTCAAATAATGCGGACTCTGATTTCAGGGGTCTTTTCCAACACCGAGACCTTGTGCCCTAAGCTTTAGCGTTTTATTTTCCTCCTTCCTTTCACACACCTAAAAGAGTTCACTAATCTCCACTGTGCAGAACAATTTTAATTTTTCTAGTATTTCAAGTATAACACCACCCTTACTTCTCCAGAATGAGACAACGGAAGGACAAAAAAGCATCAACAAAACAGCGCACACAAAGTACAGTATTTCTGTAGCATTTCTACCCTTCCAAGCACTTTTCCATTTCTTGGCCTACTAAGGCCGGAGGAGGAGCTAGTTAGATTCTGAGTTTCAGGTCATAACTGTGAGGGTCCTGGGAGGGTAACTTGGAGGGAGCGGCCTTCCGTGGGGCGGGATGACACCTGTTACATGCCCTCCTCTGTCTCAGGGCCCTGGCGGATAGGACCTAGATCTGCCCTGGCAGCTCGGTGTCATACTCACATGTCGTAGATGCAGTTTGGAGTGAAGGAGTGATTTGCCTTGTGTCCCAAGGAGGCACAGTACTTGGATACATGGTTGTAGGGCTCAGGCACATCAATGACCGTTTCTTCATCGAGGGAGAGGGTATTCCCATTAAGGGCCCAGTCCCTGCTGTCAACCTGTAGAAAACAAGAAAGCAAACATTAGAGATAGCCATTCTCCCTAAATCTCAAAGAACATCAGCGATATTAACTCATTTATCCTTATGTTTCATGGTTTGAGTGTTATATACGTGAAAAGAACCTAAGGCATCTGTCTGCACACTGATGGTGCAAAAGCCATTTATGGGCAGCACCAGGCAGCTCAACTTACAATGTATTAATTTTTCTTTATCTTCTATGAAAAAAAGGATTTGAAGTCCCTTAAAAGACACACAAAAATATAACCAGATGTCCCTAGGTTGTTTATTTCTTCACTGCAGGCTAAGACTTGTTACTTCAAAAGCCTTCCAGCACCAAACTCAAATTTTTACACATCTAATTGTTTTTTTTTAAGTTTATTTATTTTTGAAAGAGAGAGAGACAGACAGAGCGTGAGTGGGGGTGTGGGGCAGAGACAGAGGGAGAGACAGAATCTGAAGCAGGCTCCAGGCTCTGAGCTGGCAGCACAGAGCCTGATGCGGGGCTCGAACTCACAGACTGAGAGATCATGACCTGAGCCGAAGTCGGACACTCAACGGACTGAGGTACCCAGGAGCCCCATTGCACATCCAATTGTTTTTTAAAGGGCCCAAACAAAGCAGAGTTTTAGCCATTCAGGGCCTGCTTTCCTGGGGACACCTGACCCCACATCTGCCATCAGTAGATTAGATAATTCCAGCACCATAAAGCCCCCAGACGGCCTGTGTCCTTTGGAGGTCTCTGGCCCAGAGACCCCTCACCGTACCCCAGGTCACCTAGACACATAAGCCCCCTCTCTGCCCCTCTCTTTCCTGGGAGTTCCCTGCCTTCCTCCTGCTCTGTTTGTGGCCTTCGTGCACAAGCTTCTGGATGTGCTGGGAGCACATCCCGTCTCTTGCCGCCCTAAGCACTGCCCAGTGTCAAGAAAACCTGTGTGCTACTGCCTCCTGTGGTCTTATCTGTTTCTCTGATCAACCTCCAAATCCCTTGGACCCCTACTGTGAAGATGAGGCAAAAGAAAAACAAAAGTAAGAACATCAAGTGGAACCAGAACTTGAGAATGCAAAACTGTGTTTCAGGAGAGTCCTTCACCTTTGTTACAAGCGGGTGACCAATGTGACCAGCAGAGTCCCCAGCTACCAGTGTGCTTTCTTACCTACATCAGGGCTCATTCACTAATAGGCTTCCCTTCTCCAAGCCACTTCCCCACCCCAAGCCACAGCCCAGGATCTGGTGATGCCAGCCGAACAGTTTTTTGAGAGTAAATAGGATCACTTTTTTTTTTTAAGTTTATTTGTTTATTTTTGAGGTGGGGGGGAGGGGCAGAGAGAGGGAGAGAGAGAAAGAACCCCAAGCAGGCTCTGCACTGTCAGCATGGAGCCCAGTGCAGATCTTGATCTCATGAACCGTAAGATTGTGACTGGAGCTGAAATCAAAGAGTCGGATGCTTCCCCGACTGAGCCACACAGGTGCCCCTAGGATCACATTTTTATATAGAACTATTGACTCTCAGAGTTGTACTGTCTCTCCTGCCCCTAAATTACAACTGGGCTGTTATTTGTGCCTGATATTTATTCAACAACTATTTACTGAGTGCCTACCATATGCCAGGCACTGTCCTAGGTGCAGGGAATATAGCAGTGATGAACGTGAAAAAAATCTTCACGGGTCTTAATATTCCAGCCCTGTCACGTGATACTGAGATACCATATACTTTAGGTTGCTGTTAGTTGTATATTTTTCTTATCTCCCCAATAGAATCTAAATTTCATGAAGGAGGGTGCGTATCCATTTATACAGTACAGCACAGTGAGTTTCGCCTGGAGCCAGATTCTGCTGTTTGAAATCCTGCTTGAACTCTGACGGTTACTGTATTTGTGACCTTGGGCAAATGGCTTACCCTCTCTGGGCTTCAGTTTTGTTATCGGTTATCTAATGTTAGAATAAATAAGTAGCGTGTCAATATCCTGAGCCACCTTTCATATGCTGAATCTCCTGGACCGTCAGACACAGAAGTCTGGCTATGACCAGGGGATACCGCGTGCCCAGCCACGGCTCAGTTTGAGTGCAAAGCCATCCTTGTTGGTACAATGGCTTTGAAAGTGCAAACGCTTGATGATTTCATGGCATTTCCCCCATAGCAGTCCATGGCAGGAAGTAAAAAAGTGAAGACATGAATGAGCAATAGAACCAGCAAGCCCAAGTCCTGCACGCTTAATGCAAGTGAGACCAGATGGAGACGACAAGCCAGGCTAAAGCATCGACTTTCTGCCCTTAGGCAGACATGTAAGGAAGTTCATTGTGAAGCGAAGAAACAGAAGCAAAAACACACATGAATTCTGGAAAATATATCAAAGTTGTATTTTAAAGGCAAGAGGTGATTATTCTTTAACTTTTTGTTTTCGTTTTTTGTTTGTTTGTTTGTTTTTGTTTTCTTTTTGGGGTTTTTTTGGGTTTTTTTTTTTGGCAGTAGAATACTTCCTGGCTGGATGCAGGCTACTGTGTGACTTTTGCACAAACAGGAGGGGGCCTGCCTATACAGTGCCCTGTGCAAGATCATAATAATTACTAACAGAGTCCAGTTGGATCTCAATTTTTCAGATACTGGGTGTAGCACAGTGCAAAGCAATTGCTGTCTCATTCACGGCAATATCCCACTTTTGATAAAATAGCTGTGAAACTTAAAAGAGACCCCAGAGACATCCCCTGTCCCTCCCGCCATGTGAGGCTGCGATGACAAGAGGGCCATTCATGAACCAGGAAGTGGACCGACCAGACACCAAATCTGTCAATACGTTGACCTTGGACTTCCAGCCTCCAGAACTGTGAGAAATAAATTTTTGTTGTTTATAGGCCATGCTGTGAATGGTATTTTTGCGACAGCAGTCCAAAGACTGCTATGAGACAGTGTATCCCACCAGTTTTACCAAAAAGACTGTTCTTTCATATTTCTAGGGAATATTAAAGGGGCTAACAGGAAAATTAAGAGTGTTTGAAACAAAGCCCGTTAGCCAATCAAGTTGATTCTCCGCTTCTACCCCACTCACCTCTTGGTGTGTAATTCGAACTCCATTATAAAAAGACATAACAGTATTAGGTCCCACTGCTACCTTGGAAAACAGTCCTTCTCCAGCACTGGAAATGAGAGATTCAGCAACATAAACCCTAAATAGGAAAAACAGTCAAATGATGGTTCTTTCAGTTTGATATGTTACTTTTTATATCAACCATCAACATAGTATGGCTACTGAACCCAAAACATCAGTTCATAGTAATCCAGTGAGGAAAGAAGGAAGGAAGGAAGGAAGGAAGGAAGGAAGGAAGGAAGGAAGGAAGGAAGGAAAGTTAAGCCCTAACATTTGGCATTAGAAATTGAGGAACTGCTACTTATGTACCTTTTAAGAGTGATGTCTAGGGGGTGCCTTGGTGGTTCAGTCAGTTAAGCATCTGACTCTTGGTTTCAGCTTATGTTATGATCTCACAGTTCGAGGGCTCAAGCCCCACATAGGGCTCTGTGCTGACAGTGTGGAGCCTGCTTGGGATTCTGTCTCTTTGCCCCTCCCTACTCACGCACTCTCTCTCTCTCAAAATAAATAAATAAAACTTAAAAAAAAGAAGAGTGTTGTTTAAAATATGCTCTCAAATATGGGGAATATTATATATAGTTGACCCACGGGTGTAAACTATGCAGGTCCATTTATATGTGGAATTTTTTTTTAATGTTTTTATTTATTTTTGAGACAGAGAGAGACAGAGCATGAACAGGGGAGGGGCAGAGTGAGAGGGAAACACAGAATCCAAAGCAGGCTCCAGGCTCTGAGCTGTCAGCACAGGGCCTGATGCAGGGCTATAACTCATGAACCGTGAGATCATGACCTGAGCCAAAGTCAGATGCTTAACTGACTGAGCCACCCAGGTGCCCCTATATGTGGGATTTTTACAGTACAGTACCACAAATGTCTTTTCTCTTCCTCATGACTTTTTCTTTTCTTTTCTTTCCTTTTTTAAGGTTTTATTTTTAAGTAATTTCTCCACCCAACATGGGGTTCAAACTCACAACCTTGAGATCAAGAGTTGCACGCTCTACCAACTGAGCCAGCCAGGAGCGCCCCTTTATGACTTTCTTAATAACATTTTCTTTCTTTCTTTTTTTTAATGTATTTATTTTTGGGAGAGAGAGAGAGAGAGAGAGAGAGAGACAAAGACAGAGTATGAGCAGGGGAGGGGCAGAGAGAGGAGACACAGAATCTGAAGCAGGCTGCAGGCTCTGAGCTGTCAGCACAGAGCCTGATGTGGGGCTCGAACCATGAGCTGAGATCATGACCTGAGCTGAAGTTGGTCATGTAACTGACTGAGCCACCCAGGCACCCCCTTCCTAACATTTTGTTTTCTCTAGCTTACTAGAGAAATACTAAGTAAGTAATAGTAAGTAAATAGTAAGAAATACTAATATTTATTAAGAATACAGAATATAATACATATAACATAAAAAATATGTGTTAATCAACTGTTTATGTTATTGGTAAGGCTTCCTATCAACAGTAGGCTATTAGTAGTGAAGTTTTTGGGGAATCAAAAATTATATGTGGATTTTCAGCTGTGTGCAGTGGGGGAGAGGGGAGGTGCCCCAACCCCTGTGTTGTTCAAGGCTTCACTGTATTCATAAAGCAACTCAACATTTGATAAGAGGTTTTTTTAAAAAAGAAATTATGTTTTTAGTTAATGAGTGTTTTCACTGTCTTCCTGGACAAGTAAACATTTCCAAAGTAATTCAAGCTATGCCCATTTGTCAGGGCTAAATAGGAAGGAAAGGCTGTTTTAATTAAGCCCCAAGATGAATCTTTCACTTGAAACACTGACAGTTAGTAAAACATATTCAATATGCACTTCCAACAAAAGGGTTTATAGCATGTCCACTAACTATGGCCCAAGGGTCAAATCTGGCAGCTGCCCACTCTTGGAAATACAGTTTTATGGAACGTGGCCACGCCTATTTGCTGTCTCTTGTTGCTTTAGCGTTACAAAGGCAGAACTGAGTAGTTGCAGTAGGGACCTACAATATGGCTTTTTACAGAAAAAGTTTGCCAATCCCTGGTTTACAGGAAAACAGCACTCACTCATCATTATTGAACTGGATTGAATAAGAGAGTGCATGCCCCATGAACAACTAACATTCCAGTTCTTTGGGTGCTGTGATCTAATGACTCTGGTGGAAATGCTCATCTTTAATTTTTGTTCCATGGGTCTTACGCTTATTTTATGGACTAGAGGACTAAATTATTGCTTCCAACTTTACTCCTTCCCTGTGGTAGAATTATACATCCTGCTACTTTGCCATGTGACCTTGTGGTGCCTCCTTCACGGTGGGTAGACCATGTACCCCTGCCGGGACCATGCTGGGCTTGGCCGTATGCTCTACTTTGCTACTGGAACATGGGCAGGAGGACTGCATGCCAGGGCCCAGGTGTTAAGAGGATGACAAATATCTGTCAGTCTTCTGCGATTTCCATTCATCTCCACCAGAAGAAGATGCCTCAGGAGGCCACTGCTCCTTCAGCCTGCATCTTGGAATACAGACATGTGAAACCGACCTGAACCCAACTTGAAATCTGAAGTCCAGCCTCATCCAGCTGAGCCAAGTTGAGCCTGGTCAAAAGTGGCTGAACCTCAGCTAACCTACAGAATCATGAGTGTAACATAACATTTCTGCATTCATAAACCACTGTTAGGTTTTGAGGGTATCATTATACAGCATCATCACAACGAAAGTAACAAAAAAGATGGATACATACGATTATCGCGCTTTTGTGTTTCCGGTAGGCAAGAGACAAGAGACCAAACCCTTCCCTTTGTAAATGGACCACAGCTTTGTATCAAGAAAGAGGCCTTTCATTCATCGTGACATTGTGGTGGGAGCCCTGTCAGTTAAACCAAGGAAGTGGCCCATTTTTCAGATGGGACCAGAACAAAAAGTGAATGGGAGTCGTGCTTTGTAAGCCAGGCTAACAAATGAGTGAGGCAAAGAGAAGGCCAACTGCAGATGGCACTCTTACTCAGGAGCAGGCCAGCTGCTAGGGGACAAGCATCTCGGGGAGAGTACCAGAGCAAGTCATACCAAGAACTGAGCACTGGAGTTTAGAGAAGATGAAATGGAATGGGACTTGACACTTGGGGAATGAGCTTATAGAATCGGAAGCTTGTCATTTATAAGCTGGAATGTCTTTATGCTTCTTATATTGTCTTTCTTTCATGCCTGTTCTCTCTTAGTGAATAAAGAAATTGTCTTGTGTTCCAGATCCCCTCAGCTATGCTAAGTAAAGGAGGCATTCTGGTTCCTGCCTTGGCTAGACAGAGCTTTAAAGAAGGTGAAATGCTCTAGAGGCCGGCATGTGGCTTTCATTGCACCAGGGCCCTCAAAAAGGGGACAACTGGGTAGGGCACAGCTGGCTGCCTAGCCCGACAGCTGTCTATATGTAAAAGTTTCATTCTGGGACTGACACATGGCTATTCTGTGCTTTATGGGTGGAGAAACTCTCTCACAGGGACAGAGTCTATATGAGCATAAAAACACTCTTCATCACAATATATAAACTTTTTTTCAGAGAGCCACAAAGAAGGATTAGTTCCCACCATTAGGGCTATTTAACCTCCTATAAACAGGGCTATTAAAACCACAAGGAAAAAAAATTACCTCTCTGATTCATATGGATCTGGAAGAAGAGCATTGGTAGAAATGCAAGATGAAGTCGATTTATCAAAGTGGTACACCGAACCTGAAAAGCAAACGAAAATCTCAATCCAGGGATTACAGAGTTAGGGAAGAACTTTTACAGCGTCTCTCTGTATTTATGGGACAGAATGAGTTAAATAATGAAAAGTGTTATTCAAGTTATAGCACCTGGTGGAGAGGATGTGGAGAAACGGGAACCCTCTTGCACTGTTGGTGGGAATGCAAACCGGTGCAGCCACTCTGGAAAACAGTGTGGAGGTTCCTCAAAAAATTAAAAATAGATCTACCCTATGACCCAGCAATAGCACTGCTAGGAATTTACCCAAGGGATACAGGAGTGCTGATGCATAGGGGCACTTGTACCCCAATGTTTATAGCAGCACTCTCAACAATAGCCAAATTATGGAAAGAGGCTAAATGTCCACCAACTGACAAACAGATAAAGATGTGGTTTATATCTACAATGGAATACTACTTGGCAATGAGAAAGAATGAAATCTGGCCATTTGTAGCAACATGCATGGAACTGGAGGGTATTATGCTAAGTGAGATAAGTCAGGCAGAGAAAGACAGATACCATATGTTTTCACTCATATGTGGATCCTGAGAAACTTAACAGAAGACCGGGGGGAGGGGAAGGGGGGAAAAAGTTACAGAAAAGGAGGCAAACCGTAAGAGACTCTTAAATACTGAGAACAAACTGAGGGTTGATGGGGGATGGGGGAGAGGGGAAAGTGGGTGATGGGCACGGAGGAGGGCACTGGGTGTTGTATGGAAGCCAATTTGACGATAAATTATATACATATATATATATATATATATATATACATACACGTGTGTATATATATACACACACACATATATATACATATGTACGTATACGTATATGTGTGTGTGTGTGTGTGTGTGTGTGTGTGTGTATGTGTATATAAAAGTCATAGTACCTGGAATAAATTCTTCAATATAATTAAAAAAATTTTTTTAAGTTTATTTATTTTGAGAGAGCGAGAGAGCGAGCAAGCAGGGGAGGGGCACAGAGAGAGGGAGAGACAGAATCCCAAGCAGGCTCCATACCGTCACCACAGAGCCCGACAGGGGGCTCAAACTCCCAAATTGTAAGATCATGACCTGAGCTGAAGTTGAATACTTAACCAACTGAGTCATCCAGGCGCCCCCAAATTCTCCAATATAAATGAATGCTTTTAGATTTGCTTTTGAGTTGCATTTTTAGGTCTTAATGAACAGCCATCGTATGTATTTCTTAAAATCCCATTTTTGCTTTTGAATTGTCTTTATTCAAATGGTTTTAAAAATGCTTGTGCAATTAAAATTTTTAATCAAGAAAATGCTTTGTCATGAAATTCTGAGATCTCTCTGGGCAGATCAGGTTGAGTGATGGTTTTAAAATTTTCTGGTGGTTTTCTTCCCAGTAGACACAGTCTGTAGACTCCAACCACCCAGCCCTGGCAATTGTCTCCTTCACTAAAAATAAACATCCAGCCTCACCAGAATTAAGAACAGAACTGCTTTTGATAAAGCAAAAACACAGTCATCTTATTTCTATTAAGGTTGTTCAGAAGCAAGTCAGTAATTTATTCCAGAAACTAAGGTACACAACTGTCCTAGATTTAACACTGGTTCTCCGCAAAGGACCAGCCTCAGAGAGCCTTCCCAGAGCACACTGAAGACATCCGAGGCTCTACTGCACAGTAAGTAAAGAAGCACATTTCAGAACCGATGGGCTTAGTCCTGTAAAGTAAATTCTTTTAGGCACTAAGACATCACAAATAGTCCCAGTAAGCAATTCCTTGGTGGTTACCAGTGGTTACCAGGTCCTCTTTCAGTTTTGTTTTGTTTTGTACAATCACAAAATCCAAAATCAATGTCTCAAACTAAAAGTTAAAAAGCAATCAGGATCAGTCAAGGTCTAGCTAGGAAACAGACCATTTGAGTATTTCAAAGAGAGAATTTCACTCAGGGAATTGGTTATACAGAGCACGGAAGAACTGAGAAGCCAAACGGGCAGGTAAGGAGCCCAGAAACTGGCAAGAACTGGAAGCCATACAGCCCTAAGCCAGAGGGACAAAGGCGGAGAGGGTGTGCCTGGGGTTCTAGAGTTGGATTGATGCGGGACCTTCCTGTTGGGAGATGGAATCAGGAGACAGGCCACTGCTGGAGACACTGCTGGACACAGAGAGATCTTCTCCCCGATTCCTTTCCTCTCCATGCCCTTGGCCAGTGCCTCCCGATGGCCAAACCCAGAGAGAAGCCAATGCACATGACCCTAGGAAACGTGGCCTGCCAGCGGCAGAAGCCTCCTGCAATGAAAGCAGGACATGTGGACAAGAATTGCATCTGGGAGCAAACTGGTAATGGACCAACGCACAATCCATTAAAGGAAGTTAGTTTAAAAAAGAAACAACCCACACAATTCAACCAAACTTTTCTGTGAAATACATGTTGTATTGCACAGAAAATCTATGAACCTCCACCTTCCTTCTTTAGACTAAACCTTTCATCCCAAACGTACAGAGTGCCAACTACATGTAAAGCACTGTGTTAGGGACCGTGCAGGTGCAAAGAGGAGAAACACCTCCAGCTGCTCTTCAAGGAGCCGATGCTGTCTTTTCCAGCTTAATGTCCCTTCCTGTTTTTCCTAGATCTGCTCCAGGCAAATGGAGCACAATCTTTAGTTTTACTCCTCTCCTCTATAGTTTATACTATGCCCTTTGACCAGAATTCATTCACTTGACAGTCACTAATTCTACGAGGTGAGCCAAGCCTTAAAGACAGAATGGGAATTAACAGAGAAAGGAGTTCCTTTGTCGAGAGGTGAAGAGACAAGGCAAGAAGAAAATCCCGCCTGAGGCATAACGAAGAAATCAGCGCATGGTAAGCGGAGAACTAGAAGCAATTTATGGGGAGCCCCTGGGTGGCTCAGTCAGTTGAGTGGCTGACTATTGATTTCAGCTCAGGTCATGATCCCAGGGTCGTGGAATTGAGCCCCGCTCTGGGCACCGGGCTTGCTTAAGATTCTCTCTCTCTCCCTCTGCCCCTCTCTGACATGTGCTCTAAGTAAATAAAGATAGAAGCAGTTTGTGGTTACAAAAGCATAAAGAGAAAGGGTGTGGTGGGAGAGGTCGGCGAGGGGCAGGTTGGGAGTACTTTGTGTGAGGTGTTTGCATTACGTTTTCCTCCTCCCCATGGTGGACCAGATGGCAGCACGGCCCTGTCAGACCTCATCTGTAGGTTAGTCCGCAGCTCACTGACAGTAACTAGAGGGGCTGGGGGAGTGCGGTGGGGAGAGGTGCAGAACACTGAAGACCTGTGTCCTGTCAGTCATCCAAAGCAGCCATGCTTCTTGACCTTTGTGAAACCCAAATTGCTCAATGTATCCTTAAATTAACAGGCCTGCCAGAATCTCACCAGTTATGCCCCTCCTCCCGACCTTTACTGTGGCCTTATAATGAAAAGGGTGTTCATCATTTACAACCAGGAGTTCTAAAAAAAAAAAAAATACCCTTTGAGAACTATTACCCTCACTTCCCAAAATCTATTTCTTACTTATACTAAGAAGAAGGTAATAATAACAATAACTTTCATTATGGTGTTTTTACAGTCGCTGCCAGCACCTGTCTTTTATAATGAAGAAACAGTTTCCGAAGGGATAAAGAACTTGCCCGAGACCACACTGTGGCAAATGCTGAAGCTGAAACTTAAATGAGGTGACTCCAAAGTTCAAGGCTCTTGCCACTAAAACACGCTGCCACTTGTGAAGTTTTAAAATTGGCATCACCATTTGGGGATCCTCCCCTGGCCCAGGTCCCTTCATTTCTAAAGACTGTGGCACTGTCTCCTTTCAGAACACATGTGAAGAGCACAGATATGAGAATTTGAAGTGCAAAGATTACTGTTTCACTTAAAATGAAAACAACTTCATTTGGGGAGGATTGAAAATTTACAGAAAAGTTGCAAAAATAGTACAGAGATTCCCCAATATCCCTCATGATTTCTCCCAATGTTAACGTCTTCTACTTCTTCTTTTTTAATGTTTATGTATTTATTTTGAGAGAGAGAGAGAGAGGCAAAGAGAGGGGAGAAAAACAGAATTCCAAGCAGGCTCCACTCCATCAGAGCAGAGCCTGACTTGGGCTCGAACTCACGAACCGTGAGATCATGACCTGAGCCAAAATCAAGAGTCAGTCACTGAATCCACTGAGCCACCCAGGCGCCCATCTCATAATGTTAACTTCTTATGTCGCATGGTATGATTGTCAAAATGAAGAAACCAACACAGCTACATTACTATTAACTAAACTTCAGACTTTATTCAGATTTCACCAGTTTTTCCACTAATGCCCTCTTTCTCTTCCAGGATCCAACCCAGAATCCCACATCACATTTAAGCTGCCTCAATTTTTAACTTAAAAAAAAAAAAAAAAACTGAGACATTTAAAACAACTCAAGTTATAAATGCTAGATTTCCCATTTTTGGACATTCTCCTCTGGAGATTCTCCTTCAGATCACAAATAGCTAAATATTATTTAGGAATGTGAGTGCCTAGATTTATTATCTTTTTTACTTTTTTCTTCTTAGAACCTAACTTAGATTGGAAATACACGCATATATTGTTTTCAAGGAATCAGACCAATATAAACAGCTTCTTTTTTTCTTTGTTTTTTTCCCCCAGACTTTCTACAATAAATAATTTTATACGCAGAAAAAAACATTTAGTATGCCGTATTGTACTTCTATATGGAAATGGGGGGAGGGCGCATGGGTGGCTCAGTCAGTTAAGCGCCCGACTCTTGATTCTGGCTCAGGTCATGATCTCACAGTTGCGAGATGGAACCCTGCCTAGGGCTCTGCAATGGATGTGTAGCCTGCTTAGGATTCTCTGTCTCTCTGTGTCTCTCTCTCTCTGCCCCTCCCCTGCTCAAGCTCTCTCTCTCAAAAAAAAAATAAACAAAAAAATAAATAAATAAATAAAATGAAAATAAAAATAAAATAAAAAAAAACTAAAAGGAAATAGGATTTTTTTCTAATATGATTCCACTGGGCTCACTCATGTGTCCAGTAAGTGTCCTGTGAAGATGCCACTATGCATTTATCCTTTCCAATCAGAGCTCGGGCTGAATCAGCTTTACAATCTGTACAACCTGGAGATCTACCTAATTTGATTCTTTAATATCATTGAACTGTATTTCAGTTTTTTCTGAGATATACTAATCTTTTGAAATTCATGGAATTACTGCTGTCATTTCTTCAATTCTTCCCTGTATTATTATATAGCTATATTCTTGTCATGTGACTTTTAGCATCTGCTACTGAAATGCATATTTCCCCGTCTCATTGATGTTTGGCTTGACTATGTGATTTGCTTTGACCAATGAAAAGTGGGTGAAATTATGTCAATTCCAAGCCAAGCTTTCAGAGGCAGCATAGGTGTCTGCTCATGCTCTGACTTCTTGTGACCCACTTGGGAAAATCTTGACCCAGGCCACCAACATCCCTTCAGATGGCCCCAGAATTAAGACCGGTAAGACACAATACAATAAGAAGCCTCAAGTCCAGCCATGCCCAGCCCAGCCCACCCCAGACCAGCTGGAGTACAGCTTATCACCTGTATTTGAGATGTTAAGGTGTTTGTTATGCAGCAAAGCTGACTAATGCATGATTAAAGTGGACTAGACAAGGAAATTAACTTCTCTCAATTATGCCCTAACAACCTGCTTTGGAATTAGAGCATGCTTCTGAAGCAGATCCAACTTACTTCCAGGCATCAGTTCAAAGTGAGGCCTTCCTTCTTCAGTGGACATAAGGGTAGCCAGCTTTCCCTCTATCATCTCTCCATCAATGAATTTTCCATAAAGTGCGGTCCTCTCGTCAGGGTACACATACGCTATCTTCTCGCCTGTCATCTCCCCGTCTTCATTTACTTCTCCCACAAGGCTGCCTCCATCCTGATGGGAGAAGCCAAAAGCCAGAAAATATTATATATAGTATTTATCCACACGGCACAACTTCAAGAAATTTTTCTTGTGCACTCCCTTTGTGGATAGCACTAACATAACAGCTTAAGAACTCAGAGAAAAACCTGACGCATACTTACTTTCCCATCCAACCCCATACAAATAAATGGCTAGAGGTTACATGCAGAGAAGCACAGAAAGCCTGATTTAGGGACTCAGAGACCAAGCTGCACTTTGCAATGGTGACAAGTTACTGACACTCTCTCTTGGCTTGTTTTTGAAGAAGAACATACGTTGTATTTGTAATATTAGTTACAAACGTTTCAAGGAAATGTAACAATAAGTGTTACTTTGGGCCGATACCAAATGTGATGAGGAACTGTGGCAAGATGGTTTTACTCACTATTCATACCATTTCACTTCTCTATGTGGCATTTTGGATTTCTGGCCCATTAAAAAAATCTTTAGTTCAGATGTGTTTAAGAATTAATTTAGTGTACATGAGTAAAGAGAGTTGTCTGCAGTTTCTTTTTTTAAATGTTTACTTTTGAGAGGGAAAGAGAGAAAGCGTGAGTGGGGGAAGGGCAGAGAGCCATGGGGACAGAGGATCTGAAAAGCAGGCTCCAGGCTCGGTGCTGACTGACAGCAGGGAGCCTGACGTGGGGCTTGAACCCATGAACTGTGAGATCATGACCTGAAGTCAGATGCTTAACCGACCCACTGAGCCACCCAGGTGCCCCTGCATTTTCTAACAGACAAAAAAAGGACTTCTGGACACTGCCTTTCTAAGAATCCTACACCACCACTTTTTATGGCATTAGAAGGAAAAGTGAAAAAAAAAAATCAACTGAATTCTATTCCCTCCCCCATCACCACTTTCTTCCCACTTTTCTTTATTTACTGTTCCCTTCTGCCTCCTTCCAGGAGAGAAGCCAGCTGTGCTTCCTGTTCAACTGTCACTTGCTTTCATTCCTAAAGGTCATTAAATACTTCAGAGCAGAGGCTATCATACAATTCTGTAGCCTGGTAAACGCTAGGGACATAGTAGGTGATCCACAAATACTTTTTGAATTGAACTGGGATACCAAAAAATAATCTAATAACTAATCAAAAAATAACTGAATCTAGACTACAAGAAATGTTTCCTTTTTTACTGCCCATGCGGAAGGTCTTTATGGTATAACTTTGAAAATCTGGGACCTCTTTGGGTTTGATGTAACAAGAGTAGTGCCATGACATATTCTAAACGCTTGGTTACTTCTCCAACTCAAAGGTTCCAGAAACAGCTACTCAAAGACAGGAGTACAGGATGACTTCTGAGTGATCCCAACGGCTGCTTACAGAGAGACAGCAGGAATAAATAACATCAGGTACGTGATTTCTATAGTTCTCCATAGTCTGATTGCTCTTTGGAGAAAAGACTTTATAAATTTAAAAACGAATCACAGCACTTTCATAAAAAGAAAAATACTTGGCAGCATTTTTCATGGACAGAAAGCGCATTAGAGCTATATTATTGCTCTTTCTCCTCCCAGAGTTAATTCTTAATAACCCAGCATAAACGGGGATGATACTTCCTGCAAGATCTGCCTTCAGGCTTTCAGGGGTGATTACTGAGCAGAACGGTGTTAGGGCGTTTCTGCTTCTCATATGCTGTAACTAATGTAAGCCAACGTTACCAGTTATTTGTACAGAATTCTTTCTAGGGTCTCAGATTTTTCTCCCTTAATACTCTAAACTTCTGGTTTGGGGGTGGTGGTGGTGAATTTCTCTATCTAGTATGATAAAGCAGAGGTTCTTTTATTTCCAACAGGACGTAAACACTTTTAACTGAAAATGACGTCACTGTTCCAAGGTAAAATTCTGAAAGAAATAAGCTGTCCTGAGAGTAAGCTTATAAATACTCTAAAGGGAGCCATTCTTTTTTCCTCCCCTTGTTTCTTCTTTGACCCCATATCACAAAACAGGTGCCTGTCTGCTGTGTCAGGGAGTGCTGGGGAGGAAGCTGCTGCCTTCTCTCCTTTGCTAGGAGGCTCCCCTTCAGGGAGAAGGAATCACTCATTTGAGTAGTGAGAAGGCGGGGTCTGACAGCCAGCACCACCCATCTATTAGGTGGAGGTGACAGGGCAAAGCCTGCTGCCCCCAGAGGTCCTGTCCTGAAAGCTGTCCGTGCCCTCAGGCTGCACCTGCACCCCTCTCCATTCCTGCCCTTTCCTTGGGGAAGCTCCCCCAAGCAGGCCCTCCTTCCCTGGGGAGACCCGGGACTTCTCAGAGCTCTATCTGCAGCTGGTCCAACTGTTCCGTTCAGAGGGGGAAGGAATTGAAGTGCATTCTGACTTTGGGTCCATAGCACGTCTCCGACCCAACACGGTCATAGTAAAACTGACCTTTTGATCTCTGACACCTAGGTCTATTTCCTAGTGGGTTCTGAATTCAGAGAGAAGAGGGATGTCATTAGCCCTCTCCACTGCCAACAGATACCGTATATAAAGCAAGTGTTATCCCAGGTTAATTTGGAAAGCTTATAACTCCCCAGTGCTTCTTTCCTAAGGCAGAGTGTTCTCTGGGTATTTAATAAGATAATAATTAATACAGCAGGCTGATTCATACAAAAGGTGATCTCCTCTAGAGACTTTAATTGATCCTAGTCACAAGTAAGATGACAAGTAGTAGGAGGATCTGGTAATCCCTATTTTGCCTCTTCCCTATACCCAACTGCACGCACAGAGTTCCACTTTCCCTGACTCCATGATTTACTGTCGCATCGGCAGATCCCCAGCGCCAGGCGGCAAGATGCTCAATCGGCCTACTCCTGAAACAACAAAACTCTCTGTCTTCCTAAGCTGGTTAAGAACCTGCACCACTTCCCTCTTCCTGCTTGCCCTGTAGGCAGTGACTGAAAGGACTTTTGATCTATTGCAGAGCCTACTAAGAAGATATGTTAAATGTCTGGGCAATCATTTAAAAGATCTTTTGTGGTATTCTTTCCTTCTGCCCTGCTCCTAGAGTAGAACTTTTAAAAAAATATTTTACTTATTTCTTTATTTTTAAAGTTTATTTGTTGATTTTGAGAGAGAGACAGCGAGGGAAGGGCAGAGAGAGGGGGAGAGAGAGAATCCCAAGCAGGCTCCGCGCTGTCAGCACAGAGCCTGATGGGACTAAATGCCACAAACCGCAAGATCATGACCTGAACTGACATCAAGAGTCAGACGCTCAATCAACTGAGCCTCCCAGTCGCCCCTTTAAAATTTTATTTTAAAAAAATTGTTTTTTAATTTTTATTTAAGTTTTTGAGAGAGAGAGAGAGAGAGACAGAGACAGAGACAGAGCATGAGCAGGGAGGGGCATAGAGAGAGAGGGAGACCTAGAATCCGAAGCAGGCTCCAGGCTCTGAGCTGTCAGCACAGAGCCCGGCACAGGGCTTGAACCCTCAAACTGTGAGATCATGACCTGAGCCGAAGTTGGCCACTTAACCGACCGAGCCACCCAGGCGCCCCAAGATTTTATTTTTAAGTAATCTCTATACCTAATGTGGGGCTCGAATTTACAACCCTGAGATCAAAAGTCATACACTCCACCAACTGAGCCAGCCAGGCACCCCGAGTATAACTTATTTTTAAAGAACAATAATGTGTAAGTAGATTTAGCTGGGGGCTATTTTTCTTGTTATACCTGTAATAGATCTTTTTTTTTTTTTTAATCATAAGAAAATAGGGCTCAGAGTAAGAAAAACTGTATTCTGACTTAAGCTCTGGACAAAATTAAATATTATTATTATTATTATTATTATTATTATTATTATTATGTTAAGTAAGCTCTTTGCCCAACATGGGGCTTGAACTCATGATCCCAAGATCAAGAGTCACATGTTCTACTCACTGAACCAGTCAGGTGCCCTGGACAAAATAAAATTTTAGATAAAATATTTTCTAAGGTCTATTTTCTGACACATTTTCTGGAAATTAACTAATAACAGATGGGATATTTGAAATGCAAACAACAATTAGAGCATTAATTCCCAACCCAATGAGTTTTGCCACATCTTTTTGCTCCAGTAAACCCTAGAAATATTGGGAAATATTACCAAATACTCAAAGGCAAGTTAACTTTAATCACCTTAATTTTTTTTTTTAAATTATTATTTTTTTTTCAACGTTTTTTATTTATTTTTGGGACAGAGAGAGACAGAGCATGAACAGGGGAGGGGCAGAGAGAGAGGGAGACACAGAATCGGAAACAGGCTCCAGGCTCCGAGCCATCAGCCCAGAGCCTGACGCGGGGCTCGAACTCACGGACCGCGAGATCGTGACCTGGCTGAAGTCGGACGCTTAACCGACTGCGCCACCCAGGCGCCCCTAATCACCTTAATTTAAACAACATAAGCCATAAATCACTTATAAAGTAGGGAGTAGGGTTGTACAATCAAGTAATAACAGTGCGGTAAGTCCCAAAAGATGGGAGATTGCTGGATCAGTCTCCTGTATGAGAACCAGAATGAAGTGCAACAGTGAAATATTCCATCTCTTTCTGTATATCAGAAGACTATTTTTAAAAAGCATGCATTTTTTTGGTCTTTATTAGTGATACAATAAAGCCACTTTGTCCCGATTGATTTGTTTGAATCACGACTATTCTTTCCTTTCCAAAACACCACTGAAGAGGAATGAATAGTAGTTGCTAAGATCAACAATCTAAGTGGACAGTGAGTAACAGTGAGGGGCACACCTTGTAGGCTGGAGGCTTCAGCTCCTGTGAGTCTCAAATTTCACAGATTGGTATTTTCTAACATAGAGAGTACATGTTACTCCTCATTGTGAGGAGTCAAAGCATCGGCTTGAAACATGTTACATTCCAGCAAAATGAACAGTCACCAGGCTTACTGGGTAGTATATCCAGCAGACTCCATGCCGAATGTTATCTTTGTATTGCCCCTTGAAGATCAGTCTCCCATCCGTGTCGTACTCCTGGGCGGGACCATTCAACTCTCCGTCTACATACGTGCCCTGGAGAACGCCTCCGTCCTCGTAAGTGTACACGCCCTGGCCCTGTAGGGCATCGTCCACATAATATCCCTCCAGAGTGCTGTGAGAGAAGGAAGAACAAAAGGGAATGGTCAGATCATGACTGTGCTCTCTGAAAAGAAAGGACCACATGAAAGGCACTGCATGCCCAGCTCTGGTTTGATGCTGACCTGTATTCAGCCCATCTCCTGAATTCCCTAGATCGCTGGGAAAAACACTCCCGAGATACAGGTAGCATTAGAGACAGAGAGAGATCTACTTCTTAACTTCCTGGTTCCTATTAATCCTTTTTCTCTGCTAGCAGAAATAGAGAAGAACAAAGGTACAGGTGGAAGCTGAGAACAAGCCTCATCTGAATACGTTTCAGGGCTAAGATGCCGACCCATACCGGGCAATAGAAATGGTGGCATATCACACATAAACCATTGATGCTTAACTCCCTCAAGAGGGGTCCAGACCTCACTGGTAGTTCTCAAGCTCTTTTAGATTGCTTGTACATGTAAGTATCTAATAATACGAAAGTGGTTTAGAATGTAAATGTCTACGTGTTTGTTTAAGTCATTAAATGTATTACTTATGGGTGACAATCATAATTGGTAGCCAATCAAAAGAACCCCTTCCATTTCTTTGGGTGATATATGGGAATTTACTTAAGTATATGCATGCGTGTGTGTGTGTGCATGTGTGTGTGTGCATGATCAGGGCAAATGGGGGCAAGTAAGGAAGACTGCAGGCTGAGCCTTGCTAATATCATTAGTAGTCCGACAGTGTCGAGACCCATACTTCTAGAACAGAAGCAAGCTCACGGGGGTGCTCATGGTGATATTACAATAACTTCTCCATCGCTCCTCATAAAACACTTTTGGAATTTCAGTATGTTTTCAGCCTCTCAAAGGTCATTATGCAAGGAAACTAACTTCACCAAAAACTCCCTTTATGTACAGCAATTTGGAATAAGGGAAAGACCAGCTCAAATAAGTTTTAAAATTTAAAATGTAAGATGTTTATTAGCAACAAAGA
The DNA here is from genome assembly GCF_007474595.2 of Lynx canadensis. Lineage (NCBI taxonomy): Eukaryota > Metazoa > Chordata > Mammalia > Carnivora > Felidae > Lynx > Lynx canadensis. The sequence continues at coordinate 86,785,530 of NC_044306.2, read as the reverse complement.
CAGTTTGTTTTAGTACCTGCAGATAGTGTCCATTCATCAATTCAACCAACAACCATTTATCGGGTGCCTTCTAAGTAGCGAGCATTGTGGGAGGTTCTAGAGAGCATGATGAACAAAATAAACAAACAGGAGAGGCTGGCAGGCACACACTGTGTAGTGGGGACAGATGGGATGCAAAGGGGGCCGTGAGGACTAAGGTGGTCGCACCTGACTGTGCCTGGTAAGGTCTTGTCTTGCTTACTGAATGACAGAGTGAGCTGTAATTATTAAATGAAAAGCACAGTCTAAACAACACAGTAGCCCCTGATCACACTGTAATTACACTATCAGTAGTCTCCCAAGGAGATAAATAGTTCTCTTTCAGTTTTGTTTGTACTACCAGTGATGATAAACAGGCAGAGTAAATTCATGAAGAGAATGAAGTGCACTTTAGCATAGCCCTTGCATAAGTAATCACAATTCTGTATCAGTGAGGTTGGAACTAATGAGATTCGACCGTCATTAGACTCCCCCAACAGCCAAAAAATAGGTAAATAAATACAAACAAAAATAACAACAACCCTGTCGAAAGATAGCTAAATCAACGGACGCAATGATGCAGTAGATGGTGCGAAAAACAACTTCATCATCTATCTTCACAGTTAGGATGGGCGGATAAAATATAGGATGCTCAGTTAGGTTTGAATTTCAGAAAGACAACATATAGTTTTTGTAGTTTAAATAGGTCCCTAATATTGAAGGGAACACAGTTATCCTAAAATATTTCTCGTTGCTTATCTGAAATGCTGTTTTAACTGGGTGCTGTGGATTGTAATTTGCTAAACCTGGGAACCCTATTAACTAGATTCTCAGGGAGCATTCAAAACGTTCCTGTGTGTGTTTGAGCAGAATTATCCCGACAGACGAGTCTGCCAGTATTTCTCGGGTTGAAGATCAAATCTACATGGCATGGGTCTTGCAAATCCCTGAAACAATAAAATGGACTTGCACATACTTCCCCGTAACCATCCCCAGGAGTTTGTCCTATCCTCTTACCGTGGAGCCTGTCCTCGTTAGTACCATAGCACCAAAACAAATAGCTATTTCCCTCTTAGCCCGACTGACAAAGCTGCACAAATGCAAATTCTTTTTTAAAAATTTTTTTATGTTTATTTATATTTGAGAGACAGAGAGAGACAGAGTGCAAGTTGGGGAGGGGCAGAGAGAGAAGAGACACGGAATTTGAAGCAGTCTCTAGGTTCCGAACTGTCAGCACAGCGCCTGATGCAGGGCTTGAACCCACGGACCTTGAGATCATGACCTGAGTCCAAGTCGGATGCTTAACCAACTAAGCCACCCAGGCGCCCCCACAAATGCAAATTCTTAAGGCACCGGAGAGCAAACTTACTGCGTTATTTTTTAGCACCTGCTTGAAAGAAACAGCTTAGCCCCCTTAGCAAATTTGTATGATAGCTTGGATGAAATCTGATGACAAAAGGAGCATGTTATCACATGAACTGGGTTCTCTAGGGCCATAAAAATGACAAGGCTTTGAAATCCTCTGTCACCGAGGAAAGAAAATAAAAGCTTCTTAGTCTGGTGTGAAAGGTTCTGCCATTCTAACTTTTTCTTCCAGGGGATGCTGGCAAGCCACGGTCTGCTGCCTGTTTGTGTAAATGCAGTTTTATTGCAACACAGCCTCGCACATTCCTTTCCGTGTCCTCTGTGGTTGTTTTCATATTATAACAGCAGAGTTGCAGAGTTGCACCAGAGACTGGATACGGTCCCCAAAGCCTAAAATATTTATCATGTCACCCTATACAGAAAACGTTTGCTGACTCCTGTTCTATAGTCGTCGCTCACACTGGTTTATTCGCTGAGCCCAAGCACACCTCTTTATATCTTAGCTTCCATACCATGTGATGCTTGCTTCTTCCTGTAAAATATATGTAACCAAACACTTTTTTGTTTTAATTTTTTTAATGTTTATTTACTTTTGAGAGAATGACAGAGAGACAGAGAGCGAGTGGGGGAGGGGCAGAGAGAAAGAGAGAGAGAAAGAGAGAGAGACAGAACCTGAAGCAGGCTCCAGGCTCTGAGCTGTCAACACAGAGCCCGACACAGGGCTCGAACTCATGAACCCAGAGATCATGACCTGAGCCAAAGTTGGACGCTTAACCGACTAAGCCACCCAGGCACCCCTATAACCTAACGTTATAAATCCCGGAGGACACATCCAGGAAAAAAGTTGTGGGCCATATTTTCTGGTTTTTCATTCAAAACAGAAATAACCTTGGGATAAAAATGAGTCTTCTCAAGCCTCTGGCATTTTTCTATTCAAAAAAGAAATAAACTGAAAAAATGGCACTGTTTTGTGGCAGCTAAATTGTTGCTCTCTGAGAATACTTGAGAAGTAGCTTTCTAATCCTTCTTGCGGAAATTGGATTGAGAGTTGCATTTTGGAGGAAGTCTGCTAATCCTGGTTTACCCAGATCCTACCCACTCTCTGCATGGAGCCCTGCTTCCCCTAGTCTACCTTGACCTCTGCAGCCATGGTCCATCTTTCTCACTGGAGCCTCATCATGAACCATCACAGGACTGTCCATGTCTTTAATGATGGCCAATTTACGTGTCATATTTCTCTAGATTGTAAAACCTTTTATAGGAACAAATTAGGCATTATCCATCCAAGCATCCCCGCCCTAACATATGGACACAGCCTGCCTTCAAGTGGTTATTTTCTAAATGAAAGAATGGAAATGGAAACTGGGCTAATTTTGCTTTAAGAAGATGGAGAGGGAACATAACAATAGTAACAATGTTACTCAAGTGCAGGGAGTATTCTTTATATGCAGTATACAGGCATACAGTCTGCAAGTTAGGAAAGTTTCTGAAACTCTGTGCTTCATTTCTTCACTTGTCAACTGCAGCTACTATAAGAATTAAATGGGTTAATATCTATCAAGAGTTTAGAAGATCATCTGGGACACAGGGACTGCTCAAATAAATAATAACTATTATTATTAAACATGCACACTCATGGGTTTGATGGTGAGCTTTCTACTGAGAAACCAGGCTTAAAACAGCATCGGGGAAATAGTTATGAGATACTAGAATAGTCAAAGAAATGTATAAAACTGCTTTAAATGTACTTTAAAAGCAAGCAAGAAAAGGGGTGCCTGGGTGGCTCAGCTGGTTAAGCATCCGACTTTGGCTCAGGTCATGATCTCACGGCTCGTGAGTTCAAGCCCCACATGGGGCTCTGTGCTGACAGCTCAGAGCCTGGAGCCTACTTTGGGTTCTGATTCTCCCTCTCTCTCTCTGCCCCTCCCCAGCTCATTCTTTGTCTCTCTCCCCTTCAAAATAAATAAACACTAAAAAAAATTTTAAAAAAACAAGCAAGAAATATTCCTCTATCTGCAATAATTTATGAGTGATCCATTGCATGGCAGGATGGAATAAATGCTCCTTTAAGTGAAAAAAGTAACGTGTATTCATTGCAAAATAAACAACAACAACAACCAAAAAACCCCAGTGCTACAAAGATGTAGAAAGTAGAAATTCCCACTACTCTTTCTCAATTTGGCATGTACCACTTAAGATTTTTTCCCCCTGTGTATATATCATGTACTTTCCCACCTTTGTTGTGGCTGTTTCAATAAAAATGGGAACATACTGAATACAATGTTCTTGACTTGTATTTTCTTGAAGTCTCTTTCAACACGTTGGCAATTTCTTTGGTATGTTAAACTACAAAAATGGTCTTTTGATTTAGATTTTTCTGGCACCAGCAACTGAATCAAGTAACCAGAAATGTGGAGAAAATTGAAACATCAATTTTAATTAAATTTCTTTCCCTACATATACACACAGACCATTTTTACCCATTTTGTCAAAGCTCTCATGCTTAAATTTCTGGTAATAAATTACAAAAACTAACTTAAAAGAAATGGGGAATTTTTATAATTATTTATCTAGAATGACACATCTGCATTTTATTTTATTTTTTAATATTTATTTATTTATTTTGGGGGGAGAAGCAGAGAGAGAGAGAGAGAGAGAGAGAGAGAGAGAATCTCAAGCAAGCTCCGTGCTGTCAGTGCAGAGCCCCACAGGGGTCTCCATCTCACGAACAGTGAGATCATGACCTGAGCTGAAATGAAGAGTTGGATACTTAACTGACTGAGCCACCCAGGTGCCCTGCACATCTGCATTTTATTCAAATATTACTGTATTATCATGTTAAAAATTTCTTTAACACTGAATACAAAAAGTGCTTTTAGGAGACTTGACAGCTTTGGCTTTTCCTTGGTATTCTGGGGGCTAGAATGTTTTGGGCTTTCCATTCTCTGTTCCATCCTCCACTGTGCTCCCTTCCTTTGGTCAGCTATAGTAAGATAAGAACCAAGATGGGTGGAGGTGCCTGGGTGGCTCAGTTAAGCTTCTGACTCTTGATTTCAGGGTCTTGAACTCAGGGTCGTTGAGTTCTAGCTTGGCGTTGGGCTCAGTGCTGGGCATGAAGCCTAGTTAAAAAAAAAGGGGGGGGGGCGCCTGGGTGGCTCAGTCGGTTGAGCGTCTGACTTCAGCTCAGGTCATGATCTCACACTCCACGAGTTTGAGCCCCGCATCGTGCTCTGTGCTGACAGCTCAGAGCCTGGAGTCTCTTTCAGATTCTGCGTCTCCCTCTCTCTGCCCCTCCCCTGCTCATGCTGTCTCTCTCTGTCTCAAAAATAAATAAAAACATTAAAAAAAATTTTTAATAAAAATTAAAATTAAAAAGAAAAGAACCAAGAGAGAAATTTTAAATGAATCATAATTCTACTTTAAATTCTCACTTCTAACCAAATTAAATTGTGACTCTTAGTATTAAAACATTGTTTCAGCAATCGTTTTATATGACAATATATATATTATATATTTTTAGAAGTTTGATATAATTGACATACAGCATTATATTACATATTATCTCTTAAAATGTTGAAAACTAAGTAAAGATAAGAAGAACATCAACAACAAACCCAAGCCATCTACTAGGGCTGTATCTGCGAGAAACTTCAATTTCTTCTAAGGTGTGATATGCAAGCTGAATGGAACACTATCATGCTTCCAGGTAAGAGAATGTGTTGTTTGTCTTTAAAGTTTTTTTCTATCCTTTAATAGATCTGTGAGTCTGTCGTATCCGATTATTATAAAGGCTCAAAATGACAGTAACATTTTTTAACTTTATTTTTGTTTGTTTAGAGAGAGAGAGAGAGAGAGAGAGAGAACGAGTGGAGAAGGGGCAGAGAGAGAGGGAGACATAGAATCCGAAGCAGGCTCCAGGCTCTGAGCTGTCAGCACAGAGCCCGAGGTGGGGCTCAAACTCATAGACTGAGAGATCATGACCTGAACCGAAGTAGGATGCTTAACCAACTGAGCCACCCAGGCACCCCTGACAGTAACATTTCTGAAGAGCAATTAGTGAAATTTAGTTTTGCTCCCTAAAAATAAATCCTAAGGAAACTCTGCTAGCCACTGTTATCAACAAATAATAGTAACAGCAATAATAAAAGACAATAAAAATAATAATCCATCCTTGATCTTGAGGGCATTATGCTAAGTGAAATGAGTCAGACAAAGACAAATGTTGTGTGTCCTCACTTACATGTGGAATCTCAAAGGGCCTCACTCATAAAGACAGACAATAGAGGGGCAGTTGCCAGGGGCTCAGGGAGGGGGAGACGAGGAGCTGTTGTTGGTCAAAGGAGACAAACTTCAAGCTATAAGATGAATAAATTCTGAGGATCTAATGTACAGCATGATGACAATAATGAACAATACCATACTATATACTTGAAAGTTAAGACAGTAGATTTTAAACCGTATCACAATCGGGGTGCCTGGGTGACTCTGTCAGTTGAGCATCTGACTTTGACTTCTCACAGTTCCTGAGTTCGACCCCTGTGTCGGGCTCTGTGCTGACAGCTTGGAGCCTGGAGCCTGCTTCCGATTCTGTGTCTCCCTCTCCCTCTGACGCTCCTCAGCTCTCTCTCTCTCTCTCAAAAATAAATAAACATTAAAAATAAGTAAGTAAATAAATATTATCACAATAAAAACAAAGGTAATTATATGAGTGAATGGAAGTATTAACTAACCTGAATGTGGTAATCATTTTACAATACAAATGTGTCATATCATCATGTTGTACACTCACACTTACATATATCATATGTCCATAATATCTCCATAAAACTGGAAAAATGCAGATACAGAGTAAACAAAAAGAAATCCATGTTTTCTCATGCATTAGCTCATAGGGAGTCTCCACTCTGCAAGGTCTTTACAGGTTTTCTCATTCAATCTTTACAACTTGGAGAAGTAGGTATCATTATCCCCACTTTATAAATGAGGAAACAAGTTCACTAGATCAGAGCTCTTGTGGGTTGATTCTTCAAGTAAACTTTCCATCAATCTGCCAAGCTCCTACCGAGGCTGTTCAAACTCCTCTGAGAAAGTAAATACATTCGCCCCAGGGCTCTGAACTTGTCACAATTACTGCTAATGAGTGACCTCAAGTAAACTTAACGCAAGAAAGAAAGGCAGTCAGGGTCAGAGCTATTTCCTTGCTTCTCGTTAGAAGAGACTGGTAGGTGTAGTGAGAAGAGGAAGGCTTTGGAGTCAACTCACCTTGGCCTGAATCTCAGCTGCAGCTCCTACTGACTAAGGTGGCCTTGGACAAGTTATTTAACCTCTCTGTGCCTTAGTTTCTTCACATGTAAAATAGGATTATAAAGCCTACTTCACAGGTTGTTATGAAGGGAACGTGTCCAAAGTGGAACAAATGGTATCAAAGTTCTCCATGTCTTTTCCACTCCCTTGCTTCCTGTATGTCACAGGAATTGTTGCTTTCATCAGCACAGTTCATTACAATACAGATGAATGTATTTGTTGAGCCCGGTTCCAGCAAAAGCTGGATGACTATCAGGAACATAGAAGGGACTTTTGCCTTGTGTAGGAGGCTGGAATACATGACTTCAGAAGTCCATTCCAGCTCCAGTTTCCCTGAAATGTGATCAAGTGCTTTCTAAAAACCAAACACAAGAAATCCTGCATGGGCCTGCCACCTGGAAAATGGCAGCCTTTCTCAGTGGCCCACCAAATGGACACCTTTGCTTAGATTATTTGGCCAATGATAAACTACAAAAAGCCCTCTTAGCTGGACACATTAGTGTAGGGAATCAACACCAGGAGTAGTAAATAATACTTTGAAATCTAACTGGCACATCAAGGGGGAGCACCGATAATATAAAAAATATAACTAAATGAATTCACTCAACTTTAACTCATAATCAGGCTAAAAACCACACAATTCCCTAATATTCCACAGCCCAAAGCCAAATACCTCTTTCTTGTTACCATTCTAAAATTTCAAAAGGTTCTGCAAAATTGCCTTTACATCCATAAATCTTGGTTGAAATGAGAACAATTAAGGAAAAAATGCATTAAAATGCACTATTAGGGGCGCCTGGGTGGCTCAGTCAGTTGAGGGCCGACTTTGGCTCAGGTTATGATCTCGCGGTTCATGGATTAGAGCCCCATGTCAGGCTCTGTGCTGACAGCTCAGAGCCTGGAGCCTGCTTCCGATCCTGTGTCTCCCTCTCTCTCTCTCTCTGCTCCCCTCCTCCACTCACACTGTGTCTCTCTCAAAAACAAAATAAAAAAACATTTAAAATTTTTAGAAAAATGAACATTCAGACCTGGGGATTAGTATAAAAATTAGAGATGTGTACATCAAAGTATTCTGCACAGTAAACATTTTCATAATACTCCACCACAGTACTCCAGCGAATCCACTGGGCCAGAGAGACTGCAGGGCCTCATCAACAAAGCCTCAAGATTCCTTTCTCCTCACTGCATAAATGCCTTCATCTCAGGACCAGAGCCGATGTTAAGTACCAATTAACTAATCTTAGTCTTAGGACACTTTCTTCATTTCTCTACAGAGGGGGAGAAAATGGAAAACAAAGCTGCTTGAAAAGGCAATTTAAAAACTAAGGTCCATTTTCAAGGACCTAATTTGTGGGATAAATGATCTGGTAAAGGAGGACTGGTCTGAGTCTGGGTTCTGACTTAAGCCAGTTTTAATAAGTTTTTCTGTTCTACATTTTGCCATCTAAAAGAAAAGGCCAACTGTTGATTAAGATCTCAAAACTAGCGAACAGTCTGAGGCTGAGATCATAGTAAAAAGGCAAACCATGTACATTTTAGCTATTTAAATTGATTTAGAAGTAGATAGCTATTTCCTGATTTTACCTTGCATATATTTAATTAAGATGCTTCAATTCTCCACCAACAGTGGGCATCTCTGTGGCGTGGGAGTGGGGGTGAGAAAAAAGGGGGAAGCGTGTTCACTTCTTACACCGGTGTATTTCTTAAAGTTTGTTATTCTACCAAAAGTATTTACTATACCTGCAAATTTTAAAAAATAAAATATTCTGCTTCTATCTAGGAACTTGGTTGAAAACTTAACAGGGCCAATTTTCCTGGTGATCTCAATGTTTAAAATTCTTATTCAGGATTATCATATTGTATGTAAAGTAGAAAAGTGATTCTAGACCTTCCCTGATATAAATTTATATTTGCTTGAAACCCTCTCATAAATCACATGCCCAGCTTTTGGCAGAGGTTGTGGTAATGGCTTCACAAATATATACTTGACTCCAAATTCATCAAGTTGTATATATTAAATATGTACAGCTTATCGTAGGTGAATTACACCTCCATAAAGTGGATTTTAAAAATGCCACACCTGGGGGCGCCTGGGTGGCGCAGTCGGTTGGGCGTCCGACTTCAGCCGGGTCACGATCTCGCGGTCCGGGAGTTCGAGCCCCGCGTCGGGCTCTGGGCTGATGGCTCAGAGCCTGGAGCCTGTTTCCGATTCTGTGTCTCCCTCTCTCTCTGCCCCTCCCCCGTTCATGCTCTGTCTCTCTCTGTCCCAAAAATAAATAAACGTTGAAGAAAAAAAAAAATGCCACACCCAGTTTCAGGTTTCATGGAAGATTAGAATGCACTGGGCCAAATCTTCTGTCACTACCGCTTTGCGATTTTCCAAACAGGTTCTGGCAATCGCAAACAAACCCTTTGATGGAAACATAAGCCAGCATTACAGGTGTGAACAGCTTGTAAAAACTAAAAGTTTTTACCTTTTGTTTCCTCATCTGTTATTTCAAAACCTTGATTTCAGCCTTTTTGGGGGAAGTTTTTCAGACTAAAGCCTCCTGACTGGCAGTGAAAGCACAAGGTCCCCACTTTGTTTTACCCAATACATCAGACCCTGAAAACTGGGAGCAGTAGTAGGGGGAAAAATAAATAGGCAAATGTAAATTAAGGTACTATTCTCTGGAAAAACTGCTGACTTCTCCATGACCACATCTCATACCCACCTTAAAAAGACTTAGAGATTCCACTGCCCTTTTTTTTTTTCAGTCATAAGATTATCTCACTAATGTTTATGGCAAATCCTTTTAGCAGATGTCTCATAATATGATCAGTATTGGGTTTAAGAAAGAAGGTGACAGTGACCTTTTAAGAACTTAGACACCACTACATCACATGTCATAAAAGCAGTGATACTGACCTTCTCCCCTCAAAGTATTAGCCCCCATCTATCTGAAGAAGGCTAACAAAGATAACCTCTTAAGATCCTTGCTAACACCATCATTCTTTGATTCTAGTATTTGACCTAAGTCTCTACAGGTGTTTGCGTGGTATGTATAAAACTCATGAATTAGTGCTTCAAAAAGAAAAAAAAAGTCCATGAATTTATTTCTATTTCATAGGTAGTTACTGGCCTAGTGTTAACACCTGACATAGTGCTTCACCTTTTTCATGTTGTGACACACGTACACTTGACCGCAGGGGTAAACGGATGAAACTACTCGCAGCCAGAAGTGACTAGCTTACTAACTTGACAGAGGGAGGGAGGTGCTTGGGAAGTGTCAGGTCCCACCCAGCTACCCCCAGAGGCGACAGGATCAGTATCTTGGAGCCAACACAGCTCATTCTTAGCACACTGGTGTGGAAGATCAGTCTAGCCCTACAACACTGTGCGTCAGGTCTGGGAAGCAAGCAAGTAACCAACATGAAATTAAACCAAATCTGCTGGACTATTTTCCCCGAGTCAGTGGATGACAGGGTATGATCACCAAACTACCAGATTTAAAGCATGACTGTGTGTGTGGGGTGGGTGAGTGGAGTGGGTGCTCTGGGTGAATTCTACAATCCTACTTTTTCTTTCAGCTCCCATACTCATTCAGCAAGACTTTTTTTTTTGGTTAGTATGAAATTAAGGGAAAGTGCCATGATGTAGTAGCAGATGAAACAGACACAGATTCTACCCTCAAGGAAACCTCTGTCTTATAGGGGAAATAAGACATTTACAGAGATATAAATTTGTTGAATGAATAAATAAAAGAATAATTGCAGCATCAGGAGGTAAGAAGTGACACTTTCCAGAAAAGAGGTATAAATAAACTGCTATGAAAATGAGGCAGGAAAAGTTTCCCTCTGGACAGGTTAAAGGAAACCGCGAGAGAAGAAAGCATTGATATCAAATCTTAAGAGTCCTCTGTGGGACCCAGGTATCTGCCAGGTATCCACAGCAGGGCAAAATAAAGGAAATATCTGGCTATTTAAATGAACAGTTTGCAAGCAAACCTCAGCTAAAAGGAGATGTGGTGTGGGGTTGGGAACAACGGGAAAGAGAAGGTTGGAATTAATAATGAAAACACAATTTAACAAAAAGTCTATGATGGGTTTTTATTGCTTTCCTTACTTCCTTGTATCAGATAATGGGAGAGCCTGAGGGACTGTTAAAAACTTTAAACAAACCACTCCAGGGGTGCCTGGGTGGCTCAGTTGGTTAAGCACCTAACTTCGGCGCAGGTCATGATCTCATGGTTCGTGGGTTCGAGCCCCAAGTCAGTCTCTGTGCTGACAGCTCGGGGCCTGTAGCCTGTTTCACATTCTGTGTGTCTCTCTCTGCCCCTCTCCCGCTTATGTGTGCTCTCCTCTCTCTCTCTCCAATAAATAAATAAGCATTAAAAAAAAAAAAAAAACATTCCATCTATAGAAAAGGGATTCTGGATCACAAGCCAGTCTCTCGATCACCCTTGAACTGTCACCTTAGACATTCCCTTTTCCAAAGGAAATCCATGTTTTAGGAAGCTTCAGCTCATTACCAATGTCCAGAGCTTAGAAGCAGTTGCTCTGTCCTGTGCCCTGCAGAATCCTACAACCTGCTTTAGCTAAATCCATTTCCACATTACCCAACCAAGTGGTCAGAAAGAGAGCTGGTCCTCGCATGGCTCAGAATTCCTCCAAATGCTAGAGAAATTCACGTGGCTGCTCTTTGTTTCTGAAGCTGACAAGGTTTAGAAGTCATGGTTCAAAGGCTGGGTGTGTGCAACTCCAACTCTTCTCGAAAGAGAAAGTCATTTCTACAGTCATTCCCACCTATCTCAAGAGGGGAAGGAGCTTCTGCCTCACAGCGTTGTCAGGTAGGAGGCGAAAGGACAGTAACAAGAACTCTGCTGGGAAACATATTTTAAGCAGAACATACTAGTTAAGACAGCACTAAGGTCTCGCACATAATGAAGGTTATCCCAAAGAGCAGTATTTCAAACACCGTGGGTCTGGAGCTGTATGCCTCCTATGTTTACCTGTCACATGTCTCACTGCATGACCCCTGATGATGTGGTTCTGAAGAGCTTTGCTGAATATTTTCTTGACTAATCTCATGAGGACAGAGTATGCTGAGGAAATCATGAACCCACAAGCTGGCTGAATCTTCCTTTGGGATGTGAAGAAACCAGACCGTGATGGGGAGAAAGGGCTGTGTGCAGTGGATTGAGTGTGTTGTACTTGAGAACTGCCCAAACTGGCCCCTGACAAAAACAATCCCCATTTGTGGGACTTCATGGAGATCCATTCGCTGGAGGAGCAGGTGGAATCCATCAAAGAATTGGGACCCACGTAACCAACTGGTGTGCGACGGGAGCCCCCGATTCTGGCGTGACAGAGTGGCTGTGTCAAGCACACTGTAGGAGGCAGTGATGACGGACCCAAGCCTGAGGCTGGCCTCCCCACAGCAGCACAAGTGACTTTCTTGGTCCCCAAGGCAGTGCTTACATGTTGGGGTTGCTTTCGCCTTTTCTATTAGTTGTACTAAAACATCCACTGAAATTTCATTTGTACCATTCCTTCAAGTAAAGTAATTTGGTACCCCGCCCTAAACAAAACAAAACACAACTGTGAGTGGTACCTGCCATCAAAGAAGAAGAACTTTCCCCGTCCATTCTTCTCTCCGTGAACAAAGTTCCCCTCGAATCTGTCCGTGGAGGAGTAGGTGACTGTGCAGAACCCGTGTGGCAATCCATCATCATCCAGGTGCCCTGGAGAAAGGGAACCGCAAGGCAAACCTTAGCATCTTCAGCGCTCTCCCACCGAAATGTTCGTGCTCAGATCCTGCCAGCAAGTTCCCTGAGCAGCATCCCTTCCTTGCCTGAGGGGACAGTGAATGTCAAGGTCTCTGTGCCTGCATCAGCAGGATCAACTTGACTGTTGGGTACGCTTTGCGAATGGATGGGGACCACAGCAGAGGGACTTACACACGTTTCAGAATATGAACCAAAAAAATAAGCTTGCATGTTACTGGGGACTAAAAGTTATTACCAATAATAACATCTGCATGTTTCAATTTACCAAGTACTTCCCTACGAAGCACCGCTTCTATTTGGAATTAATGTCCCCAAACTATCACGCTTAATTGAAATGTGACTGAGCACCAGTTTATAGTCTATTATAAGGTACATTATCTTTGCAGTAAGTTATCTAATTGTAGAACTCAGTATACAGTATGATTTTATAGCTTATTATATAGTATGATGTGGAGGACTGCTAGCCAGGTGACTTTTGAAAACCTCACTGCTTGTTAGTTGTTACATTTGAACAACAAGGGACATAGCCATGTCTCAAACTGCCCTAACATTTATACACCTCATTGTACTAACACATGAACTCCTAGTCCTTCTAAGCCTGAACTTAAGCTTAACCTTGAACTAACTGCTTTACGTTGCAAGTCATTTCAGCTTTGAATGTTTAGTAATAACCTCGTCATATACCCTCTACCACGATGTTCAGAGGGCTTGTGCTTTAAATGCAGCTAGAAGTATCTACATGGCCATTTAAGTAGTGATTTTGAACATCAGCAGCACTTATACTGTGATCCTTAAATTGCTGGTTCTTCCTGGATCACAGACTGGTGGTATATTCTAACATTTATGTATACAGTCAATATTTAGGTTTTTTTTTTTTTAATTATTCTCTACATATTTCCTAAAACCCAGGAGTCACCTCATTGATGTCTCCCCAATTTCTCTGGTGAGCTAATTTTACGGAGGTGGGTGAAAATGAAGGCAATAATTAATCTACTGGCTTTTCCTGGGTTAACAACCTGGGTCATGGATGAAAAAGGTATGAAGGCATTAAACACTGTGTGCAGTGCAAGGGACATTAAACACTTAAATGTGGCTTCCAGATGGCTCACAGACATAAAAGAAAACACAAACTATATCACCACAATGAATGCTTTTGTCTCCTAAAATGATTTCTTCTAACATGATAAAAAAAAATCATCCCTTAGAAGAGAGGTTAAGTAATAAGCATTATTATGAAGAACAAAAAACCTCTTCACTTGTGTTATTGATTACATAAACATAAAATAACAATGAACAAATATACTGTTTTATTGCTACATCTGACTCTGTGTAGAATGAGTTACCTAGAATATTACAGCAAAACAGGGCTACTTAAATAAATCACAATCAATATGGTTCCTTTCCTCTTAACACAAATTTTTTCCTACAAGGAGCCAGGAAATTAGTGGTTAGAAAGCTACTAGGCCATAATTGCTTTCTCTCCCCCAGAAACTAACTATACATGACATATTCAATGATACTTGAGTCATGTGAAATAATTTGGACAATTATTTCCTAAACATGTACAGATAACATTTCTCTGATTGAAGTAAATTAAATATACTTTTTTTTTGTATTTTCATAGAAAAAAAAACCCACTCAGTGTATAGCTAAAAGCTTTCTTCTATGAAATGTTAGGATTAACATTTCTATGAATTTAGCACTCTACTTATAATTTAGGTATAAATATCAGAATAATCATTTTAACCTTATACTGAGGCAGTTACTAATTAGTTGAAACTGTTTTCCCCACAGAAAACAGTTCACGTATTTCAGACTTTAAAAAGTTAACATGTGATGAAACTTGTTCTTCTACTTGACATCCAGAGTACTATTATGATACTCATGAGTACCAAGGGGGAAGAAGTCCAGCGTAAATTCATTTGCACCTTTCCTCATTCACAACAGTCCTGTCCTACTTCTGGATAATACATTGCAGGTGCATCCTCAGCAGTGGAAAATTAGAGAAAATTTAAAGTGTCATACAACATACTAAAAGCACTGTGAGGGCCAGTACTGATCCCCAGCGAGATGAAAGCAAAAACACCACTCCGTCCCATTCCATGAAGAAGGATGCTTATGTCAATGTGTCTTTCCACAGGCCAGGAAGAGATGTCCCATCATTTCTTGGGTGACACTGTGGACATGTGACATATGACACTTCCTTCTCCCTTTATCAGTCCCTCTATCAGCGGGACCCCTTGTTGGCTCGTTTGTTTTGTTTTCCTCTCATCTTTGCCAAAAGGAGGATGATGTTATCAATGGACAGGATCAGTTAAAAAGCTAGAAATTACAGGCTGTGATCGTTCAAGAATTCCACCCTGAATATTTAATAGCCCGGAGTGGTTCTCCCCGCAGTAGAGCTTTGTATCTAAACAACAGCCACAACCAAAACAATAACAACAACAAAGAGACTTTCCAAAGAAAGAACTGTAGGGAAGAGAAGAAATTGGGGTGTGACGCCCTCACGTCACCTTTCAACATAGAAGATCCTCTGGTACAACTCTTATGCAAGCACCCTTTGGATAATAACATCCTGTAATATTTGTCCGGTCAGTAATGGCCGTTTAACGGAGGGGGCTACTGCTATACAGAAAAGAAAAAAGTGTGCAAACCAATGGGCGATGTCCTTCCTTGTTATCTAAAGTAAACCTTACCACAACCCCCCACATTCCAAGCTTATTGCCTCATCTGAGGAAGCCAATGCTAAGCACCTAAGAAACACACTAACTACTCTGAACGTGCTAATGATATTGAAAGCCCCTTCCCAATTCCTTCAATCCTTTCTTTTCTCTCTAGAGAAGGGCACACTAGCAAACTGCCCTTTCTTCCTTGCTGCTGTCAGAAGAAGGTACTGCTAGGGGCAGGTATCCGCAGGACCCGGGAAGAGAAGCGGAAGAAGCCTTTGTAGTTAATAAGGTTCTCAAAAAAACCACCAGGATCTTCAACAGCATGTCCTGATTCCGAATTCCTATCCCTTCCAAGCGTTACCTAACTCAGAGAGAAACACCAGTCCTCCTTGCTCTCATTGAGGTCAATTTGTAAAATGCTCCAAGACAGCCAACAGCCTTCTGGGCCGGTTCCCACCAAACAGAGGTTGAACACCAGACCCAAACAACAAGGGGAATTCACTTGAATGACTGGTCTGTGTTGCTAATGCTGTCCTGGCTCGTGTGCCATGTATCTGTCCGCGGCACGATTCTAAATATTTACAGAGGTTAGAGAAGGAAAAATTTACTTTTTCCACTCTGTTCTAAAGATCATTACCTACTGAACAGATAGAAAGTTAAAAATCTCCCCCTGGAGTTACCTCTGAGCTTTTTTCCTGTATCCTTGTAAGAACACAAGACCAGACCTGTATTTTGTGCAATGATGGGACACTTGGGCAAAGGAAATTCCCTCTGGATCAGACACTGGCTGCTTACTGCCTCAGGCTTACCCCACAGGAGATCTGAGAACAGGGGGGTGTGTGTGTGTGTGTGTGTGTGTGTGTGTGTGTGTGTGTTTCCTTCAGAACAAGAGACCCTTACATGCACTGTTGGTTTTGTAGAACAGGGATGCTTTAAAAAAGTAATAATAATACAAGCACAATACATTCTGTTTTGTGCAAAGGACATGCCCTTGTGAGGATGCATTCACACTGGTTGTTAAAAACATACTTTGATTTTTGAGAGTAATTCTTTGTGAGAGCTCAATTATTAGTTGTGAGGGTCCTAATTTTAATGCGTGGCCCACAGGGAGAGGGTGCTCCCAGTGCGCTGAGCATGCCTTTTTCCCAAGTACAGAACATGAGCCAACCTTATTAGAGACGGACAGGATCAGATATTAGGGGGCCTTAAAAATATTTTTAATATTTTGAGGAAGTTGGGGGCAGTGGAACACTGAGATGCTTACTTTCTTTCTGGCTCCATAGTTCTGGAAACTCTGACATTTCCTCCTTTTGAGTGTTCTTCCTCAGTGTCTCCTCTATTTCTCCGAGCCTTTCCATTTTTTCTTGTCTGCTTAACCACCTATCTGGATTATTTCTTTTTTTTTTTTTTTTTTTTAAATTTTTTTTTTCAACGTTTATTTATTTTTGGGACAGAGAGAGACAGAGCATGAACGGGGGAGGGGCAGAGAGAGAGGGAGACACAGAATCGGAAACAGGCTCCAGGCTCCGAGCCATCAGCCCAGAGCCCGACGCGGGGCTCGAACTCACGGACCGCGAGATCGTGACCTGGCTGAAGTCGGACGCTTAACCGACTGCGCCACCCAGGCGCCCCTATCTGGATTATTTCAAGGAACCTTCTAGGCAATCCCTTATCCTGCTCACCACTGCTGGTTCGTCTTCCCAGAGCAGAGCTCTGGGCCTGACATTCCCAGCTCTAAAAAGCCCATATAGCTTCCTATTGCTTTCAGCACACAATCCACCTCACCGGCCCATGACACAGCCTCTTCCCGTCTTAGCCTCCACTCTTCTCCTCGGCCCTCCTAGCAGAACTGAATGATTCGTCTCTGAATGTGCCTATGTCACAACAAGATGCCAAACCTGTGTGCACTCACGGAGCTCCTCTCTCCACCAGAACCAACTCTGGACCACCTCTTCCAGGAAAATCTTTCCCCATCCACTTCCCCAAGCTGGAAGTAAGTCTTACTTCTTCTCGGCCACCGTAATTCATCTGCTTGGATATGATATGCTTATTTAAAATGATATTAATTGTATTCATCTTTGTATCCACGGGTAGACAAAGAAAGAGATCTAGTAACAAACAGTTCTGTTCCCAAAGCTAAACATCACTTCCTACTGAACCAATGAGACTTGAAGAGTTTTTTCAAAAGCCACAGCAGGATCTCAGGTGGCATCGTCAGGCCCTCTGAGGCCAGGGGTTGCTACCTTCCCAAAGGCGCATAGCCAATAGGAGTACACCGATATTCCCTCCACCACCCACCTTTGCCCTCGGGACTCATCTGCTCAGAGCCTAGAACTTCACCTAGGCTACAGTTCCACCCTGACAGAGAACCAACATATAAACTCTGATCCTGCAAAGATCAATTTCTTCCCCAGAGTAAACTGCTAGGTTGGCAGAAAAAGAAGAAACAAGAAGTCTGTTGGAGGGGCTGTAAGCTAAATTCTCTTTCCCCTACATTTTTCTGAAGGTCACTGAACTCTGTCAGAACCAACCTCTGGAGTGATAAGAAGTGATACTGACAGAATACTTAACTGTTGCTTCCACACTCAGTCACCAAGTATTTCATATATTTGAATGACTCATTAAAAATTTTTTTTAAAAAAAGGAAAAATGTAGGGAGAAAGTCTGGTATGGGGGACAGAGGTTCTGGAGGTCCAAGCTTATCTCCTACCTCACTGAGTGTCCTTGGATTTGTGCCTCCGTTTCCTCCTCTGTAAAATTAGGATAATATTAGTGCCCACCTCAGAAGATGGAGTGGCTAATGTGTGTGTGGAACATTAGCACAGAGCATGAACACAATAAGAACTAAACAATCACAGCAATGATAATAATTGCGAAGACAATCAAACTGCTGAGAACAGAGGCTCTGTGCATGGAGAGAGGTAGGTGATTCTTGGACACCAAGATATTCAAACTAGCCTTTTACCAGTCTCCCATGCATGTGGTAGATGATAAGTAAAGACTATTACAGAGGCACTAAAAAGGCCAACAATGGCTGGAGAAAAGCCAATTGCTACAGTTCACTTCGTGTACACACACATGCTGTAGACACTGAGTTTGAGCTCTAGATGCTTCTAAGATTCTGCGCTGCTCTACCTGTTTACCGTCAGGTACAACTGAGTGACCGTGAGTCCTGGATTGCCCCAAACATTCAAAGCTTAAACTAGTTTTTTCCACCATGACCCCTCTCGCTCTCAAGCACATTCTGATTTGGGACAGTACTGTATATGGCCGTCCTATATAAGTGACCCTTTCTTGTTTGTATACAGAATCCCCCAAAACAACAGAAACATTTCTAAAGCTGCTTGTTCGCATTTTACAAGAAGCCCAGGGACTGTGGACAACTGGGCCTTATGTTTCTAAAAAGCTTCAAAAAGAAAGGTGGTCTAACCTGGGGAGCACTGTCTGCGATCAAGGGCTTGCATTAAAATTTTACAAGTAAAAGTAAACTCTGTAGAATAACAAGCCCTAACAACTCGAAGAGAGCATGTTTTTCATTTACCTTTCCTAACATGAAGGCACAAGATGTCAATAATGTAAATTTAACGAAGGCTTCCAATGAACCCTCTCAATCAATGTCTCTGGTGCCCCCTGAGCCCCCAACATTGGCTTTAATTATTAGACAAACAGTTCTGTGAGTTCACAACATTGTGAAATTAAAACAACAACAACCAGCCTTTGAAACTAGATAAAGGAGTAAGTTTTAACAGTCACACCAAGATGGATAATTCTGAGAAAATTCAGAATAATTAAGACCTCGAGGTCACTGCAGTCAGTTATGTTTTATAAAAATCAATGTATCCTTATGCATTTGTACAGTGTTGCTACTTTTTCTTTACCTTTTATGAGCACTTGTTTATACAAATTAGATAGAAACCAGACTCAACCAAAAGCTTAAAATTATTTACTTGGATGCTTGGTTTAAAATATTCTCGAATAATACCACACAACATTGCAAAACATCACGACGCACTGTCTGGGTTGGAATCAAATAAACACGCTAAAGAGTATTTTCCAATATTCAGTGTTACCAAATCATAACATCTCCTGATACAAACAAGTAGATTGTATAACGTCCCCACCTCGCTCTTTAGAACTAGCAAAAAAAAAAAAAAAAAAAAAAAAAAAAAAAAAAAAAAAAAAAGAGGTGGAGAAACTCAGCAAAACAAAGTGGCGAGAAAAGTCGGGGGAGGGGCGCTAGAAGAGAAGGGGCGGAGAAACACGACACCAAGGCGGTGATATCACCCTCAGCCAACGGCATGGAATTCAGAAAGTTAAGTGTCACCCAGCAATTTCGGTCAGGGCTTGCGGCGCGCCTGTACAGCGTGGCGGCGGCGGCACCCGGGCTCGGAAGCAGGAAGGGGGAGGGGTGGTTTCACTGAGTTCGCTCGGGGGCATTAGAGGCGAGGGCCACCGCCTCCCGGTCGGCGTGCGTTCAAGCCCCGGGTCGGGAGCGGCGTTCACTGCCCTGCAATGATTTCATCTTTTCGGAAAAGCGGCCGCCCCGGCCGCGGCTGCCACGTGCCTGGTTCGGCCCCGTGCGCTGCGCCGGGGGACGGACCCGGACGCGGCGGCGGTCACCGCAGGTCGCAGCGGCGAGCGGAAGGAAAGGGCTGGCAGCCGGAGGGGGGCTTGCGGTTGCCAAAAACGGGCCGGGGGGTCGTTCCGCCGAGACCGCCGGTCTCGGGGGGCCTGTCCTCTTGCGCACCCCCCGGCTTCCATCCCCCAAAGGGGGAAGGCCAGAGTGCGGGGCAGGTTCGCAACTCCGAGGGCGGATGCAGGCGGTGGCCGGCGGGCTGGAGTGCCCGTACCCTCCCGGGGGCCCCGGCCCCGCGGAGCCCAGTTCCTGGCCTGCGCCCCACCGCGCAGTGCGCGCTCCCGGCGGCGTGGCCGTGGCTGCCCGGCCCGTGCCCGAGCCGGGCAGCGGGCCACCCGCGTAGGGGACAGTGGCGGCCGCGGGGCCCGGCGCCGCGCGGGTCGCAGCCCGCCACTCCTTCCGCGTTCCAAGCCCTCGGCGCCTCCTCCCCCAACCCCAGAGAAAAGCTTGTACCTTCCACCGCCTCCTCCACCATCTCGTCGTCGCTATCCATGGCGGCTGGGGACGGTGCCCAGCTCTGGGCCGCGCAGCTGCCTCCCGTCCGTCCGGGTGCTCCCGGCGGCTGAGCGAGCGCTGGGGCTGAACCCTGCGAGTTTGGAGGAGGAGGAGGAAGAGGAGGGGCAGTCGGGGCTGGCTCGCACTGCCTCCCCCTACAGCCCTTTCAATTCCTTGGTCTTAAGCTGCTGCGGCAGCACTCGTCCTCCCCCCCCTCCCTTTGCCCGCTGGCCCCTAGCCGCCGAGGCTTCGGGGTGCCGCCGTGGCCGCCGCCGCCGCTGCAACTTTCTCCTGTAATACCCCCTCTTTGTTATCGAGCAGATGATCCGCTGACATCACCCAGCGCCGGTGCGCTCCCTCCCTCGCTGATTGACAGTTCCCTGTCCCTTCCCAGAAGTAAGGCTCCTTAAAACGAAAGGCGCTCCTGGTCCGCGCTGACTCTGCGCCCCAGCCAACCAGCCCCCGAGCCCATCAGGGTTTATCTTTTGCTTCTGCTCGGCTGGGTGCGCTCCGAGAGCGCCACGCGGTCCTGCGCACCGGGCTTCCTGCGGGTACTTGGGACCGCCCGGTTACCGTCCTCCGGGGGGGGGGGCTCAGAACTCTCGCCCTCCAGCTGTGCTGGGGCAACTTGGAAAATCCCCGGTGCCCAGCCCTCCAGCCCCGCCTCGGGACAGCCTCCAAAGAGCAAGGGAAGCCAAGGCAGCGTTTCTGACGCTCCAGCACCTCAACTTCCTCTCGCCCTCGCCCCCGCCCCCACTTTACCCCGTTTGCCACCCGGAGCTGCACGAGTGAGGCACGCAGGGGAGCGCAGGTGTCCCTGCGTCGCCGCATCACATCCGTGAGCAGGTTTCCCAGACTCAAGGGGGTGACATCCAGCCCCGATTCCTCTCCGGGCTGGGGCTTCCACCCCAGCGCTACGCGTCCCCACCCTCCTCGGGACTGTCAGGCGTTTCGAGTGATTCGGGAATTCAGCAAATCCAAATGGCAGCGGGCTCGTTATCAGGCAGGGGACTAGCCGCAGGGAAGGCCCGGCAGGTTCCTCCTCGCGGTTGTGGTGATGGAAAAGAAGCCACTGAGTGGAGCTAACGAGGAACGACCCTCCTCCGTCTGGCGCGCCTCCTTCTCGCGCCTTCCGCCCTGTACGTGTGATGCCCCAGCTGTCTCCCTGTTTCTCCAAGTGCCAAACACTCCATAGATTCGGGCTCTTAAAGTGGAGAAAATCACGGGGCACCCAGTTCCCGGCCCAGCCACTTACTGTCATTGTGGCATTGCCTCTTACAGGTGGCGGTAAAGGGCGGCTGTAAATAGCTGGTTAAATGGATATGCAAATGTACACAATGTACCGTGGAATTACAGGGTGCTGCTCTGGGCATCTGCCAAGAACAGCTACTGCACGGGAGGAGGGGACAGGAGCGAGCAAAGAAAGTTGTTCCATTTTGTTTTCAGAACAACGAATGAGACTTTGGGGATTTCAGAGTACTTCCAGCACCCGGAGACCACGCCTTGTTTTCGGCTTTGTGCTTAAATGCTAGATATTTTTATCGAGTATTGTGAGTTTCTTCTTAAATTCAGTTTTTCTTTGTGAAACAAAAACAACAACAACAATGTTAGGGACGCTTGTCCCATTCACTGCCAGGAATTTCAATCTCTTTTGACTGGTTTTGAGAAACAGAGGGAAGGGCCCTGGACCAGGAGTTAGGATACTTGGGTCCTGGGGTTGCTGACCTGCAGAGGGGCCTTGGGATCTTTAGAACAGAGTGAAAATTCCTCCTGCCGGGGAGAAGAGGCTTAGGCTGCTCTAGTGTGAGACTGCTCAGGCATATACTATACTACTCTGAGATCCCCTGACTCAGGCTAGACCACTCAGAGGTCTCCTGGCTTCGGCTAGACCACTTTGAGTTCTTCCTGCTTAGGCTATGCTGGTATAAGTTCCCTCCAGCTTGGTCTAGATCACTCAAAGGACTGCCAGCCTAGGCTTGACCACCCTGAGATTCCCCCACTACCACCCCCCCCCCAGCTGGGGTTAGACTACTTTGAGGTCCCCTGGCTTAGAGTAAACCTCTCTGAAGTCTTCCGGCTTAAGTGCAACCTCCCTAAAGTCCTCCAGTAAAATACATGGGCCCCAAAGCTGTGCAGAGCAGGTGTCCCTGAAGTGGAAGATGAAAGAGTTACTTCAGGTTTCATCATCTTCAAACATGAACCACAGAAATAGGGTTTTTTTTTTTCCTGATTTTTTAAAAAGCTATCAGGTACCGAACTTGGTCTCTCATTGGTTTTGAGTTATGTGATATTTTTCTTATTTCCTTTTTAAACATATCATCTCCTCCCTTACATGTTACATGATGCACAAAAACACACCAGTTCTTCTTCCCCAGTTTCCAGTTTATCAAGAGGCAGAAAACATGCCGAAAGCTTCAAGGAAGCAAAAAGAATTTATTCCTTTACTCTGAGGGAGCTGAGGCAGGGAGAAGGTGGCTTGGAAGAAATCAGCCCTCCCAACACACGGGTGTAACTACAGACTCTGGGTTTATGGTGGGTAGGTATGTGGGGGCGTGGGGATGAGTGACGTCACAAGTGTCCTGCCCCTAACTTTAGGTTCAGAGGAGGATGTCCAGCTGTTTCCTGGTGCTGTGAGATCACCTGTACTGCACACCCAAACCGTCAGGTGCTCACGTTCCACCTGCTCCTTTGAAAGCACCTGCAACACTGCACACAGCCCCTATCGCAGAAGCAGGCCCCCTCTGGACTGTAAGGGTAGGGGTGCGAAGCACCAGGGCCTTCCTGCCAGACTGGGCAGTAGGGAGCAAAAGCTCCCCCGAGAACCTTCTTCAGATCTGCACCCGAGGCAGTAAGCAGCCTGGACACAGCCCCAGGCCCCTTCCCCTACCATTCATCCCTGCTGGCTCTGGGCCCAAAGTTTAGGTAAAATTGTTTTTATGGTTCCCTTAAGATGCATTTACCTTCTTACAAATCTACCTGTGTATGTTTTCAATCGCCTTCTCTCTCTAGACTGACTGATTCTTACGTGCGGCTGTAGAACCCAACACAGTGCCTGGTCCGGAATGAAGGTTAAGCATTGTCCGTGATGATTTTGCAGAGGAATAGTTTTATAGAAACAGCGCCGAGGCTCACAGACTAGATCCTCTTCCTGTGTTTTGGCAAAGTGCTTTGTTTTAGCTGAAGTCTGAAGAGTGATTTTGAGTTGTTCTACTTTCCCACATCTACTGGCCCCAAATCTGCTTCCATCGCATTCTTTCCCACAGCTTCCTTCATTGAGAGCTCATTTCATAAACCCACTTTGCACTTGGCTCCCCGCCATTCTCCTCTGTCGTACTCGGTCCCCACCAATGTGGTCACGGGCTAGAAAATCAATAAAGCCCTTAATCACCATGTGCAGCAGCAACAGCAGCACTGCCCAGCTCCTAACTCAGCAGATCCAGGAGCACCGCAGCGAGCTCTGGCAGGCGGAGGGGGCTGCACAGGACCTCTGACAGCCAGGGCTGGGGGTGGGATTGCTTCCGTGCTCACACCGAGGCGTGACTTTTCTAAGCTGCTCGGTCTTGCTTCCTTTGCATCCAAGGAGATACCCTTCTCTTCACATTCAGCTTGGGAAACGTAAGTCCCTCTCCCACTGCAGCAAGCAGTCACAATACTGAATTATCTTACTCATTTTACTGCCCATGTCTTTCCCCAGAGAAGGCTGGTGCTTCCTCAGAAGACTCCTAGAACTCTTGCAGTAAATATATTTTTAGAGGCATCTTGTATCTTATGCACCCTCCTACAATTAGGGGCAACAATTCTGTCCATTCATCGCTATGCGCTAAGTGAATTGTGAATAATCTAGTGGATGTGGAGCTTGTGTGGGATTCACTAGTGCTGGCTGGTGACCCCTAGCTAGTGACTCCAGGATCATTGATCCCTCATCCTGCCCTGCTCGGTGGTCTTCCGAGTCTCCATGATCTAGGAAAGCAGGAACACCTCAGGGGTCCTGTTGGATCTGTGGCTGATATCCTGGCTCTACTTTGATTATTTGCTTACACTGCCCGCAAGGAGACCAGAACAGGATGGGTGAAGGAACTCTTAAATAATCATCAAGTCTCATTTTGGCATTGCTCACCCCTTAACAAGGTTTCCCCCCGCCCTGCCACCACGTTCACCAATGTGGTTGAATTCTCACCCCATTTATTTTATATCCTTCAAGAACTAGCCATGCAACTGGGCAGTTAAGCATTCTGGACCTTAGTGTTTCCAACTGTAAGTGGGCTCTAAAAATTATTTTCCTGGGGAAAAGTTAAATAGAGCATGAAGAGCCCCATGGACACGCACAGGAAAAGGAAAGGGGAAGAAGCCAGGACAACTCTAACTAACTGAATATTCAAGACCCAAGTCAACTCAGCTTAATGGCACTGAGATCTGGGGGCGTGAGAGAGAGACCTTTATCTTACTCTAGGAAGAGAGGCATGGGACTTTCAGGAGAACCAAGGTGCTTGGATTCTGAATTACTGAGTCACTAATCAAGGTCTGTGTTGGTAACAACTGCAGAAGCTGGAGGGAGGGGCAGGGAGAGGAGCAGCGAGGAGAAGGGTGTGGGGGAGGAGATGTGCATGAAAGGGAAGCATTTACAGCATGTGGTGCACAGCAAAGAGCAACCAGGAACATCAAGGCCACCAAATAAAGGTCCGGGAGCAAAGGAAGAGATGGAGAAAATTCATTCTGCTGGAAATAGACATGACTGCAGTCATGAAGAGGACTCCCAAATTCAGGGTGACCTGATTTGGTTACGGCAACAGGAAGTGCAGGAGAGGGCAGAATAACCTGACCTGAGGAAGTGAATTAAATAATAGAGAAGACATCATAGTTGCCATGGCATTAAAATACCTCGCACCACATTAAGCTTCTTTTTTTCTCTTTTGCTTGATTCTTGTTCTTGCAACATGTTAATGTCATTGCAGTATAGCCAGTAAACTAAATTTAGATCTTCTGGGACATGGGGGAAGGGAAGATGCAGCCCAGATCTCCCTATCTGGGTCCACTCTGGGCAAATATTCTTCCCCCCGCAGTGTGCCTGGTGCTTTTGGTCCTCGCGTTGTGGGATATGAAAATCCTTGTCGGGCTTGGGTCTGGTGAAGCTGCTGAGTGACATAATTTGGGGGAAAAAAAGACAAATGGGAAGCAATTTTCAAAGAGGCACTTGCTTTAGAAATTACTTCAGAAAAATCAATAAGATGCTGAAATTTGAAAAATACAAGTACCATCAAAACCAAATGTGTTTGGGGCACCTGGGTAGCTCATTCTGTTAAGTGTCTGACTTCTGGTTTCGGCTCAGGTCATGATCTCAGGGTTGTGAGATTGAGCTCCTTGTTGGGCTTTGTGCTGGGGGTGGGGCCTGCTTAAGATTCTCTCTCCCTCTACCGGTTGCGCTTGCTCTCTCTCTGTCTCTACAACCCCCCCTCTCCCCCGCCAAACCAAAAACAACTTTTCCTAAGTATTACTTTATTTTATTGCTTTAAAAAATATTTTAGTTTATTCAGCAAAAAGATTTTTTAGGTCCTGCCATCATTCACATGCAAATGCTACCATGGCAGAGGGTGGGTATACAGTATTTTTGATATTACTCTACACTGAGCGAATAGAAGGGTGTTTCCAGCCGACTTACTTACCACAAACTTTACCACATTCATCGAGGCCCAGATCCTGCCCTTCCTCAAGTGGATTCGCAATCATCAGACCTCAGGAGACTGATGTATATAACTGAATTATAACCTATAGACCAGAATACTTAGGTTGTCTTGGCAAGCACAGTCTCCCTTTGTAGATAAGCATACTTGAGAAGATAAATTCCATCCAAATGTTTGCTTCGTTAGCCTGGAGTTAGAATAAATGAGATTAGTTATGTGGTCCCCAAGAGAAATACTCCTGATATAATGTCCTGAATGTGGCCACCCGCACCCACTCATCCCTGCTCAGATGGCCCTGCCTGCCTCTGAGACTTTGGGCTTATTTTCTGTCTGCTCCAGTCTCCTCAAACCGGTTTTTCCACACAGCATTCTCTACAGCCAACTAGGCAGATTCACACTTTTAAAGTCATAATCACATTCTATTTCTACCTTCCTGATATCACAGTCCAGTCACTTTGATGGGGATTTGGAGCATCTCCAAATTCTTCAGTCACAAATGTGGTCGCTGTGTTGGTTTACTCCTTCTGAATTCTCATCAAATCCATTGTGGATGCAGATTTTGCTAGTCTAACTTTCTGAGGGCAACCTGGTTCCCGAGTTCTTAGAGAAGCACTACATTTTTGCTCCGTGGGTCACCACCAGCAGCCTAACCTTCCTGAGGTTACCATGCACTTTGGACAAAGAGATCAGGCTTATTAAGACCCATATATTCTGGGCTGTGATAGATTTGTCCATGTTTTGTTGGGTATCCAGCAAAAGGATATTTTGTCTCCTCTGTGCAGGAATGGAGAGGTCGGCCTTTTGCCATGATGATTTAGACTGTGAAATTTCACCTGGAGGGGTACAGGTGCCATCCGCTAGAAAATAGACGGACAGCAAAATGTGTTACTCATTGTCCAAACAGGACTCTGATTTTGAACTCATCATCCAGAAATGAATATATTCACATGGCCCTGTTAACAGGTCACAACAAGTCACAAACAGGGACAAGTTGACGAAGTGTTTGGTATCCCAGGCATTGAAATGACACTTTAACCCATGAGCAGCCCATCCCCAGAGGGACTTGATGCTAAGCCATCCCTTTTCTGAATGTACTTTACTGGGGACATGCTTTGCAGTCTTTTTGAATGTAGAGTGTCCTTTCAGGTCATTTCAGGTCCTATTGATCCTCCTTGCTAAGTCCATAGATCAATTCCCAGGAAAAGATGCTGTGGCTAATCTTTTGGAATATCTTTCAGCCACATTTAAAGACCCCAGCTCAAAAGCCCCTGTGCTCAAGATAGAGGGAGACACAGAAGAGCCCTGTGGCAGGCCTTGCACTGTCTCCACAGGGGACAATGCAGCTCAGTAGGTCTCGTGGAGATGTGTATTCTGTAAACCCTAAGCACCTCTTCCCAATCTGGCCTCTGGCCTCAGGCCTGGGCTGAGCGTGGGTTCCCCAGCAGAGCGGGAAGTCTGGTTACTGCTTAGCAGGGAAGGTGGGCACGTCTTCCACGTAGCCTGTGCTCTCCCTCTCTGAACTGGCCTCCCCTGTGATTCTCTACCCATTGGGGTGAGGCCAGAGGTAGTGCATTAAAGCAGGCTAGGTTCATTCTCAGTTGTGCATAAGTCAACTTTCTTTTCTCTTCTACCAGTCTTGGGTAAGATTTGAGTATTTTGCAATTAACTTTCCCCTTTTAAACTAGTCCCGCTAAAATGCTTGTGGAACATTTTTGGATTATACGATGGATTTATCATATTTAAAGGTTCATGTTCATCCAAGGGCTGTTTCTCTTATTCTCTCCTAGGTTTTGAAGAGCTTTATCTTGGATAAAAAGTGATTTGGTATCTGCGATCTCATTTGTGTCTGATAGTAATCCCCAAGACCGTGAGGGTTTAAAGGCTTGCCCAGGATCCCACAGCAAAAGCATGACTGGTTGGGGCTCATATCAAGGCCCATTTGGGCCTTCCACCAATATCACACAGCTTAATGCGGAGTAAGAGATCCTTTTAAGGGTGAGCGTGGGAGGGCAGGAGAGAAGCGAGGAGATAACAGCGTGTAGGGATGGTCTATTGTCTCCCAGGTGCTTGTTCCTTATGATTTCATTTAATCCTGAAAATGATCTTACCAAATATTAATTATCTCCATTTATCGATTAGGAAACCCAAGACTCAGGGTTTAAATAACTTGTCTGAGGTTCACATAAACTAGTGGTCGTGGGATTGGAGCCATGACTGTCCAAACTATGACAACATGTACAGAGAGGAAAGGGAAGTAACAGGAGAGTGGTGGAGAAACCATTTGGAAGAAGGCAGAGTAGAGGAAAAGTTTGTGGAGAAGCTTCACATGAGATTTCCTGGTGCCATCAAGTCCCCTGGTGTGGGGACTCGGACGGCAGAGGAATTTGTCTCTGGAAGTACACTTTGATGGAGGTGTCTCATGCGATACCTTGAGGCGTCCTTGAGATATTTGAGATGACCTTTACTTTTTTGAGATGACATACTCCTCAGGCCCAAGTTGTTCAGTGTGTTTTTCTGGCCCTAGCGGCTGACGTGGAGGGCAGAGGTTACGTCTGCTGCTGCTACACTGGGCGTCCTGATGCTAGGCACGGTGCTGGCTGGCTGTGTGGGACATGTGTGCAGGCTTATTGCCACAAAGCGTGCTCTGCCATTGACTGACCCAAACAAGCCCACCAGGGATGCTTGCTGAGTATGGCCATCTTGGGAGCAATTCATGTCTGACAGATGATTTTCGATCTGTCAGCACAGAAAAGGACAGAAAAATGCTTTTTGGAGAACTTCATTACATTTAAAAAGTCCAGTCTTACTCTATAATTTTAAACCACCATTTACTATGTATTAAAATTCAACATTTTTTTTCATACTTTCATTGAAAATGGATTGTGGACTGTATTTCTAAATTATAAAAAGAATGTAAAAAAACCTGTGATCTAAGAATTATGTGACATACAGAAGTAAGGAGTCATATGCTTCTGAGAATAGTAGATAATATATTTCCATAGCACAACGTCTATGAATATATAAACCAAAATGTTAACAGTAGTTATCTCAGAGTGATATGATCTCAAGTGATTTAATTTTTTCTTTTTGCTCATTTAAGATGGTTTTTTAATAATAACTATTATTTACTTATGTAATTATAAAAGGAGGACTTTTTATTTTTAAATTTTTTATGTGTATTTATTTTTGAGAAAGAGAGACAGATCGTGAATGGGGAGGGGCCTAGAGAGAGGAAGGCACAGAATCCAAAGCAGGCTCCAGGCTCTGAGCTGTCAGCACAGAGCCCAATGTGGGGCTGGAACCCACGAACCACGAGATCATGTTGGACACTGAGCCAAAGTCGGACACTTAACCGACTGAGCCACCCAGGTGCTTTTTTGTAATGCCACCAGCCAAAGAGAAGTTTCTTTACTTTTTTTTTTATTTTCTGTATGTGTAATTTGGAAATTGTAATAATTTCCACTGTATAGAGTGGTTGTGAGGACTAATCAGTGCATTGCATGTAAAGTACTTCAATTTTTTTAAGTTTTTATTCATTCATTTCAAGAGAAACAGAGAGCGAGCAGGGTAAGGGCAGAAAGAGAGGGAGAGAGAATCCCAAACAGGCTCTGCACACTCAGCACAAAGCCCGATGCGGGACTCGAACCCGCCAACTGTAAGATCATGACCTGAGCTGAAACCAAGAGTCTGACGCTCAACCTACTGAGCCACCCAGGCGCCCCAGTAGGTAAAAACACTTTCAAGAGTTCCAGGCACAGGGTAAGTGCACAGTAGCTGATGGCCACCACCATCTGACTGTCTTTGTATTAGTTAAAACTTCTGTCTCTCCTCTGGCCTTCTCATGGAGTAGGAGAGTGGCCTTTCAAGTCAGATGACGTAAGCCATTGCCCTGTTTAAAGCCTTCCAAATGTTGCCCTTGCACTTAGGATCAGATCTAACCATCTCACTCTGGCCCCAAGGCCCTGCAGGATCTGGTTTCTTACCACCTCTGCACCAGCTCTCACATTACCCTCCCTCCTTCTCATTTGCTGCGCTCCAGCCACACTGACCCTTTTGTTCATGGAATAAAATCAAGTTCTGTCCAACCTCAGGGCCTTTGCATTCCCTGTTCCCTTTGCCTGGCATTCTCTTCTCTGTATCTCTCTGTTCATAGCTGGGTTTTGATCTTGGTATAAAAGTTCCTCCTTAGGGAAGCCTTCCCTGGCCATCCAACCCAAAGTAGCTCCCTAGGCTCACTTCTCCTGTTTAATACTTGCCCTGCTTGATTTTCGAAAAAGCATTTGTTGCTACTTTACATGTTCTTGTTTATTTAATGCTGTTACTCAGTGTCAGTCTCCTCACAGACCTTGTGTGTTTTGTCAGTTTTCACAGGAACACCTAGAATAGTGTCCAGCACATCATGGGTGTTGGATGATTTAATTAATTAAGTGGATGATGGCTGCCAACTGAATGAACAATTTAACCACCTCCCACCACCTTCCCCTTAGAAGGCTGGCATTTTCCTAAAGAGGAAGAAGGCAGTCATATCACTTTATTTCTATATCCCCCCTCCTAGTGAGAAAGAGGATGATAAAATCAAACTGGTCTGTTCCTCAGCGTCCCCCACATGTGGCCAGATTCATAGATTTCTATCCCAGATTGAGATTAAAAAAAAAAAAAATGCTGACAGATTTGAAAAGAGAATGCTTGTATGCTTTAACTCTGATACATGAGGCTGGACAGGCAGTCCCTACTCTACAAAGAGGTCGTGTTCCCAACGTTTCTTTGTGTATGTTGTTTGTTTCTAACACAGAATGCATTTTTTCACTGGAAACAATGTTCCCAGACTAGCCTACAAAAGCCTATTTAACCCACAATGCTCAGTATCAAAAATATGTTGAAATTCTAGGAAACAAAATGGAGAAAATGAGTGCAAAGTACAATTTAAATGTTTATCTTGAATGCTAGTGCTTGAGAGGAAGCAGTTTCCCACAAAGGAGGGTGAGGCTGGGGCCAAGGGTGTGGAAGTTTCGGGGAGCAGAGTAGAAGGGCAGTGGCGGGGGCCACCTAAACCTGATGGGCTGAGGCTGTGCACAAAAACTAGGCCGCCTGTCAGGGCAGCCCGGTCACAGGCAGGTCTGAGCCTGTCCCAAAGAACATTCCTCCAGGTCTACATGCAACAGAGGACAGGCAGGGGCTGACACCAACACTTCCACCTGGAGAATTCAAGAGGCTAGACTCAACATGTGAGAATTCGTCCATAAAACCAAGACCTGAGTATGTAATAATCACGGACTCATGAGCCTTCTCGGGGAATTTCTGCTTGAGTTATCTAAGTACAAACATGATAATGCAACTTAAAAAAATCATAGGTTCAGTTTGGTTTCATCATTGAAAATCACTGAAATTACCACTAGGTAACGTCAGGCATTTCCCCTCTTGTGTCTGATCTTTAGGCCACTGCCTTGTGGCCAAAGCTTTTAGCACCTAAAAGTTAGACCTCACAAAGCAGGGGGCAGGGAAGTCTCCTTCTCAGGGTGTTCTCTAATTTCTCATGTTATTTTGAATAAGAAAGTGTTCTGTTTGGGAAAGACTCATTAACCCGGAACAACTCCAATCCTCCCTAATTTTGGAAGCTTGTAGAGAGGATCTCCTGGTAGAGTTGACAGAGAAGGAGGCAAAGAAATTTAACACATGGGCGCTCAGCTATTATTCTTCCTCCAAAGAGGTCCTCGTGATTGTTGTACAGTGCTGTGTAGCATTGTAGATGAATTCTTAAAGATCATTTAAGAGCAATAGTGGTGGGGCGCCTGGTTGGCTCAGTCGGTTGAGCGTCCGACTTTAGCTCAGGTCATGATCTCACAGTTTGTGGGTTCGAGCCCCGCATCAGGCTCTGTGCTGACTGCTTGCTCAGAGCCTGAAGCCTGCTTCAGATTCTGTGTCTCCTTCTCTCTCTGCGCCTCCCCCACACATGCTTTGTCTCACTCTGTTTCTCAAAAATAAATAAATGTAAAAAAAAAAAAAAGAGCAATACTGGTAAACAGTTACACTTGTAGAGATGAGGAATCTAAATTTAGAGGGCGAATACAAGAGGAGGTAACACTTCCAACCAGTGTTCTATATGGAATTCTAAGTGCTCAGGCAGGAGCAGAATGTGCTCTTGAAAACCGTGTTAGGTGATTCCTAAAAGGGCTCTCGTGACAATGAAGCCATGAGAGCTGAAGATGTTTGTGAAGTGTTTGAATAAAATGGTTTCGTGAAATGTGAGATTGAAAATAGCAATATTTCTGATGTCATGGGTGATTTAAATATATGTGCAGCCAAAGTAATATCTTAAATATTATAGTCACGTGACTCTTTCACCTCCAGCCCCAATAGTTTATATATTCAACTGGGCAAATTCCGGTGAAAATAATCTCGGTGGACAAACCAGGAAGGATCACATTATATGTGTTACCTCGTTATAATTAGCTGTATGTGGAATGCCTTACATACGTGTTTGCTTCTAAAGGAGGCAGAGCCTACTGGACTGAGAGGGAGAGGTTTACACTCTCCAGGCTCCAGTCTGGCTCCGGTGAACCTTGTCCTCCCGGCCGGTCACTTCTCGCCCTGAAGGGCTCAGTTTCATTGGCTGAGAAATGGAAACGGTCGTACTTCTTACATCACTGTTTTTTTTTGTTTGTTTGTTTTAAATTTTTTTTAATGTTTATTTATTTTTGAGACAGAGAGAGACAGAGCATGAATGGCGGAGGGTCAGAGAGAGGGAGACACAGAATCTGAAACAGGCTCCAGGCTCTGAGCTGTCAGCACAGAGCCCGACGCGGGGCTCGAACCCACGGACCGCAAGATCGTGACCTGAGCCGAAGTCGGCAGTTTAACCGACTGAGCCACCCAGGTGCCCCTTACATCACTGTTTTTAATCATCTTTATAAATATGCAGACTCAATCATTGATGAATTTATACTAAGAATTAGAAGCAGGGTCTGGCCAATCTCAGATGACTTACTTTAAAACGATTTTACATTTCACTTAGTAGTGTCTTTTGGTATTTACCTTTTCTATCTTATCTTCTGATCTGCAATTTTACTTTAAGCAAAATAATGAGATGAGGCCATAAATATCAGCCTCAGCGGTTTTCTAGGAACAGCTTAGTTCCCCTCTCCCCCCAGGTGTGGTTCTTCCGTGTAATCTTCTCTACACTGTCGGCAGCAATATAATATGGAGTGGGGTGCCCTAGACGAACTCCAAGTCCCACCCCTTTTTAGCTGTCTGGTATTTAGCAAATTTCTTATGTCTGTCTGTCTGTCTGTCTGTATTTATTTATTTATTTATTTGAGAGAGAGATCACACCTGTGCATGTGCAGGGGAGAGGCAGACGGACGCAGAATCTCAAGCAGACTCCATGCTGAGTGCAGAGGCCGCTGGGGTACTCGATCCCATGAACCATGAGATCACGAGCTGAGCCAAAATCAAGAGGTGGACACTTAACTGACTGAGCCACCCAGGAGTCCCTCAAATTTCTTAATCTTACTTAGTCACGCCTGCCTCTTTTCTAAAGTGGGGATGTCAGTAAAATGAAAGCAGGGATGATAAATCCAGCTCATTGGGTTGTGGATGGGATTAAATGAGATCACGCATGTAAAATCCTGTGACCAATGACAGTTGTTGTTGTTGTTATTTTAAATGTTTATTTATTTTTGAGAGAGAGCGAGTATGAGTGGGGGAAGGGCAGAAAGAGAGGGGACAGAGGATCCGAAGTGGGCACTGCGCTGACAGCAGCAAGACTGATGTGAGGCTCGAACTCACAAACCGAGGGATCTTGACCTGAGTGGAAGTCAGATGCTCAACCCACTGAGCCACCCAGACGCCCTTGTTGTTGTGATTTTAAAATCTAGGCTTAGTATCCGTGTCCTGGGGTTGTGGTAACAGAGCACCACAAACTGAGTGGCTTAAAATGACAGAAATGTATTGTCTCACAGCTCTACAGGCTGGAAGTCCAAAATCAAGGTGTGAGCAGGGCCCATGCTCCCTCTGCAACATGTAGTGGAGTCCTTCCTTGCCTCTTCTGAGCGTATGGTGTTTGTTGGCAGTCTTCGGTGTTCCTTGGCTTGTAGACGTATCACACCAGTCCTATGGCATCTTTTCTTTTCTTTTTTTTT
Source organism: Lynx canadensis (assembly GCF_007474595.2). Lineage (NCBI taxonomy): Eukaryota > Metazoa > Chordata > Mammalia > Carnivora > Felidae > Lynx > Lynx canadensis. The sequence goes on along the minus strand of NC_044306.2, from coordinate 86,751,459 downwards.
TAATTAAAAAATGTTTATTACTTATTTTTGAGAGAGAGAGAGACACAGAGTACAAATAGGGAAGGGCCAGAGAGAGAGGGAGACACAGAATCTGAAGCAGGCTGAGCTGTCAGCACAGAGCTTGATGCAGGGCTCAAACTCACGAATTGTGGAATCATGACCTGAGCTGAAGTCGGACACTTAACTGACTGTGTCACCCAGGCACCCCGTATGGCACCTTTTCCACGTGTATCTTCATATGGTCTTCTTGGTGTGTGTGTCTGTCTCTGTGTCTAAATTTCCCCTTTTTTATAAAAACCCAGTCATATTGGATTAGGGCCCACACTAGTGACCTCATTTTAACTTGATTACCTCTGCAAAGATCTTATTTCCAAATGAGGTCACATTCTGAGGCACTGGAATTCGGACTTTACATATCTTTTTTTTGCAGGGGGACACAATGCAACTCATATAACAGCAATAGTTCCTAAGAAAATTCTCCCAAAATAGCTAGTGTCTTAGATTTTGCTCTCTAAAATCCCTTCCCCTGCAAGATGTTATCATCACAGGGACTTTGCTCATCAAGCATGCTTAGACATAAAAAAAATTCTGAAGTTGGTTCTGTTTGTCAATAAACTCGAAAAAGTAAGGAATCTGCTCTGTTTACAGAGGGAAGCTTTCTTTCCAGCAGGTCTCTCTCTGTCAAGAGCATGTTACGAATTGTCACTGTTTCCAGTGAACTACTCACCGCCTTCTATCAGCCAGGCAAGAGCCAAACCCCATTCTCTCTTGGGTGGCAGCCAAGCCCCTCGCTGGGTCTTGATTTCAAAAGGTCATCAAAATTCATCCTTGCAGGGGCGCCTGGGTGGCTCAGTCAGTTAAACCTCTGACTCTTGATTTCAGCTCAGGTCATGATCTCATGGTTTGTGAGATGTGCTGATCTTGTGCTGACAGCTTGGGATTCTTTCTGTCTCTCTCTCTCTCTCTCTCTCTCTCTCTCTCTCAATAAATAAATAAATAAACATTAAAAAAAATTCATCCTCGGGGCACCTGGGTGGCTCAATCAGTTGAGCATCTGACTTTGGCTCAGGTCACGATCTTGCGGCCTGTGAGTTCGAGCCCTGCATTGGGCTCTGTGCTGACAGCTCAGAGCCTGGAGCCTGCTTTGGATTTTGTCTCCCTCTCTCTCTGCCCCTCCCCCGCTCACTCTTTGTCTCTCTCTCTCTGTCTCTCAAAAATGAATAAACATTAAAAACAAAAATTAAAAAAAAATTCATCCTTGCAGTTTCTGGTCTGCAATAGAGACCGGTGTCCCTTTTGACCTGACGTTTGGGATGCACTTGGCAATGCCTGCACCGTGGGGGTGCTATCAGACCACCCTTAGTGGACTAGGGGGAAATTTCCTAAGTTCTCAGTTAGTTGTAAGCTCTCTTAGATATCATCTAGTCCAGTGGTTCCCAAGTCTGGCTGTAGGTAGGGATTACCCAGAGAACTTTCAAAACACACCGATTCTGCGGCTTCATCTGAGACATGTTCAGTAAGAGTTGTGGAGGGGAGCTGAATTTTTAAAAGCCTCTCTAGGTGATTCGGTTACAGTCGACCTGGCACCAGCATCTGGAAGTCACTGGCAGGCGGGCTGCTGAGGCCCAGAGAGGCTGACGGATTACCAAGGTTGGTCAGTTGCTAAGTAGCTCACCGATGCCTAGTGACGGGCCGGTTCTGCTGCTCCAAATGTTTCCTTGTATGGAGCCAGGGCCTTCATCCTGGTGATGTCTTCAGGGAGAGCACGAGGAGCCCCGCACTGCGTGCAGTGGTTCCACAGAGGCTTTCGAGGTGTGAAATAGCTTTGCCATGGGCTGTACAGGTCTGGTACATCTCCTTCTAAGGGTTCTGTCTTTATTGTTCTTTGTTCCGACATAATTTTCTACTTCACTGGACCATGCTTCCGCGTTTTAAACTAGAAACTTTTTTTTTTCCATTTTTAAAAAAAGAACTAAAAGGATAGTTATAAAGAGCCATCAACACCTTTCCATCAGAAACCACCCATGAAAGGTAGAGGGATTAAAGGAAGTATGGGCAGGGCAGGGAGAAAAGTGACAGGAAGTCAGCTCCCCACAGAGGCGAGAATTGGGGATACAGAAGAGGAGGAGTCCTCTGGAGCATCACCCAGCTCCCTATGTTAAGATACTTTCTGCTATCAGTGCTGCTTGGGACGAATCAGCCTCCTCAGAGGTAGGCTGACTGAGGAGGAATGTATGAGTTAAGAGCATGGGTGTTGAAATCCCGCAGACCGGGGTTCTGATTCAAGCTCTATCACCAGTGCGCCAGTTACGAATGGCTCTGAGCCTCAGTTTTCGCATCTGTAACGTGGGGATACTAATATGTCAGAAGGCGTAGTGACGTTTGGAGTTCCTGATTTCTGGTAGGCGGTGTACAAATCGTCGTGCTCTTATCATGGAAGAATTATGTTTTGGGGACTTATGGGGACATTTTTCTGTCATTTGCTTGAGGCCTTCTGCAATACCTTCCTGAGGGAGAACAGTGGACCTGTACCCCACTTTAGTGGAGTAAGTGGTACGGTGTGAATGTGGCCTCACTTTGCTATCAGAGGAGGGGGCACTGTTTCTGGCCATCTGGCCCCCTTTCCAGTCGGCCATTGGTGGATCTGGAATAGAAACCCTTTTCTTTGCACAAATGAGATCAATGCAGGAGAGGCAAGTTGTGTTTGGGAGGGGTGATCAAGCGGGAGATGTCGGGTAGAAAAGGGTAGTTGGCTGTCATGAGGACCCAATGCCAGGCCAGAGAGGGCAACCCCAGACACAGGTTTGGGGGCAGGCATGAAGCTCAGGAGACCGCCTCTGCAGAGCAAGGAGGGCAGGCCGGAGCAGAGAAGGGGACACAGCAAAGACGGGACAACCTTGTGTATCTTCGGATTCTGTCCAGACCCAGCCTGCTGGTGGACTTAATTATGAACTTTGGGTTCCTTCCCACCTAGGCAGGGTGCTCCTCTCCAAGCCCCAGCTTTTTCCTCTCTAAGATGGACAAAACCCAAGGCCTCCCTCACAAATTGATTAGAACAAATAAGCTGTAGATCAAGAATGTAACCCTGGGAAGGGCTCAGGCGGGTCTGTAGCACCCAAGCCACATCATCCCTATTGTCAAAAGCTTTCTCTCTTGCTCTCTGTGATTGTGGCTGAATTAGTTGGAGTTGTAGTAACACAGGGGCAAGTGTGTGAGTGTGCTCTTCACTTCTCAAAGACAATGTCCAGATGTTGTTTAAATCCCAAATCCAGGCTTTGCTTCTGAAGTTTTCTAAGTCCTTTGATACAGTGATTGTCGTCCAATCACTTAACATATTAACAATGAAGTTTCTAGAGAAGCATTGTGGGCGAGTTTCTAGATGAAGCAGAGATCCAGATCATTTCTTCTCTCTGAGCCTCCTTTTACTGCATAGAAGAAGGTTGTCTGAGCAACAACCAGGGCTCATTGTGATAAAATCCTCTGTGCAAAGAGGCAGTGGCCCAGGGCAGTCCACCGTGGGGGTAACGCAAGCAACCGGTTGTCAGTGCAGCCAGCAGGTCAAAGCCGGGTAAAATATGTGTCAGGTACTCTCTCGAAGGGGAAGAACGAGTCCATTCACTTTTCTTTTATCTTTCATTCAACAAACATGTATGGAGCACCTAGAACATGCAAAGGAATAGCAAAGATACGACACAGTTCTTCCAATGGAAGGAAAGGTGGGCAGACTACAGACCTCTCTGGAGGGAGACACTGTCCAGGAGTGACAGGGAATGCAAACTATGCCTTTTGATTTAAAAAAGCCAGCCTCATTTCTCCGTAGGTACCTTCCATTTGCTAGGCATGTATCCCTCTACTGGGCTCAAAACATTTGGTCAGGCTGGGCATGGGATAAGAGAGAATCATGAAAAAGCACCCTCCACCCCTCCCCCATCATCCTCAAAGTCAGAGGGACAAGCCAAGGCCTGAAGGGGCCCAATTAGCCTTGACAGTGGTGAGGGTTCTAGGTCGGCAGCTCAGGCTCTCTCAGGCTGTGCGTGTGGATGAGCTGGAGGGGTCTTTAAAAATACCATCCCTTCCCTGAAGCAAAAATAATATAAAAACGGGGAGGGGGACAAAACAGAAGAGACTCATAAATATGGAGAACTATGTAGAACAAACTGAGGGTTACTGGAAAGGTTGTGGGGGGGGGGATGGGCTAAATAGGTGAGGGGCACTAAGGAATCTAGTCCTGAAATCACTGTTGCACCATATGCTAACTAACTTTGATGTCAATTAAAAAAATAAAATTAGAATTAGAAAAATACCGCCCCTTCCCCAATATCTCCCTGAGTTCTAGAGAGGTGGGTCGAGACTGGGCTGGGGTGTCCTAGGGCCAGCTCTGCCTGTAGCTCTTTTCTTTTCAAACTTCTTTTCTGGATCACATAATGAATCCACTCACCCTTTTGTGAGGAAGGAAGGAGGGGTTATTATCACTCATATTTCACGCACAGGAATACAAACGAAAAGAATTAAAGGCTTAAGTCCCGTTCCCAAGGTCATATGGTGAATTGGTACCAGAAACAGGGAAAGGGTTCAGGTTCCTGATCCTTCCTGTTTTGTGGCCTCAGCGTTAGACCTTGCTGTTTCTTTAAAGCCCACATTTAGTTAGGATGAGGGGCGGAGATGTAGCTGTGAATTATTTCCGCCTTAACTTTCCTCATTAAAAGAAGAAAAAGTGGGGCAACTCTTGCTTTCCTATTCTTCCCACTGCAACACTGCTTTATGGCTTTATGGAGCACGGCCCATAAGATGGTCGCATTTCCTCCTCAGCACGTATGAATGCCCTTGTTCTTTCCGCTATTGGTATTCTGCAGCAGCTGTCTTATGGAGCCTGGAGAGCTCCAACGAGGATGGGCCAGAACTCCAGCTGCTGGTGAGCAAGTGTTCACTATTTATAGCGAGAGGGGGGCTGCAAAGCAATGGAATTTTTTCCTTCTGAGTAGTTTTGATGCAACCAACAGGAAGTGGGCTGTGACAGATGCTCAATTCTATGACATGAATGAAGGCTATTATAATACTTTGCAAACTTGGTTGTGCATCAGAAACACCTGGAGGGGCTCGTCAGACCATGGATAGCGGGGGCCCCACCCCCAGAGTTTCTGCTTCAGTAGTGGCGTTGCTGACAAATTTTCAGGCAGCTCTGGTGCAGCTGGGCGGAGAACCACTGTTCTGTTATGATGGTGACAGTGGGGTGGGGTGAAGTGTACAGGGAAGGTCCGCCCTCCATGGCAGTGGATTCAACCAAAGGAATGCACTGGCAGGCACCGGAAGACTCCTTTTGGTGATCCTGCTGTCCTTGTCAAATCAATTTCCGGAGCAAAAGTGTTATTTTATACGTAAAGAAAACTGCATTGAAGTTAAGCGATAGGCTTCATAAGAAATGTGTATGCATGCTACTTAATAAAAAAAAATCTGTCCTCTTCTCTTTCTAGTGAAAAGATGTGATTTACTTGGTCATTTTCATCACATCATAATGTTTGCAGTCAAGGCTGGCAGATTTGACCTCCACCTTCAAGTTCAAGCAGATCCTTGGTCAAGGGCCAGGGAGAAGCCAGCCGGCAGGCACTAGAAGAATGTGGCGTATCTGCAGAGCAGACCCAGACCTTGATTGCTTCCACGATATGGGTCTGTTTAGGTTTTCTGCTTCTTTTGGCATGAATCTTGATATCTTATGTTTTCCTCAAAAGGTATCCATTTAACTCGGATTTTCAAGATATTAGCGCATATTTGTAGAAATGATTCTTTTGTAAGAACTGTAGTTTCCAAAGACAAATATTGAATCATTATATTGTACACCTGAAACCAGTATGATGTCAATTATATCTCAAATTGACAAATACAAATTAAAAAAATAAGAATTACAGTTTCTTTTCTTGTTTTTTAAAGTTTATTTTGAGAGAGAGAGAGAGAGAGAGAGAGTGGGGGAAGGGCACTTGATGCAGGGCTCAAACTCGCCAACTGCCATGAAAGATCACGACCTGAGCTGAAGTCAGACTCTCAAGCGACTGAGCCACCCAGACGCCCCTAGAATTGTAGTTTCTTATATACGTGTGCTAATTCACTTTCTAATTCCTAAATTTATTTGTATTTTCCCCTTTTTTCTTGATCAAGCTAATTGAATGGATTATTTATTATTGTTGCTATTTTTGTCTTTTTCAATGAATCAGCTTTGGATTCCTGCAAAGCTGGAAATGAAGACCAGCAAAGGGTCTGAGATCTTATTCTGTTTGCAAGCTAACTGGTTAGTCTGCTGGCAGAACACGCAAGCCTTCCGGGCCAGGGAGAGCCAACATGTGGGCATTCGTGCCATTTGCCACAGGTCGACACCGTGAACGCCCCGCGCTGCCTGCTCACGTAGCGCCTTGTGTTCCAGGAGGAGGAATCCGAATCCCAAGCTGAGGGAATTTGAATCTTTTACAAAGGATGGTAAGAATGCTGCACTTGGTTCTGGGCAGAGGCACTCTTATTTTTAAAAGCTGTTGGCTACACAAACCTCCTTGAAAAGATGGTCTGCAACAAAGTAGCTGGTGCGTCTGCTCCGGAGCTGTGCAGAGAGGCCCCAAGAGCCACGTGCAGCATTTTCTCCTGGCGGTCAGTTCCACTGATTTTTGTTTTCAACTTCATGACATTCTGCTTTTACTTTTAATTCCTTCCTTCTTCTTTCCTTAGATGTTTGACATTGTGCTTTGTCTTCAGTTTATCTTCCCGAATAATCGCTTCCTTAGCATGCATTCTTCTTAAGCTAAAAAGGTTTTAAGATTCTAATTTTTCCTCAGAACAAACCTTTGACTACCTGTCCTAGATCTGAACAAGTGGTGCCCTCCTGATCATTATTTGCTAAATTATATAGATTTTCTTGTTTACAGAAGTCAAAGGCTTTGAACAAAATTGGTCATCCCTGTGTCTCTTCGCTCTCTGGGTTCACTCTGGAAGCTACTGTCTTTTCTTCAGCCCCTTGTATTTAATAGGATGTCTGTGACTGATGTGCTAAACAAGGTTAAATTGCACTTCATTGCAATTTAAGAGGAAATGGAATTTGGAAGATGAGGACTCGAGTCCTGACAGCCACTTTTTACTGATAACCAAATAAACCATGCGCTTTGAGTCTCCTTTTTATCCACAAATGTAGGATTGAATTACGTGATCTCTCATGTGTCCTTTTCAATGTAGGGCTCTAAGACATTTGGACTTAGTTTCAATTACAGTGGCTTGATGATTTCTAGGCTGACCTGTTAGTTGAGGCAGAAACCGGAAAAGCTGAGTTCAACCCTTGCCATGTTTTCTTGTGTGACACATTCAGAGAGAAAGTCATGTGGCCCTGGAGGCTCATTTCCTTCTCTTTTGTAGTAAGAAATCTATAAAAGATTTGTCGATTTGGTCGGAGTCAGATAAGAGAGGACGAGGCCAATGCCAAAGGCGGAGACTCTTTCTAACAAGGCTGGTTCACGGCTCAGGAAGCTCCATCACCACAGAGTTATCCAGATGTTCCTGTTCTTTCTCCAAATGTGTGTGGAGCACTGAAGGCACGGATCCCTTTCCTGGGATCTTCCCAAGTGTAGCTGTCCTCCCGAGCCAAGTCCGGCACACCACCCTGGGGAATCGTGCGACCTCAGAGCCTCATCAACTCTCATGACTTCTGTGCCTTTAAGTGTTTCCCCAATAAATCTGATTTTTACTTTACACCACGTGTGCTGTTAATGTGCTCCCATCCTTTTTGCACCACGTGTACTATTTGAGGAAGGTACGGCTAAGTGCTTTACATACATTGTCTCATTTCATCTCTACAACAAGTTTGATACTTTGGTAGATCGTTCCCCTGTTACAAATGGAGAAAACCTAGTGCTGAGAAAAGTGAAGCAATTTGTCCAAGGTCACACTGTTGGAAGAGGCAGTTAGATTGGAATCCAGACTGTCCTGTTTTAGGGCCTGTGCTTTTAACTCTAAGAGGGCACAGTTCACATTATAGACATCACGGATGGTTTTCCTGCAGGTGGCACTAACGGGTCTCATTCAAACAAAGTCAGTATATTATGACAATTTTTTCCTAGAGAAAAGTAAGGTGGAAGGGACATCTTTTCTAATTTGTCCCAAAGCACCACATGGACAGGCAGCAGCTCTGATGTCATAGGAGGCGATTAATACTTGGTGATGAAAGTGTATTTTTTTTAAATGAAATGGTTAATTCAAGAAACATTCGGCACTCAAGAGAAAGCAAAGCCAAGTGTCAGAGGGAAGGAGGGAGGGAGGGGCAGGGCCGGAGGTGGGGTGAGAGGTTTATCGAGCCCAGTGCATTGACCTCGGAGGTCCTAAGGCCAGAACCGTCAAGATAGTGCAGCTTCTAACTCTTTCCTCACCGCTCAGCTGCACTCACTTCTCAGATCTTCCAGGAAAATTATTGGGGACCAGGGTGCCTGTTCCACAGCACTGCTGCTCAAAGGAGAAACCTACTGTCGTTAGGGAAGGCTCTGACTAGAAACATCTGTTTTATAAAGGCAGATGGGGGAAAATCTTCATTTTAAGGAAATTAACTTCAATATGTTTCATGAGCTAGAAATGACCCTTTGGACCCATAGTGCTTCAGGCCCACATGGACTGTAGAGATCCCCTACTTCCTGAATGGCATTTTGTTACAAAGTATCCTTTAATTCTTTTCCATAAGGCTCAAATGTCCTACTTCCATATGCTATTTTCAGTTTTTGTGAGCAAAATACTCTTCTGAGATCTGCCAGCATTCACATTAACTCATTCCCTGCTTTTCTCCATGGCTCAGCAAAGGACAGATTCTCTGGTGTCCAAGAAGGGCCCAGCCTTCTAGACTCCCTTGACTCAACTTTCATCTGGTTTAAACAGATTGTCACTTCTGGGCAGCCAGCAGTGCTCCTGAAGGATTTGTATAGTAAACATATGTATACACTTTTTTTGTTTGTTTGTTTCTAAAAGTTTATTTATTTTGAGAGAGAGGGAGAGAGAGGGAGAAAGAGAGAGAGAGAGAGAGAGAGAGAGAGAGCATGCACACAAGCAGGGGAGGGGCAGAGAGAAAGAGAGAGAGAGACAATCCCAAGCAGGCTCTGTGTTGTTAGCTTCGAGCCTGACATGGGGCTCAAACTCACAAACCGTGAGATCATGACCTGAGCCAAAACTAAGAGTCAGACGTGTAACTGACTGAGCCACCCAGGTGCCCCATAAATATTATGTATACACTTTCAACACCCAGATATGCACATGTATGTATCCACAGATGCGTGATGTGCCTGAACACTGAGGTAAATGTTCACATGGGGCTAGTGAAGTAAAGCACAAGACTTTGCTGTCATACCATAAATCCATGCACCTGACTGAATGCAGATGTATGAAGAGCCCCACAGAAGCACATGCACGTATCCATATGGAAATAGATATATTACCCAGAGAGAGCATATGGCTGTGTGGAGGTCATCCTGTAAGAGGCATACAAAAGCCGTCCTAGACTGCTGATTTAAAAGGATCTCAGGAACTAGGAAGAAAGTAAAGTTGGCACAATCTCAGGATGATAACTGCCTTGATGACAATAGGTTCACAGACAGCCAAAGGCAAAATAATACGGCCCTGAAATTTCACATTAGTTCCCAGCTTGGAGTCCAGGAAAAGGAATAATTGCAATAATGTAATGTGCTCTCATTCCTCAGTACGACCAAGTTGTGGGGGGCAGCGGGGAGGGAGCTTTGATCCGCACAGGAACGCCCCTAGTAGGAAAGTAGTTTTATGTAAGTTGTATGAATGACTTCTATGAATGTTCTTTTATCTTTTAATTTTTTGATGTTTTATTTTAATTTTTGAGAGACAGAGAGAGACAGAGTGTGAGCAGAGGAGGGGCAGAGAGAAAGGGAGACACAGAATCCGAAGCAGGCTCCAGGCTCCTAGCTGTCGGCACAGAGCCTGAAACGGGGTTCAAACCCATGAACACGAGATCATGACCTGAGCCGAAGTCAGACACTAAACCGACTGAGCCACCCAGGCGCCACTGAATGTCCTTTAAGTCAAGGTAGTGTCCACTTTACTGATTCCAAGTTCTTCTATGTTAGCCTTCGGATAATTAATTTGGCTCCCAGAACACATAAATACTGCTCAACTCAACAGAATTTCAGTAACACCAAAGATAGTTCCCCTTGGAATTTTTTTTGGGTGCTTCCTAGGGAAATATGAAATCAGGTATATCTCCTAGTGCAAAAATAATAAGTGTATCCTGGTGTGTGAATTAGTCTCCTGAGAGTCTGGTTAATATAAATTCATTCAGTAGAATTTGAGCTAAGAAAATGGAGCTTCTTATCTTTAACATCAGCCAAAATAGCACTTCCTCAGGGAATTCACCCTACCTCCTCAGAAGTCATCTCATAGCTCTTATTCATTCAACAAATACTTATTTTGCACCTAATACGTGCCAGGCTGCCTTCTAGGTAGGGAACAAAGCACACAAAACTCTTGTGGAGTTTATATTCTCATGGAGATAGCACCTTGAACTCTTCTTTTCGTGGAGCTTCACATAGGGTGTGGTTACTTGTTTGTGATTGTTAGATTGCCAGTTTTTTCCTCTTGTGTGAGGTCTGTGAGGACTGGGCCAGTTTTGCTAAGCACTATACATCTGGCACTAATACAGTTGTAGAAAGCACTCAGTAAATATTTAAGGAATGAGTAAATTAATAAATTCTCAAAGCTTCATAACTGGACTCTGGGCCTCCAGGAAATGATCCTAAACTCTTAGAACCTTTAACAAGTGTGCAAGCTTGGAAATTATTCATGAACATTGTTCTCCTGGTACACGATCTCTGGCCCATCCAGTCTTTGGCATAGCCACAGAGAAGTAGAGCAGTCTGATCAGGAAAAGAGGGGCCCTGAGCTTAGCTTTCCTGAGCTGCCCTCAGCTTTCACATGGTGCGTAAGTTGAATTGAGAGTTGGTGGTCTTACCATGGGGCCCTTTTTGAGCACTAGATGAGTGGCCCCCAGAGCAGGGCTTGGGGTAGACCAGCTGGCCATATGGACTGATGGGAAGCCTAGGACTTTGCAGCAAGAACTGAGACGATGCTGAGTTGAGAAGGAAAAAGACCCCTGTTCCATCCTTGCCATGTTTCTGCATTGCCTGCCCTAGAATTGCTGAACCAGCAGTTGCCAGTTTCAGCATTTGGGGCCAGTAGCACCAGGAGAAAGAGGAAGATTGTCTAGAGACCAGCAGATTGCAGTCAGCAAGTATCCAGACACACATACCAAGCCAGGGTCACACCCTCCACCCAGGACCCTGGGGATAGTCAAACACATGTGCTAATCAAGCACATCAGAAAATACCAAACAAATCTTTGAGCTGTCTGGTCATCCTGCTGTGGTGCAGGTGGAAATGTTTGTCAGAAAGGGAATGAATGACAACAAAGAAAGAACTCTGGACCACAGCTACGTTGGGACAATCTAGGAGGACAGTCCCAGATTTTGCTACTTAGGTTTCACCAAGCTAGAAACCCCTACATTTCTCCTCTTGGAAGACAAAGGCAGATCCCACCCATTTCCTTGTCTTACCATATCCTATATTCCTCTTCTACTGCAGAACTGACTAGACTCTGTCCCAGGACAAGCCAGGGACACAAAATTCTCTTCCCTCATATACCTCAGAGCCATCATAGCAAAGAAGCAAGGGGAGGGAAAGGCAATCTGAAAGAGTGAGGTTTTAAAAGTTTTATAATTAACTTTACGGAGATATTGTTTACACACAATAAAGCCACAGATATTAAGTACATAGTTTGAATTTTGACAAAGGTACTCACAAAACCAATACCTGCCCCAGTGAAGATACAGAATACTTCTATCACCACAGACATTCACTTAGTTCTGAGGAGTGAGCATTTTTATCTAAAAATATTGTATCCTAAAAACACATAAATGATCAGATCAAAACAAACTTAATTTTTTTTTTCTGGCACATCCACAGTGTCAGAGCTAAGGAAGAAAATCAAACTAATTATAGACAAAACAAAGTAGCTACATTTTATCTGTGTATCTCAATTTTAGTGGGAGCTAGCTTTGTGTCCTTGCTATGCTTGAGAAATTGAAGAATTTGATGTTGGAAATTAAGGAAATTACAGATGGACTAGAACTGGGGAGAAGAGACTATTTAGATGAAGAGGTAGGCATAAAAATGCTGGTATACCCATATCCATTGCAGCATTATTCAATAGCTAAAAAGTCTGGGGCGCCTGGGTGGCTCAGTTGGTTGAGCGTCCGACTTCAGCTCAGGTCTGTGGGTTTGAGCCCCGCGTTGGGCTTTGCACTAATAGCTTGGAACCTGAGCCTGCTTCGGATCCTGTGTCTCCCTCTCTCTCTGCCCTCCCCCCGCTCACACTCTGTCTCTCTCTCTCTCAAAATAAATAAACATAATAATAACAACAACAACAAAAGGATAAAAAGTGGATGAAACCCTAGCATCCATCAATGGGTAAATTGATCAAATATATATATATATAATATATATATTATATATATACACACACATATATATATGTATACAGACACACACACATAAAATGGAATATATATATTCCATACATATGTATATACATATATATTTCATATAATACACATATATACAAAATAGAGTATTGCAATAGAAATATTGGAATACTGGAATAATTCAGTATTTTTCAGCCTTAAAAAGGAAAATCTGACACATGCTATAACATGGGTGAATGCAGAGAATATTACTCTAAAGGAAACAAGCCCGTCACAAAAAGAAATACTGTATGACTCCGCTCGTGTAAGGTACCTAGAGTGGTCAGATTCGTAGAGACAGAAAATAGAATGCTGTCTGCCTGGGGGAAGTGGGAATGGGGCATTGTGTGATGGGCATAGAGTTTTTGCAAGATGGAAAGGGTTCTGGAGATGGATGGAGGTGATGGTTGCACAACACTGTGAGCTTATTTCATGCCATGAAACTGTACATTTAAAAATGGTTAAGACGATAAGTTTTATGTTACGTCTACCACAATTAAAAAAGAATAAAAGGTGGTTGATGAGAGAGAAGTAACATCTGACTCCAAAGCCAGTGCTTTACCACGACATATACACCCTTCACTAGGCCAAAGGGTACCAATCCATTTCATCTCCTTTCAATCAGGAGCATAATTGTGGGCCTCAAGGCCTCCCTCCCATGATCCCCCGCCCCCAAAGAGGTGTGTCTGTGGCATGCACGCACACGACCATGCACTCACGTGGAGCACATATCTCTAGCATTCTCCTTAGTGCAACTCAAGGGGGTAACTAGCATGTGGACTTGTGGCAATGAGCGAATCAATAAGCATGGACCTAGCACTCTTTGTGATGGCACTGAATTAAGCTCAGTGGAAAATGTCCATAAATTAGCATTCTTCATAGATTTGCTAGATGACTTCCATGTTTAGGTGTGTGTGTGTGTGTGTGTGCGCGCGCGCGCGTGTGTGTGTATGTTGGGGGACTGAAGAGGAAGACCTACCTGATGCCCTTAAGGAGGTTATGCTACTCCTGATGCCCTAAGAAGTTATGCTACCCCTACTACTAGAGGTTAGGGGAGGTTAGTTTATATGCAAATAACTAAAGAACAAAGTTCAAAGTTGTAAGTGGCTCGGTAGAGGCATAGATAGAGTGTTAGAAAGAGGGCAACTGGAGAAGGAAATATATCTACACTGATCTTAGCCTCATGGTTGGCAGTTTTGCAGAAATAATTTCGTGTGGTTCTCCAAGCAACTTTGAGATGGATATCATTGAAGTTTAGAGACAGCAAGAGACAGCCCTCCCCAGATCACATAGGCAGGAAGTGACAGGGCCAGGATGCAAATCCAGTCTTTCTGACTCAAAAGTCAATGTTTTATTTGCTGTACCAGTAGATGAAGGAACCTGACCCAGAGGCATTCCGAGATATTCCAAGGGTATATGGGTGAAGAGGGTTTTAAGGGTATGATCAATTTTGTTTTCCAAAAATAGCTTAAATGATATTTCCCACCCACACTCTGTTCTGGAATCCTGCATACCCAAACAGGAAGAAGAAGGAGTCTGTGTCTTCCCCCTTGAACTGGGGTAGGCCTTTGTGAACATCTCAACTAATAGAGTTGGCAGAAGTGAAGCTGTATGACTTCTGAGGCTAGGTCCACCTGCTCTCTCACTCAGGATGCTTGCTTTTGGAATCCAGCCACCATGCTGTGAGAAATCCCAGACCTCAAGGAGAGACCCACATACAAAGGAACTGTGCTGGGGATGCTAAGACCACCCCCGGGTTTGATGATTCAACTATGAGGTCTCACAGGACTCATCATATGGTTGTACTCATGGCTCAGATTTATTATAGTAAAAGGATACATTGTAAAACCAGCAAAAGGAAAAGGTACATAGGGTAAAGTCAGGAGGAAACATGGTGCAAACCTTCAAAGTAGAGAGTCACACGGGACATGCTTAATTCTTTCAGCAATGAGCAGTGATGATCATGTGAAATGTCTCCAGTGCCCAGGGTTTTTATTGGGGGTTCATCATGTAGGTATTCTCTGCCTAGCAGGTACCAAGATTTTAGACCCCCAGAAGGAAAGCAGGGGTTCAGTTTAAACCACATTGTTTGTACAGGTTAAGTACCAGAAGATAGCCTTGCCAGTTAGGGTGATGAGACCCCTCCCCAAATCCAAATTTTCAAATACCAGTCAGAGCCAGCCGTATAAGTAGACCCGCCTAAGGAGAGCAGTCAGGCCTGCTGTGTCGCCTCTTTTCTGCACAGGTCCTAAAAGCCTCTGACCACCACCCTGACAGAGGTCCCAGTTGACAACCATCAACACTTGACAGCCATGTAAGGAAGTCATTTTGGAAACACATTCCCCACCCCTTGGTCAAGCCATTCCTGCTGAAGCCACAGGGAACAGAGATGAGCTTTCTCTTCTGAGCCCTACCCAAGTTACATATTTGTGAGCAAAGTACATGATTGTTGTTTTAAGGTACTGAGTTTTAGGTGGTCTGTTATGCAGCAATAGATGTGGGACTCATCTTCCAGATTCTAATCTTCCACACGTATCTCTTCTAGAATTGATCATCCTGAGATGATCAGAAAGGCCATTCTTTCACTTTACAAATAAAGTTGTATGTGCACCCTCCATTCTTACCAGGCTGCTTTGTCCTAGATCAGTTGGAAGACTTTACTTGATAAGAGCACGAGAGTAAATATTTCAGAATTTGTGGGCCATACTATCCCTTTGTATATTCTTGTGTGTGTGTGTGTGTGTGTGTGTGCGCACGTGCGTGTTTTACAATCCTTTAAAAAATGTAAAATCCATTATTAACTTGAGGGCTGTTCAAAAGCAGGCTAGACAGGATTTGCCTGCCCTTAGTTTGCCAGCCTCTGTCCTAATAATTAAAAAAGCAACCCCCTCCCTCCAAAAAAACCCCCAAACAAACACACATCCCAACCCAGCAAACAAGTGAAACCAAACCTCCAGTGTAGCAAAGAAAGGTGCAATCAGAAATAACGGTGTCAGTACTGAAAATATTTGGCTAACAAAGCATTTTGCAAACCACATGTTTTTCTAATTCATTGCTTTCAACTGTATTGAAGAAGAACCTAATGAGATTTTTAGCTGGTAGATCATTAAGAATAATTTTAGATGTTATTCACTCTATCATTGTTGGTCTATAACCTGGAAGGCATTCAGAGAATTAAGTAAAATTGAAGTTACAAAATTCATTCCATTTTTCGCCTACTTCTTCATGTCAACAATATTCTTCGGTGCATATATCTTTAAAAAATAGAAATAGGAATAGAATTCATATAGAAGCTTGTATCATTCTGCAATAACGAATGTTAATGAAAAATACAAGAACTAATTGAAAAAAAGACAGCCCATCTAATTAAGAGATACATGTCCAATACATTTCATCTTTAAGAAATATACATACATTCAGTTGTATACTAATAATTGTGATACTAACTAATCCAAAGTAAACATTTCAAACACTCAGCCTACTAGTTATAGGAAAATGAAATAAATTTCAATTTCAACTTCTATACATATATTTACGGCAGGGATATACGAAAAAATAATCTGTAAAATAATCTTAAGAATAAATATTAGCATAGCATATTTTTTAAGAACAAATATTAGCGTTAGCATACAATTCAGTGGAGGAGTTAGAAAAATGGATGATGGTGGCTCTCAATTGCTGTGGTATTTAGATTTCGCTGGATGCATTTAAAAGAGCAAGAGGACAGTTTTATTTTTAAATGTCAATAGTCACAATACACCAGGACAGCAGTTCTCACAGTGTGGTTTCTGAGCCAGCAGCATTGGGATCACCTGTGAACTTTACAGATTCTCAGGTGGCCCCAGACCCACCAAATCAGAGACTCTGAGAACGGGCCCAGCAAGCTGTGTTTTAACTTGCCCTCCCGGTGATTCTGATGCATGCACAAATTTGAGAACCACTGCATCAGAAATGACTGTCTTTGCAGTTACTTAAGCTTATAATGAATATCTTTTTATGTCAATTTAAAATGTGTGAGGGGACACATGATCTTACAAAAACTTATTGAGGTCTTCAGGCAAAAATGTTTGTGGACCCTCACACTGGACCACGCACCTCTTTCTATCTTTAAGCTAAAGAAGAGTTTTCTTCTGAGGAGGGAATGGCAGATCAGGACAAGCACTGGGGATGGTTTCACGTGCAAACGGGGGAGGGTTGGGACGTGAGCATGGTGGGCAGAAAGGACAGTATGGAAAAGGCTCAGAGGTGGGGTTGCACAGGTGTGGGCTGGGCTGGAGCCCGGAGTGTGGGCAGAGAGTAGTTTGAGGTAAATCTGGAAGGACAAGATTTCAGTGATGCCAGGACTTTATTTTGAGCAGAAGATGTCGTCAGAGATACAATTTGTTGAAACAAGTCTGGCATAGATCAGGGGGGAGAGACTGGAGGTGGTGAGGCTGGATGTAGGGCGACACCCTGGAGTCCTCACCCCAGGGGGTTGCCATCCTCTCTTATCTGGACCAGTCTCTGCCCACCATCCCTGAAAAGTGCTGGTGATGCCCATCCAGGGTATAGTAGGAGATATATTTGGTCTTTGTCCCTGGTTCCTGACACAGAGCTCCTTAAACCTTTGGAATTCCCTGAGTGATAGGAGGGTCTTTTGGTATTCACAAGGGGTCCCTTTAGAGCACACTTGAGTTTATGCTAATGCAGTGACTTATATAGCTTCAGGATGCATCTGGTCGCGGAAAGACCCAACTGATCAGAAGGTTGGAATTTTCAGCCCCACAAGCCAACCTCAGGGGGCTGCCGATTAAGTTCTACAAAAACCCTTGAGCAAGAAGATTTGATGAGCTTCTGGGTTGGTGCATGCTTTCAAGTGCTGGGAAGGTGGTACACCCCAGTTCCATGGGGATAGAAACTCCTGTGTGGAAACCCTGCTGGACTTTGCCCTATATTCCTCCTCATCTGTATCCCTTACAATATCCTTTACGATGGACTGGCAGAGGTAAGTAAGTGTATCTCTGAGTTCTAGGAAGTGCTGCAGGAAATTAATCAAACCTGAGGAGGGGGTCATGGGAACCTTTGACTTATAGCCAGCTGCTCAGAGCACAACCATTTGGACTTGTAATTGGTGTCTGAAATGGGGACTGTGGGACTTTAGCCCTTAACCTGTGTGATCTGAGGCTATTTGCAGGTAGTGTCATAACTGAGTTAAATTTGTAGGACACCCACTCAGTGTCCACTGAGAAATAGAGAATTGCTTGGTGGTGTTGGAAAACATTCCAGACCACCCAACCCAGGGCAAACCCTAGGAACAGAGAGAATCATGTTGCTGCTCTGAGGAGGCTATGGTCCATCTGTCGCTTTGGGCTCTGGCTTGGTCCTATGTTTGAAATCCTTGCCTTTTCTTAAGCAGAGATCATGCCCACCTCCTGAGATCAATGAGATGTCTGCAAAATGCCAGGAGTTGTTCAGGCAGAAGGAATTCACAAACTCCTGGAGCACATTATCATTATCTTTGTTTTCATTTAACCAAGGACTCACCAGGGAGAAAAGGCATTACATCATCAAAGCAATCTCTCATTGGCTGCCCATTCCCCAAGGGGAGGGTTTTCTTTCCAGTGGCTTGGTTCTCGTAAGTATTACTTGCAGCATAGAGGCCTGTCCTGTCACTTCCGTTTCCAGATTCAATGCCTCTGATATCATTAGATTACGGCGGCAAGAGAGCGAGATGACACAATGATGGTACATTTTAGTTGATAGAACCACACACCTTGGCGTAAGTGGCTCTGAGCCTCATGCTGTCCCCTTTAAGGTTGCTTCAGATTTTGCATCACTACATTAATTCATCATGCAATATGCATGAGTGATAGGGATAATGAAATGGTGACACCCGCTCTTCTGTTTAGTGTCCTATAAAATGGGATGCAAATGAATTGGTTCTGTCAGTGCATTTCATCGAAAAGCTTCGATTTACAGTTCCTGCAAGGATGGCTGTCCCGGTGCTTATGACATTCTGAGGCCATCTCGGTTTTTATTATCTGTCTCATTTCTTGAAGGTTAATAATTTAACTGATTTTTAAAAATAAGCCTTATACAATTATGTTGAAAAAAAGGAGGAAATTGTCACAATTTCTTTTCTCCAGACTTGAATTTGATGTTTCTTTTGGATGAGAAGAAAAGTTAAAATGAATACCTCACTTTTTGGGGCATTTTTTTTAATGTTATAAAGCAACATAATTCTAAAGTGAAATTTCACTTAACCCATCAAACAGTTCCAATCATTTGATGAAAAAAAAATGTAAAGAATAAGATTTCAAAGGGATGTTATTTAAAAACAGCCACTGAGGGGGAACACAGCCACTGGGCATGTACTATAATAAAACGTTACAAGAAAAAAGTTTATTTATTTATTTATTTATTTATTTATTTAGAGAGCGAGCATGAGTGAGTGTGCATGAGCAGGGGAGGGGTAGAGAAAGAGGGAGAGAGAGCATCCCAAGCAGGCTGCATGCTGTCAGCACAGAGCCCCACTTGGGGCTTGAACTCATGAACTGTGAGATCATGACCTGAGCTGAAATCAAGAGACAGGTGCTCAACTGATTGAGCTACCCAGGCATCCCTGTAATAAAACTTTTAATGACCATTTTTATTTTTCATATCTGAGTTCATCTTTAGTGAAGTTACTTGGCGATGAACAAAACCAGAGCGATGACCTGGTAGACAAAACTCCTTGGTTTCTGAAATAAAGGCAGCATCCTCTGGTGATTTAGAATCTTTCTCAGGAACTCGCTGCTTCCTGTAAGTGGCTTCACCCACACCTCCCCCCATCCCCTGCTTCCTACACATGCCTCTCCCAGAGTTGCATTTCCAGCAATTCATGGGTCCAGGCCTGGGACACAGGGAGGCTTCTCAGCATCACAGCACCCAGGAGGACCTGACCCAGCCTGTGTTTTCTTCCCTGCAAGTACACAAGTCTTTCTGGGACACAGACCAAATTTACTGCAATGACGTCCAAAGGAACCCATTAATAAAATTGTGTTTTGTGAAGGGCTTTTATGTTTTCAGAGAAGGTTTGGGGTGATATTTTTACATCTGAAGTTCAGCACTAACATGGCATTGTAGCTCAAAGCTCAGGCTTTGGAATTACACTGGCTTGGGTTCCCGGATTCAGCACTTACTGGCTGTGTGGTCTTGTTAATAAAAACTTCCTGAGCCTCAATTTGCTTTTCTGTAAAATTGGGATACTAAATCTATGTCAAAAGCTTTGTGTATGGATTAAGAAAAAAGGGGAGCACCTGGTGGCTCAGCCAGTTGAGCGTCTGACTCTTGATTTCAGCTCAGGTCATGATCGTAGGGTCATGGGATTAAGCCCCATGTAGGGCTCCGTGCTAGGCACGTTGCCTGCTTAAGATTCTCTCTCTCTCTCCTGCCTCTGTCCCTCTCCCCTGCTTGTGTTCTCTCTCTCTCTCTCTCTAAAAAGAAAAAAAAACATGGGTGCCTGGGTGGCTCAGTTGGTTAAGGGTCCAACTTCGACTCAGGTCATGATCTTGTGGTTTGTGAGTTCGAGCCCTGTGTCAGGCTCTGTGCTGACAGATCAAAGTCTGGAGCCTGCTTCGGATTCTGTCTTCCTCTCTCTCTGCCCTTCCCCTGCTCACATTCTGTCTATCTGTCTCTCTCTCTTTTAAAAATAAACATAAAAAAATTTAAATATATATATATATATAAGAAATGAGTATATGTATTCTTATATATAAATATATATTTTTATATAAGTAAGAATATATATATATATATATATATAATGTGTAACACAGTGGCTAACACATAATAAAAATCAAAGACATTAAAAATCTTCTTATGAACACTGCTATTATAAATTTGATTCGTTGTTGAAAGTTCCAGATTACTGAATCCTTTTCTATAAGATAACCCAAGAGTGAATCTGAGAGAACCGGGGAAGAGGAAAAAAATATTTTAGTCTCCACTTCAGGAGTCCCTCTTTATTTGGGTTGTGGGAGGGTAGGTCAAGGCTGAAATAGTTACACTGGTTTCCAGCTCCACCATGGGCAAGCTGAGGGTTTCTGTCAGGTATGAGCATCTGGAGGCTTGCATGGGAGGGGTGGAACCTTCTTCCAAAGGGTTCTAACCACTGCTCTTATTTTCCCTGTGGTTTGTGTCTTTTGTTGGAATTGGAAACAGTCTACTGGCCTATCATTTTAGAAGACAGATCATTTCCAATTAAAAAAAAAAATCTCTCTAGGGAAGTGTCTCAGTTGGAGATAGAGTGGAGATTCAGATGGTTCTGGAAAGTAAAATTAGGTGACAGCCTCTTCTTCAATCGATTTATTCATGACTATAATCTCCCTCCCTTACCTGCAGGGAATACTTTCCAAGGCCACCAGTGGATGACTGAAACCACACTGGTACTGAGCCCTATATACGCTATGATTTTCCCTATGCATATGAAAGCGTTCAGGACAAGCACCCCTGCTCCCCGAATGTGCCACTTTGGCATGTGGATTATTTCAAAGACAAAGATTATTTCTCAGACAAAAGAATAAGTGAGTGCAAAGTCCCTGAGGTAGAAGCATGACTGGTATGGACAAAGAAGAGTGAAGGGTCCATAGTGGCCGGATCAGAGGCAGTAAAGGGGAAATAGCTTAAGATGAGGTTAGAGACACAAGAGGCCAGCCAATGTCATGAAAGCCATGGCAACCCATTTTTAGTAACACTTTGGCTTTTATTCTGAGACGGTAGCTAGAGGAAAGACGTTCTGATTTCTGTGTTGAAAGGATAACCGAGGGGGGTCAAAGGCAGAGCCAGGGAGACTGGTGAGATTGCAGTCTTCCAGGTAAGACATGCTGAGACCTCAAGCCAAGTAGATAGCAATGGAGGGAGTAAGAAGTTGTCAGATTCTGGGTGCACTTTGAAAATAGGATGTTTTCTGTGTCGGTCTACCAATAACCAATGTTGTGGTTGGAGCAGCCCTTGCGGTTCCTATTATTATTGCAAGACATCCTTCAGCAATAACCATCAGGAAACTGAAAAAATTAAGGTTAATTTATTACTTATAGGACCTGATAATTGCACAGCACACCTGAGGCCACACAGCAAGGTCACTGGTAGAGAAAAGGCATAGGCCTGGGGTTCTGGTTTTACTGGGGTTGAGGTTGGGGACCTAGGGTTTTATCACATTCATTCTTCATGGGTAAATTTAAAAGTTAAGAGCAGGAATTTAAAATGTGGGAAGAGAAAAAACAAGTGGTCCAAATGGTCAGATACTGAAATCAAACAAGACCTCCAAAACAAAGGATCCTCAAGGTGGGACGGTGGCCAGGCTCTTTATCTGGTCCTGTGGCTGGGAATGTGTTTTTTGTGTTTTTTGAGATACCTATCTTTGAAGTGATGTCTTTTTGAAGTGGATGCCTCAGTAATCAAAGCTTTAAGTCTGGCACTCGTGTGAAGAAGGAGAAGGGGGACGAGGAGGAGGAAGAGGAGAAGAAGGAGAGGTGGAGGAGGGGAAGAAGAAGGAGAGGAGGAGAAAAAAGAAGAGGAAGAAGAAGAAGAAGAAGAAGAAGAAGAAGAAGAAGAAGGGGCAAGGGGGAGGAGGAGGAGGAAAAGGAGAAAAAGAAAAAAAAGTCCACTGTCAGGGTTTAAGAGATCTGCTCCGAGACTGGCCATGAGAGAGAAAGATTAAAGATGACTGTATTATTTTCCTGTAGCTGCTGTAACACAGCATCACAAACTTGGAGGCTTAAAATGACAGAAATTTCTTCTCTCACAGTTCTGGAAGCCAGAAGGTCTGAAACAAAGGAGCTGGCAGGGCTTCCTTATCTCCAGGAGCTCCAGGGGATATTCTGTTCCTCACCTCTTCAGCTTCTGGGGGAGGGCGGGTTCCAGGCACCCCTTGGCTTGTGACTGCAAGACTTGTGTCTCTTCTTCCTTCCTCACACGGTCTTCACCTCTGTGTCTATGTCATCTCTTCTTTCATCTCAGGACACTTGTCATTGGATTTAGGGCCCACCCAGATATTCAATGTGATCTCATCTCCAGATCCTCAACTTAAGTACATCTGCAAAGACCTTCTTCCCAAACAAGGTCACATTCACAGGTACTGGGGGTTAGGACGTGGACACATCTTTTTGGGAGCCACCATTCAACTCACTGCAACGACTCTTAAGTTACTTCAGCCTGAGCAACTGCAAGGATGAACTCGCCATCAACTGAGATGGGGAAGAATGTGGGCTGAACAGATTCGGGAGAGGAGTCCAGGACCTCAGGGTCAGACGTGTCAGATGGCTGTTTCACATTCAGTGGAGATGTTGAGCAGGCTGGGTGAATGAGCCCAGAGCTCAGGGCAATGTACGGGCTGAGTTATAAATACAGAAGTACCAGGATGTGGATAGCATTGAAAGCCATGAGACCCATGACATCAACCAGGGGAGGCGTGCAGATAGACAGTGAAGCATGGAAGTATCCAGAGGACCAGCTGAGGGACTGAGAGGAGCAGCCAAGGAGGGGGAGGAGAAGCAGGAAAGGGTGAGGTCCTAGGAGCCAAAAGAAGAAATAATCAGATCCTTACACTGACTGTGGCATCACAGTTGCAAATTCTCAGACCTGGCTTTTCAGGTACAAGTTGAAATTTCCTCTGTGAATTTCCTGTAATAAGATTTTGCAATTTCACGTAACTCCTCATTCACGATGTGGGAAAGCCAAGAGGCATCTGCGTGAAATCATCTCAAATGCCCTAAAGTTATCTTATAATGAAGTGTTTTTTCAAAGCGTTTTTGTCATTATGTTCATCAGCAAAGCCTTTTTGTTGGGTCGGTGTCTAGAGCACTTGACTCTGAAAGAAACGCACATGACTCATCCCCATGCAGGGTCAGGAGAGATGCCAAGACTGAGTCTGGAGCTATTAAATTTTCCCAATTTTAGGTTCCTGAGATAAAGGCCTTGTTGTCCATAATAGCACAGGTGGCTGTGTGAGGAAAATCTCTTAGAGAAACTTTTTAAAAAGATTCTACTGCTGCCGAATAATGCAGCCACTTCAGGAACCAAGGCAACAATTAGACAAGTTTGAAACTCCCTACATTCCACAGGCTCAACTGAAAGCCTGTCCCACATTGCCAAACATCCGGTCAAATCGATCAGTGCAGTGACACATCCCAAACAAGTGGTTTGCCATCCAGTGGGGGAAAGCAGCGTGGGGTGATTGACTGGATTTCCCACCAAGCGGGCATCTGGAAGATACAGATGAAATCTTGAGCAGTTTTTGTTTTTTTAATGAATGATAATGAGTGGTTAAATTAGAGAATTGAGTACTAAATCCTAAAGAATACATCTTGTGGAAATGGATCTGTGTATCCGTAGCCAAAATATCTCGGGTTTCACTAGCCTGTGACCACAAATGGGATTTCATATATATTAATACCTAAATCTCCATGACTCACAGCCTTCATTAGTTTGACATTAAGATTCCCCTCACTTGGGAGCTTCTGGGTGGCTCAGTCGGTTAAGCGTCTGATGTCGGCTCAGGTCATGATCTCATGGTCCATGAGTTCAAGCCCCGGGTCAGGCTCCGTGCTGAAAGCTCAGAGCCTGGAGCCTGCTTCGGATTCTGTGTCTCCCTCTCTCTCTCTCTGCCCCTCCCTCCCCTGTGCTCTCTTTCTTTCTCTCAAAAATAAATAAAACATTAAATTAAAAAAACGATTCCCCTCACTCGAGTGTATTTGGGGATCTCCAGTGTGTATATTTATAGTGTCCTTAAAGTTGGAAGCTTGCTGAGAGGAGACCTCAGCCCTGACCCCAGAGAAACTCCTCCAAGCTGGTGGCCACTGTGTCCCAGCTGGGGGCCTGAAGCTCCAAGTGGGAGAAAAGCCTCATGGCTCTGGTGAAGCAAGAACATTCCCTGCTTATGCTCAGAGGGTTGACAACACAAGGGTCCTTGAGCCTCAGAGTGCCACAAGCCTTAGTCACAGGCCCTTTCAATTCAGGCACAAAGCCCTCTTCTCCCCTGGGCATGAAGTCAGTGCTGCCTGGGTGGGAGGCAGTTCCGAAAACAGCCCTTTTCGTTGAGTCTGCCTCACTGGCGACACGCTCCCATTCTCCCCAGGGGTGGGGACAGCAGCACAGTGGTCTCCCTTATCTGTGGTCTCAGTTACCTGGGGGGGCAGTCCAGAAGCACGTGATCCTCCTTCTGAAGTGTCATCAGAAGGTCAATAGTAGCCGAACACTACATCACAATGTCTGTGTCATTCACCTTATTTCATCTCAGCACGAGGCATTTTATCATCTCACATCATCACAAGAAGGGTGAGTAAGCACAATAAGATTTTTAAAAATTTATTTATTTATTTTTGAGAGAGAGAGAGAGAAGAAGAGTGAGTGGGGGAGGAGCAGAGAGGGAGGGAGAGAGAGAATCCCAAGCAGGCTCCATACTGTCAGTGCAGAGCCCGATGTGGGGCTCAAACCCACGAGCTATGAGATCATGATCCGAGCTGAAGTCAGACGCTTAACCCCCTGAGCCACCCAGGGGTATGATAAGATACCTGAGACATCTGAGATATGTTGTATGATAAGATATTCTGAGAGAGACCACAGTCACATAACTTTTATTACAGTATATTATTATATTTGTTCTATTTTATTATTACTTATTGTTGCTAATCTCTTACTGTGCCTAATTTATAAATTAAACTTTATTTATCATGGGTATGTATGTGTCAGGGAGCAAGAACTCCTGTCCCCTCGAAGGTCCTTCTAGCTGGACAAAAAATGAAATTGCCATGAGACAGATTAGCAGGAGAAAATCAAATTTAACAGTGTACGTACAGGAAAACTACACAGACATGGCAATTCCAAAGATGGGCAAAATGAGATATACATGCCATTGTGAAGCAAGGAGACGGGGCTGGGGGTCTGGGACTTCAGAGGAAAGGAAGGAGCTTCACGGGAAAATAAGAAGAGAGAATGTTTGGCAATTAGACGTTTGCTCTGCCATACAGATGGGTCATTCAGATAAAATTTATCTGTACTAGTAACCCTTATTCTGAGAAAAACCCCCCAGTTTGGATTCTTCTGTGTGGTTAAGGGAGGGACAAAAGTTCCCCTTGAGCCTGTAGGCTCAAGGTATCTTCCAGATACCTACATGGCTAACTCCCTTATCTCATGCAAGTCTTACACATCATCTTCTTAGCGAGATCTTCTCTGACAACCCTATTTAAAATTACAACCGTTATACATGTTTCATCCTCCTCCATAGCTCTTATTGCCATCTAAATGCCATGTATCTTACTTGTTTGTTTGTTTATTTATTTACTCATTTATCATTTTTCTTCACCTGCTGGAAGGCGAGATCTCTACAGATAGGGAATTTGGGGGAAGTTTTTGTTTACTGCTGTAACTCCAGCTTCTACAACAAGGCTCAGTGCATAGTTAGTACTTGATAAATATTTGTTTAATGAATAATTGAAAATCAGAAAGCCTCCATGCAGTGGTCTACAGGAATAAAAGCAACAAGATGGCACATCCTTGTTATCTCATGTTCCCACTCATCTTCTGGAGACCAAGAAAGGGAAGAGAATTCTATGCCACCACAAGATGTACTTTTAAGAAATTCATTTATTTATTGTAGGGGCGCTGGGGTGGCTCAGTTGGTTAAGCCTCTGAGTTCGGCTCAGGTCATGATCTTGCAGTTTGTGGGTTGGAGCCCTGCATCGGGCTCCACGCTGACACCTCAGAGCCTGGAGCCTGCTTTGGATTCTGTGTCTCCCTCTCTCTCTGCCCCTCCCCCACTTGTGCTCTCTCTCTCTCAAAAATAAATAAAAACATAAAAGAAAAGAAGTTTATTTATTTATTTTAAATGTTTGATTGTGGTAAAATACACAAATTACCATCCTAACCATTAAAAAAATTTTTTTTAATGTTTATTTATTTTTGAGAGAGAGACAGAATGTGAGAGGGAGAGGGGCAGAGAGAGAGGGAGACACAGAATCCGAAGTAGGCTCCAGGCTCCGGGCTGTCAGCACAGAGCCCGACGTGGGGCTGGAACTCACAAACCGTGAGACCATGACCTGAGCCAAAGTTGGACACTTAACCGACTGAGCCACCCAGGTGCCCCTAACCATTTTTAAGTGAACAGTCCAGTGGTGTTAAGTACATTCACATGGTTGTATAACCATCACCACCATCCATCCACAGAACTCTTTTCATCTTGCAAAACTGAAATTCTATACTCATTAAACAATAACTTGACATTCTTCCCCCTAAACCCCTACAACCAACCATCCTACTTTCTCTCTTGATGATTTTGACTACTCTATGTACTTC
Organism: Lynx canadensis; assembly: GCF_007474595.2. Lineage (NCBI taxonomy): Eukaryota > Metazoa > Chordata > Mammalia > Carnivora > Felidae > Lynx > Lynx canadensis. The sequence continues at coordinate 86,724,602 of NC_044306.2, read as the reverse complement.
TCGTGAGTGGAATCATATGGTATTTATTTGTGACTGGTTTATTTCACTTAGCATTACCTCCTTGGCATTCATCCATATTGTGGATGCGTCCGAATTTTATTCCTTTCTCAGTTGAAAAGCTGTGCTCTCCAATAGCACCGTTATTCCACCTGGGTTCCCCTGGAGTGACCCAACCCCTTCACCACATTCACTGAGGGTCCAGCATAGGACAAATAACCAAACTTGATTCCAGGGTGAAGCCATGACGTTGAAAACCATATATCACACGGTTTCCTGTGAGTTCTGTTTCCCAGGATGTCAACCAGCTTCTGCTGGGACCACTGTTGAGGTGACAGAGGGAACTGGGCAGGGTTTTAGGCTGGAGAAAACCCTTTTCCTGCCACAGCATCCTTTCCAGTACTCACACACTCATCCCCACGTGATCTGTTTAAGGGATTTTGCCACCATTTTAGTGGATGTAAGTTAACTCATCATTTCATGAAATAATCTCTATAAACTCTGAGAATTAACTCAGATGGCAGGCAGTCTGACCAGAATTAAAGGACTTTTGAGGTAAATGGGTGGCTCAGTCGGTTAAGCGTCTGACTTTGGCTCAGGTCATGATCTCACGGTTCGTGGGTTTGAGCCCCGTGTCAGGCTCTGTGCTGACAGTTCAGAGCCTGGAGCCTGCTTCATACTCTCTGTCTCTGTCTGTCTCTGCCCCTCCTCCAATCACACTCTGTCACTCTCTCTCTCAAAAATTAAAAAAAAAAAAACACTAAAATAAAAAAAAAAGAAGACTTTCATAGTGAATTTCTCTCCCTGGAAGAAGTGACCCTCTGGCTTAGGCAGTGGGGGTGAAACTGGGCAAAGAGGAACAATCCTCATTGCTGGCGATGAGGTGCAGAGAAGGCTGTCCAATAATAATTAGGAAAAAACACATTTATATATTGTTTATGTGCCAGACGCTATTACAAGGGTTTGCAACATTGACTTATTCAGGTCTCTTAACAACTTTATTTTATGTATGTGTGTAAGAGCACTTCACATGCGATCCTTTTAACAGAGTTTTAAGCATACAATACAGTACTGTTATCTACAGGGACAATATTGTACATCAGCTATCTAGAATTTATTCAGCTTGTGTAACTGAATATTTAAGTACATTGGTTACCAATTCCCCATTTGTCCCTTACCCCAACCCCGGCAACCACCATTCTATTTTCTGCTTCTATGAGTTTGACTCTTTTAGATACCTCATATAAGTGGAATTATGCAATAGTTGTCCTTCTGTGACTAGCTTATTTCACTTAGCATAATACCCTCAAGGTTCACTTATGTTGTGGCTGTTTCAGGATTTCCTTCTTTTTAAAGGCTGAATAATATTCCATATATTCTTCATCCACTCATCTGTGGATGAACAGGTTGTTTCCACATCTTGGTCACTGCCATGGTGCTGGTATCTTTTCAAGGTCTTGATTCTCATTCTTTTGGATAAAAAGGCAGAAGTGGGATTGCTGGATCATATGGAAATCTATTAACAAATTTTGAGGAAACTCCATACTGTTTTCCACAGCAGCTGCACCATTTGGCATTCCCACCAATGGTGCAAAAGGGTTCCAATTTCTCTACATCCTCTCCAACACTTGTCTTTTTCTGTTTAGTGTTTATTTATTTTTGAGAGAGAGAAAGAGCACAAGCAGGGCAGGGGCAGAGAGAGGAGGACACAGTATAGAAGCGGGCTCCGCTCTGAGAGCAGTGAGCTGGATGTGGGGCTTGAACTCGCAAACTATGAGATCATGACCCAAGTTGAGCGCCCCTCATTGAGGTTTTGATGTGCATTTCCTTGATGATTAGTGATGTTGAACATCATTAATGTACCTGTCGGCCACCTACGTGTCTTTGGGGAAATAGGTCTATTGAAGTTTTCAGCTCATTTTTAAAATTAATTAACTTATTTATTTAACTTATTTTTTCAGTTTCCCACATTTGTTTATTTTATTTTTTTAAATATAATTTATTGTCAAATTGGCTAACATACAGTGTGTAAAATGTGCTCTTGGTTTTTGGGGGTAGATTCCAGTGGTTCATCATTTTTATTTTTCTAAAATGTTTATATATTTTTTTAATGTTTATTTATTTTGAGAGAGAGAGAGAATGCACAAGTAGGCGAGGGACAGAGAGAGGGAGACAGAGAATCCCAAGCAGGCTCCATGCTATTAGCAGAGAGCCCCACAAGGAGCTCGAACCCATGAACCATGAGATCATGACCTGAGCCAAAATCAAGAATTGGACGCTCAACCAACTAAGCCACCCAGGCACCCCTTTAGCTCATTTTAAAATCAAGTTCTGGTTGTTTTGCTATTGAGCTGGAGGAGTTCATGATGTGTTTTGGAAAGTAACCTCTATCAGATACATAGCTGGCAAATCTTTTTCCTATTCCATAGGTTACATTTTCATTTTGTTTATGGTTTCCTTTGCTGTGCAGAAACGTTTTAGTTTGATGCAGTCTCACTTTCTAATCTTGCTTTTGTTGCCTTCCCTTTGGTTTCATATCCATGAAATCGTTGCCAAGACCAATTTCACGGAGCTTGCCCCCTGTGCGATCTTCTAGGAGTTTGCAATTTCAAGTCTTATGTTTAAGTTTCATTTTGAGTTGCTATTTGGTTTAAGATACCTGCCCAACTTCATTCTTTTGCATATGATGTCCAGTTTTTCCAAAACCATTTGTTGAAGGGACTATCCTCTCCCCAATGTATTTTCTTGGCATACTTGTTGAAGATCAGTTGACCCATACGTGCATGGACTTATTTCAGGGTTATCTATTCTGTTCTATTGATGTATATATATTTGTCTTTTTGCTGGTAGCATACTGTTTTAATCTCTGTAGCTTTGTGATATATTTTGAAACCAGGAAGTGTGATGCATCTAGCTTTATTCTTCTTTTTCAAGATTATTTTGGCTATATGGGGTTCATGGGGTTCTTTACCACCACTTTACAAATAAGGAGTATGAAGCGCAGGAGGTAAAGTGACTTTCTCAAGGGTGCAGAACTAGTAAATAGCAATATTTAGATTCAGACCCAGGGAGTCTGATTTCGAAATTTATACTCAACTATTATACTCTATTGTCTCTCAAGTCTTTCCATCACTTCATCTCTGTGCTCCATCCCAATATATATATTTTTCTTAATTTACTTCTTTATAGAAAAAGCAAACTGTAAAATCTCACCAACTGCAGAATCATCTTGCAAACAATCACATCTTCTAGAAAGCAGTTGCGTCATGAGGCTTACTCTTGGCCCTTTGTAAGAAGCTAATTAGAAATGTCAGTGTCTCTTGGGTATGTACAGGTATATAGAGCTGTGAGCAAATAGGAGGCTGAAACTATGAATATATAAAACAAAGTCAGAGAGTGATTGTTTACATTATAAAAGGATTCTTTAATTTAGAAAAGAAACCAGTATTAAATGCCTATAAATAGCATCTTCTTAGTGCAAATGAGTGCTTGTTTGTTTGACTAAATGGTTGGGGTCAGAAAAGCCTCAAACTAAAATGGCATTAGGTCCATGGTATCCTTTGAAGATCAGTCAAAAATGGTGGTAACTTATTGCTAAAATGATTATATAATTGGTAAGAAAAGCAAGTTTATTTATTCTCTCCTCTCAAATCATCGCAAAATGACGCTTTGGAACACATATCTTTGACACGACGCTAAGCATACTCGTACACGCAGTTGCCGAATGAAACAGTCTGGCATCGCAACTCACACAGAATTAAAACCGGAAGAGAGTGTAGCTGTCAGCTTTTTCATCAGCTCACGAGGGAAAGCAAGTCTGTTTACAGACAGGCAGCCAGACCCATAACTTCTTATTGACAAACAGCACACACCCAGTCTTTTTATGTATGTGGTTTGTTAAAAAATAACTTATTTTCTCTCACAATGAAGATTTAAGGGCTTTGGAAAGCACTACGCCTTAGTGATTGTAAGCAGCTGCTTACAAAACATGGGCTTTCCAAATGCTAATTAGATTTGACCATAAAAACCACTGCTATTTGAGGAGAAAGTGTTGCAGTAAACATAACCTGAAATTTTGTTATTTCACAGGAAAATCTTAGTATTCAAAACACTCAAAAGGACATCTGCAAAGACTTCGGAGGTTATATGCTTTTTGCAACTTTTTTTGATTTTATGGCTAAATACACCATTCTGCTAGATTTCTTTTAACTGTAAAGACAAAATTCAATTTCTCCATCATGATAAAATCCCATACGGCAGCAGGGAACTCGATTTGTGTCAATCTGGACAGACTTAGAACAAGAGACAATTCATTTCTGACACCAGAGGGCACCAAAGCTCAAGTTGCTAGGAAAACTGCAAGGCCAGCGTCCGAGTCAGGAACCCCTGCAAGGTCATTCTTGTGGCCTTCAGATGAGACCTTCCCTAATGATTTCAGAGGACCAAGAATGTCTCCTAAAAGGAATAACTCCAACTTGTTTTTTTTTGTTTTTTGTTTTTTGTTTTTTTTTTTTTTAGCTCAGTCTACTATTTAACACTTCCCTGGCCAGGGAATTCTCAGTACCATTTGTTCATCCAGCTCGTAGATACTTATCAGGCACCTAGTAGGCACCGGGCCCTGGGGAAGCAGTGGCAGACAAGAATGGCAAAATCCCTGCCCTCATAAACTTGCAGTCCACGGGGGAAGACTGGCTTCAAACAAACCCTCACAACAGAGTGTGCTCTGCGTTATGAGAAGGGCAGACGGGGGCCATGGGAGGTGTGAGCAGGGGCCTAACCTCGACTGAGAGGTCATAGACACGTACTGGTTTTCCGATCACAACTGCATTGGTTAACACAGCAAAAAGTTATTGTCTCACAGTTCTGGAAGCCAGAAGTTGAAACCAGGTGTTGGGTGGGCCATTCTTCCTTCCAAGGGACTAGGGAAGAATCCGATCCTTATCTCTCCCTCATCCGGTAACTGCAGGCACTCCTTGATTTGTGGCTGCATTACCCCAGGCTCTGCCTCTGTGGCCATGTTACCTTCTCCTCCTCCCTGTGTGTCTTCTTCCTCATGTGTCTACATTATAAGGATACGATTGATTGCATTTGGGGAATGTTATGGATTGAATTGTGTGTCTCCTGCCCTCCCCCTGCACGAATCCCTGTTGAAACCCTAACCCCTAATGTGACCATATTTAGAGATAGAGCTTTGAAGATGATTAAGATTAAACGACGTTTAAGGGTAGTTCCCAGTTCCAAAAGAACTGGTGTTTTTATTTATCTATCATTTTTTAAATGTTTACTTATTTTTGAGAGAGTGAGAGATGAGTGGCGGAGGGGCAGAGAGAGAGGGAGACACAGAATCCAAAGCAGGCTCCAGGGTCTGGGCTGTCAGCACAGAGCCCAACACGGGACTTGAACCCACAGACAGCAAGATCATGACCTGAGCTGAAGTCAGACGCTTAACCAACTGAGCCACCCAGGTGCCCCAAGAACTGGTGTTTGTAAAAGAAGGTGAAAAGATACCAGAGCCTCTCCCTCCCTCTCTCTCTCTCTGTAAGGAAAGACCTTGTGAGGACACAGCAAGAAAGCGGCCACCCGCAAGCCAGGAAGAGAGGGCTTGTTAGAAACCAACCCGCCAACACCTTGATCTTCGGACTTCCAGCTGCCAGAATTGTGAGAAAATAAATTTCTGTTATTTAAACCACCCATCTGTGGAATTTTGTTATGGCGGCCCGAGCAGGTTAATGCAAGGCCCACCTGGATAATGCAAAATAAGAGAAAGAGGCCAGCTGGAGTGAGATGAGTCAGGGGGTGGATGGAGAAAATAGGTCTTCCATGGAGAGGAAGGAGACAGGTTAGAAGTGGGGACTGAGGGAGATTTTGATTTCATTTTTTAAGATGAGAGAAAAGGAACATGTTTAAATGTTAATGTAAAGAGTCTACAGAAAGGGAAAGACTGAAGATAAAAAGAAGAGCTAATCCATCCCCAAGAAGTGGTTGATGAGGGCTCCAGAGCTCAGGAGGATTGGATAGTTGAAGGTGACCTTGAGTATTGTAACCAGAGGGAAGGGGGAAGGGGGAAGAAGGTGCGTGTGAAAAGTTCACCAACTTTTCAAATGTTATAGATGTCCTTTTCCGGCAGCATCTATTTTCTCCTGGGTGAACAGGGTTGAGGGATCTGCAGAGGGTACAGGTGGGGGTTTGAAGCAGTCACCCTGGAGATCGGGAGTAAGTTGACTCAAGAAACAAGGTGGGGCTGTTGATGTCAAAGAGATGTTATCTTGGAAGTATTTGAGCAGGGTAGTTGGAAAGGTAACAAGTTACTGTTCTATGTATTTTTTCAGAGGAAGACTGGGCTAGTGTGTCCATGAAGTGAGGAAGTCCGGTCATCAACGTGGATCTTGAGGTTACCTAAGATGCTGACAGCTCTTGGGGTGGAGAGAAAGAACTCAAATCAGGTGCAAAGATCTTTACTGGAAGACAGAAGCCTGTGTGGCTTAAAGGCAAATGGAAGAGTCTTGGTTCCAGGAGGCTATGGTGTTCCTCTGGCTGATGGCACCAGTCTAAAGATGTATTTTGTCAAATTGTGATAAAACCAAATTAAAGTGTCTTAGCTAAAAGATTACCAAAAGTTACCTACGAACTTATCCAGTCAATGGTGCAATCAGTGAATGAAGCAGAAAAAAAAAATCTGCAGGACAGTTAATGGTTGTTTTCATAAAGACATTTTCTTAATAAGTGTCAATGACTTCAGTTCAAAACCAGTTTTTTACATTATAAACTGCTTTATATTACCAGTTTCTTTTATTCTACGTGTGTTTAATCCAGAGTTGGCTAAATCTCTACTTTAAATGCCACCGTTAAGCCTCATTATTCATTTCTGTCTTAGTGGGGACGGAGCACAGCTGACCGCTGTACTCATCATGGCTTTAATATCCTTATTGAAGACAGCTATTAATTTCACACACCCTGCCTTTTTCCCCCCAAGCCAAATCCTGCTTCTGTTATCCCGTTCACAGTGGATACTCCTTAATGATTTTTTTTTTTTTTTAATTTTTTTTCCAACGTTTATTTATTTTTGGGACAGAGAGAGACAGAGCATGAATGGGGGAGGGGCAGAGAGAGAGGGAGACACAGAATCGGAAACAGGCTCCAGGCTCTGAGCCATCAGCCCAGAGCCCGACGCGGGGCTCGAACTCCCGGACCGCGAGATCGTGACCTGGCTGAAGTCGGACGCCTAACCGACTGCGCCACCCAGGCGCCCCCTTAATGATTTTAATGTAAGCCTTACAATCCCCCTTTTAAAAAGCAACAGCTTTGGGGCGCCTAGGTGGCTGAGTCGGTCAGGCATCCGACTTCTGCTTGGGTCATGATCTTGTGGTTGTGTGATCGAGCCCCATGTTGGGCTCTGTGCTGACAGCTCAGAGCCTGGAGCCTGCTTTGGATTCTGTGTCTCCCTCCTGCTCTGCCACAACCCTGCTCATGCTCTGTCCCTCTCTCTCTCAAAAATAATAAATAAAACTTAAGGAAAATTTAAAAAGCAACAGCTTTGATAGAACCACGTATCTATTAAGACTGTCTAAAGTCAGGTCAGCACTTGAACACTGTTGATATCATGTCTAGGAAAATTTCTTTTGTAACAAGGAATTTATATTCTCTTACAGATACACTTTTTGGTATCCATGGCAAGCCTGGGCCTCTCTTTCTCTGATCTTTAGCAGAATAAAATTAGTCCAGGATGAGTTTATTTTTACGAATATCTCTATTGGCTGGCGCCTTGCATCAGCTGCAGCCACTATATGCCATTAAGTGAGAATTTACTATGTGCCAGGCTCTGGGCTAAATGTATTATATACACTTAATTTAAACATCCCCAAACCTCCAGAAGGTAGGTGCTTCTATTATCTTCATTTTATGGGTAAGGACACGAGCCCAGAGTACACGCCTGATTAGTATAATCAAATGAAAAGCAGAACTTGATTCAAAGTTAGATCAGTCTAAGTCCAAAATCCTTGCTTCTAATGAATGGTTTACTACTGTGATAAGAATGCAGGGCTAATGTGTGTGTGTGTGTGTGTGTGTGTGTGTGAGAGAGAGAGAGAGAGAGAGAGAGAGAAAGAAAGAAAGAAAGAAAGAAAGAAAGGAGTTTTTGGTGAGCCTTTGGGAAGGCAGGGACAGGCATAGAGAGTTGTGAATAATTTGGGAATAAGTGAGACAGAGAAGCACTACAACTAAGAAAAAAAATAAAGAAGCACAGATATTGTATATATATATACATATATATAAATTAGGTGTGAGAAACTTTTGTCCTTACAAGAATATGCTTTTACACTTAAAAATTTTTTTATTTACACTTAAAAAATATTTTAAATTTATTTTGAGAGAGACAGAGACAGTGTGAGCAGGGGAGGGGTAAAGAAAGAGGGAGAGAGATCGAGAATCCCAAGCAGACTCTGCACTGGGGCTTGAACTCCTGAAACTGTAAGATCATGACCTGAGCCAAAACTGAGAATCGGACACTTAACCAACTGAGCCACCCAGGTGTCCCATACCCTTTTTTACTCCATGAGAATCTATAGGGATTTGAGATTTGGGACTGCCTGGAATAAATTTTTTAAACAGTATTCTAATTTTGTCTGTAATTGTCTCTTTTTCATGAGTGAATGGACTATAATTTGAAGCCCTGCCTTCCTTTAGCTTGGGAACAAAAAAGTGACCGTAAGTAAGCCAATCAGATGTTCATCTTACTTTGGAATTTGACCCTTAGATTTGCCATCCTATCCTAGTGGTAAGTCCTCACCAGAATTTTCCTGCTACATGGTTGCTGTTAGCCTTTGAGTTTAAATTTGGACTCAGTTATATTCCATCGATCTATTTGTCTTCCTTCTGCCAGAACCATAGTCTTGATTATTGTTGCTTTATAATAAGTTTTTAAATTGACAAGTATGAGTCCTCTAACTTCGTCCTTATTTTTCAAGATTACTTTGGTTATTCTGGGTCCCTTGCATTTCCATGAATTTTGGGATCAGTTTGTCCATTCAATTCAGAAAAAAAAGCAACTGAGATTAAAAAAAATTTTTTTAAGTTTATTTTCTTTGAGAGAAAGCAAGTGTCAGTGGGGGAGGGGCAGAAAGAGAGAGAGAGCATCAGGAGGCTCTGTGCCTTATAAGCATGGAGTCCCATGTGGGACTTGATCTCATGAACTGCAAGATTATGACCTGAGCTAAAATCAAGAGTCCGTGGTTTAACCAACTGAGCCACTCAGGTGCCCCAGGCAACTGAGATTTTGATAGGGATTGAATTGAGTCTGTACATCATTTAGGGGAGTGTTACTATATTAACAACATTATCTTCAAATCCATGAACTCAGGAAGTTTTTCCACTTATCTAGGTATTATTTAATTTTTTTCAATGATGCTTTATAGTTTTCAATGTACATGTGTTGCATTTCTTTTGTTACACTTATTCCTCAATATTTAGTCTTTTGACGTGATTGTAAATGGAATTGTTTCCTTAATTTCAATTTTGGGTTGTTCTTTGTTAGTATACAGAAATACAATTGATTTTTGTATATTGACATTGTTTCTTGCAACTTTGCCAAACTCACTTTTTAGCTCTAATAGTTTTTTTGGGGGGGTGGATTTTTTAGGATTTACTGTATACAAGAAAAGATTTTGTCACCCGCAAACAGAGATAGTTTTGTTTCTTCTTTTCCAATTTTTATTTCACTTTCTTGGCTCATCGCCCTGGCTAGAACCTACAGTACAATGTTGGAAAGAAGTGGCGAGAACAGACATCCTTGTCTTCTTCCTTATCTTGGAGGGAAAGCATTAGGCTTTTTACCCCTAAGTATGATGTTAGCTGTGGGGTTTTCATAGATGCCTCTTATTAGGCCAAGGAAGTTCCCTTCTATTTCTAGTTTGTTGAGTATTTTTACCATGAAAGGAAGCTAGCATTGAATACATGAGAAAGACCTGTTTTCCCTCTATCCTTTCCCCTGTATGTGGACCAGATCCACTCTTGTTAGAGCAGAGTGAAGGAAAAGCATACAGATAGGGATCCTGTTGCTAGGGCTTTGATATACATCATAGGATGTTGTATCCATTAGGGTTATCTTTGAATGTAAAAGAATACTGACTGCAGTGGCTAAGCCATATAGTGGCTCATTTTTTTGATGTAATAGTTGTGAGGTGGTCAGTCAGGGGATAGCTGTTCATGGATGTTGCCAAGGACCCAGGACCCTTCTAGATTCCTACTCCATCATCATTAGATTTGATGCTTATCTTTTGGATGGCCTCCATGACCACAACTGTGTTCCATGAAGAAAATAGAGGAAAGGGGAGAAGGGCAGCAGGGATGAATTAGGTGAGCCTGTGGTTGTTTTTATTTTAAACCTATAAAAACTTTTTTTTTTAACTATGAAAGTAGAATATCTAGAAATGCTATTCAGTGAATTTCTGCTTTAAATTCATGGATCAAAATGAATCACAAGGTCATCTCTAGTTGCAAGGGAGAAATAAATATTTTTAATGATGCACATGGCTACGTGTTTAAAAATTGAGGTTCCATTGGCTAGGAAGAAGCAGAGAATGGATATTGCGCAAGGTACCAGCTTATAAGTAGAATGGCTGGGAGTTAAACACAGGTGGTTTGATTCCAAAGCCCATACGTTACATGATGGATTATGATAATCAATAGATGCATTTTTCCCGTTAATTTATTTACCCAATCAATCAATCAATCATTAGGTATGTATTTATTGGGCTTAATATTCATCACTAAGCAAACAAGATACACTCTCTGTCCTATTAGAGGTTTACCTTACAGTGGGGAATGGAGTTGGGGCCAAGATAATAAAACAGCCAACAATTAACATATTAAATAAGTCAATCATAAACTATGTTGGAAGGTGTTAAGAATAACACAGAAAAGGTCACAGAGCAAGGGTAATGGGGACTGGGGGACTGGAGGTGGGTGTATGTGGATAGGCTTCATTGACACTTGATCTTAGCCAAAAAGGCTGAGAAGTGATTAGGCTTCATTGAGAGGGTGGTGTTTGAGTGCAGATTGAAGGAGGAAAGGGAGTTCTTTGGAATCCTATGTAATTCTCCTTTTTCTATACTTGTAAATATTTCTCAGTGAAATTTAAACCAGTCTAATATCTGCCACATCCTATCTATAGGGTGATATTGCATTTATAGCACCATCGGTAGCCTCCTTGGAATGTTCATTAAGCAGAGGACTCAAACTTAGACGTCAAGTTACTGGAAACCATAACTAATAATATACAGCTTGGTTTCAATTATTTGAACATTAGATGAAAACAGGTATGGGCAGGGGAGGAGTCAAGATGGCAGAGAAGTAGGGGGACTGGAATTTCCCTGGTTCCCTCTGTTCTCTCAAACACAGCAGTATTGGGGTCAGAACACTTGGTATACCAGGAATACATGCTACAGAGTGACAGAAAAATCATCCTGGGTGGAAAGAGACAGATTGGCAGGACAGAGGTGCATGTATGTGAATTGGGAGAGATAAAACAGGCAGCATAGGCACAGAGGTGGTGGTGGTGGGGAACCTCTTCAATGAAGAAACAAAAGGAAGGGAAAGAGAGGCTGTGGAAGTATTGATTTGTAATTGGACAAGAGAAAAACCTCTCCGGACCATGGACCGGGGAATGGGAAATACAGAGAGAGCCAGTTTCTACTTTGCCAACAGCCTTAGGAGCTAAAGTTCGTGGTTATCAGAGTTGCGTGACCTTCTCTGGACCAGAGCCCTTGGTGTGCATGCCCCCAGTGGGGAGGGCAGCTAGCCCCGGGCTATGGTAGAGATCTTGGGGGCACACTGGGAGACAGCAGTCCTCTCCCTCCAGTACTGTGGGAAGAGGGTTTATTGCCCCCCACCCAAGGACAAAAGACCCTGAAGGTGCCAGCCAGAGGAACTTTGTCAGCTGGGAGGAGTGGCACTATTCCAGAACTGGGTTCACCCCGTGCGGGATACTTTAAGACACTGGGTTTTGAATCCCAGCTGAGGAACTAGGAGGTGCAAGAGACTGTGGAACAGGGCAAGCCGGCTGCCCTTGCTACCTGTGAGAGGGGCCTGGACAGTGTGGTTTGGGACACCCAGTCCAGGGAGGAGAGATTGGGCTGTCACCAGTTTTCTCCCCATTACAAACACAGTGGGGCTGCAGGGAACAGGACAGCGGGACCCCAGTGGAGGTGTTTATATATAAACAATATATCTGGACAAGAATTTAGAATTACAGTCATAAGACTAATAGCCGGACTTGAAAAAAGCATAGAAGACAACAGAAGATATTGCTGCAGAGATCAAAGACCTAAGAAATAGTCACCATGAATTAAGAAATGCTGTCAATGAGATGCAAAATAAACTAGATACAGTGACAGCAAGGATGGGAGAAGCAGAGGAGAGAATAGGTGAAATAGAAGATAGAATTATGGAAAATGATGAAGCTGAGAAAAAGAGGGACAGGAAATTACTAGACCATGAGGGGCAAATTAGAGACCTAAGTGATTCAATGAAATGAAATAATATCCATATCATAGGAGTTCCAGAAGAAGAGGAAGAAGAAGAAGAAGAAGAAGAAGAAGAAGAAGAAGAAGAAGAAGAAGAGAGAAGGGGGCATAAGGTTTATTTGAACAAATTAGAGCTGAGAACTTCCCTAATCTGGGGAAAGAAACAAGCATCCAAGTCCAGGAGGCACAGAGAACTCCCTTCAGCATCAACAAAAACAGGTCAACATCACAACATATCATAGTAAAGCTGGCAAAATACAAAGATAAAGAGAGAACTCTTTATCTGGGGATAAATGGGTCTTAACCTACCAGGTAGACACATAAGGGTAGTAGCAGACCAATCCACTGAAACTTGGCAAGCCAGAAGGGAGTGGCAGGAAATCTTCAATGTGCTGACTAGGAGAAATATGTAGCCAAGAATCCTTTATCTGGCAAGACTGTCATTCAGAATAGAAGGAGAGAAAGGCTTTCCCAAACAAAAACTAAAGGAGTTCATGACCACTAAACCAGCCATGCAGGAGATCCTAAGGGGGACTCTGTGAGTGGAAAGTGGCAAAGACTACAAAGCACCGGAGACATCACCACAAGCACTAAACCTACAGGTAACACAATGACACTAAATCCCTATCTTTCAATAATCACTCTGAATGTAAATGGACTAAATGGCCCAATCAAAAGACATAGGGTATCAGAATGGATTAAAAAAACACAATCCATCTATATGCTGCCTACAAGAGACTCATTTTAGACCTGAGGACACCTTCACATTGAAAGTGAGGGGATGGAGAACCATCTATCATGCACCTGGATGTCAGAAGAAAGCTGGAGTAGCCATACTTTTATCAGACAAACTAGGTTTTGAAACAAAGACTGTAACAAGAGATGAAGAAGGGCATTATATCATAATTAAGGGGTCTATCCATCAAGAAGAGCTAACAGTTGGAAATGTTTATGCCCCCAATGTAAAGCACCCACATATGTAAATCAACTAATCACTAAATAAATGTATTGATAGATGAAAACAGATATTCCTCCCCCCATATCTGATCTACATACAGGTGTTGACTCAATCCAAAAGGATGTCAATAAAACTCACAGGCAATGGGGCGCCTGGGTGGCGCATTCGGTTAAGCGTCCGACTTCAGCCAGGTCACGATCTCGCGGTCCGTGAGTTCGAGCCCCGCGTCAGGCTCTGGGCTGATGGCTCAGAGCCTGGAGCCTGTTTCCGATTCTGTGTCTCCCTCTCTCTCTGCCCCTCCCCCGTTCATGCTCTGTCTCTCTCTGTCCCAAAAATAAATAAACGTTGAAAAAAAAAAAAAACAAACTCACAGGCAAGATCAACGTCATATGTGGCCTACAGAACCAGAAGAGAAACTACTGAAAAATAAAACCACACATCTTATTCTCTGGCCTTGGCTGTCATGCAAAAATCTTCCAGTGAAATTAGTGTGATAAGACATGAGAAGTATTGGGGTTTTTGTGTGTTTTGTTTTCACTTTAGATGCTTGGTGTCTTGGCATAAAATATGTATTGAGCTGCTTTGAGAAATGTATTGATATGTCAATTATTATGAAACCTCCTCCACACCAAAAACAACTAAACCGGCATTGACATGAATGTCTGGGCCGAGTGTCCAGTTTGTTTCAATCCTTGACTGGATGTAAGTAAGCTCCATGAGGCCAGGGGATGTGTCTGTCTTGGTGACGCCCAATACTCATTTGTTGAATTAAAGGAGAGAAAAAGAAAAAAAAAAGTGAAAAGAAAGAAAGGAATTTAAAAAGAAAGGAAGAAGGAAAAGAAAGAATGAATTCTCCTTTTTTGGCTGCCTGAGATATACTGAATGGTATTTGATATACTGCAGGGACAAAATGTTTAACTTCCATCCTGCATGTGTATTAATTGTTTTTTGACAATGACAATTGTGCTTGACAAGAGTGACGCCGACTTACTCTTTCTTAAAAAACTGAAGTATAATTGAGATACAGCACTGTATTAGTTTCGGGGGTATAACATAACACTTTGACAGTTGTCTCCATTGTGAAACAATCACCATATCAAGTATATTTACCCTCTGTCTCCATGCCAAGTTGCCATATTTTTTCCTACGATGCGAACACTTAAAACTTACTTTTTGAGCAACTTTCAAATTTGCAACACAATATTATTGACCACAGTCCCCCATGCTGTACATTCCATATTTATTGTATAACTGGAAGTTTGTACCTCTTAACCTTCTTCACTCATTTTACCTACCCACCAATCCCCCTCCCCTCTGGCAACCACTGATGTGTTCTCTGTCTATAAGTTTTGTTTTGTTCAGTTATTGTTTTGTTTTGTTTTTCAGGTTCCAGATATAAATGACATCATATGGTATTTGTCTTTCTCTGACATATTTCACTTAGCCTAATGCTTTGAAGTCTGTGTGATGGCAAATGGCAAGATTTCATTCTTTTTTACAATTGAGTAGTATTCCATTGTGTGTGTGCATGTGTGTGTGTGTGTGTGTGTGTGTGTGTGTGTGTTGTTATGAAATGAAGGGAAAAGCTTTCATGTTTTTGCTATTAAATATGATGCTAGCTGTGAACTTGTCATGTATGGCTTTTATTTATTTATTTTATTTTATTAAAAAAAAATTTTAATGTTTATTTTTGAGAGAGAGAGAGACACAGAGCATGAGTGGGAGAGGGGCAGAGAGGGAGACACAGAATCTGAAGCAGGCTCTAGGCTCTGAGCTGTCAGCAGAGAGCACTACGTGGGGCTCCAACCCACCAACTGTGAGATCATGACCTGAGCCGAAGTCGGAGGCTCAACAGACTGAACCACCCAGGTGCTTTTATTATGTTGAGGTATGTTGCTCATAGGTTGAGGGGTTTGTTTTGCTTTGTTTTATTTGGTTTTTTTGTTTGTTGTTTTGTTTTTTTGAAGTAGGGTTCATGCCCAGCACAGAGTTCAACTTGGAGCTTGAACTCAGGACTGTGAGATCAAGACCTGAGCTGAGATCAAGAGTCAGATGCTTAACTGACTGAGCCACCCAGGCAAACCCCACCCTTTTTTTTTTTTTATCCTTATACTAAGTTAATTTAATTTACTTTAATTTAAAAAGTTTTGAATGTTTATTTATTTTTGAGAGAGGGCAAGAGAGAGTGTGAGCAGGGGAAGTGCAGTGAGGGAGACAGAGGATTCAATGTGGGCTCTGTGTTGACAGCAGAGAACCTGATAGTGGGGCTCAAACCCACCAACTGTGAGATCATGACCTGAGCCAAAGTCAGATGCTTAACCGACTGAACCACCCAGGCACCCCTGGGTTAATTTTATTTAAAGAAATAATCTATGCCATACATCATTTTGGAAGTATGTGCCTAATGAAATAAAAATAGGGTATTATAACTCCAAAAATGTTGTGAATCTTGACAGTGAATTGTCCTCCTGGTAAAGTGAATCAGAGCAATCAATGATGGGTAATCCTGCATCAAGTTTTTAAACTATGATCTGGCACGTGCTAGAATGTTCACCACGACACTATGCATGTGGCCACACATCAGACCACCCAAATGCCCTGATCAGTAGAAGGGACATATACATCCTACAGGTTTCTGCAACAGAATACTTACAACAATGAGAGCAAAAGTCAATAAACTTTAATCCCACACAACATAGTTGGCTCTCACAAACGTAGGGTTGAGTAACAAAAATGACATGAAGGAGTATGCAGTGTATGATTCTATTTTGTGTGCGAGTTCAGAAATAGGCAAAACGGACTGTTAGTTAGAAGTCAGTCAGCGTCACGGTTCTACCTGAGGAGGCAGGGGCTGGGAGGGACAAGAAGGGCTTCTGAATGCTGATCATGTTCCATCTCAGGACCTGGCTGTGTATAAAGCTGACTGTTATGATTTGTGCATTTTCATGTACATATGTTACACTTACATAAAATTTAAAAATGAACAAGCAAAAAACGGCAGTAGTCTAGTGTTAAATTAGGCCTCGGCTGAATGGACAGCTCTACTGCTGTATATCCACTTCATTGAGAGTTTCTATCATAAATGGATGTGGAATTTTGTCAGATGCCTTTTTGGCGCTTATCGATACGATCAAATGATTCTTATCCTTTATTTTTTTTAATGTGTTGTACTCTGTTGATTGACCTACCGATGTTGAACCATCCTTGTATCCCTGGAATAAAACCCACTTAATCAAGTTGTAGGATCCGTTATGTATCGTTGACTTCGGTTTGGTAGATTTTGTCGAGCATTTTTGAATCTTTTTTTTTTTTTCCCCCCCCGGCGGGCCAAAACCCTCGCTTATTTCAGCATCAGAAACATCTTGGCCATCACAAAAATAAACTCTACTGAGGGTGATAGAAGTCTCTACAGCGAGGCTAAGAGCTCGGCTGCCAGGTGGCGAACATCGGGGGTGCATGGCTGGCACTGCCCTGGAGTAAGTGAAGAAGCAGCCGGCTGGTAGGGGGGCAGGTGCGGGCAGGGGCTTCGCTTCTGGGAGGGCACAGGTCATCAATGGCTGCTCCATCTCTGTGAGCCGCTCGCCACTGTCCACCACCATCTGTACCTGCTCCACCTCTGAGAAGCCCAGGTGGTCTACACTGGAGACGATGGAGATACTGAAGACCCCGCCCACCGCAGCTGTGTCCACACAGCCGGTGCCTTCTTTTCTGAAGCTGCAGCTGCTTGAGCACCTCCGGGAACTTCTCATGCTTGCCCAGGTGGGGCAGTTGGATGTGCACAATGGCCTGCAGCCCTATGCCCGGATTGGACGGGCAGGCGAGGATGTAGTCCAGGTGAGAGTTCCACATGAATTCCTAATTCGTAGACTTGAAGAGAGTTTCAGTCTGGGTGAGGCCATTGTGGAAGCGAGTGAACACCTCCTTCGTGTTGCCTCCCTTCTGCATGCAGAGGACCCGTAGGTGGCCTTCCTCGTTGATCCACACCAGGAACATCTTACTGTCATTGTACTGGCTGCCGTGGGCGTCTGGCCGGTCACAGGCCGTGTCTGAGGCCAGCAGCAGGGGACACAGGCTTGTCGAACAGAAAGTGGTCATCAACGAGTTGCCACTGCTCCGCTTCTGTCATGTCCTTGAGCGCGCAGTACCTGATGGCCAGGTTGCTATGGAAGCTCTGTTGAGCCTTGATGTGAAGCCACTGGGTGTGCTCTCGGTGCACAGCTACTCCTACAGCTCAGGGGTCAGCACGTTGGCCATGTAGTTGCTGAGGTTGGGGAATGGCATGTTGTGGCTGTTGGAGAAAGGCATGGTGGTGGCAGGCAGTGGGTGGCAGGTGGGTGGCGGACAAGACAGGGGCACTCGGTCCATCTGCAGCTCCAAGCTCTGTGTGGGCTGTTTGCATCCGTGTTCTTGAGGGGTATTGATTCTTGCTTTCTTGCTTTTCTTTGTTGCTTGCTTTTCTCCCTCCCCTCCTGCTCCCCTCCCCCTGACTTTCCCTTTTCCCCTCTCCCTGCCTTTCTCCCTCCCCTCCCCCTGCCATTTCCCTTCTCCCTCTCCCCTCCTTTTCCCTCCATTCCCCTTCCTGCCCCTTCCCTCCCCTTCTGTTGCCTCCCCTCCCCTCCAACCCTTTCCTTTCCTTACTCTCCCCCTCCCCCTCCTGTTCCCTTTATTTCCCTTCCCTGCCCTTTCTCCCTTTCTCCTTCTCCTTCTTTTATTTCTTTTTGTTTCTGTCCTTGTCTGGTTTTGGTTTCACAGTAATGCTGGCCTTGTAAAATGAGTTTGGAAGCATTCCCTTGTGTTCAATTCTTCTGGAAGAATTTGAGGAGGATAGGTATTGAATCTTCTTTGGACGTTTGGTAGAATTCACCAGTGAATCTGTCTAGTCCTGGACTTTTGTTTGTTGGGTGTTTTTTGATTAATGATTTAAATTTCTTACTAGTAGTCTCTTCAGAGTTTCTATTTCTTCATGGTTCAGTTTTAGAAGATTGCATGTTTCTAGGAGTTTATCTGTCTCTTCTAGGTTGTCCAATTTGTTGGCATATAACTGTCATAGTAGTCTCTTTTGATCCTGTGTATTTTTTTTGAGAAGTTTAACTTCTTTTCTTTCATTTCTCATTTTATTGATTTGAGCCCTCTTTTTTTTTCCTTAGTCTAGCTAATGGTTTGTTGATTTTGATAATCTTTTCAAAGAACCAGCTCTTAATTTCCTCGATCTTTTATCTTCTTTTTAGTCTCTATGTCATTTGTTTCCACTCTGATCTTAATTATTTCCTTCCTTCCACTAACTGTGGGCTTCATTTGTTCTTTTTCTCTTCCTTTAGCTGTAGTGTCAGATTGTTTGACATTTTCATTGTTTTGTGAGGTATCTTGTTTTTTGTGAGGTTTTCTTGTTTTGTGAGGCATCGTTGTGAACCTGCTTCTTACTGCCTTTGCTGCATGCCATAGATTTTGTTGTATTTCCATTTTCACTTGTATCAAGGTTGCTCGTGATTTCTTCATTGGCCCGTTGTTGAGTAGCACGTTTTTATTTTTTTTATTTTTTTTTCAACGTTTTTTATTTATTTTTGGGACAGAGAGAGACAGAGCATGAACGGGGGAGGGGCAGAGAGAGAGGGAGACACAGAATTGGAAACAGGCTCCAGGCTCCGAGCCATCAGCCCAGAGCCTGACACGGGGCTTGAACTCACGGACCGCAAGATGGTGACCTGGCTGAAGTCGGACGCTTAACCGACTGCGCCACCCAGGCACCCCGAGTAGCACGTTTTTAAATCTCCACATATTTGTGTTTTTTCCAGTTTCCTTTTTGTTACTGATCTCTAGTTTCATATCACGGTGGTCAGAAGAAATGCTGGATATTATTTCAATTTTCTTAAATTTTTCGAGTCTTGTTTTCTGTCCCAGCATATGATCTATCCTGGAGATTGTTCTATGCGTTCTTGAGAAGAATGTATATTCTGCTGCTTTGGATGGATTGTTCTGTAGATGCCTGTTAGGTCCATCTGGTCTAATGTGTCATTTAAGTCAGTGTTTCCTTATTAATGTTTGCCTGGATGATCTATCCATTGATGGAAGCGAAGTATTAATTAAAGTCAGTAAACTAAAGTCAGTCAATCAAAGCAGTATTATTGTACTGCTATCAATTTCTCCCTTTAGGTCTGTTAGTATTTGCTTTTATATTTAGCTGCTCCTGTGTCAGATGCATAAATCTTTACAAATGTTATATCTTCTTGCTGGTCTGTGTGTGTGTCCTTACGTCTGAAGTGAGTCTCTTGCAGGCAGTACATAGATGGATCTTGTTTTTTTATCCACATAGCTGCCCTCTGTATTTGGATTGGAAACGTTAGTCCAATTGTTTCAGATTTGTGGGTCCCAGAACTGCAATCCCCCTGGGACACCAAAGCCAGGAGCTCAAAGCCAGTTATGACGGGGCCACAGTGGAGTGGTGTGTGGGAACAAGGCACTTTCCCCTCCAGCTTTGACAAGGCCATGGTGGAGTGGTGCACAGAGGTGGGGCACTGGCCTGGCCAGCTTTGGGGGGGCAGGGAGCAGAATGTGGGGGCAGGGGTACCCACTTGTGCTAGTAGGTTGGAGGGAGAGAACAAAAATGGCATCCGCCAGAGCTGGCACTCGCAGAGTAGAGGGAGAATACTAAAAAAGTTGCCCACCAGCTTTTCTGTCCTTCCACAGAATCCCAACAGACTCCTGCCCTTCTGGCAGATTCTATAAGATTAGCAACTGTTTCTCTTTCACTTATGGTCTAGGTGCCTTTTTTTTTATGCTTATTTTTGAGAAAGCACAAGCAGAGAGGGGCAGAGAGAGAGGGAGACGAAGGATCTGAAGTGGGTTCTATGCTGACAGTAGTGAGCCTGATGTGGGGCTTGAACTCAGGAACCCTTAGATCATGACCTGAGCCGAAGTCGGATGCTCAACCGACTGAGCCACCCAGGTGCCCCTCTGTGCTTTTAAAACTGTGACTTCTGTGGGGCGCCTGGATGGCTCAGTCGGTTGAGCGTCCGACTTCAGCTCAGGTCACGATCTCACGGTTCGTGAGTTTGAGCCCCGCGTCGGGGTCTGGGCTGATGGCTCAGAGCCTGGAGCCTGCTTCCGATTCTGTGTCTCCCTCTCTCTGCCCCTCCCCCATTCATGCTCTGTCTCTCTCTGTCTCAAAAATAAATAAACATTAAAAAAAAATTTAAAACTGTGACTTCTGTGCTGGGTCCCAGGGTGAGTGATTCTGCCCCTGAGCCCTTTACAAGCAGTCCCTGTTCCCTACAGCCCTATGGTTTTCCTGGATGTAGGCCTGGCTGGTTTGCAAAACCAGATGTTTTGAGGGCTTTTCTCTTTGGTGCATGTGGCATGTTGGGGTACCTGATGTGGGTCTCAGACACACTTCTCCTCGGGGAAAAGTTCTGTGTTTGTGGGATCCCTCTTGACTGCAGGTTGCTGCGCCGGGACAGGAGTTTTGGTGAAACCATGTCTCTGCATCTCCTACGTGCCTGGTGCTGCCTTTATCCTTTGTTTTGGAGGAGCTTGTTCAGGTACTTTTCAGGTCCTTTTCAGAGGGAATTTTTCCCTTTGTAGCTGTATATTTGTTCTGTCCATGGAGGAGGTGAATTCAGGATCTTACGCTGCCAACATCTTGAACTGCCTTCCTACTAATTCACTCATTTGCTCTTATACTAACGCCTACATTTGGGAGGTGAAAATCAAGGCAGTGACAATAATTTTCAGTAAGGGGTGTGTGTATGTGTGTGTGTGTGTGTGTGTGTGTGTGTGTACATCAATGTCAATCAATGACCATACACCTATTTGGGCTGAGGAAAGATCACCATAAGTGATTTCCAAATTACAGAAATCAATCTGTTTGTGACCACATTTAAAAAAAATGGCACAGGACAGAAAAGAATAGAACAGACAGACGAGTGTATTGTACATCGTGAGGGTGAGTACTGTAGTGTGTGTGTCTATACTGGATTAATTACTAGAGTCATTTCTTACTATGAAAAGTGTTTTAAAGAAAAGTTTGAAATTCAAACTTTAAATCAATGAAGTATTTGAGTTGGAGAAGGTACAATCTCTAAACAACGAGTGAACCATTGAAATCCTTCTGAAGCCCAGATCATACTGAGTTTAGTAGAGAAGCATTATGTAAACTCGTATACTGGTTCAACTCCAATCTCTACCACTTCCTAATGGTATGACTCTGGGCCTTGGTTTCCTTTCACATGAGATAATAATAGTATCCACTTCATAAAGTTGTTTCAAGAATTAAAAATGAGTTAACATTTGTAAACTTCTTAGAAGCGCCCCTGACACATAGTAAGGCCCCTATGAGTATTGGTGGTTACCATGGTGAGCAGCGTGGGGGAAGAAACATATACAATGTCTCATTTAACCCAAGACCAACTGTGAGTTTTAGCACACTCAGTGCTTTGTACTTTATTTATTTATTTATTTATTTATTATTATTATTTTTTTGTACTTTATTTAAAGTAGAGTCTGGCTAGCTGGCTTTTAAGCAGAAGCACCCAATGTCTTAATAAAACAACCATCTTGCTCCGGGGTTTTTCTACATAGGATCAAGTGGAATAATTAAAGACTACATGTTATTTGGATAGGCAGGTTTAAAAAAAATTTTTTTTTAACTTTTAAAATATAAATGCCCATAAGCAGAGTTTATCCTCTCCAACTTACCCCAGTCCTTATCACTTCTTATTGTCTTAGCCACTTGACAATTTCTATTACCCCTGGATGCATTTGAGTTTTAAATTTTTGCTGAAGATTGAAGTGCCTATAACTTTCTCACTCTGTATATTGTTGTTCAGCTTCAGATTTAAACTGAATTAATACATTTGTTACTTAACTGTGCTTCCCCGCTTCCTCCCATGTCTCCTGGCATGCTGCCTGGGATACAGGGGGGAGCGGTTGCTCTGGTGTAAGCATCTTATCCAGCGACCTTGTGCAAGTCGCTCTGAAATAGAAAAAAAAAAGCCTCTATGAAGTACATATTTTTACAGGCGCAAAGTCACACACATCTATCTAGGGACAACACCAAACTTGTGTTCTGAGTTCTAGAATTCCTAAGATGGCAGGTAGAGGAAGTGTGGGAATGTTCCATGTTTATACCGCAGCCTCGAGTACAATAAAATATATGTAACTTGGTATGTTATGGGCCTTGGCTCATTTTTAACTAGGTCTTAAATTTATATGGCACCATTCTCTAAAAAGCAATATTATACATATTGGCTCTAAAGTGTCACCACACACTCCTTTAGGGTAGATAAGTGGGTGGGTGGCGAATGATCTGGAAAAGATATAGCTACCACGTGGCTGTTCATACTAAAATTATATAGATGTAAAAGCCATGGTTTTCATCTAGTCAATGCTAGGAGCACAGAGATTTGACTTTTCTGGTGGTTGTAGGTAGCCCAGAGTTATACACCTTGGCTATCCCTGTTGATAACATTTGCCATTTCACTTAAGGCTCTGTGAAGACTCCCAAGGTCTACAGTTTCCTCAACGGCCATTAAAGTCACTGAGGAGGAAAAAAAAAAGATCTTCAGAAAATACAGTTTGAATAATGGCAGCAGGAGAAGAAATTCCTGGTTATAGCCCACTCATATATTTTTGAAATGTAGGTCAGATCTAGAGGAAGTGAAAGAAACTTCCTGTTGAATTTTCATTTATAGCATGTGTCTGGAAATCTCTAAATGTAATTTCTTGGTGTAAAATAAACTGCAGAAATCTGGGATGTGTCAGTCTGCTTTATGTTTATCGAAGCCATTCTATTTGAAGCTGAAATGTTGTAAAATTATCTAGTGGAGTGAACAGCTACAATTAGTTTAACAGACATGACTGTATTCCCCAACTGAAAAGCTGTCAAGATCTGAACAATCAGTTACAAAAAAGATCTAAGAATCCCATAAAATCCTGTCTCCTAGGAAGGATAACATTTCCCTTTGGTTGCCACACATCTCTTTGCATATGTCACAACTTCGGCCCTCTTTGCTGTTGTTAAAAAAAAAAAAAAAAAAAAAAAGCACGGCCCGCAAACGGTCACAGTAATGTTTGTGAAAGTTTTGAGCTGGTTGGGACAACTTGGATGTTTTGATGATCCCAACCAAGTTCTCAAAATAAAAAGAGTTTGGGGAAAATCTGTAAAAATATCACACTATGGTTGATAGACATCCCCATGCCTTACCTATAGTCTACCTGGATTTTGGATTTTTCTAAACTGAGATGAGAATTCTATTAGCTGTTAGAGTAATGGTACTTGATAAGTGCTACTCGGTGATGATAAATATTACTTGATGTCACGTAGTAGACACTGTTGATTGCTATGTAGTAACAGCAGGAGCTCTAATTTTGTCTGTCACTGTGTCCACCCTCCTTCCTGTGAAAGTTCTTCACATGCTCTGTGACGGCCACCCTATTTTCCATCCAGCGGTAAATGATTTTGCTGAGCCAATCATGTTAATCCTGTTTGCCTTGTCAGTGATTGCTTTAAGGATGGGCTTCTGACCTAATAAGCAGCTTGGGGCATTTCCTGGAGAAGGTGTCTTCTCTTCCTTTGGAGGCTGCTGTATGTACCTTCTTATGACGCCTGACGAGTGGTAGCCATGTTGTGACACGGACTCAAAGCCGACCTATTGAGGACAGAGAGATGGAGTGAATCTGGGTCCTCCATGGTATCAGTACACCATCAAACCCCAAAGAAACCTACACTGAGACTTTTTAAAATGTGGGATAATTCATTTTTTTAAATACGTAAACCAAATTCAGTTGGGACTTCCTATTACCTGCTTTCCCAGGCATCCTAAGTAACACTGCCGCGAAGAAAAGAGCTTTATGATGTTATTGGGAGTAGAGCCTTCTTCTTCATAGGCTAAGACTTGGCTTCTGGAAGACTGCAGAGGCAGCGTTAAAGAGCAATGCACCTAGGCTCAGAAGAACTAGCTCTAAATCACACCCTTATTTATTGTTGGTGTGATCCAGGCTGGTTGTGAAGGTTAAATTAAGTAATATGTGCGAAAGCCCACGAGATGGAGTCTTCTTGGGGGCAAATATTTGCTGTGCTTGCCTTTGTATCCCTGCCCCACACTGGCTAGCATATAGTAGCAAATACATAGAGAACGTCTACCCTGGCTAGTGGTTTTCATGTATTAAGGAGTTTGTGTGTCACAACAACACTATATTATTACTCTCCTTTACTGATGAGAAAAAGGCTTGGAGGGATTTGGTCATTTGTCCAGGGTCATCCAGATAAGAAAGAAGTAATAGAGCCTGGATTTGAACCCAGGCAGTCTTCAGAGTCTAGGGTCTCGACTACACAATATTCTGCAGAGTAGGGACTCAGGAGTTATCAAATGGATGAACAGCACCTCGAAGGAGTTCAATGAATGTTTATTGAACAAATAGGACACCGTAATTGAATAACAATTTCTTTTTCTTTTTTTTTTCTTTTTTAACGTTTGTTTATTTTTGAGACAGAGAGAGGCAGAGCATGAACGGGGGAGGGTCAGAGAGAGGGAGACACAGAATCCGAAACAGGCTCTGAGCTGTCAGCACACAGCCCGACGTGGGGCTCGAACTCACAGACCTTGAGATCGTGACCTGAGCTGAAGTTGGCCGCTCAACCGACTGAGCCACCCAGGCACCCCACAATTTCTTTTTCTTGAGAAAGAATGTGCTGTATCCTGATTTTTTTCTTTAAATTTTTTTTTTAATGTTTACTTATGTTTGAGAGAGAGAGAGCACTCATGAAAGCAGGGGAGGGGCAGAGAGAGAGAGAGGGAGACACAGAATGTGAGTCAGGCTCCAGGCTCTGAGCTGTCAGCACAGAGCCTGACACAGGCCTTGAACTCACAAACTGTGAGACCATGACCTGAGCCGCAGTTGGATGCTTAACCAATGAGCCACGCAGGAACCCCATGATTTTTTTTCTTTAAAAAAAAGTTCTTCTGGAGCACCTGGGTGGCTAGTTGGTTAAACGTGTGGCTCTTGATTTTGGTTCATGTCATGGTCTCACAGTTTGTGGCTTTGGTCCCGGAATCTGGCTCTGTGCTGACAGCATAGGGGCCTGCTTAGGATTCCCTGTCTCCCCCTCTCTCTGCCCCTCCCCTTTGCACATATGCTCGCTCTCTAAAAAATAAATAAACATTAAAAAAAAGTTCTTCCAGGTTTAATGGGCTTCTGTGACCATGGGTTCATTCAGGGGGTATTTTTCCATTGTAGTAAGAGTGGCCACCCACAGGATCAAACCTGAATCCAAGGACTATTCTGTCTTAAGTCTGGAGAGTCTCTGAAATGAAGACTGTGCCTAGTTTCTCGGTCTCCTCCTCTCCCAGATGACTTCCGAGATCACATGCTGAAACTCTTCTGGTGGGTAGAACATCTTGTTCACACACCCATGGCTAGTAGCAGCTAAAAATGGCTTATTGTAGGTGAGTTGGTCTCATTGCTCTGCTGCGTCCCTATACCCTGTGGTGCTCCCACGCCTCTGTCCTCGTCTTCAGCACCTGTACTGATCTGCTCGCCGCACCACCACCCCTACCCACCCCCATTAAAATCTGTGGTCAGCAAACGGGTCCTGAAGGAAAGAATTCTAACAATGCAATGAAACACATACGTGACCGAAATAATAAATCCCACACTGCAGTCCAGAATTGACTCATAACTTAATGAATGTGTTCTTTCTCTGAGGACAATTAATAGAGGGACATTTCTCAAACCCGAGAGGTCAGGCTGACAGGTTAGTGGGAAAGAGTTGGCTTGGGAAGGGAGAGCGACAAATGACATCTCAGAAGGAAGATGTCTACTCTTCTTGCCAGGCCATACATTTAGTTGTCTCAATGATCCTTTCACTTCCGAAGTGTGTGGCCTTCATCCCCCACCCCACATCCATCTTTCCCTTGCTCCACACCTCACTCTTTCCCATCTTCCCAGGGAAGCCATAATTTCCATTATTGGTCTACAGTCTGTTATAGGACCCAGAATGCCAGCCTTAGACTGGTCTTCGTGGAAATATTGCTTTCAAATCACTCCATGTTCCACAATTCATACACCTTATAAACACAAACAGAACAAGAAGTTTAGCAATTTTATAGAAAAGAAGGACCGGAGCCCCCCGGGTGGATCACTTGGTTAAGTGTCCAACTCTTGATTTCGGCTCAGGTCATGATCTCACAGTCATGAGATGGAGTCCTGCATCAGGCTCTGCACTGGGCATGGACCCTGCTTAGGACTCTCTCTGTCTCCCCCTGTCCGTCCCCTGCACATGCTCTCCCTCTCTCTCTCAAAAAAAAGGACCTAATAAACATTAAACTCTAAATTAGCACCGTCCAATGCAAGTTACACATGTACTTTAAAATTCTCTAGAAACCACATTAAAAAAGTAAAAAAAAAAAAAGTGGAATTAATTTTAATTATATGTTTTATTTTATTTTATTTTATTTTTTTTTAATTTTTGGGACAGAGAGAGACAGAGCATGAACGGGGGAGGGGCAGAGAGAGAGGGGGAGACACAGAATCGGAAATAGGCTCCAGGCTCCGAGCCATCAGCCCAGAGCCTGACGCGGGGCTCAAACTCACAGACCGCGAGATCGTGACCTGGCTGAAGTCGGACGCTTAACCGACTGCGCCACCCAGGCGCCCCTGTTTTATTTTATTTACCCCAATATATTAAAAATATAAACATTTCAATATGTAAACAACATAAAAATAATGAGATATTTTGTATAAGGTTTCATACTAAGTCTTTGACTCCAGTTCTACACTTACGACATGTCTCAATTCAGACTGGCCACATTTCTAGTACTATCCATAGCTACATGTGGCTAGTGCTGCCATATTGACAGTGCAGCTCTATACTATTCATATCTTCTCACATGTCCTAATTTTTGTGAACAGTCACATATATTTTGCATGCACTTTGAACCAGTGTATTCAAACTCTCTAGCATTATTTTCCCCTGAATACTGTAGATATACATGTCACGTGTATTTAGATGTTGCATGCATTACGTATACTTAAATATGTAGGGGCGCCTGGGTGGCTCAGTCGGTTAAGCGTCCGACTTCTGCTCGGGTCACGATCTCGCGGTCCGTGAGTTCGAGCCCCGCGTCGGGCTCTGGGCCGATGGCTCAGAGCCTGGAGCCTGCTTCCGAGTCTGTGTCTCCCTCTCTCTCTGCCCCTCCCCTGTTCATGCTGTCTTTCTCTGTCTCATAAATAAATGTTAAAAAAATAAATAAAAATAAAAATAAATATGTAATGTATAGTTATGTCTGTGGTTGCTGTGGTCTATATAAGTGGCCAATCATTTATAAAGTCTGTTGTGTAGACTGATGGTTTGGGCATTCACCTATTGGGCATCTGAGTAATTTATCATTGTTCTCTGTTCCAAGTTTTACTGCTATGACTGCCTTTGTTTTTAGAGTGGAATTCATTTTTTCCTTCTTTCTGTCCTTTTCCTTCCTTCTTTCCTATTCTGTTGTCTCTTTCAGGATTATAGAAAGTGAGGTTGAAAAACCTCCCTTCCTCAGTTGGTCCAGGATTGATGAACGTTCCAGTATACAAGTGCCACGCGAGGGCATCTATCTCTTCTGTGATTAAAGGGAAGTCGGTTACCAACTCTGGGCCCAGAGCAGTTAATTCATGAATGTGTAGAGAAGGAACAAAGGATGGCGGTGGGGAGAGCTTGAAAGGTGTTGAGCAAACAGCTTCTTTCATAAAGGTTTTGCAGGAGGAAAAAAAGGAGCCCCCTTTATTTTGAAGTGTAATGAGAGGATGGGTGCGCTAGAAGACACGTGCATGAATATGGATACAGCTCTCCACGTGGCCCCGCTGACTAGAAAGTGACAATGAAAAGACTATGACGGCTCCTGCTACAAAGGTGATGGGCTGGATGTAATTAGGGATTAATCTGAAATTTCTAGTACATCCCCAGTGTCCTGGGAGCTTGACAAGCTGCCATCTCTCCAAGATCCCCGGGGATGAGCAGTGTGGCTGGCTTACTTGGGGAGGGGGCGTAAGGAGGGCCTGCCCATAGCAAGCCACTTATCACAGTGCTAATGAACAGGGAGGCCTTCTAAGGGGCTACCTGGAGGGCCGGTGTCACTTTCCCTTTGTTGTGTGCACAGTAGCTGGCATCTCCGCAGGGCGGTGACTTGTCCACCAGGAGACAAGTTGCTGGGTAACCAGGGAATATGAGGGTGCCCCCTCCCCCATCCCCAGGGGACTGGAGTGCCAAGGAGGCTCCAAGAAGGGTTTGGTGGTTAAAAACGAAAACAACTACAGCCTCGAAGATGGAAAGATTAAGTGCTACCCTAAGGGGTAGCTGGCTACTATTTTGGGGGGTGGGGTGGAGTAGAAGACGGATTGGAAGAGGACTGTTGTGGCCTGGGAGAGGAAGGGGAGGGAAGGAGAGGCCTTAGAATAAAAGAGAACAAGTATTAAAAAGGGAGAGAGGGAGAAGATTGTGGGGAAGAACGCATCTCCATCAGTTCCAGAAATGACCTCGTTATGGGAAGTGTGCTGGAGCCTCCATTAACTCCAGGGGCCTCGGAAGGTTAGGACAGTCTGTGCAAGAAATAGGCTTGAGTATGGTCTCCGGACCAGCCATGACTTAGCTGGAGACTTGTTGGAAATGTATCAAACCCACCCTAGGCCTACTGCTTGAGAAACTGTGTTCTCACAAGCCCTCCAGGCGATTCAGAAACACACGAAGTATTGAGAGCCCCCGCTACAAAGGGATGAGATGGCTTTTGGAGGGTGAGGGGGGTGCCAATGCAAAGTTGCACCAGACAAAGTTACGCAGAAAAGGAAAACTTTATGCAAGACTACTGCAAAAAGAAGAGAGGTCAGAACAGCTCAGCCTGAACTCAACTGCCCTGAAGCAGAGGAGGGGTGAGCTAGTGGCAAAGTAGTAGGGGATGTTAGTGGGAGACGGGGGTGGGAGGTGTCATGGGCCGTTTGTGTTTGTTAATAAACTTCTGTTTTATGACAGCAGGTAGTTTTACAACTTGGAGCAAGATGTCCTGCTGAAGTTAGCCTCCTACCCTCCCACAGAGACTGGACATAGAGGAATTATCTCCTTTGATGATTATATTCCGAAAAGATGGTCCCCAGTTCCCAGAGAAAGACATTCCTAGGTTGTAAAATTGGCAAAAGGCTTAAAAAAAATGGATTTATATACATCTCAAAGGGGCAGAGAAATAATTTATAATCACAAGTTTTCTAATGGCAATGCTCTAAGAAAAGGGAGGTCAGAAAGAAGTCTGTCTAGAGCTTTTAGAAAACTGGAGGGAATCGTAAGTCTGTCTTGGTCAGGGGGAAAGAAAGAGGCTTGGTGAGGAGAATGTTGTCCCCTCTTTGAATGGAATTGAATTCTCTCTTTGAATCCCCCTGCTTCTCTTTGCAGTCTTAACCCAGCCCATAACTACATCCTACAGAGTCTGCAGAGGTGACAGAGACAAAAGGCAGCATTCCCAGAAGACACTTCTTCGGGGTGACGGACAGGAGAGGGAAGCATGGAGTATGGGGTATGGTGGGCTGGAGAAAACCAGCTTGCCCAGAGCCTCCTCCCTCTCAGTTGCTGCTGGTTTCATTTCCTTCAGGAGAAAACAGACCCGGGCACACAGCGAGGGAGGGCAGTTTGGGCTTGATTTGCTGGATTCTCTGTAAAGGTTTTCTGAAGAGCTGATAACATGGCTCGGAACAAAGTGTTTGTCATTAAGACAACAAGCCAGCTTAAGCCAGGTCTGTTCTGCTGTGCCAACAATTGGGACTCCCCACAGGCCTACCTCTGAGGGACCTGGCCAAGATGAATTGTCCTCCAAGATGGATTTGCGGGAAGGCGTCGTGCCTCTAACGGTAGGGTTCCTGGGGATACAGACACCCTTGTGTTTGAGCATTAGAAGTCCTGTCAGAAGGCCTGGCTTTCTTCCCATTCCCATTGTCTGCTGTGGCTGCTTCTTCCACATAGCTGGGGACCGAGCATGCAGCACTGATGGGGGCTGTACTGTTCCAAAGGACAAACAGGCTTTTGCTAGTGACCTTTTAGATAACCCACCTTTCTGGGGGTGGGGGAGGGGAGGGAGGTTTTTCTTGGAATGGTAAGGAGGCAGCCGTTCCTGGAAACTCAGCCAAGAGGCCGGGCATGGGGCCTTGGTTAATGTGCCGTGAGAGGCTGTGCAACCCCTCTGTGCCCAGTCCCGGTCACCACACACCCTTCGCTCAGCTAGCCGGCCTCCTGCCTGGAACAAGGAATGAGGCTGCCAGGGCCACAGGGCTCTGATGCTTAAGATTGGCCCATCTGAGCACCAGCGTCTGCTACGGCCTATCTGGTTTGTAAGCTCCTTCTGGGCCAACCAAATGGTGACATTTAGTAAATGAAAAAAGCTCTGAAAACCACCATTGTTATCACTTTATCTTGTGATCGTTTTCTCATGTGTTTCCTTAGACTGTGGGCTTCTCAAGGGCTGAGTCCCAGTCACTGCCTGTGTCAATGCATAAGTAGGAGAATGCACGGAATGTCCCAGCACTCCTTTTGTCCACTCTGCTGTTCTCTCTTACCATCTTCCACTTCATCTATAAAAATGTTTCTGGGGCACCTGGGTGGCTCCGTCGGTTAGGCATCCGACTCTTGGTTTTGGCTCAGGTCGTGATTTCATGGTTTCATGAGTCTGAGCCCCACACTGTGCTCTGAGCTGGTAACACAGAGCCTGCTTGGGATTCTCTCCCCCCTGCCCCCCACTCCCCTCCCCGACTGGTGTTGTCTCATCTCTCCAGACTCCAGAAACGTGCGCCTCCTTCACCGTGCATAGGGGTTTGAGAATTGCTGCTGGAAGAACTGTCAGGAGATTGGCAATCTCAGTAATGTTATAGGTATTCGTTTAGTAAGAAACTAAATTAACCAGAAGAGAACATCATCTAGCACATGGTAACGTTTTGTTTGTTTGAATTGCTAACAATGCAGCCAGCGTAGGGAAAATGCTCATTTGTGACAAAGATTTACAACATGGCCAAACCAAGGTTTTAGTCTGAGATAAAAGATTAATGCAACTACACATAAATAATTCACCAAAGAAATTATTTCGTGAGTGCTTGCCGTGTGCTTGGCAGGCACGTGGCCAGACACAGAAACGCTTAAGGGCACTTTTGCTTCCCGTGGGTCTCTGCAAGGAAGGTGCCAGAAGTCCAAGGAGCCTGGAACTGTGCGCATCAAAATAACGTTTTCAGGGCAAACCGTTTTAAGAGACCTGTTGAAAAGACACTATTTTAAACACATTTCAAACAACAACAGCATTATACGGTTCCCATTTTAAACTGTTGATCCTGTAGAATAAAGAAATTTCCTGACATGCACACTCTGAACACAGCTACACCAAAGGACGATCTGGAGAAATTGGGTTTAGCCATAAGAAGAGAAGGCTGGAAACAAACCAAATCATATCCCTCCAAAGTGTCTTTATTCCATCTATTTCTGAGGAGCAAGCCGGGATGCTCTTGGAAGCATTTGCATTGCAAAGTGGGCTAGAAACTGGCCTTGTTTAAACAAGCTCTCCTTGCAAGGCCGCCCTCCGTGGCCACCCTTGGCAGCCGCGACCTGCCCGCGATAAAAGAGGCTGGCACGTGAGCGTTGCAGCTGAGAAGCCTTTGAGCTGCTCAACCGTTTAACTAATTAATGCAGTTCTCCCCCTAAGGTTAGAAGGGAAAGGAGGGAGGGATGAATCTGCGAGCACTACACCACTTTGGGTCCATTATACTCTCGCGAAGAGAGACGCAAGGTGCGCGCGCTGTGTGCGGGTCCGCAGATCTCCGGGGGAGCCCTCCCTGATCCCCGTGGTGCTCCCATCACAGCCAGGCCTTGGGCTGCCGGTGGCCCTCGGTGGGTCGGTCGAGAACAACAGGAAAGACTAAAGCTGCTTTTGATCCTGGCATACGCCAGAAGGCAAAAAACAAAACAAAACAAAACAAACAAACAAACAAACAAACAAAAACCCCGAAACGCCCACCATGGAACTTTTGTCGTCTAAACTGGGAGATTTAACAACTAAGGGAACCTTTGCCAATACTGGAAAGTAACCCGAGACTAAGGCAGGGAGCTCCCAACTCCAACAATTGCCTTTGTTTGAGGCCCAGTGTTTGCCTCAGTGTGACAGCCAGACCCAGAAATCCAGGGAATGCAGCACTGCAAAGAGGGGTGGGGAGAGGTGGGGGGGCTGGCCCGGAGAAGCCGGTGTCCTGTTGTGTGACAATCTTCATGTCACCCACCTTTCTCCCCTTCTCCCTTTCCCTCCAGTTATGCCAACTAGAGCCAGACCTGTGAAAACGCGTGAAAAACATCCAGGTCCAGTGTCCAAGACTAACCTCCCCACTCTGTTATTTATTTAGAAATATTTTTATTTTTGGGGCACCTGGGGGGCTCAGCCGGTTAAGCGTCCAACTTCAGCTCAGGTCATGATCTCACCCTCGTGGGTTCGGGCTCTGTGCTGACAGCTCAGAGCCTGGAGCCTGCTTCAGATTCTGGGTCTCCCTCTCTCTCTGCCCCTCCCCTGCTCACGCTCTGTCTCTATCTCTCTGAAAAATAAATAAACATTAAAAATTTTTTATTGTTGTTATTATTATTTTCCTGTATTAGTCTGCTTGGGCTGCTATAACAAAATACCACAGGCTGGGTGACTTAAATGATGGAAATGACTTTTCTCACTGGAGGATGGTGGAGGGCTGGTTTCTGGTGAAGCCTTTCTTACTGGCTTGCAGATAGCCGCCTTCTTGCTGTGTCCTCACGAGGCCTTTCCTCTGTGCATATGCATTCCTGTGTCTCTTCCTCCTCTTATAATGGGACACCAGTCCGAATGGATCAAGGTCTCACCCGTACAACCTCATCTAACCTTAATTACCTCCTTGAAGTCTCTGTTTCCAAATACAGTCACAATACAGGTGAGGGCTTCAACATACGGAATTTGGGGGCCGTAGTTCTGTCCATGCCTCATCTCTTTCCTCTTCTTTCTGTAGTTGCAGGCCTGTCCTTTTGATTTCTCTCCCTAAAGCCCTGCCAAAACATTCACTCAGAAGGTTGCGTAGCTGGCATTGCCCTAGGCGCATAGGGTTGGGATGGAGTGCTGGATGCTGGAAAGGCGTTGTTAGGGTCTCCTGAAGACACGTTGTGTGTGACACGACTGGGCTGCCGAGCGGAGCACGGGCTGTGGTGTGGAGTGCTGGAACTAAGTGGCTACAACCCTGTCTCTCCTTTTCACATTCAACTTCCAGGAAAGGAGAGGCACACACGTATCCATTTTCTCACTCCCATTCATTCTCCAACCTCGCCTGGCTTCCTCCACAATTCTGAAATGTTGTTCACGGAGAAGGCTAAACACTGCCTGCTGAACGTCTCCCTGCATTGCCCTGTAAAGGACCACCCCCCCCGCCCCCCCACCCGGCCATGTTTTCTCTGC
Source organism: Lynx canadensis (assembly GCF_007474595.2). Taxonomy (NCBI): domain Eukaryota; kingdom Metazoa; phylum Chordata; class Mammalia; order Carnivora; family Felidae; genus Lynx; species Lynx canadensis. The sequence continues at coordinate 86,690,676 of NC_044306.2, read as the reverse complement.
TCTCACGCCAGATGTGTGGGTTTATTCCCATACTGGTCAATTCTGCAACACTGCCTGTGTCCTGTTCGGTTCAGTTCTGACACTACCTGGAAATCACGTCAGGTCCCACAGGAAATGCTCGGTCTCACGGGACCGCCCCCTCCCCCATCAGATGCCCATTGCAAATCCAGGTTGTCACCTGTGCCTCTGACCTAGGAGGCCACACAGAGGAGGTTCCAATGATCACGCCTCCCATTTGGTTAATATTCTAGAGCAGAACTCACAAAACTCAGGAGAACAGTTTACTTACTAGCCTGCCAATTTATTATAAAAGGCTGGAACAGGAATGGGAGCAGCCAGATGGAGGAGATGCCCAGGGCAAGGCGTGTGGGCAGGGGCGAGGACCTTCCACACCCTCTCCTAGGGAGCCACTCTCCCTGCACCTTCACGTGTTCACCCGCCGAGGAGCTCTCTGAACCCTATTCTTTTAGGTTTTTATGGAGGCTTCATCAGGTAAGGATGATTGATTCAATCACTGACAATTGGTGATTGATTTTGATTCCGCCTCCAGTCTCTTTCCTCCCCAGAGGGTGTGTGTGTGTGTGTGTGTGTGTGTGTGTATCTGAAAGTTCTAAAACTCTAATCACAGGGTTGATTCTCCTGGCAACTAGCTCTCATCCTTAGGGGCTCACCTCATTAACATAAACTCAGGTGAAGCTGAAAAAGGTTTGTTATGAATAATAAGACACTCCTTTCACCTTTATGGCCCTGGAGCTATTTCAGGAACTGAGGCCAAAAGACCAAATGTTATAACAAAAGATGCTCCCATTGCTCTCATCGCCTTGGAAATTCCAAGGGTTTTAGGAGGTCTGTGCCAGAAACTGGGACGAAGACTAACTGTATACTTCTTTAAAAAAAAATTTTTTTTTAACATTTATTCATTTTTGGGAGTGAGAGAGACAGAGCATGAGTGGGGGAGGGGCAGAGAAAGAGGGAGACACAGAATGCAAGCAGGCTTCAGGCTCTGAGCTGTCAGTACACAGCCCAATGCGGGGCTCGAACTCACAAACCGTGAGATCATCACCTGAACCGAAACCAGGCGCTCAACTGACTGAGCCACTCAGGTGCCCCAACCAGCTGTATACTTTTTATTATAAGTCACAATATCATATACGCTTCATTCATTCATTTAAGCACGCATTCAACTGAGCGTTGCATTTAGCCACAACCCAGTTTCCCCAAGTTGACTTACCTAAGACCCCACAGACAAACGGATCTTCAGTTCTTGGATCATCTCCTCACCTGTCTGGCTTGTGGGATTGTAATAAAATTTCTCTCCTCTTACATTTGAATTTGAAAAGTGCTATTCAGCTTTTAAACACCGTCGCCCACATGATGTCATTTTATCTTGGGCTATAGGAACATGATAGAGTCGCTTTGTTAGAACAATCCCATGGCTCTTGCAATTATGCATTTTGGGGAAGGAGCAGAATTCTTCTTAGAGATTGATGGCTCTTTTCTTTAGAAAAATACCTTGAAAGACCTTTTGGAAAAACATGGGACCCCCATGTGACAGGTGTTGCAAAAGAGTCACACAGCTGCATGTGTGCTCGGTCACATGAACTCCAGAGTGTTGCCCTGGAGGCTGGCAACAAAGGGGGCTGGGGGTGGGGGGTGGGCAGAGAACCTGGAGAGGAATAAAGGTAGAGAAGAGTTTCTATAGAGACAGGTGACCTGAACACAGCTGGCAAGGTCGGGACCTAAGGGGAAAAGTGGTCCTTGAGAAATTCCCATTAAGGAATGTTCAGTTGTAATTATTTCTAGCCTTATGCTCTTCTGTGGCCTCTTCCTTTATCTGCAAATACAGGCACACCTCAGAGACTTTGTGGGTTTGTGTCCAGACCACCACAAGAAAGCTAATATCACAAGAAAGCAAGTCAGATGGATATTTTGGTTTCCCAGTGCATATAAAAGTTATGCTTACACTACACTGAAGTGTATTAAGTGTGGAATAGCATTGTGTCTAAACAGAGTATGTACCTTAATTAAAAAATACTTTATTGCTAAAAAATGCTAACCATTATCTGAGCTTTCAGCGCGTCATAATCACTGATCACACATTGCCATAACAGATAGTATAACAATAATGGAAAAGTTTGAAACATTGTGAGAGTTACCAAAATGTGACACAGAGACACAAAGTGAGCATATGGTGTTGGGAAAATGGTGCTGATAGATCTGCTCAAAATAGGGTTGCCACAAACCTTCAATTGGTAAAAAGCAGCAGTATCTGCAAAGTGCAATGAGGCAAAGCATGATGAAGTGAGGTGCACCTGTATCTGGTAAATGTCTGTTGCACCTACTGGGCCCTTGGGACTTGGAGAACGGAGGATTGGCAGGGACCATGGACAGAGGGTAAAGGTGAGGGAGAGGCAGTGGATGGGGAAGGGAGGAGAACAAAAGGTTCAAGCAAGAGAGGAGAGACTCAGGTCCTTTAGCATCCTCAGTCTGGGTACTGGCTTTCAGTACCCACGTAGATAATCCATTCAACACCGTTCAGTCCCTTCCTCTCATTTCCTTGGATCTTGTCCCCCAGCCTGTCTCAGTCACTCACTCCCACGTTCCTAGGTAGATCTGCATCTCTTCCAAGGTTTTGGCTTCAAGCATCCTAATCCCTGCTTATCCTTACATATCCTTCCTGCTCACTTCCTGTAGCACCTTGGCTCTAAAAACAAGCACACATGTATTTTCATTTTTAACCCACTGACTTTCCTGTCTTTGCATTGCTGTTCACCCTTTCATGACCTCACTTATCTCCTAACCCAGCCGAGGGTCTTTGGGCTATCCTTAAAATCCCCATCAGCTCCTTCTCCTTCCATCAGATTTTCTTGGCAAAAGTCCAGCCCTAATTAAATCCGACTCCCTGTCTGCTCTGTGCCTGTACCCGAAAAAGAGCTGAATGCAACTGGGAAAAGTCACACGTCATCCTGATTGTTCTTATTTATTTATTTATTTTTAAAATTTTATTATAGAGAGAGAGAGGGAGTAAGTGGGGGGAGAGGGGCAGAGGGAGAGAAGGGTCCCACGACCCTGGGACTATGACCTGAACCGAAATCAAGAGTCGGATGATCAACTGACTGAGCCCCCCAGGTGCCCTTGATTATTCTCACTTTAAATTCATGAACTCTAGGGGTGCCTGGGTGGCTCAGTCAGTTGAGCGCCTGACTTCGGCTCAGGTCATGATCTCACAGTTCATGGGTATGAGCTCTGCATTGGGCTCTGTGCCGACAGCTCAGAGCCCGGAGCCTGCTTCAGATTCTGTGTCTGCTTCTCTCCTGCTCACTCACTCTCTCTCTCTACAATAAAATAAACATTAAAAAAAATTTTTTTTTTTTAATTCATGAACTCTAACTTCCAGTGGGCGGTATCAGTCTGGGTCCAATCAGGCAAAAGAAACTACTTTGAGTGTCTAACACAGTGGGAACCCAATACAGGCAATTGGTCCCATAAGGGATGGATGGACTGAGAAGTCAAATGTGCTGGGGAGCACCTGAGGATTAGCAACAGTATGAAGCTCTACCCCACTCAAGTTGGAGACAAAAATGGAGACAGCATGGCCAGAGCCAGAACCCAGAACCAAAGTCCCTGGGTGATGGGCGAAACGATGGTAAGCGTGCTGGGAGGGAGCTGGAGGTAGAGGAGAGATGCAGACAGGGCCAGACATGATGCACGAACAGAACAAGATGGAGAAATTCCTTGGCTTTCTCTTCCTCTGCCCGCCCCCCCCCCCAGCTCTCATTAGGGTTCCCATTGGCTAAATCAGGCTGGAAGCCAGCTGACTGAGGAGCCCGGGAAACACAGCCTATGTGGGTCAGCCTCCTGCAACATGGAGCCGAGGAGGGAAAGGGTGAGGAGAGAGCTAAGGAATCCCAGGACTGGCATAGTCCTTCCCTTTTGTCACTTTGTCTCTATTCTTGTCTTTCCATTCTGTGTCTGTCAGGATTCAATCTGAGAAGCAGAAACACACACACATGCACACATACACGCATATATATATATTTCTGTTTTAGTTTGGGCTGCTATAATAGAATAGGAGAGACTGGGTAGCTTATGAACAACAGAAATTTATTTCTCACAGTTCCTTAGCTGGGAAATGCAAAATCAAGGCGTCCCTAGATTTGGTGTCTGGTGAGGCCTAGTTCCTGGCTCACAGACTTTTCACTATGTCCTCACATGGAGGAAGCTCACTGGGGTCTCTTACAAGGCTACTAATCCCATTTATGAGGCTTCACCCTCATGCCCTAATCACCCCCCCACCAAAGCCCCACCTTCTAATGCCATCACCTTAGGGGTTAAGATTTCAACATATGAATTGTAGAGGGACACAAAAGTTAAACATATATGCAAAGGGATTTTGTAGGAATCTGACCTTGTGCAATGTGGGAGCTGGGTATCCAGTCTCTAGATGGCTGTTGCTTCTGTTGCCGGGGCCTGATGTCAGTGGGGCAGGCGGTTGGGAAAGGAAGATGGCTGTGAAGGGAGGAAGCACTAGATAGACCCTCCCAGGACGGGCTGGAACCCAGGAGGATGGACTGAAAGACATGTCAGCCTCTCATCTCCCCCCACCTGCAGCATGCTCGATGGGAGCGATCTAGGGTGGAATCTGGTGCCCTTCATCACAGGATGAACCATACACCCGGCCCAGAGTCAGGAGGCTGGGCGAGGAGATTGGCCAGGAGTAGGCAGGTGCGGGCCAGCTGCTGCCCCATGCCAGCAAGGAGAGCCAGCACACGAGGGACCGTGTACACAAAATGTCCTTGTGGCCCAGACGAACCCAGCGCTCCTCACAAAGGGGACCTATCTCTAGCTTAATTAAGTCAGCACTACTCAGACCCATCAGATGCATGTCAAGATGGAGTCAGTATTCTCTTAATGACACTTAGATTTAATTCCAAATTAAGAAAGTAGCAAAAGAATGCTTCCATCTATCACACTGTAACTGTCTCTCATACAACCAAAAACATACTCTTTCTCCCAAAGGGGACCCAGAATCCCTTTGTCCCTCTTTGTGCGACAATTGTCTCTCACAGAGTCATAGTGTCTCTGTGAGACACAAAGTTAAAAATTATGAATGCATTTATGTTCGCTGGTAGGTGAACAGAAGAGGGGAAAAGAAAAACTAGTTACCATAGACACACAATCATACCAAAATAAGAGAAATGCTCATAACGATTATTATTCTTGTTTCCACCCCTGATCATGTGGTCATAGCTGGCATTTATAATTACCTCCCTCCATTACTTCATATTCCCTTCGCCCATAGCAAATTTGATTAGACATGATGTCTTCATCCGTGCAAGGTCAGGGCCATTAGCAGTCCTGATAATGTAGTTTTCTGTGGACTTCAATCCAAGGCCTGCGAGTACTAAGAGACACCCCAGGGAGGCTCCTGCATTCCAGACACACTCCCAGGGAACCCAAACTCCCCCCTCGATAATCAAGATTGATCACCGCAGCCAGAAGACAATCCCCTTCTTTGTCTGTTGATTCACTGGCATGAGGAACTTAAAGTGGCCAGATGGCGGTCTCAACTTCCATTTTCATGAAACCATTGCTAAGTCCCTGGTGGAAACATTCCTTCTTTGGGAACTAAAATGTCCAGGCTAACAGAGCCCTAACGTTGCAGGGATGGGAAGCAGGACTTTCCTGGAGAACGTCACCATTCCCCAAGTCATCAGCCAGTCCCCTGGTAGCAGGTTGATTACAAAAGACGCTTCCATAATGGAAAGCGCACACTTTGTTCTTATTAAAACAGACACCTATTCTGGATACCGATTCACCTTCCTGGCCTGCAGCGTGTGTGACAAAACCACAACCCTGACTGTGAAGCTGGACTCCGCTGTGATGCCTGCACCACAGGACTTTCCCTGACAGCGATAGAACACTCGAATGCAGAAAACTTACGTCTTGAGGAAGACGAGTTGCCCTCACGAGGGCTGAATAGGGAGAGGGCTGAGAGTCGCCTAGGCCGTTAACTAGCGCTGGCTTCCCCTCTGAGGGGACAGCAGGACAGTCCAGGGGAAAGCAGGGGCTAGAGACTCATAGCTGCCAAAGTGAGCACACAATCACTCCCTCAGCTTAGGGAAACCCAGACCCCCAAGCCCAGGCCCCATTGGCTACTGTCACATGGGAGCTGCCTTCTTTATTCTGAAACTAGGCATTTCTCTGTCTCCCCTCTATAGTTTCCCTTCTGGGAAGGGACACCTTCTTTGGGATTTCTTAATTCTCTAAGACTTCGTTCTAAATGAGGCACCTCGTAGGCTGGCCTGGAGTACTCCCAGGTTGAACAGACCCTCTGGCCTGGACTTCCAACCTGGGGATAATTCTGCCACCCCAACAGCCTAACAGTACATTAGGGAGATCCAGATAGCCATCCAAGAACCACCTCCCAGGTAGAAAGACCCCAGGGAATGAGGGAGTTCTGTGACCTCTAGGAGTGCTTAGAGTTGGGGGGCATTCCAAAAGACAGATCAGGGAAATGGGGCTTTTCAGAGAGAAGTGGACACTTGGTGGTGTTCTAGTTAGTTCTTCAGTTGGAGACCCCAAACCAGCTCCCTCAAGGCTGCCACGTGAGCGCCTGGGTCAGGCCACTTTGCAATTTCTCGGGTTGTTTCAGCCATATTTATCCTTAACATCACATAATTGGTGAAATTCATGAAGTGAACTTCGTGAGCACATTGTGACCTATGACTTTTCCTAGGACATCTTGGGGCCAAAATTAAACAAAAAATCCTGCCCTTTACTCAGGGTTTTAAAACATAAGTGATTGGTTCTTTTATGGACTGAATTGTGTCCTCCCCTCTCCCCAAATTCCTATATTGAAGCCCTAATCCCCAGGACCTTAGAATGTGACTGTTGGGGGCGCCTGGGTGGCTCAGTCGGTTAAGTGTCCATCTTCGGCTTAGGTCACGATCTCGCGGTCCGTGGGTTCGAGCCCCGCGTCGGACTCTGTGCTGACAGCTCAGAGCATGGAGCCTGTTTCGGATTCTGTGTCTCACTCTCTCTCTGACCCTCCCCTGTTCATGCTCTGTCTCTCTCTGTCTCAAAAATAAATAAACATTAAAAAAAAAAAAAAGAATGTGACTGTTATTTAGGGGCACCTGGGTGGCTCAGTGGGTTAAGTGTCTGACTCTTGATTTTGGCTCAGGTCATGGTCTCGCGGTTTGTGGGTTTGAGTCCCGGGTCGGGCTCTGCGCTAACAGCGTGGGGCCTGCTTGGGAGTCTCTGTACCTCTCTCTCTGCCCCTCCCCTGCTCTCTCTCTTTCTCTCAAAATAAATAAATAAAACATTAAAAAAAAAAAAAGGGAATATGACTGTATTTGGAGATGGGCCTTCCATGAGGTGACTGAATTAAAATGAAGCTGCTAAGGTGGGCCCCGATCCAATCTGACTGGTGTCCTTGGAAGAACAGGAGGTTAGGACACACACAGAGACACCAGGGATGCACGCACAGATAAATGGCTGTGTGCAGACGCTGCGAGAAGGTGGCCATCTGCAAGCCAAGGAGACAGGCCTCAGAAGAAAATAAACCTGCCAACCCCTTGATCTTGGACTTCCAGCCTCCAGAACTAAGCAGACTGAGACAGGTCCCTCAGATCAGCACGTGTGTGCGGTGTGAGTGTTGCACGTGGGTACGTGAGTTGGGTAAGCGAGTGGGAGGGGCTGTGCTGGGAAATGGCCCACCCGTTGCTATGGGGAGGGACTGCTGACCCTGATTCCACACCCGGCTTGGCCGCTGCCCTCTCTCTTCAGGCCGCACTACTCCCTGATGTGGGTGGGACCAGTGCCCTTGTGTCAGGGATGGAGAGAAAATAGAATCAGCGATGTGGGTTAGCAGTAGGATAGGGAGGAAGAAAGAAGCAAATTCATTTATAGTCTGCGGAGAGCCAACCAAGGATCCCGGTGGGAGACAGGGCCAGGCAGAAGGCTTCGCTTTCCTAAATAGAACTCTGTTTTGACATTCTCCTTGCAGCTGTTCTCCCCCACGCTGGTCTGTCTCTCCAGAAGCGCTAATAAAAACCAGCCGATTTTCTCCTCTCACTGCGCCATCTGGTGGCGCTCAGGGAGAGATACATTGGTTCTTGTGCACACAGCCTCCTCTCCCCCAAACTTAAGAGAACTGCCTTCTGTTCTGTAAGAGTGACAGGGGAGGGGAGGTGTAGATACAGAGACCTTTGGGAGGAAAATGATAGTGCAAAGAGCCCTGGACTGGAGTCAAAAGTGGACTCTGGCTCTGCATCTGATTAGCTGCATAATCTTGGGCAAGTTAATTCATCTCTTTGTATCTAAGCTTCTTCATGTAAAAAAAAAAAAAAAAAAAAATATATATATATATATATATACATACACACAATACATATATATATATATGTGTATATATTGGATATATATATATATATATGTATATATTGGATATATATATATATATATATATATACACATCCAACAGGGTTTTGTGAGGATTCATGGAAATAAAAGTCCCAGGAACAGTACAGGAATGTGGTGCCTCAGTAAATGTTTCATCTCTCCTTACCTTCTTCATTCTCCCTTGTATTCCTGCCTCCCCCTCCTCACCACAGCTTACACGATTTTGTTAATAATCAAATATTATTACTGCTATGGGCACTGCTCTCTTGATTTTTAGCGGTGGGGCTTGGGGGCTGGAAAAACCTGAATCTGCATGTGGGGAGAACAAGAGGCAGTGGGTCATGGGAGTCCCAGCTGAGACGAGAGGACCCCCAGGCCCTGCCCTTGAAGAAATCAGAGCTAGTGTCTCATGCCTGACCTTGACTGCTCGTTTTGGAAGAGGACACTGCCTCCCTATGATTAAGAATAGGAGGTGGTGGGCATGGATGATTGTTTTACATTATTACTTTCTGAGATCTCCTCCAAGCCTGGGAATCTTATGAGTCCATGGACTAAAGCAACATCGATAAGAACAAGAGTCAAAGGCACCAATTATCTAAATAATGCGAAACAGACTAACATACACATGTAGAACATTTTCAATTTGGGTTATAGGTGAGAGGGAGGAGAGAGAGGAGAGTTGCTTGTTGAGAAGGGATTCCAGCATATTTAAAAATAACTAAAATATTTATCCCACACATTAAAAAAAAATCTGATGGTATCTCTCCTGTAACTCACTGGGGTACAGGGCATGTTTCTGCATAAGCTCTTGCAGATGCCATGTGCTTTCTTGGGGGCCACCTTTGTCTTCTCTAACACACTATTCTTGGAATACATGGTTTTGGAATAATGACTTAGGCCGGCGAGGGTCCCAACCTAAGACCTAGAAAATATTCATGACAGAGGGAAGAAGAATCGGGGACAAACCTTAACCTTCCTAGGGCCCTGCCGTCTTAAGATCAATGACCTTGACCATCGTTGGTGACCTGGGCTTCCTCTTCTTGCCATATAGTGGACCAACAGCCACTTCAAACTGAACCCCCTCCTTTTATCTAATTCCTCTGTCAGTAAATTGCACCGTCATTAATCTACCTGGTTGCTCACACTGAGAAACCAGAAACGTGGGAATCCTTAATTCCTGCTTCCCCCTACCTTTGCCCCTTTATCAGACATACCTAGTGTGCCATGCCCAACGTTCTTGACCTCATCTTGCTCCTGCATCCTCTGCTGTGATGGACCGACTCCCCGTGGGGTATCTGCCACCTGAGAACTGCCAGCCATACTCCTGGTGTCCCTGGGTCCTGCCTGAAGTGCCACACCACAGTGCACGGGCTGGTGTCCAAGGGGCAAATGGTGCATCCTGGAAGGTGGAGTCATTAACTTGTAATGAGGTTGTTCCAGTGCCTACTTCAAAGTTTGGGGGCTTAAAACAACCGTTTAAGTAGGCTCATGGGTTATTTGGGTCAGCAGGCCACCGTAGGTCTGGCTTGTCTCTGCCCCTCAAGGTCTGCGGCTGCGGCCGGGGAGACAGCATTGGCTGGGAGCGACTCTACGATCGTGCACTAGAATCGCCTGCAAGAATCTTTCTGCGCAAGGCCTGGCAGTTCGTGCCGGCTGGTGCCTGGGCCCGTGGGTGGAGCTGTCACGTACAACCTCACACATTGGGCTCCATCCCAGCATGGCGGCCTTAGGGAATCTGACTTCTAACACGGCTGCCGAAGTCTCTGAGCACAGTGCTTAGTGAGCAAGGCTGCAGCCGCAGGGCCTTTGACCACCCAGACTTGGAAGTCACACAGCCTCATCTCTGCTGCCTTCTCCAGGCTACGAGTGCATTATTAAGGCCAGTCCAGATTCACAAGTCCCCTACTTCATGATGAAAGAAATATCAAGGAATTTGGAGATATGTTTTAAAACTGCCACAGGCTAAACTTTGACCAAGGGGAGACAGGAGATAGAAGATAAGTTTTCCAGGGGCACCTGGGTGGCTCAGTCGGTTGAGCATCTGACTCTTGATTTCGGCTCAGGTCATGATCCCAGGGTCATGGGATCGAGCCCCTTGTCAGGCTCCATGCTGAGTGTGGAGCCTGCTTGAGATTCTCTCTCTCTCTCTCTCTCTCTCTCTCTCTCTCTCCCTCTCTCTCCCTCTCTCTGCACCTTCCTCTCCCTGGCTCGTTCTCTCTCTAAAATAATTTTTTTTTAAAAAAGAAAAAGATAAAATTTCCTTTTTTCCCTTAAGAGGACTGTCCTGAGATGCACTTTCTCCAACATTCTATCCGCAGATACCCTGAGTGGCCGGCTGGGGGTGCCTTGCTCTGTGGCTAGCCGTGTCTCGTTGCAGCTCGTTTGAAGCAGTGGCCCAGGTGGAAACACACTGCTTGCCATCATTCTGCCCTTTTTCTTCACTCTTCCTGCCCTGGTATTGTGCCGTCCAAATAAAGCACCAGCGTTTTAAGTCTTGCCTCTGGCCCTGTTGCTCTAGAGACATGGGCTAAGTAAGCTACTACTATCCACAATCTGTCACCAAATCCGATTGATCTGTTCTTTTAAATATCTTCCTTATCCATTCACTTTTCTCCACTCACACTGACATTTTCTTAGGTCAGGTGCCATTTTCTCCTGTTTAGACCACAATACACCTCCCTAACAAATCCTTTTATGTCTATGCTAGCGATTCTTCTCCATCAGTCCACACTGAAGTCAGAGTGATCTCTCTCTTTTTTTAAGTATTTTTATTTATTTATTGTTATTTTTTTAGAGAGAGAGCATGAGTGGGGGAGAGGGACATAGGGGTAGAGAGACAGAGACACAGAGACAGAGAGAGAGAGAGAGAGGGAGAGGGAGAGAGAATCCCAGGCAGGTTTCACGCTCGTATAGAGCCTTAGGTGGGGCTTGATCCCATGAGCCTGTCTTTAGCACAGAGCTTGGCAGGTGACAGGTGCTCAACATATTTGATAACGAATGAATGAATGAATGAATGAATACTACTTACATGTATTCTTGGGAATATCTTCAGATTCCTTCTTTCCCTTGCTTTAGGTTTTTCTCTGCCACTGCAAAGCAGGGCCCTCACTCCAGGTGTGGGTGGGTGAAGGCCCTCTTCTCTGATGTTTTACCAAACCATTTGCCTGATCATGAGAATCTCTCCAGAGTCTGCCCGGCTTTCTGACCTACTCCTTTGCAAAGAATGTATGCAAGTATTTTATGGAGTACTCCAGAATTTTACCACCCCCCTCGAGAGGCCAGCGGTGCATCGAGGGATTGAATCAAAGTGCAAGATGTGGTATTTGATTCTTTGTATCCCTCCTTGGCTGTTGTATCCACCAAATGGGACTTCATGTGTCCTTTCTCCTGTCTCACTCCTGACTACAGTCTCCCACAGGGATGCTAAATGTGAAATGACCCGTTTTGGATCCTTTCTTGATGGAATGTAAGGCTTTAGGGGCACCATCTATGTCTGGATTGCGTTCAGTTTTGAGTGGGTCAGGGTTAAGTCCTGGTATTTTTACATTTAAGCACTTGTGGGGTTTGTGCCTGTTGAAGCTTTGGAGGGTCACAGGGCTCTTGCTGGAAATGGTCAATATGTTGATCTCTGAAAACCTGAAAAAAATTTGTTAGGGCATTGCTTAGAAATGACTCTGGCAAACAGTTTTTGTGAACTGACTTTTCCAGTTTGCTGATGTGCATTCTTAGGAATCTCTGGAAAGCCCGAGGAGGAAGCTGTAAGGAAGCTCCAGCTTCCTTCAGGGCTGTCGAATCCTTGGAGTCATGAGAACCCTGGGATTTACTCCCCCTAGTGGTTTGACAAAATATAACTTCTCTTGATGAAAAGGACCAAGTTTAAGTCACAGCTCCCAGCTCTGAGTGTTTGGCTGTTCAAAATCTCCCAGTTGCAAATTATGGATGAAATGAGATGATAAGTCCATGCATCCTTTGAGAAGAGAATGGGAAAGGGGCCCATGGAGGTGGGGGGCACAGAAGGGCAGATGAAGCCACTTTATCTGGAATTCTGGTCCCAAATACGTTTGCCTGGGACCTGCCCAAGACTGAAATTCTGAGGATGTTTTGCTCACAGTGTCCTGGAAACAAAGGCAAGAGCCAAATGCAATCTAAGGGAAAGCCGGAAGGATAGACATAAAGACAGAAAAGAGAGGGGAAAAAAGGAAAGAAAGAAAACCAGGCAATACCTCTTTGAAATTGTTTATCCTCTTCCTAAGGTAGCAGAGGGAAATAGTAACGGGCCTTAGTGCCTCATGGTGTTACCCTAGGGCTTTCCTGTTTGGGGCCGGTGGGTTTGTTTTATTTTGTTATGTATCTTCTTCTGCAGGAACTGCCTTGGCCTAAGGTCTACTCAGATGGCTGCATCGGTGGGGCGGGTTGTAACAGGCTGCACTGAGTTGCAATTACTGTTGTTTGGCCAGTCAGCCTGGGGGTGGGGGGTGGGAGCACGGGAGTGCTACGTTTCACAGAGAGGAAGAGCTGCTTTTAACTGTTTTTTCTTAATCTGCGACCTTCTGTGTTTTCTCATCAAGAGGGGCATAGCTGCCCTTTCCTTTTGCCTTAACAAGCCCCAGAGAGACAGCCGGGGAACCCAGAGTACCTGCTCTCTTAAGTGGTCCAATCACTTGACACCATTCACGAGCTGGATTTCTTCACTGTCCATGTAGGATGCCTAACGAAGGAACCGGGCAACGCACGAGAGACAAAGTCACATTTAAACCTCAAGGCCAAGCGGAAGAGAAATGCTGTGTTTTTGGGTTCAGAGGAGGTAAGCTCTCTTCTTTTGGTGCAGAGAAATCGCAGTGAGTTCTCTGAGGTAGTAGTTGGTCTTGCTGGTGCCCTAAAATCCAAGAGATTTCTCAGTTAACTTGGTATTTATTTAAAAAGCGCCCTTGGTGATTCTAATGTGAGAGCCACCTGTCGAGAGGTACATCAAAGCCAGTTAGCTGGCAAGTGCTGGTAGTTCTGATGACATGTGATTAGCTGGGACACAGGCTCCACCCAGACTTCTCTCTGCTGGTAACTGAGAGCACCGTTCTCTCCCAGCTCAGCCTCGATTTCCCTCCTCTGTCTGTCTTCTCCTCCTGACTCCCTCCAGGCACCCCAGGAACCCCTCCTGTGGAAATCCCCTTCTGGCCTCCCCATCCGCCCTGGGCTGTCCCTGGAGGATCCCCATGTTCTCCAGCATCGTCTTCCTTCCCGCCCCTGCGAAATGTTCCGTACCCCTTCCTGGGGTCCACCAGTGCCCACTTTGGCTTAACCCCAGCCGGTTCATTCCCTCTGACCCCACCCCAGGAGAGTGTGTGATCTTTCCTCCTTGGGGGGCAGTGAGATAGAGCCACGGGGGAAGCTCCCAAAGACCCCTGAATCTGGTTCTTTATCTGTAAAATGACAATAATTTTGTCATTTTGCCTCATACGAGTGATGTTATGTGAAGCCATGTATGCTTAACCAACATGAAGTAGATGCTTAATCATGGATCCTGGATGAAGCCTAGAAATGTACACGTTTATGTCACTGCAGGTGTTGGTAGTGGGTGGTGAGGACCTCACTAAGAAATATTGGCTAATGGTGGCTCTCCGCTTTGGCTAAGCATTAGAATCATGTGGGGAGCTTTCAAAATGTTGAGGTGCCCAGGCTGACCCTGAGACTAATTAAATCTGTATCGCTGTGTGTGGGCAGAGCTAAGCTTGGGTATTTATAATGACCACAAGGTAGTTCTGATGTGCGACCAAGGCTAAGAGCAAGGCTTTGGGATTGATCAGTAGGACTGGATTGTACTGACCTTGAGCAAATCGCTGACCTCTGAGCCTCAGTTTCTCCCATCTGAAAAACGGGAACAAAATATGTACCTCATATTGTTTGATTATGCAGATTGAGACAATTCTGTATAGGACCCGGCACAGTGCTTAGACCTTACTGTATGTTGACTGGAATTAGGAGCTGGGGGTCATGGTGGATGTCAGAGGTCCCTGGCACAGCAAGGCCTTCTCAGCAGCCCTGGGTCCTTCCAGAGTGCCCCGGCCCTCTGGGCTCGGGGCTTCCTTGCCCCTTGCAGCTCTGGTTCCAGCAAGTTTATGAATCCAGCTCTGGCATGGCTCACAGGGAGCTTGGCTTCTCTCCATGGGCCAGGGCAAGCAGTTCATGCCAACGACCCTGTTTTAAAGTACTTAAACCCGCATACTATTCAGTTAAAAATATTAGTAATGATTGGGGCGCCTGGGTGGCTCAGTCAGTTGAGCGTCTGACTCTTAGTTTCGGCTTAGGTCATGATCCCAGGGTCATTGGATCGAGCCCCACGTCGGGCTTAGCACAGAACATGGAGCGTGCTTGGGATTCTCTGTCTCTGTCTCTCTGCCCCTTCCCTGCTCATGTGCACACGCACACACATTCTCTCTCTTGCTCTCTCAAAATAATAAATAAACTTAAAAAACTCCACAAATCCCCTTTTGGGATATGAGTGTAGGATATGTGGGTATGCATGGGTATGTATGAGTGTGTGTGTGTGTGTGTTTTGAATGTGTGCATGGGTGTTTTTAGTGCTTGTGAACGTATAGGAGTGTGGGTGTGTGGGTGAGTGTGTGAAAGCACAGTGTGTTTGTGTATGTGAGTATACCTGTGTGAGGGCGTGTGTATGTGTGTGTGTGTGTATGTGTGTGTGTGTGTGTGTGTGTGTGAGAGAGAGAGAGAGAGAGAGAGAGAGAGAGAGAGGAGGGTTGCATGTGCCAGGAGTTGTCAAGAATGAGGATTTCTCGTTCTCCTTACCAGTCTCTAGATTCTGCTTTACTTTATCCTCTCCTAAGCCTTACGTAAACTTAAGACAACTCGGGTTGAGACCTTCTATTACTGTCAAAAGCCATTTTGAAGTAATTCAAGCACTGTTTCCATTCTTCTGGGAAATCCTTGCAGCCTTGGAAATCATAACGGCATTCTACGATCATCTGTTGCTTTGTGAAATGGCCTTCTCAACAAATAGATCTGGTCTCTTCTGTGGCCACCCGGGGCTGGAGGCGTGGGGGGAGTGGCCGAGAGAGCTGTGGATGGCCTGCCGCATGCCAGGTTCTGTAGTGTTTTACTCTTTTTACCGTACTACACTGGGAACTGATCTTTATTTTCCTTTCTTTTCCACTCTTCTTTTGTCCCTGTCTTTGAGCCTTGATCAGGCATTCCTGGTATTGGGTGACAGGCAGTTTCTGTCAGAGGCTTGGTGTAACCCGATTGTAATCCTCTGCCCTGTGCTCAGTCTGTCACAGCACAAAGGTCTCCTCAACGGGAAAAGGCCTTGGCCTTCTTTAGCTTGGTTGTCTACACCCAGGCCCACAGAGCAAAGTGCTGCCGTTTCTGAAAGGGCGAGAGCATATTCTGAAGGATTGCTGTAATTTTCTAAATTTTTACAGCATGGAGGTTGGGGTGTAATTTCAAATTTGGTTTATGTGAGTTTTGTTTAAACGCTTCTTATGTTGCTAGAGGATCCTTCAACTGGTCAGGACTTCCAATAAGATAATGCAATCAATTGCAGGCACACGGAGAAGCTTACATGGTCTAGTTTTTCAAGTAAGAGTATCATGGCTGCTGATAGCATAATCACTGATTATTTCTGGGCATTCTTGGGAGGGGCATGCATTTTCTGTCTCTCTGCCTCGAGGCCTTCTCAGCCTGCTACAGTGTCGGCAGAGACCAGATGATTACCTATCATGTTTTGAGCGATAAGGATCTAGGGGTGAGGCCAGGGAATAATTTGGGGGGAGTTGCAATTGGTCTGAGGGAGAGAACACGTCTATACTTCAATACATCATTTCTTTTCATCTATTACCAAAACAATACGGAAATAGTTACACTGACAGTTTCCATTTCATGGAAACAGCTCCTTCACATGGGTGGGCATGATTTTTATGTTGCCAAACCTTGGCTTCCCTGGTTTACCTTACCCAGAGCATCATTTGAAATGCCGTAATAAGGTAAATTCGTAGAAACTCTTCTAGATTCTTTCGAGTTTACATAGGTAGTATAAATATTTTAAAAGCCACTTTATTGTCATTTACCAATATGCTGCTGCTTCTTTTTTTTTCTAAAATTTTTTTTGAATGTTTATTTTTGAGAGAGAGAGAGAGAGAGAGAGAGAGACAGAGCATGAGCAGGGGAAGGGCAGAGAGAGAGGGAGACAGAGAATTTGAAACAGGCTCCAGGCTCTGAGCTGTCAGCACAGAGCTGATGCGGGGCTCGAACCCATGAATGGTGAGATCATGACCTGAGCTGAAGTCAGATGCTTAACCGACTGAGCCACCCAGGCGCCCCTCTTTTGTGTTTCTTACAAACATGTAAGGAATGACACACATACCAGAAGGATCTATATGTACTGCATTCAGGGACAATAATTTTCATCTTCAATTCATCCCGGGCAAATGTCCAGAGAAACGCAAATTTTTGCTAGTTTTTGTTAATGCTATGGCAGTATTTCAACCATAGGATCATCTGGAAGTTTTATCACCACAGAAAGTGATGAACATGTCATTATTCAAAGCTCCATTGTTTAATACCTTCTTAGAGGCAGACCAACTTTCAACATCTATCAAAGCAGATTATACATGAATGCATGGGGGTTCAAAGCACTTGGACACTTTTTTCCCCCCATTGTATCAGTGTCTATTAGAATCTGGATTTGGGGAGTGCCTGGTTTGGCTTGGAACAGCAACTGGGAATCTCAAGATTTGTCTGGAAAGCAGGAAGAAGAATCGGTGGCAGCCAAAGAACATCAGTCTGGAATTGTTTGTTTTTTCAACACTAGTTCCCTAGTGTGGATGTATCCAAGTTTCTCAAAACAGGAGCTATAAGCACCCCACGGTTGTGGCCATCAGCCCGGGGCCCCGTTCCGTGCTCATCTCTTCCTTTGCTGTTTCTCTTTCTCGAAGCAGTTCTCTTACTTGGAGAACCTCTCCTTGCCCATAGGCCCAGCCCAGACCTCTTCTTTGAGGCCTGTCATTTGAGGAGTTTATTTTAGTTCACGGCGATGTGAGTTCAGGGCAGCTGGCTTGCAGTTTAGAATCCCCGCTGTGTACTGAAGGCCAAAACCATTAAATCAAATACACAAGAAAGTTTCGGCGCTGTCCTGAACTTCTAGGATCTGCCTTCTTACATAATTGTCCCTCTTCAGTGATTTCAAAACAAATGAACACAGAGGGAACCTGAAGAGACAAACGGGCACAGTGAGCAGACCTGTTGTGCAACTGCTTGTGAATTCGTTTTAGCATTCTTTATTCCCTATTGTTAAAAACAAGACAACAGGCCTCAAATACAGTCACTAATGCTAAGTCCCACATCAACAAACCGAGGCTCGACTTAATTACTATTTCAGCTCTCCCAGAAACAGAATCTTAAACCAGTCAATGTGAAATCTTCTGATCAGCATTAGTGAGGTAACCTGCCTGACAGACCCCAGCCAGGCCCTAAAGGAAAGTAACCTTGCAATAAACAATTCACTTTTGTTTAGTACAATTTCCTTGTTGCACTCCTTTCTGCCCATAATGGTCTTTCATTTTGTACAACTCCTTGGAGCTCCTTCCTGTCTGCTAGATTGGATGCTGCCTGACGCATCAATTGTTGAATAAAGCCAATAAGGTCTCTAAAATGTACTCAGTTGAGTTTTGTTTTTTAACACTATATATGTGGGTTTTTTTAATTTAAAATAAAAAAAAATTAATGTTTATTTCCTTTTAAGAGAGCGAGAGAGTACATGTGGAGGAGGGACAGAGACAGAGGGACACACAGAATCCCAAGCAGGCTACAGACTCTGAGCTGTCAGCACAGAGCCTGACGCGGGACTTGAACTCACGAATGACAAGATCATGACCTGAGCCAAAGTCGGATGCTCAACCGACTGAGCCACCCAGGTGCCTCTATGTGTGTTTTTTGGAACTCTACTTTGAACTGGCTCCCTTATTAATGAATTCAATAAAATCTTTGATGTGTTTTCATTTTATATTTGTATGAGAGGCATGATTTTTACCTTTTAAGATCTATCTTTTCACATTAGGTACATAATATGTGTAGTGCTTTTCTAGACGCTGATGGGAGGGTGAAAATTTTCTGTCTCCGCAATGGACTTTCTGGCTGGAATCAAATTAACATGAGACAGAGTAACAGGAGAAATCGAATTTAATAGTGCACATAATCGAATTTAATAGTGCACATACGAGGAACCCACATAGACATGGAAATTCCAAAGACAGGCAGAATGAGGTATACATGTCATTCTGAACTAAAGAGAAGAGGGTAGAGGCCTGGGACTTCAATGGGAAGCAATGCACCTCACAGGAAGATGAAAAAGAGTGTTTGGTAAACAAATGTTTGCTGGGCCATACAGAAACAATGGGACTTTTTTATTTTTATTTTTTTTTAACATTTATTCATTTTTGAGAGACAGAGAGAGACAGAGCATGATTGGGGAAGGGGCAGAGGGAGGAGGAGACACAGAATCCAAAGCAGGCTCCAGGCTCCGAGCTGTCAGCACAGAGCTCGATGCGGGGCCTGAACTCACGAACTTCGAGATCATGACCTGAGCCAAAGTCAGACACTCAACTGACTGAGCCACCCAGGCGCCCCCAGAAGACTTTGATCTAATAGGACTTGCTAGCTCATCTGTGTCTTCCACACCTAGTTCATATCGTACTATAGTTACCTATGGAGATACCTCTCTTCCCGGAGTAGGTTCTCGATCTAAATTATTTTTACGCAGTTGGGGGGGGGGGGGGGGAAAGAGCTTTCCCTGAGTCTGCTGGGTTTGATTGTTTTTTAATTCAAAATAATCTTCATGCCAAAGTGGCCCATCTTGGGGTGGCCTGCCCTCGGCTCCCTACATAAAGTGCTTTGTGTGTTTAACAAACACAGAACACATTTTCGAATGCCACATGCCGTATTAAGTGCTTTATAAATGTTAACTAATTCAATCCTCATAAGGGCCCTATATCACTTACGTGTCCCTTCAGCCCTTATCAGCCCGTCTTATCTAACTGAGGCTCATAATCCTGGTCAAGGTTGTATTATCACTAAGAACCAGGGCTGGGAGTCCAGGTGCAGACCTGTGTGAGGCTGGAACACACTGGTCTTTGGCACTAGGGCTCCCTTTAAGTGAGCCCGAGGGGTGGGGTGGGGGTGGGGGGGCTGGGGGTGGGGGGGGTGGGTGTGTAAGGAAAGGATCCCAACTTTATTTTGTGGCAAGCTGTGAGAAATAAGCCCGCTGACCCAATCAAAGGAGGGTCGTGGAGACTCAGAGCACAGAAAAGCAAGGCTTTAACCAACATTCTTGCAAGAGCTTGTGTGGCAGTGACAGCAGGCAATTTATCTCCTAGTGTGAAGTCCCTCCCCTGATTCCTCATTGGCTGAGTACTACAGAGGTTACAGCCTTACCTGGAAGCTGCCTATGCCCATGTAAGCAAAAAGTACCTTCCTCGAGGTACAGACTTCAGTTCTCTGGTGCATGCTCATTGCAAAGCCCTGGAAAAATACGCCTGGGAAATGGAGAGTGGAATAAGAACCTGAAAGTGAAGTATCTAAGGGTTTGGGACTCCACTGTGTGCGTGTTGGGGGTTCGTACACAGTTCCAATAGGTTTACTGTTAACTATACAGCACGGCTTTTATCTGGTATTTCTGAAAATGAATCCTCTCACTTCTCACTGAAACTGCACCTTTTTAAAAAAAATGTTTATTGGGGCGCCTGGGTGGCGCAGTCGGTTAAGCGTCCGACTTCAGCCAGGTCACCATCTCGCGGTCCGTGAGTTCGAGCCCCGCGTTGGGCTCTGGGCTGATGGCTCAGAGCCTGGAGCCTGTTTCCGATTCTGTGTCTCCCTCTCTCTCTGCCCCTCCCCCGTTCATGCTCTGTCTCTCTCTGTCCCAAAAATAAATAAACGTTGAAAAAAAAAATTAAAAAAAAATGTTTATTTATTTTTGAGAGAGAGACAGAGAGACAGAGAGAAAGAGCATCCGTGAGTGAGCAGGGGAGGCGCAGAGAGAGAGGGAGAGGGAGAGAGAGAATCCGAAGCAGTCTCCAAGCTGTCAGCACAGAGCCCGGAGTGGGGCTCGAACCCACTAACTGTGAGATCATGACCTGAGCAGAAGTCAGATGCTTAACTGACTGAGGCGCCCCTGAAGCTGCATCTTTAAGGGGCAAAAGGGTTGTGTGGACAGCGTGGAGGGGCTATGATAATGGGTTCTGCAGAGAAGCCTTCAGCCATGGAGGGACCCGCACTCTACCTGGGTGGTGTGGGGCATTGCTCTGACTGACGTGATGACCATTGTGCTGTGTTTCTGATAGAAGTCAGCTTAAAACTTGCCCCACTTCTTCTGCCAAGGGCCCTCTTCCTCCTCAGAAGGAGGAACTTAGTTTATTCTTTTTTTTTAATTTATGGTCACCATGCCCGTGGGAGAGTCAAGGTGATCGTGGGAGGCAGCATGATAACAGGGGGTAGGGCAACACTTGGAATCTGCTGGACTTGGGTACAAATCCAAGTTCTGTCCTTTATTGGGGAATAAGATTAGAATCCATTTAAATGAACATTACATCTCAGTGGGATTAAGTAAATGCTCCCATCTCTTTTCCTGCAGTCTGTGAACAAGATCTCAGCAAGGCCTTGGAGCTGGGCAAAGAGACTCAAGGGTCCAGAGTTGGAAGAGGGGCAGGGGAAATTGTTTTCCAACTGGCTGAGAAGATGGGTCTGTCTGCAGGTGCAGCTGCTGGAGGGCTAGTCCCTCGGGCTGAGCCACAGCCCCCACACTGCACGGGAGGAGACAGACTTAGAGCCAGCTCGGAGGCTGCTCCCCTGCCAGATGAAGATCTGTGACTGGCAGCTCCAGATCGACCCGGCCTTCCGGATTCCTGTTCCAGGGCAAAGGTCACTCAGCCATTTGAATCGTCCTTTTTTTTTTTTTTTTCCTTCCTCTCCAGCTTTGTTTACCTTATAAGGAAGGTCAACATTACCAAGTCGAAAGTGCCTGTTATCTTCCCCTCGGTTTCAACAAATAGTTCCCTGAGCCAGAACAGTCGGTGTGAAAGATGGCTGGGCATTCAGTCTTGCTGGCCGCTGTCTCAGTCTTGTCCGCCTGTCAACAAAGTAAGTCTCGGGCAGCGTGTGTGCGTGTGTGGCAGAGGGAGGGAGGTCCAGATTTTGAGTTTCATACTTACTTGCTGGAGCCCATGAGTGTGTGAGTGCCCGCTCCACTCTGGGTCATCAGCGCCTCCTTCCCTGGGAACAGATTTGGAACATTCCAAGGATTAGTTCTCCCAAAGGGGACGTGGTAGGCTTTCTGAGCCCAGCGCTTCTGCATTGTTTGTGGTTCCCACCCCCAGCCCAGTTCAAATGAGGGTAGAAGCCCACTAGCTATTAATGTGGAATGTGCCAAAGGAAACATTGTACCTGCTTGTAAACCGTGGCTGCCATTTCTGAAACACTGATCTTTTAATTAGTGTTTTCTTAAACAAACTGCCTATGGCAGGTATGATAATCAGGTCTAAAAAAATCTGCAGAAACACGAGCTTCAGGTTAAGTGACGAATCTAACTTTTAAAGCACCGTCCCACTAGGATTATTCGATATCTCGACTGCCTGGTTATGTAAAGGGCATTTGCTCCACGGGGGTCACATTTGCTCGGTTCTTATCATCTTATCCATGATCACCAACTTCACATGCTAAATGGGGAAAAGAGTCTGGGCACGGGTGAGCAAGACTCGGAACCAACCATGCATACTTCTTTATTTTTCCAAGTGCGCTCCTACCAGGAAGGGGGCAGAGCTGAGGACTGCTCAGGGTGCATGGGATAAAGTCCAGACCCGCATGCACACTTCATGTCTTGCCTAACCGGTCTGTTTTATGAGTTTATGAAACTGTTCTACCATAGGATACGCATTTTGTGGTTGGATTCACAGTGTTTTCCGGAGTAGTGGAGTAGAGCAGGATTTTTATCGCCAACTAAAGCAACACTTAGGTCTCAAGTGCCCCTGTGCTGACCCCATGGTTCACATAGGACTACACGTGAGCACTGCCGACCCCATGTGTGCCCTCATTCTGGTGCTGTGGGGAGCCCGGGAACAGGTCCACAGATGCCCCAGACAGAGCCTCTGTCAGCCTCACAGAGAGGTTTCTGTTTGCTGGTGGGTGCAGGGCTCCGCGAGAACTGTGGCCAGAGGTTAGGTGGGGGTGGGGAGAGGAGAGGAGACTGGGACAGTGGTGGCTGGTGGTGTTAGAAAGCAGAATTGAACTGGGTAAAATGTCAAGATCTTATTGGTTTATGGGGTGCCTGGGTGGCTCTGTCGGTTAAGCCTTCGAGTTCGGCTCAGGTCATGATCTTGAGGTCCGTGAGTTCGAGCCTCGCGTTGGGTGGGGTGCTGGACAGCTCAGAGCCTGGAGCCTGCTTGGGATTCTGTGTCTCCTTCTTTCTCTGCCCCTCCCTCCCTCACATTCTGTTTCTCTGTCGCTCTCTCTCAAAAATCAATGAAGATTAAAAAAAATTTTGAAGATCTTATTGGCTTTATTCAATGAGTCCTGAAACAGGCAGCATCCCATCTAGCAGGTAGAAAGGCGCTCTGGAGAGCTGTGCAAAGTGAAAGACTTTTACAGGCAGAAGGGGGCAGAACAGGAAGTTGCTAGTTTGTGATTATTTGTGGCAAAGGTCGTCTTCTTTTAGGGAATGGCAGGAGTCGGTCAGGCAGATTGCCTCTGTGGCGCTAACCACGTAATTCCAGATTGGCTGGTTTAAGATTCCACTTTTGGGAGAGGTTGAAACCGTAATTAAGTGAGGTGTTATGTCTAGGATTGGTGATGTTAGCATAGATGACTCCATTTTGAGCCTGTTGTCTCTTTTTTTAACAGTGATAGACAGGGAACATTTACTGGTTGGGTGGGGGAGAGAGAAAGAAGGAAGGAAGGAAGGAAAGAAAGAAAGAAAGAAAGAAAGAAAGAAAGAAAGAAAGAAAGGACATTACTGTTTGGTTGGCATTAAGAACCAGAATTTGCTGCTTCTACAGAAGTCTGGTGTTTATGGAGAGGGGGCCCCACATACCGTGGTAGAAGCAGGTTGAGTTTTGAAGACAGACAATCCCACATCTGTCCAGTTCAGACACTTAACAAGCTGGGTGCTCCTGGCCAGGATATTCTGTCCTTCAGTGTCCTCATCAAAGAAGGCTAAGCAGGGGTGCCTGGGTGGTTCAGTTAGTTGACTGTCTGACTTTGGCTCAGGTCATGGTCTCGTGGTTTGTGGGTTCAGGCCCCATGTTGGGCTTTGCACTGACAGCACAGAGTCTGCTTGGGATTCTGTGTCTCCCTCTCTCTCTGCCCCTCCCTTGCTAGTGCTTCCTCTCTCTAAACACACACACACACACACACACACACACACACACACACAAACAAACATTAAAAAAAGGAGGGTCGAACAGGACACTGGGTGAGAAGTGCCCACCAGCATCCTTGGCCTGGGGTTGGCACTCAGCATGACTAGTCCCCATCATCGCTGCTTCCCCACAGAAGGAAGCTGCTGCTGGACTGAGAGGCAGCCACACGATGGCTCTGTGTCTGCACAGAGTCCGACATGGGGCGTGAACTCATGAACCACGAGATCATGACCTGAGCCAAAGTCAGATGCTTGACTGGCTGAGCCACCTAGGCACCCCTCAGGTAGTTTTAAAGTGATGTTAGGAGGGGAAAGAAAATTGACGCACTCCAGAAAAGGTAAAAGAGCCTTTCTGTCCTCATCCCGTTATCCCCGCGGTAGCCATGGTGTCTCTAAGGCCCCTGACCTGAAAGAACAGAGAGGGGCTTCTCCTCCTTGGGACTGTGCTGGCCCAACTGAATCCTTCTGCCTGCAGCTGTATGTGGGCTGGTTGGGGAGCATCCAAACAGCTGTGCCCCCGACTGAAGCTCTTTCCTCACATTTGCTGCCTTTACAGACAGGTGCAACCAGGTGCTATGAATAGCCTTGAGGGAGACAGCCCTTCCTAAGCTTTCGCGTAGTCACAGCTTCATCTCGAAGCTCTGGGTTCTTGCACCATCGCCAATGTGTAAATCAAGGAATGCACATCTTTCATGGTTCCCTTCTTACAGATGGAAACAAGAAGCCTTACCGAGTGTTTTCTCCAAGGCTGTGGAACAACTTAGAAACAGTGGGAGCAGCGGGGTGCAGATCAGCAAGGGCCTGCAGATTTTCTCGGCTGCAGTCAGATCTCCTTTCTGGCTCCAGGCGGACCCTTGAGCTATTGGCCCCTCTGGATTTATGCTGCCTTGAGAGGATTTAGCCCGGGTTTGGAAACAGTGCCCAGTCCCACATTTTCGGTCTCTTCACTGTGCTCTCTCAGGCTTCAGGGATGCCACTGCAGTTTGAATGAGAGACTCTAGTCCTAAGTATTTACACCCTTTCAGACATTCAGCTACAGCTTTTAGATCCTGAGCAACAGTTTACTCATAGCAGAGAGGAATTCAGGGGAAGGGAATAGTCCCGCTCTGTGAGGCCTTACTAACCCAGGCTCGCTATTTACTGACTTGTCAGAGGGGAGATCATATTGTTTCTCTGGAGGAAATGCATCACACCTGATACTGTCACACAAGCTAAAAACTTGGTGTGGAAAAGGAAACTGGTATTGAAACATTAGCAAGTAGGAAAGGGACATGGAGGTATTAAAATAAGTGAGACCAGAAGAGCGTTGGAGGGAACTGGAAAGGAACTGTGGCTGGAAGACATCATCCGAAGGGAACTAATAGGCCCCAGCGCTAATCATGGTGTAAAAAGAGGGTGAGAAGGACAGGAGGTGAGAATAACTGACCAAGGAGGAAGTGTGGGTCCAAAAGTGAATGAGGTTTATGGGATTGACTGTCAGATGTAAGTGACTCCAGCACAGGGTTGGATGATCTAACACAACAGCTGTGGCCAATGAAGGACAACAAAGTCATGATCATTTTATAGTAGTGAAACTGAGTCACACAGGAAGCCATCATCCTCCAAAGTTTTCTTGTGACCCTCCCTCCTGGCTCTCATCATGTCCAGGCAGCCACTGATCCGTTTTAGGTCACTGTGGATTCATTTGCATTTTTGAGAATTTTATGTAAATGAAGCTATACAGTAATACTCTCTTCTGATCTTGCTGCTTTCATCCAACATAATTAGTGTGAAGTTCATCCATGTTGTTTCATGTATCAATAGTTAATTCTTTTTTTTTTTTTAAGTTCATTCATTTTGAGAGACAGAAACAGAGTAGGTGAGTGGGGGAAGGGCAGAGAGAGGGAAAGAGAATCCCAAGCAGACTCTGCACTGTCAGCCCAGAGACCTACGTGGGTCTCAAACTCATAAGCCGTGAGATCATGACCTGAGCTGAAACCAAGAGTCAGACGCTTAACCGACTGAGCCACCCAGGTGACCCAACAGTTCATTCCTTTTTACTGTCTTACAGTATTTCTCTTATATAGATATGGCACATATACCACAATTTGTTTATCCATTAGTTTGTTGATCAACATTTGTGTTAGGGTTCTCCAGAGAAGCAGAACCAATACAGCAGATGCACACACACACACTCACTCACTCACTCACTCACTCACTCACACAGAGGCATTTATTTTTAAAAATTGATTCATGCCACTGCGGGGGCTGGAGGCTCTGAAATTTGCAGGGTGGGCTGGAAGCCTGGAAATTCCAGCAAGAGTTGTTGTTGCGGTATTGAGTCTCAAGGCAGTGTGGAGGCAGAATTCTTTTTTCTTTGGGTAATGTCCATCTGTTCTCTTCAGGCCTTCAACTGATTGGATTAGGCCCACCACATCAAGGAGTGGCTTTACTCAGAATCTGCTGATGTAAATGTTCATCATATTCAAAAAATATCTTCACAGAACCATCTAGATTGGTGTTTGACCAAACAGCTGGGCACCATGGCCTAGGCTACTTGACACAAAATTAACCATCACAGAGTTGTTCCTAATTTTGGGCTATTATGAATAAAGATGCTATGAATATTTGTGTACAAGTCTTTGTATGGACATATAATTTAATTTTTCTTGGAGAAATCACTAGGAGTGGAGTGACTGGCTATACAATCTACGTATGTCTAAGTAGAACATCCCTTCCAAATGGTTTCCCAAAGTGATTATACCATTTTACATTCCTGCCAGAGTCTTTGAGAATTCTCATTGCTCTTATAGCCTCACCTGTCTTTTTTAATTGATATGGTCTGTCTTTTGAATTTTAAACATCTTAATATGTATGCAGTGGTATCTAATTATGGTTTGAATTTGTGTTTTTCTAATGAATAGTGATGTGCCACATTTTAATTGTTAATTCCTCTATACTTGCAGGTTATTTTGCTTTGCATGTAGGAAAGGCAAGATTAAAATACAAAGTTACGCCCCCAGCAGTCTCTGGGTCACCAGAGTTTGAGAGAATATTTCGTGCACAGTAAGTAATGCTTCCTCCACCCTTCAGTGGTCACATATAGACAATTCTGATGAAGGGAAAGATGTGCAGAGAAGATATCTCATTGTAACAAACCAGTCTTCACAGCCATGCCCCTTCTCATGATGCTCAAAGCTTGAAGTATTTAGTACCTGGAGCCTTTATCCACCTATGTTATGAATTCAGAAGATGCATTTACAGAAAAGGCAGGGATCTTAAGAATGACCGGTATACATCTTTAAGCATGGCAGTTTGGTTAAAGAGCCCCTCCAGTACCCTTAGAATTCAATAGCCTCAAGCTGGATTAGCTATGACATCCATCTTCTATCTTAATTTTTCCTTTCTCCTTGAAACAGAGGTGGGTCATTATCATCCTCTGCCCATGAACCATTTCCTGAAATCCAAACCGTGTAAGAATGAGAAAGATTCCCATTTCATACATGTAGTGATTTTGATCATCTTGTCTTTTCAGATCTCTACAGAATGTTCTGCAGCAGCCACACCATGAGTTTGGTTGCTGCAGATGCTAGGGCTCCCTTTTTATTTCATCCCCCAGATAAGTGCTTTTAGAAACATTGCACACGTCACCATTTATATATCATTCTATTCTTTTGTTAACACTGTGGGATTTTTTCATCTATGTCATGAGTGACGTAGGCCTATAATTTTCCTTTCTTATATGATGTTTGTCCCATTTTGATATCAAGATTATACTAGTCTCATGCAATGAGTTAGAGAATTATTCTCTCAGAGAATTTTAATAAGATTGGAAGAGTGTGTTCCTTCCAAGTTCTTAGAATTTGCCTATAAAATGATCTGAACCTGGTGTTTGCCTTGTGGAAAAATGTTAAACTATGGAATTTTATTTCTTTAATGATAAGTGGGTTATTCAGCTTTTTATACATCTTGAATCACTCTGGGCAAGTCATGGTCCTTGAGCTGACAGCATTGTTCTCTTGTCCATCTCTTTGCTTCAACAGGGGTTGCACAGACTACTCTCTAGGCTTGAGCATTGGGATGAATACCACTGTTGGTAGAAGAGATAGGTTTTTTTTTTATATATATATGAAATTTATTGACAAATTGGTTTCCATACAACACCCAGTGCTCATCCCAAAAGGTGCCCTCCTCAATACCCATCACCCACCCTCCCCTCCCTCCCACCCCCCATCAACCCTCAGTTTGTTCTCAGTTTTCAACAGTCTCTTATGCTTTGGCTCTCTCCCACTCTAACCTCTCTCTCTTTTTTTTTTTCCTTCCCCTCCCCCATGGGTTCCTGTTAAGTTTCTCAGGATCCACATAAGAGTGAAACCATATGGTATCTGTCTTTCTCTGTATGGCTTATTTCACTTAGCATCACACTCTCCAGTTCCATCCACGTTGCTACAAAAGGCCATATTTCATTTTTTCTCATTGCCACGTAGTATTCCATTGTGTATATAAACCACAATTTCTTTATCCATTCATCAGTTGGTGGACATTTAGGCTCTTTCCACAATTTGGCTATTGTTGAGAGTGCTGCTATGAACATTGGGGTACAAGTGCCCCTATGCATCAGTACTCCTGTATCCCTTGGATAAATTCCTAGCAGTGCTATTGCTGGGTCATAGGGTAGGTCTATTTTTAATTTTCTGAGGAACCTCCACACTGCTTTCCAGAGCGGCTGCACCAGTTTGCATTCCCACCAACAGTGCAAGAGGGTTCCCGTTTCTCCACATCCTCTCCAGCATCTATAGTCTCCTGATTTGTTCATTTTGGCCACTCTGACTGGCGTGAGGTGATACCTGAGTGTGGTTTTGATTTGTATTTCCCTGATAAGGAGTGACGCTGAACATCTTTTCATGTGCCTGTTGGCCATCTGGATGTCTTCTTTAGAGAAGTGTCTATTCATGTTTTCTGCCCATTTCTTCACTGGGTTTTTTTTTTTTTTTTAATTTTTTTTTTTTTTAACGTTTATTTATTTTTGAGACAGAGAGAGACAGAGCATGAACAGGGGAGGGGCAGAGAGAGAGGGAGACACAGAATCCGAAACAGGCTCCAGGCTCTGAGCTGTCAGCACAGAGCCTGATGCGGGGCTTGAACTCACGGACCATGAGATCATGACCTGAGCCGAAGTCGGACGCCCAACCGACCAAGCCACCCAGGCGCCCCAGAAGAGATAGTTTTAAGAGATGCATAGACATAGATTATTTTCAACAAAATTTTATTGTGGTAAGAACATGTAGCATGAGCTATATACCTTCTTAAAAAATTTAAATGTATAAAACATTGCTGTTACTAGAGATACAGTGTTTTACAGCACATCTCCAGAGCTTGATCTCTTACTTGACTAAAACTTTATGCCCAAGATATGATTTTCAGTAACAGTGAACAACATGATGAGAAAGTCATGTCCATTTCAATTGTCTTTGAATCTTTATGATTATGTCAAGTGGAAAGTATTGGTTTGGTCCCAGTATGTCCCAATTCTAATATTTACTTTGTCAGAGTAATGATGTATGTGGTCTGAAAATCAAGTGAGATTACATGCCCGAAAGCAACAGATAACTCTCCTTACTGCCAATCTAGCCTTAGAGACAACCATTGGCAACCTTGTGACTAGCACTTTTGGCATTTACTTCCATATTTCTAAACACTATGCTTTCACTGCTATTCATTGATTCACAATTTTTAGACATTATCAATCAGTTTCCTTTTATGGAAGAAAGAATTTCATGTTTCTCCACTTCTTTTCCTTATGTCTATCCTCCAGTACATCACTTTGTTGAGTTAAACCAATAGCCAATGTTTATATTATTCTAATTATAAGTAACGTTCAAAGCTGAGTCCAATAATATACTATGATTTCATCTCCTTGTGAATTTTTTGTTTTACCTGGGATTAGTGACTGCCTCATTGTTTATTTGTTTGCTTAGTTTCATCCTCAAATCTTTAACAGAACTGAAAAAGTCTCCTCTTAATACATTCAAATACATTAATCTAGTAATGCCTTTTGGTTTTTTTTTTTTTTTTTTGGATTATCTCTGTTAGAGTCCTTTTTTTTTTTTTTTTTTTTTTTTTTTTGAGTCCTCAATCTTTCTGCTCCCATCTGGAGGTTGCTCTTTAAACGTGCTACCTGCTGTCATTGTGGGGATTTTTGTCATCATCCTCAGGAATTTCCCTTATATTTTCTTGATTTGGATCGCCTGTTTCCTGGATCTTCTATTTTCCTATTTATTGGTTTTCTCTCATTTTGGTGGAACATACCTTGCAGACGTTTTCTGAGAGAGGGTGAATAGTTGGTCAAATTTTGAGACTTTCCACTTCTAAATATGCCTTTATTCTACCTTACAGTTGATTGATGGTTTGGTTAGGCATATATTTCTATGTTAAAAATCCTTACCGT
Source organism: Lynx canadensis (assembly GCF_007474595.2). NCBI lineage: Eukaryota > Metazoa > Chordata > Mammalia > Carnivora > Felidae > Lynx > Lynx canadensis. The sequence goes on along the minus strand of NC_044306.2, from coordinate 86,660,431 downwards.
CAGAATTTTGAAAATATTCCTCTTTTATTTTCTAATTTCCACTGATATTGTTGTGATGTTCTGTGCTATGCTGATTCTTGATTTTTTGTTTGGAAACTGTGCAAGCTTTAGGATCTTCCTAAATCCCAGTGTCCTAAGATGGTATGGTTCTGTGCTTGCTTGGAGGCATTTGTCTTCACTATGCTAAACCCTAGATGAGACTTTTTCATGGCTTGAAAACTCATGTCTTTCTTGTTCTGGAATTTTCTAAAAATATTTTTACCCTGAATTTCCTCTTCATTTTCTCTGTTCTTTTATTCTTAAAATCTGCATTAGTTGTATGTTGATCCTCGGACTGGTCATCTAGTTTTCTTTTATCTTTGGTTTTTCATCTTCTTGGGTTTTTGTTCTTTCTGGGAAATTCCTTGAACTTCTGTTTACTGATCTTTTGTGTATTTTATGTATGTATGTATGTATGTATGTATGTATGTATGTATTTATGTATGTATGTATTTAAATCCAAGTTAGTTAACATACAGTGTAATAATAATTTCAGCAATAGAATTTAGTGATTCATCACTTACATATAACACCCAGTGCTCATCCCAACAAGTGTCCTCCTAAATGCCCCTCACCACTTAAGCCCTTCCCCACCCAATACCCCGCCAGCAGCCCTCAGTTTGTTCTCTGTATTTAAGAGTTTCATGGTTTGGTTCTCTCTGTTTTTGTATTATTTTTGCTTCTCTTCCCTTATGTTCATCTGTTTTGTATCTTAAATTCCTATGGTATTTGTGTTTCTCTGACTGACTTATTTTGCTTAGCATAATACACTCTAGTACCATCCACATTGTTGCAAATGGCCAGATTTCATTCTTTTTGATTGCCAAGTAATACTCCATTGTATATATATATACCACATCTTCTTTATCTATTCATCAATTGATGGACATTTGGGCTCTTTCCATACTTTGGCTATTGTCGATAGTGCTGCTATAAACATTGGGGTGCATGTGCCCCTTTGAAACAGCACACCTGTATCTCATGGATAAATACCTAGTAGTGCAATTGCTGGGTCATAGGGTAGTTCTATTTTTAATTTTTTGAGGAACCTTCATACCGTTTTCTAGAGTGGCTGCACCAGCTCACATTCCCACTAGCAGTGCAAAAGGGTTCCCCTTTCTCCGCATCCTCGCCAACATCTGCTGTTGCCTGAGTTTGTTGGTGTTAGCCATTCTGACAGGTATGAGGTGGTATCTCATTGCGGTTTTGATCTGTATTTCCCTGATGATGAGTGATGTTGAGCATTTTTTCATGTGTCTGTTAACCATCTGAATGTCTTCTTTGGAGAAGTGTCTATTCATGTCTTTGCCCATTTCTTCACTGGATTTTTGTCCTTTGGGTGTTGAGTTTGATAAGTTCTTTATAGGTTTTGGATAGTAACCCTTTATCTGATATGTCATTTACAAATATCTTCTCTCATTCCATTGGTTTGCCTTTTAGTTTTGCTGATTGTTTCTTGTGCAGAGGTTTTTTTTTTTGTTTTTTTTTTTTTGTTTTAATCTTGATGAGCTCCCAATAGTTCATTTTTCCTTTTGTTTCCTTTGCCTCTGGAGACATGTCAAGTAAGAAGCTGCTGTGGCCAAGGTCAAAAAGGTTGTTGCCTGTTTTCTCCTCTAGGATTTTGATGGCTTCTTTTCATCCATTTTGAGTTTATTTTGGTGTATGGTGTAAGAAAGTGGTCTGGGTTCATTCTTCTGCAGGTCACTGTTCAGTTTCCCCAACACCATTTGCTGAAGAGACTGTCATTTTTCCACTGGATATTCTTTCCTGCTTTGTCAAAGATTAGTTGGCCATATGTTTGTGGGCAGATTTCTGGGTTCTCTGTTCTGTTCTATTGATCTATGTGTCTGTTTTTGTGCCAGTACCATACTGTCTTGATGATGACAGCTTTGTAATACAGCTTGAAGTCTGGGATTGTGATGCCTCCAACTTTGGTTTACTTCTTCAGGATTTCTTTGGCTATTTGGGGTCTTTTCTGGTTCCATATAAATTTTAGGATTATTTGTTCTAGCTCTGTGAAGAATGCTGGTGTTATTTTGATAGGGATTGCATTGAATATGTAGATTGCTTTGGGTAGTGTTGACATTTTAATAATACTTGTTCTTTCAATCCACGAGCATGGAATGCTTTCCTATTTTGTGTGTGTGTGTCTTCTTCAATTTCTTTCATAAGCTTTCTCTGCTTTTCAGTATATAGATTTTTCACCTCTTTGGTTAGGTTTATTCCTAGGTATTTTATAGTTTTTGGTGCAATTGAAAATGCGATCAATTCCTTGATTTCTCTTTCTGCTGCTTCATTATTGGTGTATAGAAAGGCAACTGATTTCTGTACATTGGTTTTATATCCTGCGACTTTGCTGAACTCATATATCAGTTCTAGCAGTTTTTTGGTGGAGTCTTGGGTTTTCCACATAGAGTATCATGTCATCTGGGAAGAGTGAAAGTTTGACTTCCTCCTTGCCAACTTGGATGCCTTTTATTTCTTTGTGTTGTCTCATTGGTTACTGATCTTTTAAAAAAGTTTCAGATATCAATTTCAATTTCTAATAATTAATTTTTATTCTTTCATTGTTCTTTAGTTGTTGCTGCTGCTACTAAATAATCCCTTTTTTGTTTTATGGAGGCAATTTATTCTCTTATATCAGAGGACTTTAATAATAATATATATTTTTTAATGTTTATTTATTTTTGAGAGAGCAGAGACAGAATGCAAATGGGTTAGGGGCAGAGAGAGAGGGAGACACAGAATCTGAAGCAGACCCCAGGCTCTGAGTTGTCAGCACAGAGCCCGACATGGGGCTCAAACTCATGAGCGCCTCAATAATAATATTTTTTTAAATTCCATGTATTGTTTCTGCTTTTTCTTTTTCTTTTTGAAAAAAATTTTTTGGGGTACCTGGGTGGCTCAGTCGGTGAAATGTCCGACTTTGGCTCAGATCATGATCTAACGGTTTGTGGGTTCAGGCTCTGCTTCAGGCTCTGTGCTGACAGCTCAGAGTCTGGAGCCTGCTTCGGAATCTGTGTCTCCCTCTCTCTCTCTCTGCCCCTCCCCTACTCACAGTCTGTCCCTCCCTCTCAAAAATGAATAAATGTTAAAAAAAAGTTAAAAAAAATTTTTTTAATGTTTATTTATTTTTGAGAGGGAGAGAGAGAGAGAGACAGAGCATGAGTGGAGAAGGGGCAGAGAGAGAGAGGGAGACATAGAATCTGAAGTAGGCTCCACGGTGTGACGTGGGGCTCAAACCCACGAACTGCAAGATCATGACCTGAGTCGAAGTCAGATGGTCAACTGACTGAGCCACCCAGGTGCCCCATCATTTCTGTTTTTTTCTAAGTTCCTTCTTATTTGTCTATTTTGTCCTTTGCATTTCAATTTTATTTATTATTTGCCCATTTAATATTTATTGAGCACCTCTATATATCTGGCATTGTGTGATATATCCAGTAGCTTGGGATGTATCAATGAAAAAATTAGATAAAGATCCTTGTCTGTTGAAGTTTACCTCATAGCCAGAAAAGACAGAAAATAAACCATAAGCAGGTAATATTATAAGAAAATAATATATTATGCAAGAGGTGGTAAGTGTTAAGAAAGAAAAGAAAAAGGAAAACACAGAGGGGTGGGTTGCTGGGAGGTGAGTCGGGGGTAGGTTGCTGTTTAGGGTGGTCGGTGTAGACCCCACTAAGGTAGCACTTGAGCAACAGCTTACACAGCAGGTAAGGGGGTTAGCCACATGAACACGCAGAGAAAACATTCTTTTTTTTTTTTTAAATTTTTCTTAACGTTTATTTATTTTTGAGACAGAGAGAGAGCATGAACAGGGGAGGAGCAGAGAGAGAGGGAGACACAGAATCTGAAACAGGCTCCAGGCTCTGAGCTGTCAGCACAGAAACCGATGCGGGGCTCGAACTCACGGACCGTGAGATCATGACCTGAGCCGAAGTCGGATGCCCAACCGACCAAGGCACCCAGGCGCCCCGCAGAGAAAACATACTTGAGGCAGAAGGAATGACCAGTGCGAAGACCCTAAGTGGAAATGTGCCTGGTGGGTTAGCAAGGAAGTTAGTGTGGTTGAGAGAAGGAGCTGACAGAAAGTGGTAGGAGGGAAAGTCAGAAAGGTAGTAGATGGACCACGTAGGGCCCTAAAGGCCATTGTAAGGCCTTTGGCTTTTCTCGGAGTGAAATGGAAAGTCATTATAAAGTTTTGAGCAGAGGAGTAACATGATTTTATATTTTATTTTATTTTTAAAGTTTTTATTTATTTATTTTGAGAGAGAGAGAGAGAGAGAGAGAATGAGCAGAGGAGGGGCAGAGAGAGGGGGACAGAGGATCCAAAGCAGGCTCTATGCTGACATCCGAGAGCCCGATGCAGGGCTCGAGCTCATGAACCACGAGATCATGACCTGAGTCGAAGTCAGGCACTTAATTGACTAAGCCACCCAGGCACCCATGATCTTATACTTTAAAAGGATCCCTTGGTCTGCTTTGCTGAGAACAGTCTATATGAAGGCATTGGTAGAAGCAGAAAATTCAGTTAGGAAGCTAACTTGAACCAGGGATGTAGCAGTAGAGATGGTGAGAAATGGTCAGATTCTGGATACGTTTTGAGGGTAGAGCCAAGAGAATTTCCTGACATAATAAATATGGCATGTGAGAAGCATCAAGAATGACCTTGGATTTTTGTTCTGAGCATCCTGGGAGAGATGAGAGAGACAACAGAGAGACAAGGCAGTGGGAGGAGCAGTTTTGGGGGGAAGACCGGGAGGTTCCTTTTGACATGTTGTGTCTGAGATGTGACTTATGCTACAGCTAAGGAGAGACTGTAAGCATTGTCATCGACTAAGCTACTCAGATCGTTTGTTCTTGCATCATAAACTGCCTCGTACATTGTTTACACATCTAAGTGGAGAGAAGCAGGGACGTGGGTATAAAAATCTGCATTTCAGCATAGAGATTGGAACCGGAAGTATAAATTCAAGAGTTATTGGCCATTGGCACACAAAGATGATTTACAGCCATGAGATTGGAAGAAATTTTTTTTTTTTAGTTTTTTTAGAAGAAATCTTAAGGGAGTGGGTGTAGACAAAGGAGAAGGGAGAGAAGAGGAGCAAGGACTGAACCAGCCTTAGAGGTCAAGAAGACAAGGGTCCAGCAAAGAGATCTGAGCAAAGGAGACCTTAGAAGCTTTACTCAAATATCAAGTGATCCTTGGTTGGCTATCTGTGCAAATTTAGTAAAGAGCATCAGAAAATGATGGGACTCTGTGTGCATGGGTGGGGCTCAGTAGAGTGGGCAGCTCACTAAAGGGTGATTGATCGGCAGCAGCTTCCTTTTGTAGAGGAAAACCCGTAAGCCCCCTGTGGGGGCAGGCAAGGATGGGATGAGGGAGGAGGATGGGTAAATAGGTCTCACTTCTAGAAACCTGAAAGTGTGGTGGGTGAACGAAGGAAGGTTCTTCCACTATGTAGTATGTAGGTTCGCGTGGCTTTCAGTACAAGATTTTACCCTCACCCCCCCCACCATTGTTCCTAGACCTCACGAGATTCTCTGGTTCTGGTTCTCTAGACGATAGACCTCCCATCTCCTGTGATGGGGTAGTAGGGGTGGGGATCAGAGGTGGAGGGGAGCTAAAGCACTCCTTATTATAGTCTGCCCACCAGTTCTTCTGTTTTAGCTCGGACTCACGGGTACCTGGTGCCCCCAGTTCCTGAGTGTCCTGGGTTCTGGGATAAGCGGTGCATTAGTCTTCCTTGGACCTTCCTTGTGCAGGTGCTTAGGCTTCATCTGTCTGTGCTCTGTCAGCTCAGCTGCTGTTCCCTTGAGTGCCGTCCTTATTCAGAAATTGACTAACGTCTCTCTTCCGCTGTTGTGTCTACTCCCATTCTCCTTGTTCTTGACTTTGTATCTATTTTTTTTTTTTCCTTTCCTGGCATTTTAGTGAGGTTTCAGGAGGGAGAAGAAATAAACATGGGTTCAATCTGTCACATTTAGCAGGGAGTATGTATTCTCAACACCTCCGGACCATCCATTCTCCTGTTCGACAGAGGGAGGGTCTCATGCTCAGAGCCTTCAGCAATCAACAGCATCTAATGAGAACTTGGCAAATTTTGTTCTCATGGGATTTATTTTTATACTTATTCTTTATTTCGAAAGTGATATTCTTTTTCTACTCATAAAATTGCATTCTCCCTAATTTAAGGGAAAAAATAGTTGATTTATAGAAAGATCATAAGTGGTATACGGAGATGTTAAAATGTTGACAGTGATATATGAATGCTTGAAGTTAGGGAGACACTGTTCTATTTATAAAAATCATCACAGGAGGAAATTCCACATCGTCCCACTTTGTCTTCTGTCGTCTGAGAACATTCTGTTGGGGAGTGTTGGGCTTCCAGCACTCGAAATCCTCGGGCCGCTTCTGGTTCTGTTTGTTCTTACACTTTCCACAAATTTGATTTCTTTCAAGTTATTGCTTTCTCCCTTCTCTTCTATCGCTGGACACCATTTCCAAATATTTCTCTTAAATGTCTGTTTATCAAAAAGTATACAAACCGAATTTCCTTGTTAGAAGTGTTTTGTTTGTTCTGTTTGATTAATCGTGGCAGAATGAAGAGGGGTTAAAAAATAATAGCCAATAATTGGGGCAGAGGGAGTGAATTTGGAGTCATAAAATACCTTCAAGAGTACAGTAGTAATTGTCCTAGGTTTCTCTGAAGAGTGAGTGGGGATGGGCCTACTCACTTCCGTGAATTTCTTCTTAGATGTTCCATAGCACCAGCCCAAGTTCTTGCCTTAGGTTCTAAGGTTTAGGTAAATCAGGTCAAACCAGATTAAATTCATTGCTAGTAAAGCCATTTTGATTTTATCTGAGGTAGTTAGGGCATGATCCCCTGGATAACCAGGTCATTCCAAAGCCTATTTGGCTATAGGGTAGGCTTCCTTGAGCTCTGCAAATCCCTAAGAGAAAATGTACTTTCCTTTTTGGCTCTTCTGGACCAAAGCATTGAGTCCTTCAGCCTCCTTTGAACATCTTATGACCTTGGCTATACCAGAAATGCTGTCTTTTCCTCTACTCTTTTTTCCTGCTGCTTTTCCCTAAGTATGGCCAAGAAGCCTGGCGTTAGGGCTAATCCTGTCCCTAAGTGGGACCTGACGTCTTATAACAATCACTTCCAGGTCCCTCTCACCACCCCAGAAGTACCTATTTCCTGTCTCAACATCACCTCAGGTTGGATAATCATTTGCCAAGCAGAGATGATGATTCTGGAGCCCAGTTTACCCATGTTACCAGTCCCAGGTAACTTGAGAGTTAGAGTCCCCCATCCACTCCCACTTTCCTTCCTACCGTGAGGGCCTTAGAGACTGTTATGCCCAGAATTCGTGATCCCCAAATACCCCCAGGGAGCCAAGTCCGGTGTAAAAGCAAAAGAGCCTTTATTCGAGCTAGCTCGAGCTCAATCCCCTACCTGCACCGACGCAGCAGTGAGATACCAGGGAGAGAGCGAGTTTCAAAAGGACAAAGGTTTTATTGGGGCCTAGGGGCAGTTGGTGAAGTAATGGCTGTGGCCTCAGCCGATTGGCTGGGGAAGGGTCCGAGTCCTGTTAGGCAGGTGGGGGGGTGGGGGGAGGAGGTGTGGTCCAGGTGAAGGACACAGAACAAGATGGAGTCGGCCGGCATAGGCCCGCCCTTTCAAGATGACATTTTCTAGAGTTTTGCAGTCTTTTGCCAGAACACACTTTTAAACTTGTGAACAAAGCAACTATAGTTTCAACAAGGGCCAGTCCTTCTTGTTATTGCTAAGCTTAGAAAATTCTATCTGGTCTAATTTGAGTACCTTGATCCCTTTAGATTGAAGGCTTTTATAAATCTCAAAAGTAGATCCAAGTAATACCTTGATCTTGTGGCAATTTAAGTACATTCCCTCTGATTCTGTTCTCACCAGAAGAGACGAATAGCTGCTAATGACCCCACTCTTTTTCATACAGTTGGGGATCATTATCTTCATTATCTTTCATCTTCTATATTTTGAGGCTAGGTAGTAATAATTCTTCAGCTTCTTCCCCCAAATTATGAAAAAATTTTGGTTGTTCTCTTTAGACTAAAATTTTTCATGTTATTTCTAAACCTGAAGCCTAGAAGTATATGCAGTGTCCCAACCAATGGTTTCATTAGTGCTGGGTAAGATAGAAGGAAATCCTCTCACGTAGTTCTTTTAATGCATCCTTATTTGCTTAATATTGAACTACTCATTTCCTGTTCCAGAATTAGCCTGCCACACAAGTAAACCCAATCATCCTGAATCTGAGTACTCTTCAGAAACATTTCCCTCCTCTTACTCTACTATAGCTGTAAATTTTGTTGCTGTTGTTATTGTTGCTTTTCCACTTACTTTTTATAGTCATTTCAAACTCAAATCCTGAAAATTTGAAATTAAAACTAGTGGCTCTAACTTATGTCTAAAAACTTTGGAGAGGGGCACCTGGGTGGCGCAGTCGGTTAAGCGTCCGACTTCAGCCAGGTCATGATCTCGCGGTCCGTGAGTTCGAGCCCCACGTCAGGCTCTGGGCTGATGGCTCGGAGCCTGGAGCCTGTTTCGGATTCTGTGTCTCCCTCTCTCTCTGCCCCTCCCCCGTTCATGCTCTGTCTCTCTCTGTCCCAAAAATAAATAAACGTTGAAAAATAAAAAAAATAAAAACTTTGGAGAAAGGAAAATTCACACAAAAAAATTTTCAGGTATTCTGTAACACTGGGATTATAGTAATGTGAGTCACCTACTTTTGTAATAGGTTAGTACAACAACAAATAAGTCAAATAAAAAACAGTAAACACATCTCCATTTTTCTTACAAGTGCACCCATCTTAGATATTAGCTGAATGCATAAGATGTATTTATCCACTGAATTAGAAAGGGCTAGGGGTCCCCAAGGCCAGAGAATGACTCTAAATGATGAGTTCTTCATCCTTCTCCACAAACTGCCTGTATTCGTCAGTTTGGGCTGCTGTAACAAAATAACACAGACTGGGTGGCTTAAACAACACACATTTGTTTTCTCACACTTCTGGAGGCTGGGCGATCATGACCTTGATCTAAGATCAAGGTTCCCGCTGCTTGGATTTCTGCTGAGAGCTCTCTTCTCTGGGCTCACAGATGGCTGCCTTCTTGCTGTGTCCTCACTTGTCCTTTCCTTGGTGTGTGCACGCAAGCACAGACAAGGGGCTGGGCAGAGTGAGTCTGGTGGGTGTCAAGAGCTCTCTGGTGTCTCTTCTTATAAGGACACCAATCCCATTCATTAGATCAGGGTCCCCCACTTCTGACCTCATTCTAGCCTTAATTACTTCCTTACTCCACATACAGCCACGCTGGAGATTAGACCTTCATCATATGAATTTTGAGGGACACAAACATTCATGCCACCACCAAATAGCTCTGCACACAAGCTGGGTGAGCCTCCGGAAGCGGGGGGATGAGGAGCGGCAGGAATTTGGATGAGCTGCAAGCCTCACTCCCTCATCGGTTCATCCCTTTGCTTATCAGCGGCACCACTGAAGTGGTGGTTAGAGTCTTGCCCTCCTGCTATTCATGGCAAATGTCCTCTGGTGTTCCCGCACAAGGGTTGCTTGACAAGGAGCAATTTAGATAGTTACGAATCTATATAGAAAGATTAACTTCAGCACCTTTCATCCCCGAGCCTTTTCTGAGCATATTAACCTGTTGCTCTGACCCTCGGCCAGTGCAATAATTGAAAAGACTTTGCAGGGTCAAAAGGCAGCAGACCGGGGCTGGGTCATCTGTTAATAGTGCGAGCTGCTCGTGGCGGTGTGCAGCCCGCTGCTTCAGAATGAGTCACCCAAACAGAAGGAGAAAGAAAAATGAGCAAACAAAAACTTGAAAGAGAAGAAGCTCCTACGAAGTCTCCTTTAAGTTGTCTCGTCTGTTTTTATTTTTTGAAAGATGTCGTACCATTAGAAACGTACTATAGCTAATTAGGTTTTTCCCTTCAGCGCATGGTTCAGATTTTCTATGAACAAGATTGCTATACGCTGTGTCCTGTTGTGCGTTTAAATCTAATAGCAGAGATATTCACAAGTGTTTTAGGTCAGAGGTCTCCCAGATGACATGTACATGCTGAGGGCGAACTAAGTCATCCGCTGTGAGCACGAGGAAATTTTGGAGCTTCTATTTATATTTGCTCTTAGAGTCTCATTCTTGAATTTCTGTTTTGTGTGGGTTTTATAGTGTATGTGATATATTTTTCCAGCTGATTGTGTTTGCCGTGCTAAATGGATCAACCCCATAATCCCAGTGGTTTAAAACAAGGGAAGCTTGTGTTCTGTCCACGAAGTGTCCTATGTGGGTGCTCCTGGTTGAGTGGCCTTCCCCATGGTCATTGAGAGGCCTACGGTCTGTCCATGTAAGGGGTCTGTCCCCATCCATGTCCTGAGAGTTCTCTCCACTCAACCAGGTGTGGGGAAAGGCATCTGGGCGCACCAGCTTCTTAATCATTTGGCTCAGAAGTGACACATTTCGCCTTCTCTTTCCATTGGCAAGAGATAGCCCCACCCAAATCCAGGAAGGCCGGGCAGCTACCGTATGGCACCAACTTCACATCATCTTTGTTGTAAAGCAGGCCATTTCTGTTTTTTGTGGGGTTATGCAACCATGAGCACTATACAATCAAAAACATTTGTAGACTAGCATTTTAGGAACTGCTAGATTTGGCTGTCGGGCCAACGTTTGATTCGTCTTTCCAAAATGAGCTGAATTTAGCAGCACACTTAATGACTAAGACAGGGTCCAATGGCACTTAGTTTGGTACTGCCCTCGCTACTGCCAGCCCTCGGGTCCAAGTGGGACCCCGCAGTGGCCACATGTCCTGAGCTCCGGGATCCCTTGGAGCTGGGGATGATCCACGAGGGGTTCCAGCAGCTTGAACTATTCGATCTCCATAGGCTCCTTCAGGTCATTCTTCATGGTGACTAGATCTTTTCAGTTTTCCTGGGGCTTTCTTGGTTTTAGCACTCAAAGTTCTGTGTCCCAGGGAACCCTCAGTTCTAGGCAGACCGCTACAGTTTATCTGGGACTATCTTGGTTATAAAGTTCAAAGTCCCACGTTCTCAAAATCTGCTCAATCTAGGGCAAACTAGGATGATTCGTCCCCCTACTGTCTTTCTAGCTGCCTCTTTCTGTTATTGCCCCTGGGTAGAATTCGAGGCACATGGTGACACCTGTCTATAACAATAATAATAATTCTCCCTAATAATTTTATGGGAAATTTAGGTGTCAAAAGAGCACAGGACTACTGAGCAAAGAGGGGTCTAACCAAGGAATGAGTAGATAGACTCGTTTCCCTCAGTGTGGACATGCAGGAAAGGGGACAGTCTATCAGTGGTCACAATCAGCTTATACCCTCTCTTCCCACATAAAGGGAAATGGACACAGCTGCTGCCAGCTCTTTTCTGTCCCATTTGGAGATTTTCCCTGAGGATCTCCTATAGAAAGAGGACAGAATATATCTGCCTTCATGTCCAGAAGAGACCAGAAATTATTCTCATTTTGGTCTTCTTGTCAATGTAACTGTGAGTAGTCACTGATAGGATTGTCAAGAACAGATTTTCAGAGGTTGGTCCCCTTGAGTTAAACAATGTTTGTGGACAACTCACTGTGAACAGCTATCTTGGGACATATCCAGGTGTGAACCATTTAACTGAGGTGGCAGAAAGACACGGTCACATGCTGGAGGAGGGTGGAAGAGGTCATAATGAGCAGGTAGAATGGGATGCAAGGTATTTCAAGGCCAAGTAATACCTGGTCTTCTCAGCAGGCAGCTGCAGAGAAGACCATCCGCAAATAGCAGGGCCCCAGGGCTAGCCATCGGAGAATTATTTTCAATCTGTTAGATGCTATTAAGAAATGAACAAAGCCTTATTTCAGAGGGACTAGGGCTTAAGGCAGGCCATCAAACGAGGGGCCAGGGGAAATGTAGAATGAGCACAACTAAGACCTGAGGTCAGGGCAAGACCAACAGTGACGAACTGCTTATAGGGGACAAAGGGACTCTTTTTGGGTGCTGAGCTGCCCAGGCTCTGCCCTCAAGGAGCATAAATGCAGTTAACATTTACACCTGTGCCTGAATCTCAATGGCTTCTAATCACCCCTGCTCACCTAGGACCTCAGCACCCCTCCCCCTATCTTCTGGGATACTCCCTTCTCCCATCTTCTGGGTTACTTCCGGGAGCCCCAAGGGTATGTGCACAGGGACGCAGCCCCTGCTGGTAGGCACTTTAAGGGAGGGATTGTGCCACTGTCCTGCTAGAGTCCTACCCCGAATCCTGTGGATGCAAGCCCCATTAGCTTTCAGAGCTAAGTGTTTTGGGGACCCAGCCCTCTAGTGGAAGTCTTAAAAAGTTGGAGTGCTCTATGTGTGGTCCTCCGGGAGAAGCTAGGAGTTGAGGACTCCCACCTGGTGATACAGTGCTGTGCTGGGGATGGGGTTTATGGTGAGAGCGTGTCTCCCTCTTTCCTACCTATTTCAGTGTGGGTATTTTCTCCTTGCCTGCACTGAAGGAGTCACAGCTGGTTTCGGGATTTCTTTCAGAGGGAATTGCTCTGTGTGTGGCTGTGCGATCAGCGTATCCGTGGGAGGAGGGAAGTTCAGGAGCCACCTATGTCGCCATCTTGGTAGCAAAAGCAAAACAAAACAATTTTTTTTTTAAATTTGGGAAAAAAAAAAAAAGAGCCACTCATGGTGACCTCGGATAGAAGATGCAGATCTTCAAGAACTGGTATCAACTATTTCTAGGTCAATTGCCTCATAACCTTAAATCCTCAAGCTTTAAGGAACACTGTGCTATCATTTCTAATTTCTGTCTAATTATGCTGCTTCCATCAGGATCAACTCAAGACCTCATTACGAATTATATTAAAGCTCTTTCTGGTTGTGATATTGTCAGCAAGGAGCACAGTCAACCTAACTAAGATCACTTGGGGGCGTAGCATGGGAAGCATGAATATAATTCATCTCCTTTCCCTTTGCTAGGTGCAGATGAATTATAGTTCCCAGAGAACTATTCCTTTTCGCTTAAAATAGTATCAAAATTTCCATCCACCTCTTCTATGAATAGAGGCAATTTGAATTGATGTTGGGACGGAACTTGGAATCTGGCGATGACATAGTCCGTTTGATTCTCTGCAAGGCATCAGTCAGCTTGTGCTCTCAGGTCTTAGTTTGTTCCTCTGTAAAATGGGAGTGAAAAATACTCATAGACTTCAGGAGATTTTATAGGAATTATTTAAAACCATTTTTTAACTGCTGATTAACTCAATCGAAAGGCAATGAATGTGTAGGAATTTTGGGAAGAAATTTGGTTTACATAAGTTGTGTTATTTTCTGGGTTCTGTAGATAGGATACAGAATGAATTTTAGCCTTAATCAGGCTAAAATCAGGACCATCTCAAGGTCTGTCTTTTGGAAAAGAGGTATAATTCATTCCTACTACTGGTGGTTTACCTGTAGGAGAGTGATTCTTGGCCCTGATCTAAGATTTAAACAATGTTTGAGTCTTACCTTGGAAGATTCATTTTACATGAAAAGACATGTATGTAATTCTTACATATTTTTATAAGAAGAGATTAGACATTTACCTTCAGATGGAAGCTTAATGCTTTGGTGTTTAGTTTTCTCATAATGTAACCCATGTCTTTATTTTTTCCTGCAGACAAAACTGTGTGGAGTTTTACCCCATATTTCTGATTACATTGTGGATGGCTGGATGGTATTTCAATCAAGGTAATTTTAGAATACAGTCAACTCTGATCTAATGATGACTGTGGTTCTTAGAACCATTAAGGAGCAGACATGTAACCATACATCTTCTGATCCTAGAAATTGTTTTAAACAAAATAAGCCATGTCTATGTGCATCAGAGAGCACTTGTTCTAAAAATAAGTTAATTTTGGGGGTGCCTGGGTGCCTCAGTCAGTTAAGCGTCCGACTTCAGCTCCGATCATGATATCGCAGTTCGTGGGTTTGAGCCCCGCGTCGGGCTGTGTGCTGACAGGTCAGAGCCTGGAGCCTGCTTCAGATTCTGTGTCTCCCTCTCTCTCTGCCCCTCCGCGGCTCACACTATGTGTCTCTTTCTCTCTCAAAAATAAACATTAAAAAAAATAAAAAAAAATAAAGATAAATTAATTTTGGCTTCATGTCAATTTAATTCAGTAATTAAAAAAAAAAAAAAACTTGAAACAAACTGCTGGGCACTCCCAGATGAAAATGACATTTGTCTTCAAATCTGATTCCTTAATTCTAGTTTAGCTGCGACAATTCACCCTAATCATTATAGCTATTATTTATTGAGCACTTACTATGTGCCAGAAACTGTTTTAAAATAAAAAAAAATAATGTATTTTTATTTTATTTTATTTTTTGAGAGAGAGAGTGGGGAGGGGCAGAGGGAGAGGTAGAGAGAGAAAATCTTAGCAGGCTCCATGCCCAGTGTGGAGCCTGATGCGGGGCTTGATCTCACGACCCTGAGATCAGGACATGAGCCGAAATCAAGAGTCAGATGCTTAACCAACTGAGCTATTCAGGCGCCCCTGTTTTAAATTTTTATACGTATCCTACTTTATAGACGAGGAAACCGAATCACAGATAATTTGTCCAACTTAACATTTATCAATGTAGGAGAAAACTGGACTTCAAGTACAGGCAGGGTCTATAGGTATTCCGATAACCCATGTACCTTTTCTTAAGTTCACCAGGATGTCGTGCTCCTGTATGTAGCAACTCTACAGACATCTACTTTCTGTTTGGCTGCAGATATCCCTGGAGAGCTGAAGGCTTAACCCAAACTCTGCCTGTTTCTTTAATGGGGTCAAGTATCACCAGCTACCTTAGTTGGAGAAACCCAATCTCTTTTGCTTTCTCGTTGCCTCATTTGGATCTGACAGTTGATTGCTAAGATTTCCCATAAACCCAAATCCAGTTGCTTTCAGAGGCAACCCCATCACTGTCTTCTTGTACTTTTTACTGTCAAATGAGGAACTTCAGATAAAATGTCCTCTAGAGGAAGACTTCTTAACTTTATCCCAACTCACATTTTTTCCCCCAAGGGCATGAATGAAGGGGCTGTTCCTTGTCAGGTAAGACTGCATTAACAACTAATAGGAAAAGTGCCTTTGATAATGGGACTCAGTCTCTGCTATTTGACCCTTTGGATTTCACTGTAATGGGCTGAATGAGGCCTCCTGTCAGACAAGGGTTTTCCGTCGTAATTTTCTTTTCCTTCTCTCTCATGAAAAGTTAAGTTGCCTATTAATTGCCCTGAATAGTCCTCATTGGCTTTGTGCGAGTTAAGTCATTAGATGGGGAGGTTAACTGTAGCCCACTCAGGATCTCTCCACTTCCTCCCTCGCATTCCTGGTGGCCCTACCCCCTCTCTTCTCAGCTCTTTGCTCGGCCTTCTCCTTCTCACCCGCAGGCCCCACGCACATGTCCTCCCTTCAGGGAGGCCTTCCCTGACCCCTTTCTAAAGGTGGCTCCGCTGTCCTCCCCTCCACCTCCCCCCCACGGTCCCATCCATCCCACTTCATTTCCTTCCCGATGCTTTCAAGTCTGTGATGTTCTTCTCATTTTTCTCATGGTTGTCTGTCTTTGCTGGTAAACTCTATAAAGGTAGGAAGCTTGTATCCATTTCACTGCTCACCCTGATCCTTAGAATAATACCTGGTATAGAGTAGAAACTAAAGAAAATGTTTGTGACCTAATAAAATAAGGAATTTCATTTTATGCAGGATATCAGAGCCTCACTGATAGACTCCAAGTGTGCAAGAGGGCCCTGGCTATTTGCATCCGTTGGGTGCTGAGGAAGAGAGAGAGGGTCCCTGAATGTATGGAAGATATTGGTGTTTTCTGTTAGACCAGATGGCAGATCATGCCGCACTTTACGTTTCTTTTAGGTAAAATTTGTATACTGTATGGTGAAATGCACAAAGCATACATGTACCATTCAATGAATTTTAACAAGTGTATACCCCTCAAGATGCAGGACATGACCACCCAGAAAGTTTTCTTATGCCCCTCCTCGTCAGGTGCTCTCAGAGGCAGACGCTGTTCTGGTCTTTTTCATCACAGTGTGGTTTTGCCCATTCTAGAACTTTACATAGCTGGAATCATACAGCGTGACCTCTTGTGCAGTGCTTCATTCACTCAGCAAAATGTTGAAACTCACCATGTTGTTGCAAGTATCTGTGTCTTTTCACTGCTGAGTGGTATTCTGTAGTATGATTATCTCCATTTGGTTATCCATTCTACTGGTGGTAGGTTTCTGGGTTCTTTCCAAATCTAGGCTCTTATGAATAAAGCTGCAATGAACCTTCTGTACAAGTCTTTTTATGGAAAAGTGCTTTCCTTTCTTTTGGGTAAATACATAGGGATGGAATTGCTGGGTGAAAAGTATATTTAGCTTCATAAGTAACTACCAGACCTTTTCCCAAAGTGGCTGTACTCCCACCAAGGGTGTACGAGGATTCCAACATCACCGACGTTTTGTGTTGGTGTGTTTAAATTTTAGCCATCCTAGTGGGTATGTGGTGGTGTCATCTAATAGGGTTTTTTTTTGTTTTGTTTTTAATTTTTTTAATATTTATTTATTTTTGAGAGAGATAGAGCATGAGCAGGGGAGGGGCAGAGAGAGAGGGAGACACAGAATCCGAAGCAGGCGCCAGGCTCTGAGCTGTCAGCACAGAGCCTGACGCGGGGCTCGAACTTCCGAACCATGAAATCATGATCTGAGCCGAAGTCAGACGCTTAACTGACTAAGCCACCCAGGTGCCCCTCTAATTGTGGTTTTAAAATGCGGCTTGCTGATATTGAATGATGTTGAATACTGAAACAACTCTCATGTGCTTATTGGTACATTTGTTTATCTTCCTGTATGAATTGTCCATTCAAATATTTTGCCCATTAAAAAAATTTAATTTGTTTTCCTTTCATGATTGAATTGCCAGAGATCTGTATATATTTTGGACACGTACAAAGTTTGTAAGTTTTTTTCCCTCAGTTTTCATATTGCACTTTGAGACACTGCCATCATATCCTGTATCTTCTCTATTTTTTCTCTATAGTTTTTGCTACCTGTCTGGGTCTTGTGTACATATATGCCCGTCACCAGTATTTCTGGGGATATTCAGAAGCAGCTAAAAAAAGGTAAGGAGAACGTAAGGATTGGGTGTTCAGGCAAAAGTGGCAGGATGGAGTCTGAATTAGCTTCCCACTCCTGGGAATAGTAGTAGCCCTGAGGGTTGTGTTTGCAAAAGTCATCTGCGTTGCCCGAGGCCATTCTCTCCAGGCCCCGCCCTACTGGGTGCGAGGCAGGAACATCAAGTACAAACTGTGCCCCGAACGGGCACTTCTGGCCGCCACACTTTAAATCCTTGCAAAAATTGTGCGCTATCTCCAAAAAGTTGCAAAGGAAGTAATTCGTCCCGCTCTTGATAATCCTTTGAATGTTCAAAGGAGCCAATTAATCTCTGTGCCTAGGCATCCCCCTTGAATTCATGTGATGAATCAAAATTTTCAAACGGCAAAGACACGGAAGTCCTGGGCGGTGTCCACGTGGAGCTGCCTGCTTCAGGACGCCTCCCTTCATCCCTGCAGCTGCTGATCACCTTTCTGCCTCACGTCCACCCTGCAGGATCACCGGGTTCCGGCTGAGTCTGGCGATTCTGGCCTTGCTGACAGTCCTGGGCACCCTGGGGATTGCAAACAGCTTTCTGGATGAATACATGGACCTCAATGTCGCCAAGAAACTGAGACGCTTCTAACGTCCCCCGCTCCCTTTGCCCAAATGCTAGCAGAAGCTGTTTCCACCCTGAAGGTTCTATGGAGTCAATCAATTTTTAAAAACAAAAGTCCTTCTTTTGTTTTTCTTGAAATGGCTTTGTAGGACCATACCTGTTAAGAGAATACGTTCCTGTTTAACAAGTGAAGTCTGCTCGGACGGGATGTATCCATATCCTCAGTGCAAGGGCACAGAGCCCTGGTTTTGTATGTCTGCTAAAGTCATGACTGCTTGTGTGGGCAGGAAGCAGCCTGACCATGTGCTGGGCTTTCTGTGCGGCCACCACCATCACCTGCCTCTGAGATTACTTCTCTTTTGATGGAAAGTTCCAGACAGATGCTGATAAGGCAGCAAGCCCACTTCATCAGTGTAGGAAAGCAACAGATGGCCGCACGTGGGGGAAGTCAGGCAAACACAAAGAGTAGCCAGAGAAGAGAGTCATCAACGAATAGCACAAAACAAATCTGGTTGTGAAAGTTACTTTATAAACAAAAAAGGAAAAAGGAGGGGGAAAAGCCTATCATTTTTAAGAAACCTTTCAGAGACTAGTGCTCGGTGAATGTCCTTGCCCGGGGCAGGGGAAGGAGGGCCATGGTCACAGCTGGAGGGAGGGCTGGGTTCCACTGTACTTCCTGTGTCATGTGGGGTGTGGGGTCGGGGCAGCCGTTGTGACCCTGATGTGCAGTCTTTGTGTGGCACAATACAAATGACCTTTCTTTATTTTCCTCATCTATAAAATGGGAATGCGTTCACCCCCAGACTTCAGGGACTTTAACAAAAGGGAGTTATGAGCACATATGACACATTTTAACATTAGGAAAACGGCTCTCTGTCAATTTCTCTAAAGAAATTTGGACACCCTTGAGTCTGTTGTGAGCATCTTCAAGGAGCTGTTTATTGGGCTTTCCTTTTTTCTGGGTACAAAGGAAGTTAAAAAAATATATTTTTTAAACATTTATTCATTTTACAGAGACAGAGACAGAGTGTGAGTAGGGGAGGAGCAGAGAGAGAGAGGGAGACACAGAATCTGAAGCAGGGTCCAGGCTCGGAGCTGTCAGCACAGAGCCCGAGGACTGTGAGATCATGATCTGAGCTGAAGTTGGACGCTTAGCCCTTAACTGACTGAGCCACCCAGGCACCCCAAAGGAAGTTTTAAAGACTATGAATAGGGGCGCCTGGGTGGCTCAGTCGGTTAAGCTTCCGACTTCAGCTCAGGTCACGATCTCGCGGTCCGTGAGTTCGAGCCCCGCATCGGGCTCTGGGCTGATGGCTCAGAGCCTGGAGCCTGCTTCCGATTCTGTGTCTCCCTCTCTCTCTGCCCCTTCCCCGTTCATGCTCTGTCTCTGTCTCAAAAGTAAATAAACGTTAAAAAAAAAAAAAGACTATGAATAATAGGAAAAGAAATAAAGGCAAACACTAGTGTTTCCAGAATAGTGGCAAAGACATTACAACTCTTTGCATCCCAAATAGCACTACTACGTACTCCCAATACACTGAGAACGTATCGGTCTGGGAACGGGGATATCTGGATACTAGTCTGGGTCCCCCACTCATTGGCTGTTTGACGTTGACTAAGGCACCTCATCCATGGGGTTAGTGGAGCCAAGAGGTGGAGACCAGAGCCAGCCGGCACTAATCGGGTTCTCCCGCCTGCTGCTCAGGCTACCGCAGCACTTTGTAGCACTCTGCCTGTCTTCCTTGGGAAAAATGGGGCTAATACTCACTAAAATGCTGTGTTTCTGTGGTCTTTTTACACTTTCGTTTTCTGATCAGTTACGGTGACTTGTATTGTGACATTTTAATTGTTTCACACACTGAAGACAATAAGGAGGAAAGAATGCAAAATTTTGACCCTGAGAAACAATTACTGCGTAATCATATCCTTCGAAAGTAGGGAAAAGAACGCACAACTTTCCCAATCTTACACTTGAGGATTTATAAACAATTTCTATTTTGCATCTAAACTGGAGCTATTTAAAAAGGTAAGCTACAAATACACACACACACACACACACACACAGAATTTGGTTAAAAACTTGTGGAAAAAGAAGATGGGTACACCAGGATGTCAGAGCTTTGTATCTTTAAACATTTGAATCAGAAAATTTTCCTTGGTTCTAATTCTGTTGTCACCAGGGCAAACTCTTGATTATTTTAATTCCTGTACATTTGGCTACAAGGAGCAAACATGCTGGCCAGAGAAATGTGAGTTTCTTTTGTTTGTGGTATGTATATATATGTATACACACATAGACAGGAGTTGATGGATTAAAATTTTTTTTAATGTTTATTGATTTTTGGGAGAGAGAGAGTGAGCGAGGGAGGGGCAGAGAGAGAGGGAGACACAGAATCCGAAGCAGGCTCCAGGCTCCAAGCTGTCAGCACAGAGCCGCAGGCGGGCTCCAACCCGTGAACTGCGAGATCATGACCTGAGCGGAAGTTGGATGCTTAACCGACTGAGCCACCCAGGTGCCCCATGATGGATTTTATTTTGAATGTTTTTATTTATTTTTGCGACAGAGAGAGACAGAGCATGAGCAGGGGAGGGGCAGAAAGAGAGGGAGACACAGAATCAGAAGCAGACTCCAGGCTCTGAGCTGTCAGCACAGAGCCTGACGCAGGGCTCAAACTCACGGACTGTGAGATCATGACCTGAGCTGAAGTCGGTCGCTTAACTGACTGAGCCACCCAGGCACCCCTGGATTTTATTTTTAGAAATCAGATTCATTGGCTCAAAATAGTGTTATGAAAAAGGATGGAGAACTGTTCTTTTTTTTTTTTTTTTAAGTTTATTATTCTTGAGAGATAGAGACAGAGCATGAGCAGGGGAGGGGCAGAGAGAGAGAAGGAGACAGAATCTGAAGCAGGCTCCAGGCTCTGAGATGTCAGCACAGAGCCAGACACGGGGCTTGAACTCACGAACTGCGAGATCATGACCTGAGCCGAAGCCAGACGCTTAACCGACTGAGCCACCCAGGCGCCCCATAGAACTGTTCTATATTAAAAGAGTCTTAAGGGGCATAAAAACCAGATGGCAATGTGGGATCCTTGATCAAATCCTGCTTGGAAAAAACCAGCTATGGAAGACATTTGGGAGACGATAAGGACAATCTGAATATAAAGTGAGAATTAGATGATATTGAGGGAATTAATGTTCATTGTGTCGTGTGATAACGGTCTTGTGGCTAGGGAAGAGATTCTTGGGAGCTGCGTGTTGAGAGGTTGAGGGGTGAAGTAGCTAATGTGTCGAACTTATTTGGACAAGTACGCACATCAGGCATATATGGCAAAGTGTATAGTTATTCGCTGTACCCCTGGTCTGCTTTTGTTTGATAACGTTCATAACGAGAAGTTTCAAAATCATTTCTATGAAGTTAAAACCTGAAATCGGTTTCTTGGCAGTGGTGAAGATCTGTTTCAAGTCGAGCACTACAGGCCTGACTGTTGGGCCACAGCACCCGTGCTGGCCCGGCAGGGACACTTGGGCCCCACTTGGGTGCATGCTGCCATAATCGCCTCCACCTGTCACGCGAAATCACGCAGGTCGTGGCAGCTTCCCCAGAGGACACCAGAGTGGTGTCAAATGTCCTTGGAACTTCAAACAGAGACTAGAGGAGAAGACTGGAGAGAGAAGAGGGGAAAAAATGAAAAAGAAAATCTAACGACAGAGGGCTGGTTATACAAACAAGTAGCCCTGTTCCATTCCCTGGCGCTTCCCCTCCCCCACGGCCCTTTGCAGGGTTGCAGGTGGGTGGGGTGAGGCCAAAAAGGTCATTAATAAGGAAAAATCAGGTCATTTGTTTTTCACCCTTTGTCTCCAGACACAGCTTTCCTTGAAAAGAAGGGTCAAGGGCTTCCAAGTGCTCCTTAACTTTCAGCAACAAAATACATCTCATGGGGCAGATGCCTGGTGACTTCCTAGAAAGATGTTTATTCTCCACCTCTTCCCCCACCACACATTCACTGCATTGGGATTTCAAAAAGGTCAGTAAGATTACATCTAAGAAATCATGTTGAAGGAGAAGGGGATGCCATTCATTCCGTGCACAATGCGTTTTCGTGTGAATGAAACTACGTGGTTTTGACTATTTGGGACTAGAAGTACTCAACTCTCCTCGGCTTCAAGATTTTATTTCTGTTTATCAGCCTTCCACCCTCCACCCCCGTCAGTTCCTTTTTCAACCTCCTGTTCTCTGGTGGAGTGCTAAGCCCTTATCGCTGGGACAAAGCACGGTGTCATACTGTTTTCTCCATGCTGTCATGTGCCAGCCAGTCTGGAACCACAGTGCCCCATCGGTAGGGCCGGGCTGTGACTCAGTCAAATGCATTCTTCCTCTTGGTTTGTATCTATTAAAACTCACCTTTGTTTTGGATCTGTTTCTGATGATGACTTTATTGTTTTTGTGGCTTTTTTTTTTTTTTTTTTGCTTAACCCAGGTAGTTTTGAATTGTGTGGTTTCACTATGCCTTTTCGAGTTTCATGGAAGTCTCAGGGACAGGTCTCCTAAAGGGGAGGAGTGGATTCACATGTGTGTGATTCATTAAGGAAGGTCCCCCCAGGAGGGTAATCGGAACGGAGTGGGGAAGGACAAGAAGCCAAGTGAAGGGACTTCAGGCAAAGTCCCAGTGTTTGCCTGAGGCCACAGGGGAGCTCTGGAGGACCTAAATCCTATCTCAGGGCTTGTCCAGGAAGCCGAACTATCTTCTCACACACTTGCACTAGCGACTCATTGACTAATGTTGATCTGGAGAAATGTAAACCTCTAAGCATTTTCAACAATCTGTGGATGGTGCGGGCAGAGCAAGGGCTGGAAGTAAGGTGTGTGTGGATTTTGTGTGTGTGTGTGTGTGTAAATAAGTGTACATGGACAGTGTCCACTATAGTGGGGCAAGACCCCTTTGTTACTTTTCCTTCCATATATCCCTTGAGGATTCTTTTTTTTTTAATATTAATGTTTACTTATTTTTTTTTTTAATTTCTTTTTTTCAACGTTTTTATTTATTTTTGGGACAGAGAGAGACAGAGCATGAACGGGGGAGGGGCAGAGAGAGAGGGAGACACAGAATGGGAAACAGGCTCCAGGCTCTGAGCCATCAGCCCAGAGCCTGACGCGGGGCTCGAACTCACGGACCGCGAGATCGTGACCTGGCTGAAGTCGGACGCTTAACCGACTGCGCCACCCAGGCGCCCCAATGTTTACTTATTTTTGAGAGAGAGAGAGAGAGAGAGAGAGAGAGAGAGAGTGGGGGAGGGGCAGAAAGAGAGGGAAACACAGAATCCAAAGCAAGCTCCAGGCTCCAAGCTGTCAGTACAGAGCCCGACGCAGGGCTTGAACCCACAGACTGCAAGATCATGACCTGAGCTGAAGTTGGAAGCTTTACCGACTGAGCCACCCAGATGCCCCTCTTTTTTTTTTATTTTTATTAAAAAAAATTTTTTTTTTCAACGTTTTTTTTTTATTTATTTTTTGGGACATAGAGAGAGCATGAACGGGGGAGGGGCAGAGAGAGAGGGAGACACAGAATTGGAAACAGGCTCCAGGCTCTGAGCCATCAGCCCAGAGCCCGACGCGGGGCTCGAACTCCCGGACCGCGAGATCGTGACCTGGCTGAAGTCGGACGCTTAACCGACTGCGCCACCCAGGCGCCCCCTTTTTTTTTTTTAATGAAAATTTTACTATCAGTTTTCCAAGTCCTCTGAATGAACCAGTTGAAATGGAACAGTTATGGCACATGGTTCCACAAATGGACTTCATTACGTTCCTTTCAAAGCTGGCTTTTTCTCTTCCCTTTGCTACATCCCTTGGGGTGAAAATTTAGAAAGTTTTAGTTGTGTGGTTGAGTTAGAAAGACTGGGAATGGTTGATCTCCACTGTTAAATAGTTAATGAAATCAAGAATTTTGAGACAAGAACTGCAGTTAACCAATTAAAACCCAGGCATATCTGTTTAATTAAAGCTGGAGACCCAGTGACAACCCTAAAATGAACTATACTTGGGGTTGATTCAGATAATGATCTTTTATTTGTTTTCTTTTCTTTAAAAGTGGTATGTCAACATCACTTCATTTCTACATTTCCGAGTTCTGTACATAATTCTTAAAAGGAAATAAGCAATGCTCAATGTACAAAGTAAAAACAGAAAACTAGAAAAATCTGAATAAAATGGAGCAAGTTGCCATAGGTCATACAGTACAAATTAGTCATTAGATGTCATCTGAAGTGCGATACCACTGCTGTGATGATGAGTTAAAGAATGAAATAAAAATACTCTATTTTAAACAAACAGTATATATATATTTATATGTATATTTTTTTACAGATAGTAGACCCAGTGATATCTGCAGTATTGTAAAAACTTATTTACAAATAACTTTTTTAGACATTACATATACATCAGCACCGTAGTAAAAACAAAAACAAAAACAAAAACAAAACGACCTTATTAAAATCTACCTCTCTATTTAGTTGGTCCCAGTACTAAGCATTTGGAGGAAGCTTTTACAAGGTAATGGAGCCCCCTTCTCTCCATCAGCCACCCCCAGTTTCTCATCGTTGCTTATATATTTGTTTCCTGTACCTTTCAGAAAAAGGTAATTATGCTTTCTGTCTTCTTGTTTACTTTGTGTATTTTTTTGTTTTTTGTTTTTTGTTTTTTTTTGGTTTTTATCTGTTTCCACTCAAGAGTTTCCCTGGTGGTGGCCCCTCCCCAGGCAAGGGGCTTAAGGTCACCTGCCACCACCTCTTCCCAGGGTGCAGCCTCTGCCTGGGCTCTCGCCCACCCGGCCTCCCCTGCTCTCCATCCTGCCCCTTGCTCAGGAGATCCACTACCTTGGGACGTGGCGAGCAAGCCAAGGGCAGTGTTTGCTTGCCTGCCTGTCTCCATCCTCTGGCCCCAGCTTCCCATTCGAGTCCCCTTCTCGGGACCCCCTCTGAGTACAGCCAGTCCAGCCTCCCACAGCCTTGGCCCACGTGTGGCGCAGCGGGGTGCATGTGAGCGTACAGAGGGAGCCAGGCTTTCGGACACGGAGCAGGTGGGTGGTGGGAGAAAAGCACACGCCATTCTTACTCCGGATAATAATTATGCCACATGGCCTCCAAAAACGGGACAGTGGGAACAGCAGCAAGGACTAAAAAGACAAGCCTTACAGGAAGTGGTAGAGGTTGTCATCCCTTCCGACAGACTTCGCTTAGGGCAGACTGGAGTGATTTACAAAGAGAACGACTGTACAGGACTTTCTGAGCGGATTACTTTGCCCATATGGGAGGAATTGTATCTTCCTTCTTTTCATCATCAAAATGTGTAAGGTGGGGCAATTGATTTTTCAGTTCCTTGTCTCTCAGTGTTTTAGATTTGTCTTTCCAGTGAGTGGGGATTAAGGGCACGGCCAATTTCAGAGCAACACCCCCGGGGTTTCTCCAAAGGGAGCCAGAGTCAGCGACCATTGGGGCCATTCCTCCCAGGGTGTCCCAGAAGTGTCAGGTGTGGCTCCTATAAACCCACCGTCGAACATCAGAGGGGCCTGCTCAGTTCCGGGCGGAGAATATTCACTCGACTACATGTTAGAGCAAAAAAACTCCAGTGTTGCCTTTGCATTTCAGGCACGGTCTATGTTCTTGCGTTTATTCTGATTCTGCCCAGGCCCCCTAAAGACAAAAGCTTCATTTCTTCTGGAATAGTCTGTAAGGAAAAGCAGGGGCAGGATGGGGTGGAGGCAAGAAGGAACAGGGTGGGGAGGGGTGTGGGGAAAGACGACACAGCATCCAGTCGGGGTCTCTCCACCCCGTGGCCACCGGAAATAGATGTGAGCTGCCTGGACGTTATCAGTATCGCACCGAGGCCCCAGGAGGCTCCAGCCCAACTGCCCCAGGGAACTGTCACCACGGTCACCAGCAGAGGGCTGCCTCCCCCAGGACTGCCGGACAGACCCTTCTCTAGGCTCACGTGGCTTTCCTTGAGAGGCAGCTAGCAGCAACGCCTCTAAAATTCCTGAGGGTCATCACGGGCAGCAGACAGGCTTGTAAGATCCTTTGTAGTCTCCCTGTGACATCTCACTGTTCTTCGTGTCCACCCTCCAAACACAGTAGCACGTCTTGACGCCTGACAGCTCTTTCCAGCCAGAGTTCAGCGCCCTTCTGACCTGCGCTCTTGGCCTGTGCCACCACCCAGCAGCCTCCATGGGATTCTTCCCGGCCCCGGGCTCTGCGGTCTCCGGAGCTGGGCCAGGAGGGGCTGACGGACACCCCACACCGGGCAGCAGAGTGACGGGCTGGAGCAGCTCTCCCTGGGCTGGGCGGGCACAGGGAGTGCGGGGCCGAGGGGCTCCAGATCTGTCTTCCCCACCTGCCTCCAGTGTGTCTCCCTCTCTCGCAGCAGGGACCTGCGTGGCATGTTGTCTTGAGTGCTGTGTGAAAATCAGGTGAAACGAGGCCCAGTGGGGGCTGCGATTGGCACCTGGATCTTTCACTGTGGGCCAGCTGCAGTTCTGCTCAGTTTCCGTGGGTCAAAAAAACGAAAAACAGGGATGGCTCAACATCCTGTTTCTTTCTCACGTTTTAAGCTTTCAGCACTAGAGTTGTGGCTCTTGGGGCCTCCTCTTGACTAGGGGTTCCCAAACAACTCATCGAGCTCCTGCATCCACTCATCCCCTGGCCCCCCTTTGATGATGGAGTCCACGAGGTCTGCACTGTCTGAGAGGCCAGGGAAGGAAGCCCCGGCGGCTTCGCCGCTGTAATTGTATGCCATGTCCTGAGGGGGGTTCCGCTCATAGGCCTGGCTCTGGCCGCTTGGGGCGAAGCTGCCACTGGGCATCTGCTGCTGTGCCGGGGGCTGGCTGAACGCTGGCATGCCGGGGACACCCTGGCTTAGGCCGGACATGACCATCGGCCTGGCCTGGCTGCCGCCTTGCTGCCCCGGGAGCGGTGGCATCATCTGCCGACCCATGGCAGCTGGGTTGAGGGTTCTCACTGCGCCGGTGTTAGCATCCACAACCTGGCCCAGTCCCTGTGGGAAGTGTTGCTTGGTCAGCCTCGGCTGACCAGCCTGAAGTGGGTAGCTCGCACCGTTGTTGAATGATCCCAGTTCTCCACTAGTCCTCCCAGGCATCCCCTGTAAGCTCCTCTGTTGCCAGCTCTGCGTTCCCTGCTGGACCGTGCCCATGATGCCCTGCAGCCTCGGTGGGCCCTGGGGCCTCGGCAGAGCCTGGCTCACGGGCCCTTTCATCTGCTGGTGCTGTTGGCTGATGGCCGAGTTCACCAGCATGCTCTGTCCAAAGCCACTCACCATGCCAACCCCTTGCCCGGAGGCGGGCTGCCTTGGCCCCTGGGCTTGGTTGTGTGCGATGCTCATGCCACTTTGGTTTGGGTGCTGCAACATTTGGGTCATTCCTGGGCTCATACTGTACATTCCGGGTTGGCTGGTGGGTGTGTTACTATAAGGGGCCAGTCCCATCTCCGACTGGGCTGCTGCCGTGGCCATTGTCCCTGGGTTCTGGGAGGGTCCCATTCCCATCATGCCCGCATTCTGTGCCATCAACCGTGATGTTCGAATGCTCTGGAGGGCTGCTTGGCTTCTCACGGCTGCTATATCCTGGGGAGAACCTGCAGGGGGAAAAAAATGGACCCATTCACTCATCTCAATATGCACGTTACTGTAACACGTCGCTGGAGTTTTCTTTAGGAATGACCAAATTCTTTTATATGAAAAGATCCACAAAAGTGGTGATTTTTTTGACTGTAACATATGCTGATTACAAAAAATTTGTAGGACACTGAAAAGTACAAGAGTACTTAAATTCCCACCATCAGAGATAACCACCACTGTTTTATAGACACATGAAAATAGGGATCCTACTGGATACTGGACACGTGCTTTTGTAGTTATCTTGATAACTCTGTGATTATTATTTTCACTTGCAGAAGCAAGATGTTTCTCACTCTTCTGGATAGGATGCCACCCTCAACCAATCAGATACCATTTTTCTTGGAGGTGAGAGGGAATTCACCTCCTGGGCTAAATTAAGAAGAAATGGCCGATCACTTTGTGTTTTCTCTTTGCGAAGTGGAACACGGTTCAGTAGAGAATACTATCAATAAAGACCATTAGACTAATTTCCCTTAAGACTTGAGTAGGATTTGAGAGGTTAAAGGCCACTGCTCCTGCTAAGAAGCTATTTCGACAGATGGGACACTTTTTGGATCCACTCTCTAGATTTCCACACGCTCCAGATTGTCTGAATCATAACATGTCAGTGCACAATGGCCAGCTTCCTGAGCTAGAAAAAGAAATCATCCTGCTACTTGCTCTTTGGCAATGAACTTTATGCATTTCTCCAGCAAAGTCCACTCACTCCTTCAAATCGGCAGTGACTACTTCTCTCAGCAGATTGCTAACACGGTTTTTAATGATGCTGTTTAAAAGTTGGCCAGAGTCTGAATGCCAAGTCCCTCAACTCTAATTAGGCATTTGAGTGAGTCCTTCTTTACATGTTCCTAAGAAATTTCCAAATCAGCCAAGAGAATAGAAATGTCACCCTGAGAACCCCAGTCAATGCTGTAAAGGGCTAGGAGGTGCACAAAAATGAGTTTTTCCTATGTCCCAGCTAATGACTGAGTCTCTAAGACCAAAAAAAATAGTTTTTTTTTCCTGGACATTTAAAAAAGATGCAGCCTGGGGGCCAATCAATATTATAAGCAAATGTGATACTACCTGCAACTGGGATGAGATGGGATGAAAAGCCAGACGAGAACAGTCTAACCTTGTTAAGCTTGGCACCTTGGCAGATAAGTGTGTTTCTGTCTTCCTGATGGGGTTATTGATTTCTGGGCAGCAACTATGTCTCCATATTTTCTTTCTTTCTTAAAGAAAGAAAATTATGGGAATTTTGATTATGACTTAAGTTTTTGTGGCCTGAGATCAATATCATGCTGCATTGAGAAATGAAATGGTTACTGTGGGGAAACCCGAAAGGGCTGGAGAGATCCTTAGAAATGTTTCGGTTTTCTGTTTTAAGCTTCATATATCGAAGTGATTTAAAAAAAAAAAATCAAAAGTTCCTGTTAAACACTGGATGGTGGTATATATTGTCTGTAATCTTGTTACGAAGTTTTGTGACCTTAACGACTAAATTTGTATCGACTGCATGGCCAATCTGATCAACTGTGGTGAAATGGGTTATTGAGTTGTTTGTAAAAAAAAAAAAATTTAAGGAGAAAATATTGCTGACTCGGAGACTGATTGGCTAGACCCAAATTGCATAAACAGACTGATGAGCTGCTGGAAAGAGACAAAAAGACTTCCTTTTTTTTTGGACATTTTTGTTGTATGTTTATAATGGATATGTTGAGGGACTGGATATGGTCTGGGCTACTTTTGTGAATGACAAATAGGTTCCTTTCTTTAGAGGACAGAAATGCTGCAATGCCTTTTAAGAGGTATTAAAGCATTAATCCGAGCCAACCTTTATCTTTAGTACAAAGTGACTGTGCTATCTAGGTGTAACTCTAATGAAAAAAAAAAGGCATTTTAAAACCAGCAATCAGCTCCGTATTTTCATCCTAGGTACAAAGAAACAAAGATTTTTCTTAATCTAGTTTTATGCCTTCAGTAATTTTATTTATTGATTTATTTAGAAAGCTTATTTATTTATTTTGAGAGAGAGAGAGAGAGCACAGGGGAGGGGCAGAGAGAGAGAAGGACAGAATCCCAAGCAGGCTCTGCACCGCCAGTGAGGAGCTTGATGCAGGGCTCGAACTCACAAACCGTGAGATCGTGACTTGAGCCGAGATCAAGAGTCGGAAGCTTAACTGACTGAGCCACCCAGGTGCCTGACCTTCAATAATTTTAAATATATATAGAAAAAAATGCAAATGTGTCCAAATAATTACCTTGTCTTTATCGGATTACCATATCGGTTAAATAACAGACTAATTTTCTTCTTCTTCTTTTATTTTTGCCTAAAACTGATATTATCGTGGGACACTGTACTCAAGTTAATTTTCTTATCCACTGGTTAATATCACCATGTGAAAATCTTCCATATTCAAATAGAGATCACATGCAATTTTTTCTTAAAAGGGTCTGTTTTCTCTTTTTACTCACAGGAAGCCTATATTTGTGAAAAATAAGCATTTCTCCATAGGCATGCAACATTGCCCAGAGGCACCATACTCAGTAAAAGAAAGATAGTCATTAAACCTTTGAAATGTGTAGCGGGGGAGTATGCGTATGTTCCCAAGTAAGTGATTCCTAACGAAACTCTCCAAGGACAGTATTTCTTATCTATACCAATTTGCTATTTTCCTAGATACACACTATTATGATATCTAGGGTGTTAGTAAAATAAAATAGAGAAGAGAGTGAAAAAAGAAAAAAAGTGCCTCATTTAGCTCAGGGACCGCACCATGGCCCTGGGTGTTCAACTTAAGTACAGCTAAATTTCCAGGTTGATTACCTGTGGGGTGGAGTTTTAGAAAAGTTCAAAGAGTAGAACTTTTAACCTGGACCCAAGGCATACAGAATAACTCATAATACAGAGGAAGCATTAAATGTTGGTGGGTCCCTTTATTCCAAAAGATAATAAATGAATTACGAACCTAGAAAATGCAAGGGCCACTATGCTGGGTTTATAAGATTTTGTATTTTTAATTAGTTCTTGATATAAATCACCAGTTCGTAAAGTGTGGCCCTTGGGCCAGCAGCAGCAGCAAGGACTCCTGGAAGCTTGTTAGAAGTGCAAATTCTCTGGCCTGACTTCAGACCTCTGGAATCAGAGACTCTGGGGGTGGGGCCAGGCCATGTGTGCTTTTACAGGCTCCGCTGGTGATTCTGATGCAGCTAACGTTTGAGAACTACTTGTAGAAACCTAGGAGGGCTCTGTGTCTACAGCAAAAATTATGCGTGTAACGGTGACCATTTCCACACCCCCTCTACCCATGACCAAGTGAGAAACAGAATTCTTCAAAGAATATCGGCACTGATTTAACACACATAACACCTGTGCACAGCTTCATTCCTTTTGTCCTCCCCTGGGTCAAGTCCAAAGGGGTCTGATACATGTGTTCCAGGGGTGGAAGGGAGTGGTAGCTACTCAGGCCACTGCCTTTCCACAGGCAATCTTCACTGAGATCTGGCCGTGAACACCAGTGGCTTTCAGACTCTTTAAACCACTACTCACAGCGTGTGATCCAGTATATTCACATACTGGTCTACAACAGAAACAAAAGTTTCCCTTATTATGATACACTCTCATCATTTTTCTATTATATTCCTTTTAAGAAAATGTTGGTTGGGACCCATTACAACCTACTTGTGTGTTGCAACCCAAAGATTGAACAATGCTACCCGAGATCATGAATTTTTCACCCCCTGTGAATTTTTCACAGTCTACGAGAAGGGTAGCACTTGCAACATGCCACACAAAGTCTGTATTCGTTTATATATATGCATATTTATGTGCAAGGGGCCCCATAGCTTCTGGCAGATTCTTGAAACGACCGACGACCGGTAACACTTGAGAAATTAGGACCCAGGATCTAGGTCCCATGAAAAGGGCAGAGGATGGGAATTAGGGTTTCTGCTACTAGGCGACCCCTCTAGCTCCCTGAAAATTCCTGTGATGAGTCTGGGATGGTTGTCAGGCTGATCCTCTACCCCATACAAGACCCTCAGGGGTGCTCTCTATTGGAGATGGAAGGGATCGATATTTGAGTGGACTTTATACTTCATAAAGGAATGATAACACTGAGCACACAATATGCCCCTTGCTACTGGGTCATGAGTCATCAGGGTTTCTGCAAAGGGCAGCAGGATCAAGACAGTCCAGTCAAACTCAAGGCGCTTTGGTCTTCTAGATTCAGCAGAGATCGGTGGTGCTGCAAGCCAGATTCTTCCCAAGTGGATGTCTGAAGTGGGGGCCGTGGCCGGCGGACATGCTGGGATTAGCGAGAAGGATGTGGCACAGGACTGTTCCTCCCATGCTCCCTGAGATGACGATCCAGGCAAAGACAAGGCTGATGGCGGACTAGCCAGGCACCAGTAGGTCCCCGTTGGCTGTTAAACTATTGAAATACTTGTGTATCGTTGGTAAAGAACAGTTACCCCAGCCCTGCCCCCCACAGCCACTCTGACCCCTGCCGGGGCCAACCAGGGCCTCTCTGTGACGCAGCCACCAAAAGGTTAATGGCTGCCACAGCAGAGGGCTCCAAAAATGCATTCTGACTGACTGGCACCCTCAGTTTTAACATATTTTTAATATTACCTGAACCCAAACACAGCACAGAAGGCAATGTCA
The DNA here is from genome assembly GCF_007474595.2 of Lynx canadensis. Lineage (NCBI taxonomy): Eukaryota > Metazoa > Chordata > Mammalia > Carnivora > Felidae > Lynx > Lynx canadensis. The sequence goes on along the minus strand of NC_044306.2, from coordinate 86,628,264 downwards.
CTGGCTACACGCTCGCTCACACTTCACGGCTGGAAGGTATAAAACGGAAGAGGTGTGCACTGGCCTCACCTTGAAACTGATTGACCTGCTGCACTGGGTATGGATTCCGTTGCTGTTGGAGGTGCTGGCGGGGTAAATGTGATTGCTGCAGCTGCTAGAACGACAGGACAAGGACAGGGAGGTGACATGGGAAGAGACGATTAAATATCGTGGCGGTTTTGAGGAAGGCAGTTTTTTCAAAAACTAAACTTTGTGTTGAGGAATCAGGTGCATCCAGGCAAGTGTGCAAAGCATGGCTCTGATGGATTTTCACAAAATGAACACATCCTGTAGCAACATAAGCAGCATCTAGATCAAGAAACTGAGCACCGCTAGCATTCCCCTCATGCCCCTTTCCAGTCACGACCCACCGCAGGGACCCACTTCATCTGACCAGGGAGCCACCTAACAGTGCAGACTAGTGACATCTGCTTTTGTGCTTCGTGTAAATGGATTCATACAACGTATTGGTGTCTGGCTTCTTGCATTCATCATTATATTTATGAGGTTCATCCGTGTTGATGCGTGTAGTTGTGGCCTGTTCACTGTCACTGTTGAGTAGTATTCCTTCCTATGAATGAATACACCATGGCTTACTTATCTACCTATTCTACTCATGATGGGCATTTAGAGTGGTTCCTGTCTTGGGCTGTCACAAATACTGCTGCTATGCACATCCTTGCACGTACCTTTCGGTGACTATCTGGCATATCTGATGTGTAGACTTGCTGGCTCACAAGGAGTGCGTATCGAGGGAGCCAGTCTTGGCTTTGACTTTCCAACATCAGCTTGCATGTCTTCCTTAGCACTGTGGGACCCAGCTCCAGGGACGAGCAACTGATTTTTAATGACCTAAATAGCTGCTTCCGGTATAGGAAGATGGGATTCTCAGGGGCTATAAAAAAGGCTAATCTTATTCCCACCAGGCCACACTGCCTGTAAAATACATCTCCGCAAGTAAAATATACAGCGTTTAGTGCCTTAAGGAAACCGCGTGGGACTCCACATGTACCAGGAGCCAGAGGCTTGTGATTTTTGTCTTTCTTCTTCCACTCGCGGGCATTTTGCGCTGCCGGAGCTGTTACCAATCTACTGGAAAGGCTATTATGATCATTACCATGCTGTATGTGAAAAGGGAAAGAAAATAAGGGTGAGGTGGAAAGAGCAGAGAAAGGGGTTTTAGTTCCCAGTCTGCCGTCAAGTAGCCGCGTGACCTTCGGCATGTCATTTAACCTCCTTCTGCAGCTGCTGAATATTCATTGAGCACCTTTCATCCGCAAGGGCTTATAAAGAACGTAGACCAAGGGCCCTGCTCTTTAAAGTGTTCATTATAAAAATAACACACATTGGTCACTTCTTAACACATGTGTTTATTTCTATTTTTTCTTCTTTGTTTTTGTTTCTGGGCAGCTCTACAATTTTCTTTCTCTTTCTTTCTTTCTTTTTTTTCTTTTCTTTTCTTTTTCTCCACAAGGCCAGCCAGCACTCTGGCAACCAAAGAAAAGAAAAGCCTCTGCCCCGTTCACCTCATCCTGGGGTGCTTACCATAGTGTTTTGCACAAAGTGTTGAAATTAATTAATTGTATAGATAAAGTATAGACAAGAAACCATGCTAATCTTTTAGGCAGCAATATAAGGGCATTATTGAGTAAGCTTCTCCTCAGCCAAACTTCTCATATTATGTAAGAACTTAAGTGTCCACACTGACTGGGCAGAAGCCCTGGGGTGCCCTGTGGTCGGCTGGGGGTGGGGGCCTCCTGTTCCAGTCCCGGGGCTGTGCCTCTCTGGCTCTGCGATCTCTGATACTTCACATGAGCTCCCTGGCCTCCAGTTTCTTCACAGGTAAAATAAAAAAGCCTCCGTGATCACCAATATTTCTTTCCAGTCTAAAATTCTGGGTTCGGTTGAACCTTTGTGAATAGATGTGAAGTGCCGTGCTCCAAGTAAGGCATTACGTGTCAACTCACACCTGCCTTCAGCCGGCTCTGTCCTGATTTCTAAAGCCACCGGAGTCATTGTAAAGTTCCCAAAGACAGGCAAGATCCCAAATCCTTCTGTTCTCCCTCCCAAGTCCTTTCAGGAAATCCCAGGACCTCCAACACGCTGCTTTCAAAACTGCTATTACTAGGCACTTTCACCACTGTTGCAGAGACCAAGAACATCAGCTCAGCATTGATACGGCAACATTTGTTCTCAAGACACAAAGGCTGACGACCCACCCCCCAACAGCCTTTGTAGACCCCCCAACAGTCTGCACGGACAAGCTCCGTCTCTGGGCACGGGCAGGCTGCTGCACTGAGTTGTTTCCGAGCAGGCCCTCAGTTTCGCTTCTGGGCTAGTCCCACTGATGGCTGGCAGTCGTGGCCCCAGCTCTGACATCACAGTCCGTGACACCAGGGTCACGTGACAGGTCACCACATACGCGTGTACAGTTGCCGAAGAATTTTCCACACATTACTCTATGTCGTCCTTAAAACGGTTATCAGAGGAAGGCCGGGAAATTATTAAACCTAACCTGGCGGATGAAGAGAGTGGGGGAAGAGGTTTTTCCAGAATCAGACCACAAGCAAAAGGTGGGACACATCTGGAGGCTGAGTAAAATTCTTTCCTTGGTCCCTCTTCATTTCTTGGTGCCCACAACCTGCTAAGGAATGATACCATTTCCCCATCTTTTCCAAGGGGCCCTGGATCTCTCTGTGTGTCGGCTCCTTGTCTGGGCACCCTCCTGAGGCAGCTCTCCCTCCACTCTTGTGCTTCCCTCCTTGTCCCCTGGGGTTTGGCTGCCCTCGCTGAGTGGGGACAGCCCTGGCTAGCACTACTGCGTTTGCCTGGTTACCCAGGCTCCTATTTGCGCCTTGGTCACAGCACACACATCAGAGGCCATCGCTCACAGTATCAGGAGCACCTGAAGTTTGCCGGGATTGGCCAAGGAGAGGATTTACAAAGCCCAGCTTCCCCTCAGCGGCTTCATTTATCACTGCCTGAGAGATATTAGCACGGTTCCTTGTCACACACCTTATGCAGGGTGAGAGGGAGAGAGGTTTGTTTGTACAAGAGGTGCCAGGCGGCTGACTGACCTTGGTAAAAAGGGAGATAATTACACAGCTGCTCAGGAACAAAAGCAGAGAAGGGAACATAAGCGAACTGTGTTCAACAGTACAATTTTTCTATTTGGGAGATGGCTGGTGTTACTCTGAACTGCTGCTCTTAGTAGGGACCTCAACATGCCTGTGTCCCACGTGGTATCTTGTAAATATGGGGTGGAGGAGGCTTGGTAAGTTTCCAGAATTCTGATTATATTAGGAACCTTCTAGGAGGGGAACTGTAGGGCAGAGCTTTGTTGGGCTTTAAGCCTTGGAAGACAACCTCACGCCTACCTCCTATAAGAGAGAGAGAGAGATGCCCTGTGCAGAATCCCACAGGAGCCACGTAGGGATCTCTTGTGGAAGGCCTCACGCCTTTCCTGGGATAATAATCCTGGATCAGGCATGGGCATCTTGAAAAACAAAACACATTGAAACCTACAGAAGCAGCTCTCAGGGAAGGCTTTCTTTCGGAGCTGGAGGAATTCTATGGCGAGGGTGGACAAAGATGCCTACGGTAAGATTTATTCGTGTTAGGCCTTCCTTTAACTCAAAGATTTCTTGAGCTGTTTTAAAGCTGTTGGGAATTTTCTTAAGTTTGCACCCTTTCTGTGACCCCGGGTTCAGGTTTCCAGGTAGTTCTGTAGGCCCTATTATTCTGCTATTGTTCCTGTCCCATTGTTCATGACCAATTCTGCAGAATTCTCCTCAATCCCTCCTCCTGACATTTTCCTTCAAGAAACAAAGTTCTCTGAGTTATTTTCTTTTTTTCTTCATGCTGGAAATATTAGCCTCTATGAAGAATGTGAGGCAGCCTCCCTACCCCCATACTGATTGCGCAGACCCTTGTGCCAGAAACCAGAAGAAAAGAAGGCAGGCTTGAATCGAAGAAATGTCTCTGGCAAACAGGCCTTCAAACTGGTGGCAGAAGCCTGTCTTTTAAGAACAAACTAATTCATTCTAAGAAAAAGCCGAACTAATGGAAAGGTCGAAATCCTGCAGATTCTTCGGCGATCTGGGGAATGCTAGACTGTGAATCTCTTGACAAAGGACACGAACTGGAACTCTCTCGCAGACACAGGGCACCGAATAAATGCCTGCTGAATGAATGAATCGTGTTACCTGCTCGGCTAGAATCTGCTGCTGCTGCTGCTGCTGCTGCCTTTGCTCCCGCAGGAACTGTTGCTTCTGCTGCTCCATCAACTGGGCCCGCTGATCAATGAGCATCTGTTTCATGAGGGCTGCCTGGGGCTGGCCGCCTAGGAAGCCAGGGCCCGCGGGACTGGCTCCGGAGACCATGCCGCCCGAGCCTGGGGGCACGGAGGACTGCATGGGGCCTGTGGTCCGGGGAAGTCCAACTGGGTGCTGTTCCTGGGAGGAGAAGAAGAGAAGAGAATGCAGAGATTTCATATTTGAGAGGAAGCATGGGGGCAGGGGCCCCAGCTTGCGGGCCTGCGGGGTCCTGAGTGGCACGCATTCTATTCCCATAAAACCCACCCAGTGGTCCTCAAATCTGGCCTTACCACCGTGGAACTGGAGAGATACAAGGGAACGGTAACGGAGCACGGCTCTGGGAAATCTGACAGCAAGGCCAGTCTGTTTTGGATGAGACTGATGACGGGACAAAGGCTGGATGTTCAGCTAACATTCTGCGTTCCTCCAAAGGAAAGGGAAGAAGACTTCAGGCTGGGATCACCTTAAGTCTGGAAGAGACAGCGTGCCCCTACCTCTTAATCTTTAGTGTCTACTTGGCCTAAATGGACTTCTTCTTAGCTAGTAGGAGAGGCATTTACAGAAGAATTCTGGAATTTATCAATCAGTAGATTTACTAATTAATGGAATTCCAATTAATTGTGACATTTGAAAGCTTTGCTGTATGTAAAAACAAAATTCCTGCTAGCTGGGGTCGTTGATGGTGAGAGCTGGGAATGGGTTGCACTGAACAAAGATACGTAATCTCCTGACATCTTTAATATACTTTTTTAAAGTTTACTTATTTTGAGTGAGATATAGAACACGTGAGCAGGGAAGGGGCAGAGAGAGAGGGAGAGAGAGAGAGAGAGAGAGAGAGAGAGAGAGAGAGAATCCCAAACAGGCACCGATGTGGGGCTCAAACCCACGAACCGTGAGATCATGACCTGAGCCAAAGTCAAAAGCCAGTCGTTTAACCGACTGAACCACCCGGGCGCCCCCGACATCTTTAAAAATAGGGCTGAGCCTCCTGTGTCTGGGACAATTTATAATGTGTGGGTTAATTTGGTCTTCTGATTCTACAGTTGTCTCAGTCAAATGATGGCAACTTTTAAGGACTAGTTCTTAAGGAGTAGGGAGTAAAGTAGAGACCTACTCACAGAGTCAAGTGACTACTTGGAGAATGTGCTCACAGGGAAAGCCTGTAACAGCCAGTGTTCACCGGGGAAAATATGGTATGTGACCATAAAATTCAGCTTCTAGATAGTTCCTTTCTTATTCATCTACCAAGCAAATGCTGTCTGAATATTCCGCCTTTTAATTCATTCACATTTCAAGTAATTCATCTGAACACAGAGGATCGGATGTCTGAGATGAACACAGATTAAATGGGCACACATGTAAGGACGTATCCATAGTGTGAGGTACCATCATGTCACCAAAATAATACAAAATGAATATGAATAAGTCTAAAGTTATTTAAGTATTTTTGTATCCAAGCAAACTGGATTTTAATATTTTTTTTCCTACTTCTGCCCTGCTACCTCTTTGGTATGGATACAGTCAATCATGCTGGCACTGTCCTCTCAAAACATGACTTTGATCCCTGGCTCTCCTAGAGACACAGTCCTGGATATTATTCCCCACAGCCTGGGTTTGTGTACCTTCCCTCTGCTGTGTGATATGCTCAGCCGTTGGTGCTTTTCTTCCCAGCCTAAACTGGGTCTTCAGCTACTCTTCTTTCCTCCCTCCACCCACACAAACACAACAAAACAAGCAAAGCAGACAAAAACCTACTTCTCTTGCCCTGGAAACAAGAGGCTGAGAAGTCCTGGATAGTTAGTGCAGTAGCCCAGGTCACACTTAGCAAATGGAAGAATTGGAAACAGCAGAACTGGAACCCTGATCTTGAGTTGAAATTTAGTACTCCTTCTGCTAGCACGGGCCTTTACAAGACTGTGGGGCCGTGGTGCTAAGCATACACCTGAGAATTGCTTGTAGACTAAATATATAGCCTATCTTCCACAAGTGTCCTGGGTTCTACTTTTCAAACCGAAGTGTTATTGCAAAACCCTTTTTGTCTTTGCGTATTTCCTCTACAGACGATTATCAGGTAGAGAGCTGTGAAATATCTATGTTAAAAAGAACTTAGACTCCCAAAGGCCAGGAGCCTTTATGCTACCAAAAAGTTTACTTTAGGCCCAAGCCCCACAGGCATCACAATGTTTCAGAGTCTCCCCTTTTCCCTCAATAATTGCTGCCTGTTTCCAAGCCCTTCTTTCCAATGGGATAAAGCTGCTTCTTGCCACCTTTAGGAACAAATGGCTGATTGACTTAACACTTTAACAAACAAATTCACACTGAAGTATAAACAGTTAACCAATCAAAAAAAAAATACAGGTACACCGTTTTTTTTTTTTCCTGTGTATTTCAGTATATTTGACACTTTCCAGTTTTTTCTTAAAAATTTTTAAGTTTATCTGAGAGTGGGGGAGAGAGAGAGAGCACGAACATGCGTGGGGGAGGGGCAGAGAGAGAGAGAGGGAGAGAGAATATCCCAAGCAGGCTCTGCACTGCCAGTGCAGGCCCCACTCGGGGCTCAATCTCACAAAGGACAAGACCATGACCTGAGCCAAAATCAAGAGTCGGTTGTTTGAGTGACTGAGCCACTCAGGCACCCTAATATTTTCCAGTTTTGATAAGGAGGAGAGGAGAAAGAAAATGAGACCCAAGGGAAGATAAAGTTTGCTTCATCTAGTTTTATTAGGGCTGGTCTGGGCTGGCCCAGGCTGGCCCTGTTTATCTTTGGGCACTTTTGAGATATTCTGGTCCTGTGTGACCAGCCCTGCCTAGCTGGGGCGCATGCCCAGAAGTGGTAAGTAGTAACCATTGCTTTCCCAGCCTTTTCTCCACCCTGGAAAGAAAGGGAGAGGCAAATGAAGTGACGATGTTGCTATATCCAACCACTTTTGGCCCTTGTCTTCCTGGGGCAAAAAGAAAGACTTCAGAAGCACAGTGTGGGGAGGGGGTGGGGGATGGGACTTTCCCAAAGAGATAGTTAGGTTATTACTTCCCAGGATTATGTATCTCTCCAAATGACCCCCTCCCAAAGGTTTTGCCTTCGGGTTTCTTGCTGAAGATCTGAAGACCTAGAGGGCAGGAGGGCTATGTGCATTTTTAAGGGCTTGCCTTCCATATGAAACATCCCTGAATCTAGGTTGATACACCTTGAGTACTTTCCCAACAAGCTCTCCTGCATTCAGCAGCAGGTGAGTGACACCACAGGCCCCACCTCAAGCGTGTCTTCCAAAGTGCAAAGCCCTCCAAGTGACTTGCCTTACAAATGGAGCTGGCTGGCCATTAACTGTTTCATATTACATGGCAGCTTTTAACCTCCAGTCTAAGAGAGCTTAATGAGCAATCGCTTGTCGAATTTCAGGATTTCAAGCCACCGCTCTTGTTTCTAAGGAGGACACACACTGTGTGTGCAATTAGAGAAAACCAGGCTGAGCTTTCGTCAGAGAAATGTAATGCCTTGAAGCCAAATGATGCAGTATTTTTAGTTTTAATTACTGGCTCGTTCTCCACCCCACCCCCTGCCCAGCGACCTCCCTTGCCTTCTACCAAGAATCTTAACTCACTAGCTTCCCCTAAGAAATCCAACTGGCTTCATAGATCTTCATTACTCCCCAAACCTTCCCACTCTTCAGTAAAATAAAGGGAGGGGGGAAAAATCAAAACGAGTGAACCCATTTTACATAGCTCCTTCCTCGGGGAAAAGATCTTAGCAATTTTCTAAGGGCTGGAGAGAGGTAGGAGGTGTAAAAACACACCCTACCTCCTCCAAAGAGGCAGTTTTCTACTTCAAAAAACAGCTGTGGTAAAAATATCTCCCAAGAGCAGCCAGCTGTTTATTTATAAATCTGTGCGTAGCCAGCTTTATTTCTCTTAAGTGTTTTCAAGAACAAGCGTAGTGTTTGGGTGAGAGGGGCTGGGATTTCTGGCGGCGACCCAGGAGCGCCGGCTCCGGGGAGGGGGCTCACAAAAGGCTGCAGGTGAGGCCCCGGGGAGCTGGGACCTGGGG